>NC_090649.1:10532245-11132245 GCF_040937935.1 Hyperolius riggenbachi | reverse complement strand
ATGTGAGTTTTGTCAAGGTGCGGCTAGCATTGGAGGCCAAAAATCTTCTTTAGAAAGGAGGGGAATAGTCCACTTTATGGAACAAAAAGCATCGCTGTTTCTGCCCAGTTCCGAGCTGGGGACCTTTTGCGTGTAAAGCAAACGTGATAACCACTACACTACAGAAACCTCCGGTGGAAACTGATTGCAATTTTGCTACCAAGAAGAAAGCAGTGCTCGCATAGGAACATAGACAACTGGCATATTGGGAACTAATACTCAAAAGAACCTTCCACATGAGAAAGGGAGCAATAAAGTAGCTATGAGAGGTAACAACATCTAAAATGTTGGGCTTAGGTCAATAGAGTATGCTTGAGTAAAAAAAAAGGCATTCGGGAATAGAAAGGTGGGGAGGGGAAAGACAACCATGGCATGCAGCAAAATATCATAAGTCTTAACTACTGGGAAAGCCTGAACTTTGCAGATGATGCGACGGCAACCAAAGTGGCAGTACTTGGAGAAGGGCTGGATAGGAAGAAGACAAGGGAGGTTGGAGTCAAAGGCAAATTCCAGGCAATATAAACTTACAAAGCAGGTGGTAGGACAGTTCTACTTCTAGATAGTGCAGTATCTAGGGAGAAGGAAAAGAGACAAAGCTTGGTGTTTTGCAAGTTGAGTTTTAGATCTCTCTTAGATGGATATGCATGTAGGGATGGCTAAGAGGCAGTCTGAAAGAGGCTATTAGCAGTTGCCTGAGAAAGTGAGTGAAGAAAAGACACTGGCCAGTCACATTGAGGGCCAGCTTGCAAGCGTATGGAGCAAGGGAAGGAGGAGTGCTTTGGATGGCAAAAAGTTAAAGGTAGACACTGTTTCTGCCCGGTTTCAAACCGGGGACCTTTTGCATGTGAGGCAAACGTGATAACCACTACACTACAGAAACCAGACACTTTTTGCTTGTCCTGGAGCCCCGAAAGAGGAAAAGTAGAGCTTTTCATGAATATGATTAAGCCAGACAGGTAAAGACTCATGCATGCGTAAGTGGAGCCTGCGTGAAAAGGAAAGAAGACCAGAGAAAAAGCCATGTTTCTGCCCAGTTTCGAACTGGGGACCTTTCGCGTGTTAGGCGAACGTGATAACCACTACACTACAGAAACCACCTACACTTCTCAGGGTGTACCCACAAGTTGCTCATTTTACCCAAGCAAAGCTTGTTTTAACCACGTGCAGCTCATTTTAACCACACGCAGCTCATTTTAACCACACGCAACAACTAGGATCCACATCTGTCCTGATCAAGCTAACACGCTACTTTGGACTAACTCCAGCTCTTTTGCTTGGAGACAACTGGATCAAGAGGAGTAGGCAGACTAATGTGAGTTTTGTCAAGGTGCAGCTAGCATTGGAGGCCAAAAATCTTCTTTAGAAAGGAGGGGAATAGACCACTTTATGGAACAAAAAGCATAGCTGTTTCTGCCCAGTTTCGAGCTGGGGACCTTTTGCGTGTAAAGCAAACGTGATAACCACTACACTACAGAAACCAGACACTTCTTGCTTGTCCTGGAGCCCCGAAAGAGGAAAAGTAGAGCTTTTCATGAATATGATTAAGCCAGACAGGTAAAGACTCATGCATGCGTAAGTGGAGCCTGCGTGAAAAGGAAAGAAGACCAGAGAAAAAGCCATGTTTCTGCCCAGTTTCAAACTGGGGACCTTTCGCGTGTTAGGCGAACGTGATAACCACTACACTACAGAAACCACCTACACTTCTCAGGGTGTACCCACAAGCGGCTCATTTTACCCAAGCAAAGCTTGTTTTAACCACGTGCAGCTCATTTTAACCACACGCAGCTCATTTTAATCACACGCAACAACTAGGATCCACATCTGTCCTGATCAAGCTAACACGCTACTTTGGACTAACTCCAGCTCTTTTGCTTGGAGACAACTGGATCAAGAGGAGTAGGCAGACTAATGTGAGTTTTGTCAAGATGCAGCTAGCATTGGAGGCCAAAAATCTTCTTTAGAAAGGAGGGGAATAGACCACTTTATGGAACAAAAAGCATCGCTGTTTCTGCCCAGTTTCGAGCTGGGGACCTTTTGCGTGTAATGCAAACGTGATAACCACTACACTACAGAAACCTCCGGTGGAAACTGATTGCAATTTTGCTACCAAGAAGAAAGCAGTGCTCGCATAGGAACATAGACAACTGGCATATTGGGAACTAATACTCAAAAGAACCTTCCACATGAGAAAGGGAGCAATAAAGTAGCTATGAGAGGTAACAACATCTAAAATGTTGGGCTTAGGTCAATAGAGTATGCTTGAGTAAAAAAAAAGGCATTCAAGAATAGAAAGGTGGGGAGGGGAAAGACAACCATGGCATGCAGCAAAATATCATAAGTCTTAACTACTGGGAAAGCCTGAACTTTGCAGATGATGCGACGGCAACCAAAGTGGCAGTACTTGGAGAAGGGCTGGATAGGAAGAAGACAAGGGAGGTTGGAGTCAAAGGCAAATTCCAGGCAATATAAACTTACAAAGCAGGTGGTAGGACAGTTCTACTTCTAGATAGTGCAGTATCTAGGGAGAAGAAAAGAGACAAAGCTTGGTGTTTTGCAAGTTGAGTTTTAGATCTCTCTTAGATGGATATGCATGTAGGGATGGCTAAGAGGCAGTCTGAAAGAGGCTATTAGCAGTTGCCTGAGAAAGTGAGTGAAGAAAAGACACTGGCCAGTCACATTGATGGCCAGCTTGCAAGCGTATGGAGCAAGGGAAGGAGGAGTGCTTTGGATGGCAAAAAGTTAAAGGTAGACACTGTTTCCGCCCGGTTTCAAACCGGGGACCTTTCGCGTGTGAGGCAAACGTGATAACCACTACACTACAGAAACCAGACACTTTTTGCTTGTCCTGGAGCCCTGAAAGAGGAAAAGTAGAGCTTTTCATGAATATGATTAAGCCAGACAGGTAAAGACTCATGCATGCGTAAGTGGAGCCTGCGTGAAAAGGAAAGAAGACCAGAGAAAAAGCCATGTTTCTGCCCAGTTTCAAACTGGGGACCTTTCGCGTGTTAGGCGAACGTGATAACCACTACACTACAGAAACCACCTACACTTCTCAGGGTGTACCCACAAGTGGCTCATTTTACCCAAGCAAAGCTTGTTTTAACCACGTGCAGCTCATTTTAACCACACGCAGCTCATTTTAACCACACGCAACAACTAGGATCCACATCTGTCCTGATCAAGCTAACACGCTACTTTGGACTAACTCCAGCTCTTTTGCTTGGAGACAACTGGATCAAGAGGAGTAGGCAGACTAATGTGAGTTTTGTCAAGGTGCAGCTAGCATTGGAGGCCAAAAATCTTCTTTAGAAAGGAGGGGAATAGACCACTCTATGGAACAAAAAGCATCGCTGTTTCTGCCCAGTTTCGAGCTGGGGACCTTTTGCGAGTAAAGCAAACGTGATAACCACTACACTACAGAAACCTCCGGTGGAAACTGATTGCAATTTTGCTACCAAGAAGAAAGCAGTGCTCGCATAGGAACATAGACAACTGGCATATTGGGAACTAATACTCAAAAGAACCTTCCACATGAGAAAGGGAGCAATAAAGTAGCTATGAGAGGTAACAACATCTAAAATGTTGGGCTTAGGTCAATAGAGTATGCTTGAGTAAAAAAAAAGGCATTCGGGAATAGAAAGGTGGGGAGGGGAAAGACAACCATGGCATGCAGCAAAATATCATAAGTCTTAACTACTGGGAAAGCCTGAACTTTGCAGATGATGCGACGGCAACCAAAGTGGCAGTACTTGGAGAAGGGCTGGATAGGAAGAAGACAAGGGAGGTTGGAGTCAAAGGCAAATTCCAGGCAATATAAACTTACAAAGCAGGTGGTAGGACAGTTCTACTTCTAGATAGTGCAGTATCTAGGGAGAAGAAAAAGAGACAAAGCTTGGTGTTTTGCAAGTTGAGTTTTAGATCTCTCTTAGATGGATATGCATGTAGGGATGGCTAAGAGGCAGTCTGAAAGAGGCTATTAGCAGTTGCCTGAGAAAGTGAGTGAAGAAAAGACACTGGCCAGTCACATTGATGGCCAGCTTGCAAGCGTATGGAGCAAGGGAAGGAGGAGTGCTTTGGATGGCAAAAAGTTAAAGGTAGACATTGTTTCTGCCCGGTTTCGAACCGGGGACCTTTCGCGTGTGAGGCGAACGTGATAACCACTACACTACAGAAACCAGACAGTTCTTGCTTGTCCTGGAGCCCCGAAAGAGGAAAAGTAGAGCTTTTCATGAATATAATTAAGCCAGACAGGTAAAGACTCATGCATGCGTAAGTGGAGCCTGCGTGAAAAGGAAAGAAGACCAGAGAAAAAGCCATGTTTCTGCCCAGTTTCGAACTGGGGACCTTTCGCGTGTTAGGCGAACGTGATAACCACTACACTACAGAAACCACCTACACTTCTCAGGGTGTACCCACAAGCGGCTCATTTTACCCAAGCAAAGCTTGTTTTAACCACGTGCAGCTCATTTTAACCACACGCAGCTCATTTTAATCACACGCAACAACTAGGATCCACATCTGTCCTGATCAAGCTAACACGCTACTTTGGACTAACTCCAGCTCTTTTCCTTGGAGACAACTGGATCAAGAGGAGTAGGCAGACTAATGTGAGTTTTGTCAAGATGCAGCTAGCATTGGAGGCCAAAAATCTTCTTTAGAAAGGAGGGGAATAGACCACTTTATGGAACAAAAAGCATCGCTGTTTCTGCCCAGTTTCGAGCTGGGGACCTTTTGCGTGTAAAGCAAACGTGATAACCACTACACTACAGAAACCTCCGGTGGAAACTGATTGCAATTTTGCTACCAAGAAGAAAGCAGTGCTCGCATAGGAACATAGACAACTGGCATATTGGGAACTAATACTCAAAAGAACCTTCCACATGAGAAAGGGAGCAATAAAGTAGCTATGAGGGGTAACAACATCTAAAATGTTGGGCTTAGGTCAATAGAGTATGCTTGAGTAAAAAAAAGGCATTCGGGAATAGAAAGGTGGGGAGGGGAAAGACAACCATGGCATGCAGCAAAATATCATAAGTCTTAACTACTGGGAAAGCCTGAACTTTGCAGATGATGCGACGGCAACCAAAGTGGCAGTACTTGGAGAAGGGCTGGATAGGAAGAAGACAAGGGAGGTTGGAGTCAAAGGCAAATTCCAGGCAATATAAACTTACAAAGCAGGTGGTAGGACAGTTCTACTTCTAGATAGTGCAGTATCTAGGGAGAAGGAAAAGAGACAAAGCTTGGTGTTTTGCAAGTTGAGTTTTAGATCTCTCTCAGATGGATATGCATGTAGGGATGGCTAAGAGGCAGTCTGAAAGAGGCTATTAGCAGTTGCCTGAGAAAGTGAGTGAAGAAAAGACACTGGCCAGTCACATTGATGGCCAGCTTGCAAGCGTATGGAGCAAGGGAAGGAGGAGTGCTTTGGATGGCAAAAAGTTAAAGGTAGACACTGTTTCTGCCCGGTTTCAAACCGGGGACCTTTCGCGTGTGAGGCAAGCGTGATAACCACTACACTACAGAAACCAGACACTTTTTGCTTGTCCTGGAGCCCCGAAAGAGGAAAAGTAGAGCTTTTCATGAATATGATTAAGCCAGACAGGTAAAGACTCATGCATGCGTAAGTGGAGCCTGCGTGAAAAGGAAAGAAGACCAGAGAAAGAGCCATGTTTCTGCCCAGTTTCGAACTGGGGACCTTTCGCGTGTTAGGCGAACGTGATAACCACTACACTACAGAAACCACCTACACTTCTCAGGGTGTACCCACAAGTGGCTCATTTTACCCAAGCAAAGCTTGTTTTAACCACGTGCAGCTCATTTTAACCACACGCAGCTCATTTTAACCACACGCAACAACTAGGATCCACATCTGTCCTGATCAAGCTAACACGCTACTTTGGACTAACTCCAGCTCTTTTGCTTGGAGACAACTGGATCAAGAGGAGTAGGCAGACTAATGTGAGTTTTGTCAAGGTGCAGCTAGCATTGGAGGCCAAAAATCTTCTTTAGAAAGGAGGGGAATAGACCACTTTATGGAACAAAAAGCATCGCTGTTTCTGCCCAGTTTCAAGCTGGGGACCTTTTGCGTGTAAAGCAAACGTGATAACCACTACACTACAGAAACCAGACACTTCTTGCTTGTCCTGGAGCCCCGAAAGAGGAAAAGTAGAGCTTTTCATGAATATGATTAAGCCAGACAGGTAAAGACTCATGCATGCGTAAGTGGAGCCTGCGTGAAAAGGAAAGAAGACCAGAGAAAAAGCCATGTTTCTGCCCAGTTTCGAACTGGGGACCTTTCGCGTGTTAGGCGAACGTGATAACCACTACACTACAGAAACAACCTACACTTCTCAGGGTGTACCCACAAGCGGCTCATTTTACCCAAGCAAAGCTTGTTTTAACTACGTGCAGCTCATTTTAACCACACGCAACTCATTTTAACCACACGCAACAACTAGGATCCACATCTGTCCTGATCAAGCTAACACGCTACTTTGGACTAACTCCAGCTCTTTTGCTTGGAGACAACTGGATCAAGAGGAGTAGGCAGACTAATGTGAGTTTTGTCAAGGTGCAGCTAGCATTGGAGGCCAAAAATCTTCTTTAGAAAGGAGGGGAATAGACCACTTTATGGAACAAAAAGCATCGCTGTTTCTGCCCAGTTTCGAGCTGGGGACCTTTTGCGAGTAAAGCAAACGTGATAACCACTACACTACAGAAACCTCCGGTGGAAACTGATTGCAATTTTGCTACCAAGAAGAAAGCAGTGCTCGCATAGGAACATAGACAACTGGCATATTGGGAACTAATACTCAAAAGAACCTTCCACATGAGAAAGGGAGCAATAAAGTAGCTATGAGAGGTAACAACATCTAAAATGTTGGGCTTAGGTCAATAGAGTATGCTTGAGTAAAAAAAAAAGGCATTCGGGAATAGAAAGGTGGGGAGGGGAAAGACAACCATGGCATGCAGCAAAATATCATCAGTCTTAACTACTGAGAAAGCCTGAACTTTGCAGATGATGCGACGGCAACCAAAGTGGCAGTACTTGGAGAAGGGCTGGATAGGAAGAAGACAAGGGAGGTTGGAGTCAAAGGCAAATTCCAGGCAATATAAACTTACAAAGCAGGTGGTAGGACAGTTCTACTTCTAGATAGTGCAGTATCTAGGGAGAAGGAAAAGAGACAAAGCTTGGTGTTTTGCAAGTTGAGTTTTAGATCTCTCTTAGATGGATATGCATGTAGGGATGGCTAAGAGGCAGTCTGAAAGAGGCTATTAGCAGTTGCCTGAGAAAGTGAGTGAAGAAAAGACACTGGCCAGTCACATTGATGGCCAGCTTGCAAGCGTATGGAGCAAGGGAAGGAGGAGTGCTTTGGATGGCAAAAAGTTAAAGGTAGACACTGTTTCTGCCCGGTTTCGAACCGGGGACCTTTCGCATGTGAGGCGAACGTGATAACCACTACACTACAGAAACCAGACACTTCTTGCGTGTCCTGGAGCCCCGAAAGAGGAAAAGTAGAGCTTTTCATGAATATGATTAAGCCAGACAGGTAAAGACTCATGCATGCGTAAGTGGAGCCTGCGTGAAAAGGAAAGAAGACCAGAGAAAAAGCCATGTTTCTGCCCAGTTTCGAACTGGGGACCTTTCGCGTGTTAGGCAAACATGATAACCACTACACTACAGAAACCACCTACACTTCTCGGGGTGTACCCACAAGCGGCTCATTTTACCCAAGCAAAGCTTGTTTTAACCACGTGCAGCTCATTTTAACCACACGCAGCTCATTTTAACCACACGCAACAACTAGGATCCACATCTGTCCTGATCAAGCTAACACGCTACTTTGGACTAACTCCAGCTCTTTTGCTTGGAGACAACTGGATCAAGAGGAGTAGGCAGACTAATGTGAGTTTTGTCAAGGTGCAGCTAGCATTGGAGGCCAAAAATCTTCTTTAGAAAGGAGGGGAATAGACCACTTTATGGAACAAAAAGCATCGCTGTTTCTGCCCAGTTTCGAGCTGGGGACCTTTTGCGTGTAAAGCAAACGTGATAACCAATGCACTACAGAAACTCTGGTGGAAACTGATTGCAATTTTGCTACCAAGAAGAAAGCAGTGCTCGCATAGGAACATAGACAACTGGCATATTGGGAACTAATACTCAAAAGAACCTTCCACATGAGAAAGGGAGCAATAAAGTAGCTATGAGAGGTAACAACATCTAAAATGTTGGGCTTAGGTCAATAGAGTATGCTTGAGTAAAAAAAAAGGCATTCGGGAATAGAAAGGTGGGGAGGGGAAAGACAACCATGGCATGCAGCAAAATATCATAAGTCTTAACTACTGGGAAAGCCTGAACTTTGCAGATGATGCGACGGCAACCAAAGTGGCAGTACTTGGAGAAGGGCTGGATAGGAAGAAGACAAGGGAGGTTGGAGTCAAAGGCAAATTCCAGGCAATATAAACTTACAAAGCAGGTGGTAGGACAGTTCTACTTCTAGATAGTGCAGTATCTAGGGAGAAGGAAAAGAGACAAAGCTTGGTGTTTTGCAAGTTGAGTTTTAGATCTCTCTTAGATGGATATGCATGTAGGGATGGCTAAGAGGCAGTCTGAAAGAGGCTATTAGCAGTTGCCTGAGAAAATGAGTGAAGAAAAGACACTGGCCAGTCACATTGATGGCCAGCTTGCAAGCGTATGGAGCAAGGGAAGGAGGAGTGCTTTGGATGGCAAAAAGTTAAAGGTAGACACTGTTTCTGCCCGGTTTCAAACCGGGGACCTTTCGCGTGTGAGGCAAACGTGATAACCACTACACTACAGAAACCAGACACTTTTTGCTTGTCCTGGAGCCCCGAAAGAGGAAAAGTAGAGCTTTTCATGAATATGATTAAGCCAGACAGGTAAAGACTCATGCATGCGTAAGTGGAGCCTGCGTGAAAAGGAAAGAAGACCAGAGAAAAAGCCATGTTTCTGCCCAGTTTCGAACTGGGGACCTTTCGCGTGTTAGGCGAACGTGATAACCACTACACTGCAGAAACCACCTACACTTCTCAGGGTGTACCCACAAGTGGCTCATTTTACCCAAGCAAAGCTTGTTTTAACCACGTGCAGCTCATTTTAACCACACGCAGCTCATTTTAACCACACGCAACAACTAGGATCCACATCTGTCCTGATCAAGCTAACACGCTACTTTGGACTAACTCCAGCTCTTTTGCTTGGAGACAACTGGATCAAGAGGAGTAGGCAGACTAATGTGAGTTTTGTCAAGGTGCAGCTAGCATTGGAGGCCAAAAATCTTCTTTAGAAAGGAGGGGAATAGACCACTTTATGGAACAAAAAGCATCGCTGTTTCTGCCCAGTTTCGAGCTGGGGACCTTTTGCGTGTAAAGCAAACGTGATAACCACTACACTACAGAAAACAGACACTTCTTGCTTGTCCTGGAGCCCCGAAAGAGGAAAAGTAGAGCTTTTCATGAATATGATTAAGCCAGACAGGTAAAGACTCATGCATGCGTAAGTGGAGCCTGCGTGAAAAGGAAAGAAGACCAGAGAAAAAGCCATGTTTCTGCCCAGTTTCGAACTGGGGACCTTTCGCGTGTTAGGCAAATGTGATAACCACTACACTACAGAAACCACCTACACTTCTCAGGGTGTACCCACAAGCGGCTCATTTTACCCAAGCAAAGCTTGTTTTAACCACGTGCAGCTCATTTTAACCACACGCAGCTCATTTTAACCACACGCAACAACTAGGATCCACATCTGTCCTGATCAAGCTAACACGCTACTTTGGACTAACTCCAGCTCTTTTGCTTGGAGACAACTGGATCAAGAGGAGTAGGCAGACTAATGTGAGTTTTGTCAAGGTGCAGCTAGCATTGGAGGCCAAAAATCTTCTTTAGAAAGGAGGGGAATAGACCACTTTATGGAACAAAAAGCATCGCTGTTTCTGCCCAGTTTCGAGCTGGGGACCTTTTGCGTGTAAAGCAAACGTGATAACCACTACACTACAGAAACCTCCGGTGGAAACTGATTGCAATTTTGCTACCAAGAAGAAAGCAGTGCTCGCATAGGAACATAGACAACTGGCATATTGGGAACTAATACTCAAAAGAACCTTCCACATGAGAAAGGGAGCAATAAAGTAGCTATGAGAGGTAACAACATCTAAAATGTTGGGCTTAGGTCAATAGAGTATGCTTGAGTAAAAAAAAAGGCATTCGGGAATAGAAAGGTGGGGAGGGGAAAGACAACCATGGCATGCAGCAAAATATCATAAGTCTTAACTACTGGGAAAGCCTGAACTTTGCAGATGATGCGACGGCAACCAAAGTGGCAGTACTTGGAGAAGGGCTGGATAGGAAGAAGACAAGGGAGGTTGGAGTCAAAGGCAAATTCCAGGCAATATAAACTTACAAAGCAGGTGGTAGGACAGTTCTACTTCTAGATAGTGCAGTATCTAGGGAGAAGGAAAAGAGACAAAGCTTGGTGTTTTGCAAGTTGAGTTTTAGATCTCTCTTAGATGGATATGCATGTAGGGATGGCTAAGAGGCAGTCTGAAAGAGGCTATTAGCAGTTGCCTGAGAAAATGAGTGAAGAAAAGACACTGGCCAGTCACATTGATGGCCAGCTTGCAAGCGTATGGAGCAAGGGAAGGAGGAGTGCTTTGGATGGCAAAAAGTTAAAGGTAGACACTGTTTCTGCCCGGTCTCAAACCGGGGACCTTTCGCGTGTGAGGCAAACGTGATAACCACTACACTACAGAAACCAGACACTTTTTGCTTGTCCTGGAGCCCCGAAAGAGGAAAAGTAGAGCTTTTCATGAATATGATTAAGCCAGACAGGTAAAGACTCATGCATGCGTAAGTGGAGCCTGCGTGAAAAGGAAAGAAGACCAGAGAAAAAGCCATGTTTCTGCCCAGTTTCGAACTGGGGACCTTTCGCGTGTTAGGCAAACGTGATAACCACTACACTACAGAAACCACCTACACTTCTCAGGGTGTACCCACAAGCGGCTCATTTTACCCAAGCAAAGCTTGTTTTAACCACGTGCAGCTCATTTTAACCACACGCAGCTCATTTTAACCACACGCAACAACTAGGATCCACATCTGTCCTGATCAAGCTAACACGCTACTTTGGACTAACTCCAGCTCTTTTGCTTGGAGACAACTGGATCAAGAGGAGTAGGCAGACTAATGTGAGTTTTGTCAAGGTGCAGCTAGCATTGGAGGCCAAAAATCTTCTTTAGAAAGGAGGGGAATAGACCACTTTATGGAACAAAAAGCATCGCTGTTTCTGCCCAGTTTCGAGCTGGGGACCTTTTGCGTGTAAAGCAAACGTGATAACCACTACACTACAGAAACCTCCGGTGGAAACTGATTGCAATTTTGCTACCAAGAAGAAAGCAGTGCTCGCATAGGAACATAGACAACTGGCATATTGGGAACTAATACTCAAAAGAACCTTCCACATGAGAAAGGGAGCAATAAAGTAGCTATGAGAGGTAACAACATCTAAAATGTTGGGCTTAGGTCAATAGAGTATGCTTGAGTAAAAAAAAAGGCATTCGGGAATAGAAAGGTGGGGAGGGGAAAGACAACCATGGCATGCAGCAAAATATCATAAGTCTTAACTACTGGGAAAGCCTGAACTTTGCAGATGATGCGACGGCAACCAAAGTGGCAGTACTTGGAGAAGGGCTGGATAGGAAGAAGACAAGGGAGGTTGGAGTCAAAGGCAAATTCCAGGCAATATAAACTTACAAAGCAGGTGGTAGGACAGTTCTACTTCTAGATAGTGCAGTATCTAGGGAGAAGGAAAAGAGACAAAGCTTGGTGTTTTGCAAGTTGAGTTTTAGATCTCTCTTAGATGGATATGAATGTAGGGATGGCTAAGAGGCAGTCTGAAAGAGGCTATTAGCAGTTGCCTGAGAAAGTGAGTGAAGAAAAGACACTGGCCAGTCACATTGATGGCCAGCTTGCAAGCGTATGGAGCAAGGGAAAGAGGAGTGCTTTGGATGGCAAAAAGTTAAAGGTAGACACTGTTTCTGCCCGGTTTCGAACCGGGGACCTTTCACGTGTGAGGCGAACGTGATAACCACTACACTACAGAAACCAGACACTTCTTGCTTGTCCTGGAGCCCCGAAAGAGGAAAAGTAGAGCTTTTCATGAATATGATTAAGCCAGACAGGTAAAGACTCATGCATGCGTAAGTGGAGCCTGCGTGAAAAGGAAAGAAGACCAGAGAAAAAGCCATGTTTCTGCCCAGTTTCGAACTGGGGACCTTTCGCGTGTTAGGCGAACGTGATAACCACTACACTACAGAAACCACCTACACTTCTCAGGGTGTACCCACAAGCGGCTCATTTTACCCAAGCAAAGCTTGTTTTAACCACGTGCAGCTCATTTTAACCACACGCAGCTCATTTTAATCACACGCAACAACTAGGATCCACATCTGTCCTGATCAAGCTAACACGCTACTTTGGACTAACTCCAGCTCTTTTGCTTGGAGACAACTGGATCAAGAGGAGTAGGCAGACTAATGTGAGTTTTGTCAAGATGCAGCTAGCATTGGAGGCCAAAAATCTTCTTTAGAAAGGAGGGGAATAGACCACTTTATGGAACAAAAAGCATCGCTGTTTCTGCCCAGTTTCGAGCTGGGGACCTTTTGCGTTTAAAGCAAACGTGATAACCACTACACTACAGAAACCTCCGGTGGAAACTGATTGCAATTTTGCTACCAAGAAGAAAGCAGTGCTCGCATAGGAACATAGACAACTGGCATATTGGGAACTAATACTCAAAAGAACCTTCCACATGAGAAAGGGAGCAATAAAGTAGCTATGAGAGGTAACAACATCTAAAATGTTGGGCTTAGGTCAATAGAGTATGCTTGAGTAAAAAAAAAGGCATTCGGGAATAGAAAGGTGGGGAGGGGAAAGACAACCATGGCATGCAGCAAAATATCATAAGTCTTAACTACTGGGAAAGCCTGAACTTTGCAGATGATGCGACGGCAACCAAAGTGGCAGTACTTGGAGAAGGGCTGGATAGGAAGAAGACAAGGGAGGTTGGAGTCAAAGGCAAATTCCAGGCAATATAAACTTACAAAGCAGGTGGTAGGACAGTTCTACTTCTAGATAGTGCAGTATCTAGGGAGAAGGAAAAGAGACAAAGCTTGGTGTTTTGCAAGTTGAGTTTTAGATCTCTCTTAGATGGATATGCATGTAGGGATGGCTAAGAGGCAGTCTGAAAGAGGCTATTAGCAGTTGCCTGAGAAAGTGAGTGAAGAAAAGACACTGGCCAGTCACATTGATGGCAAGCTTGCAAGCGTATGGAGCAAGGGAAGGAGGAGTGCTTTGGATGGCAAAAAGTTAAAGGTAGACACTGTTTCTGCCCGGTTTCGAACCGGGGAACTTTCGCGTGTGAGGCGAACGTGATAACCACTACACTACAGAAACCAGACACTTCTTGCTTGTCCTGGAGCCCCGAAAGAGGAAAAGTAGAGCTTTTCATGAATATGATTAAGCCAGACAGGTAAAGACTCATGCATGCGTAAGTGGAGCCTGCGTGAAAAGGAAAGAAGACCAGAGAAAAAGCCATGTTTTTGCCCAGTTTCGAACTGGGGACCTTTTGCGTGTTAGGCGAACGTGATAACCACTACACTACAGAAACCACCTACACTTCTCAGGGTGTACCCACAAGCGGCTCATTTTACCCAAGCAAAGCTTGTTTTAACCACGTGCAGCTCATTTTAACCACACGCAGCTCATTTTAACCACACGCAACAACTAGGATCCACATCTGTCCTGATCAAGCTAACACGCTACTTTGGACTAACTCCAGCTCTTTTGCTTGGAGACAACTGGATCAAGAGGAGTAGGCAGACTAATGTGAGTTTTGTCAAGGTGCAGCTAGCATTGGAGGCCAAAAATCTTCTTTAGAAAGGAGCGGAATAGACCACTTTATGGAACAAAAAGCATCGCTGTTTCTGCCCAGTTTCGAGCTGGGGACCTTTTGCGTGTAAAGCAAACGTGATAACCACTACACTACAGAAACCTCCGGTGGAAACTGATTGCAATTTTGCTACCAAGAAGAAAGCAGTGCTCGCATAGGAACATAGACAACTGGCATATTGGGAACTAATACTCAAAAGAACCTTCCACATGAGAAAGGGAGCAATAAAGTAGCTATGAGAGGTAACAACATCTAAAATGTTGGGCTTAGGTCAATAGAGTATGCTTGAGTAAAAAAAAAGGCATTCGGGAATAGAAAGGTGGGGAGGGGAAAGACAACCATGGCATGCAGCAAAATATCATAAGTCTTAACTACTGGGAAAGCCTGAACTTTGCAGATGATGCGACGGCAACCAAAGTGGCAGTACTTGGAGAAGGGCTGGATAGGAAGAAGACAAGGGAGGTTGGAGTCAAAGGCAAATTCCAGGCAATATAAACTTACAAAGCAGGTGGTAGGACAGTTCTACTTCTAGATAGTGCAGTATCTAGGGAGAAGGAAAAGAGACAAAGCTTGGTGTTTTGCAAGTTGAGTTTTAGATCTCTCTTAGATGGATATGCATGTAGGGATGGCTAAGAGGCAGTCTGAAAGAGGCTATTAGCAGTTGCCTGAGAAAGTGAGTGAAGAAAAGACACTGGCCAGTCACATTGATGGCCAGCTTGCAAGCGTATGGAGCAAGGGAAAGAGGAGTGCTTTGGATGGCAAAAAGTTAAAGGTAGACACTGTTTCTGCCCGGTTTCGAACCGGGGACCTTTCACGTGTGAGGCGAACGTGATAACCACTACACTACAGAAACCAGACACTTCTTGCTTGTCCTGGAGCCCCGAAAGAGGAAAAGTAGAGCTTTTCATGAATATGATTAAGCCAGACAGGTAAAGACTCATGCATGCGTAAGTGGAGCCTGCGTGAAAAGGAAAGAAGACCAGAGAAAAAGCCATGTTTCTGCCCAGTTTCGAACTGGGGACCTTTCGCGTGTTAGGCGAACGTGATAACCACTACACTACAGAAACCACCTACACTTCTCAGGGTGTACCCACAAGCGGCTCATTTTACCCAAGCAAAGCTTGTTTTAACCACGTGCAGCTCATTTTAACCACACGCAGCTCATTTTAACCACACGCAACAACTAGGATCCACATCTGTCCTGATCAAGCTAACACGCTACTTTGGACTAACTCCAGCTCTTTTGCTTGGAGACAACTGGATCAAGAGGAGTAGGCAGACTAATGTGAGTTTTGTCAAGGTGCAGCTAGCATTGGAGGCCAAAAATCTTCTTTAGAAAGGAGGGGAATAGACCACTTTATGGAACAAAAAGCATCGCTGTTTCTGCCCAGTTTCGAGCTGGGGACCTTTTGCGTGTAAAGCAAACGTGATAACCACTACACTACAGAAACCTCCGGTGGAAACTGATTGCAATTTTGCTACCAAGAAGAAAGCAGTGCTCGCATAGGAACATAGACAACTGGCATATTGGGAACTAATACTCAAAAGAACCTTCCACATGAGAAAGGGAGCAATAAAGTAGCTATGAGAGGTAACAACATCTAAAATGTTGGGCTTAGGTCAATAGAGTATGCTTGAGTAAAAAAAAAGGCATTCGGGAATAGAAAGGTGGGGAGGGGAAAGACAACCATGGCATGCAGCAAAATATCATAAGTCTTAACTACTGGGAAAGCCTGAACTTTGCAGATGATGCGACGGCAACCAAAGTGGCAGTACTTGGAGAAGGGCTGGATAGGAAGAAGACAAGGGAGGTTGGAGTCAAAGGCAAATTCCAGGCAATATAAACTTACAAAGCAGGTGGTAGGACAGTTCTACTTCTAGATAGTGCAGTATCTAGGGAGAAGGAAAAGAGACAAAGCTTGGTGTTTTGCAAGTTGAGTTTTAGATCTCTCTTAGATGGATATGCATGTAGGGATGGCTAAGAGGCAGTCTGAAAGAGGCTATTAGCAGTTGCCTGAGAAAGTGAGTGAAGAAAAGACACTGGCCAGTCACATTGATGGCCAGCTTGCAAGCGTATGGAGCAAGGGAAGGAGGAGTGCTTTGGATGGCAAAAAGTTAAAGGTAGACACTGTTTCTGCCCGGTTTCAAACCGGGGACCTTTCGCGTGTGAGGCGAACGTGATAACCACTACACTACAGAAACCAGACACTTCTTGCGTGTCCTGGAGCCCCGAAAGAGGAAAAGTAGAGCTTTTCATGAATATGATTAAGCCAGACAGGTAAAGACTCATGCATGCGTAAGTGGAGCCTGCGTGAAAAGGAAAGAAGACCAGAGAAAAAGCCATGTTTCTGCCCAGTTTCAAACTGGGGACCTTTCGCGTGTTAGGCAAACGTGATAACCACTACACTACAGAAACCACCTACACTTGTCAGGGTGTACCCACAAGCGGCTCATTTTACCCAAGCAAAGCTTGTTTTAACCACGTGCAGCTCATTTTAACCACACGCAGCTCATTTTAACCACACGCAACAACTAGGATCCACATCTGTCCTGATCAAGCTAACACGCTACTTTGGACTAACTCCAGCTCTTTTGCTTGGAGACAACTGGATCAAGAGGAGTAGGCAGACTAATGTGAGTTTTGTCAAGGTGCAGCTAGCATTGGAGGCCAAACATCTTCTTTAGAAAGGAGGGGAATAGACCACTTTATGGAACAAAAAGCATCGCTGTTTCTGCCCAGTTTCGAGCTGGGGACCTTTTGCGTGTAAAGCAAACGTGATAACCACTACACTACAGAAACCAGACACTTCTTGCTTGTCCTGGAGCCCCGAAAGAGGAAAAGTAGAGCTTTTCATGAATATGATTAAGCCACACAGGTAAAGACTCATGCATGCGTAAGTGGAGCCTGCGTGAAAAGGAAAGAAGACCAGAGAAAAAGCCATGTTTCTGCCCAGTTTCGAACTGGGGACCTTTCGCGTGTTAGGCGAACGTGATAACCACTACACTACAGAAACAACCTACACTTCTCAGGGTGTACCCACAAGCGGCTCATTTTACCCAAGCAAAGCTTGTTTTAACTACGTGCAGCTCATTTTAACCACACGCAACAACTAGGATCCACATCTGTCCTGATCAAGCTAACACGCTACTTTGGACTAACTCCAGCTCTTTTGCTTGGAGACAACTGGATCAAGAGGAGTAGGCAGACTAATGTGAGTTTTGTCAAGGTGCAGCTAGCATTGGAGGCCAAAAATCTTCTTTAGAAAGGAGGGGAATAGACCACTTTATGGAACAAAAAGCATCGCTGTTTCTGCCCAGTTTCGAGCTGGGGACCTTTTGCGAGTAAAGCAAACGTGATAACCACTACACTACAGAAACCTCCGGTGGAAACTGATTGCAATTTTGCTACCAAGAAGAAAGCAGTGCTCGCATAGGAACATAGACAACTGGCATATTGGGAACTAATACTCAAAAGAACCTTCCACATGAGAAAGGGAGCAATAAAGTAGCTATGAGAGGTAACAACATCTAAAATGTTGGGCTTAGGTCAATAGAGTATGCTTGAGTAAAAAAAAAGGCATTCGGGAATAGAAAGGTGGGGAGGGGAAAGACAACCATGGCATGCAGCAAAATATCATAAGTCTTAACTACTGGGAAAGCCTGAACTTTGCAGATGATGTGACGGCAACCAAAGTGGCAGTACTTGGAGAAGGGCTGGATAGGAAGAAGACAAGGGAGGTTGGAGTCAAAGGCAAATTCCAGGCAATATAAACTTACAAAGCAGGTGGTAGGACAGTTCTACTTCTAGATAGTGCAGTATCTAGGGAGAAGGAAAAGAGACAAAGCTTGGTGTTTTGCAAGTTGAGTTTTAGATCTCTCTTAGATGGATATGCATGTAGGGATGGCTAAGAGGCAGTCTGAAAGAGGCTATTAGCAGTTGCCTGAGAAAGTGAGTGAAGAAAAGACACTGGCCAGTCACATTGATGGCCAGCTTGCAAGCGTATGGAGCAAGGGAAGGAGGAGTGCTTTGGATGGCAAAAAGTTAAAGGTAGACACTGTTTCTGCCCGGTTTCAAACCGGGGACCTTTCGCGTGTGAGGCGAACGTGATAACCACTACACTACAGAAACCAGACACTTCTTGCGTGTCCTGGAGCCCCGAAAGAGGAAAAGTAGAGCTTTTCATGAATATGATTAAGCCAGACAGGTAAAGACTCATGCATGCGTAAGTGGAGCCTGCGTGAAAAGGAAAGAAGACCAGAGAAAAAGCCATGTTTCTGCCCAGTTTCAAACTGGGGACCTTTCGCGTGTTAGGCAAACGTGATAACCACTACACTACAGAAACCACCTACACTTGTCAGGGTGTACCCACAAGCGGCTCATTTTACCCAAGCAAAGCTTGTTTTAACCACGTGCAGCTCATTTTAACCACACGCAGCTCATTTTAACCACACGCAACAACTAGGATCCACATCTGTCCTGATCAAGCTAACACGCTACTTTGGACTAACTCCAGCTCTTTTGCTTGGAGACAACTGGATCAAGAGGAGTAGGCAGACTAATGTGAGTTTTGTCAAGGTGCAGCTAGCATTGGAGGCCAAACATCTTCTTTAGAAAGGAGGGGAATAGACCACTTTATGGAACAAAAAGCATCGCTGTTTCTGCCCAGTTTCGAGCTGGGGACCTTTTGCGTGTAAAGCAAACGTGATAACCACTACACTACAGAAACCAGACACTTCTTGCTTGTCCTGGAGCCCCGAAAGAGGAAAAGTAGAGCTTTTCATGAATATGATTAAGCCACACAGGTAAAGACTCATGCATGCGTAAGTGGAGCCTGCGTGAAAAGGAAAGAAGACCAGAGAAAAAGCCATGTTTCTGCCCAGTTTCGAACTGGGGACCTTTCGCGTGTTAGGCGAACGTGATAACCACTACACTACAGAAACAACCTACACTTCTCAGGGTGTACCCACAAGCGGCTCATTTTACCCAAGCAAAGCTTGTTTTAACTACGTGCAGCTCATTTTAACCACACGCAACAACTAGGATCCACATCTGTCCTGATCAAGCTAACACGCTACTTTGGACTAACTCCAGCTCTTTTGCTTGGAGACAACTGGATCAAGAGGAGTAGGCAGACTAATGTGAGTTTTGTCAAGGTGCAGCTAGCATTGGAGGCCAAAAATCTTCTTTAGAAAGGAGGGGAATAGACCACTTTATGGAACAAAAAGCATCGCTGTTTCTGCCCAGTTTCGAGCTGGGGACCTTTTGCGAGTAAAGCAAACGTGATAACCACTACACTACAGAAACCTCCGGTGGAAACTGATTGCAATTTTGCTACCAAGAAGAAAGCAGTGCTCGCATAGGAACATAGACAACTGGCATATTGGGAACTAATACTCAAAAGAACCTTCCACATGAGAAAGGGAGCAATAAAGTAGCTATGAGAGGTAACAACATCTAAAATGTTGGGCTTAGGTCAATAGAGTATGCTTGAGTAAAAAAAAAGGCATTCGGGAATAGAAAGGTGGGGAGGGGAAAGACAACCATGGCATGCAGCAAAATATCATAAGTCTTAACTACTGGGAAAGCCTGAACTTTGCAGATGATGCGACGGCAACCAAAGTGGCAGTACTTGGAGAAGGGCTGGATAGGAAGAAGACAAGGGAGGTTGGAGTCAAAGGCAAATTCCAGGCAATATAAACTTACAAAGCAGGTGGTAGGACAGTTCTACTTCTAGATAGTGCAGTATCTAGGGAGAAGGAAAAGAGACAAAGCTTAGTGTTTTGCAAGTTGAGTTTTAGATCTCTCTTAGATGGATATGCATGTAGGGATGGCTAAGAGGCAGTCTGAAAGAGGCTATTAGCAGTTGCCTGAGAAAGTGAGTGAAGAAAAGACACTGGCCAGTCACATTGATGGCCAGCTTGCAAGCGTATGGAGCAAGGGAAGGAGGAGTGCTTTGGATGGCAAAAAGTTAAAGGTAGACACTGTTTCTGCCCGGTTTCGAACCGGGGACCTTTCGCGTGTGAGGCGAACGTGATAACCACTACACTACAGAAACCAGACACTTCTTGCGTGTCCTGGAGCCCCGAAAGAGGAAAAGTAGAGCTTTTCATGAATATGATTAAGCCAGACAGGTAAAGACTCATGCATGCGTAAGTGGAGCCTGCGTGAAAAGGAAAGAAGACCAGAGAAAAAGCCATGTTTCTGCCCAGTTTCAAACTGGGGACCTTTCGCGTGTTAGGCAAACGTGATAACCACTACACTACAGAAACCACCTACACTTCTCAGGGTGTACCCACAAGCGGCTCATTTTACCCAAGCAAAGCTTGTTTTAACCACGTGCAGCTCATTTTAACCACACGCAGCTCATTTTAACCACACGCAACAACTAGGATCCACATCTGTCCTGATCAAGCTAACACGCTACTTTGGACTAACTCCAGCTCTTTTGCTTGGAGACAACTGGATCAAGAGGAGTAGGCAGACTAATGTGAGTTTTGTCAAGGTGCAGCTAGCATTGGAGGCCAAAAATCTTCTTTAGAAAGGAGGGGAATAGACCACTTTATGGAACAAAAAGCATCGCTGTTTCTGCCCAGTTTCGAGCTGGGGACCTTTTGCGTGTAAAGCAAACATGATAACCACTACACTACAGAAACCTCCGGTGGAAACTGATTGCAATTTTGCTACTAAGAAGAAAGCAGTGCTCGCATAGGAACATAGACAACTGGCATATTGGGAACTAATACTCAAAAGAACCTTCCACATGAGAAAGGGAGCAATAAAGTAGCTATGAGAGGTAACAACATCTAAAATGTTGGGCTTAGGTCAATAGAGTATGCTTGAGTAAAAAAAAAGGCATTCGGGAATAGAAAGGTGGGGAGGGGAAAGACAACCATGGCATGCAGCAAAATATCATAAGTCTTAACTACTGGGAAAGCCTGAACTTTGCAGATGATGCGACGGCAACCAAAGTGGCAGTACTTGGAGAAGGGCTGGATAGGAAGAAGACAAGGGAGGTTGGAGTCAAAGGCAAATTCCAGGCAATATAAACTTACAAAGCAGGTGGTAGGACAGTTCTACTTCTAGATAGTGCAGTATCTAGGGAGAAGGAAAACAGACAAAGCTTGGTGTTTTGCAAGTTGAGTTTTAGATCTCTCTTAGATGGATATGCATGTAGGGATGGCTAAGAGGCAGTCTGAAAGAGGCTATTAGCAGTTGCCTGAGAAAGTGAGTGAAGAAAAGACACTGGCCAGTCACATTGATGGCCAGCTTGCAAGCGTATGGAGCAAGGGAAGGAGGAGTGCTTTGGATGGCAAAAAGTTAAAGGTAGACACTGTTTCTGCCCGGTTTCGAACCGGGGACCTTTCGCGTGTGAGGCGAACGTGATAACCACTACACTACAGAAACCAGACACTTCTTGCTTGTCCTGGCGCCCCGAAAGAGGAAAAGTAGAGCTTTTCATGAATATGATTAAGCCAGACAGGTAAAGACTCATGCATGCGTAAGTGGAGCCTGCGTGAAAAGGAAAGAAGACCAGAGAAAAAGCCATGTTTTTGCCCAGTTTCGAACTGGGGACCTTTTGCGTGTTAGGCGAACGTGATAACCACTACACTACAGAAACCACCTACACTTCTCAGGGTGTACCCACAAGCGGCTCATTTTACCCAAGCAAAGCTTGTTTTAACCACGTGCAGCTCATTTTAACCACACGCAGCTCATTTTAACCACACGCAACAACTAGGATCCACATCTGTCCTGATCAAGCTAACACGCTACTTTGGACTAACTCCAGCTCTTTTGCTTGGAGACAACTGGATCAAGAGGAGTAGGCAGACTAATGTGAGTTTTGTCAAGGTGCAGCTAGCATTGGAGGCCAAAAATCTTCTTTAGAAAGGAGGGGAATAGACCACTTTATGGAACAAAAAGCATCGCTGTTTCTGCCCAGTTTCGAGCTGGGGACCTTTTGCGTGTAAAGCAAACGTGATAACCACTACACTACAGAAACCTCCGGTGGAAACTGATTGCAATTTTGCTACCAAGAAGAAAGCAGTGCTCGCATAGGAACATAGACAACTGGCATATTGGGAACTAATACTCAAAAGAACCTTCCACATGAGAAAGGGAGCAATAAAGTAGCTATGAGAGGTAACAACATCTAAAATGTTGGGCTTAGGTCAATAGAGTATGCTTGAGTAAAAAAAAAGGCATTCGGGAATAGAAAGGTGGGGAGGGGAAAGACAACCATGGCATGCAGCAAAATATCATAAGTCTTAACTACTGGGAAAGCCTGAACTTTGCAGATGATGCGACGGCAACCAAAGTGGCAGTACTTGGAGAAGGGCTGGATAGGAAGAAGACAAGGGAGGTTGGAGTCAAAGGCAAATTCCAGGCAATATAAACTTACAAAGCAGGTGGTAGGACAGTTCTACTTCTAGATAGTGCAGTATCTAGGGAGAAGGAAAAGAGACAAAGCTTGGTGTTTTGCAAGTTGAGTTTTAGATCTCTCTTAGATGGATATGCATGTAGGGATGGCTAAGAGGCAGTCTGAAAGAGGCTATTAGCAGTTGCCTGAGAAAGTGAGTGAAGAAAAGACACTGGCCAGTCACATTGATGGCCAGCTTGCAAGCGTATGGAGCAAGGGAAGGAGGAGTGCTTTGGATGGCAAAAAGTTAAAGGTAGACACTGTTTCTGCCCGGTTTCGAACCGGGGACCTTTCGCGTGTGAGGCGAACGTGATAACCACTACACTACAGAAACCAGACACTTCTTGCGTGTCCTGGAGCCCCGAAAGAGGAAAAGTAGAGCTTTTCATGAATATGATTAAGCCAGACAGGTAAAGACTCATGCATGCGTAAGTGGAGCCTGCGTGAAAAGGAAAGAAGACCAGAGAAAAAGCCATGTTTCTGCCCAGTTTCAAACTGGGGACCTTTCGCGTGTTAGGCAAACGTGATAACCACTACACTACAGAAACCACCTACACTTCTCAGGGTGTACCCACAAGCGGCTCATTTTACCCAAGCAAAGCTTGTTTTAACCACGTGCAGCTCATTTTAACCACACGCAGCTCATTTTAACCACACGCAACAACTAGGATCCACATCTGTCCTGATCAAGCTAACACGCTACTTTGGACTAACTCCAGCTCTTTTGCTTGGAGACAACTGGATCAAGAGGAGTAGGCAGACTAATGTGAGTTTTGTCAAGATGCAGCTAGCATTGGAGGCCAAAAATCTTCTTTAGAAAGGAGAGGAATAGACCACTTTATGGAACAAAAAGCATCGCTGTTTCTGCCCAGTTTCGAGCTGGGGACCTTTTGCGTGTAAAGCAAACGTGATAACCACTACACTACAGAAACCTCCGGTGGAAACTGATTGCAATTTTGCTACCAAGAAGAAAGCAGTGCTCGCATAGGAACATAGACAACTGGCATATTGGGAACTAATACTCAAAAGAACCTTCCACATGAGAAAGGGAGCAATAAAGTAGCTATGAGAGGTAACAACATCTAAAATGTTGGGCTTAGGTCAATAGAGTATGCTTGAGTAAAAAAAAAGGCATTCGGGAATAGAAAGGTGGGGAGGGGAAAGACAACCATGGCATGCAGCAAAATATCATAAGTCTTAACTACTGGGAAAGCCTGAACTTTGCAGATGATGCGACGGCAACCAAAGTGGCAGTACTTGGAGAAGGGCTGGATAGGAAGAAGACAAGGGAGGTTGGAGTCAAAGGCAAATTCCAGGCAATATAAACTTACAAAGCAGGTGGTAGGACAGTTCTACTTCTAGATAGTGCAGTATCTAGGGAGAAGGAAAAGAGACAAAGCTTGGTGTTTTGCAAGTTGAGTTTTAGATCTCTCTTAGATGGATATGCATGTAGGGATGGCTAAGAGGCAGTCTGAAAGAGGCTATTAGCAGTTGCCTGAGAAAGTGAGTGAAGAAAAGACACTGGCCAGTCACATTGATGGCCAGCTTGCAAGCGTATGGAGCAAGGGAAGGAGGAGTGCTTTGGATGGCAAAAAGTTAAAGGTAGACACTGTTTCTGCCCGGTTTCGAACCGGGGACCTTTCGCGTGTGAGGCGAACGTGATAACCACTACACTACAGAAACCAGACACTTCTTGCGTGTCAAGGAGCCCCGAAAGAGGAAAAGTAGAGCTTTTCATGAATATGATTAAGCCAGACAGGTAAAGACTCATGCATGCGTAAGTGGAGCCTGCGTGAAAAGGAAAGAAGACCAGAGAAAAAGCCATGTTTCTGCCCAGTTTCGAACTGGGGACCTTTCGCGTGTTAGGCGAACGTGATAACCACTACACTACAGAAACCACCTACACTTCTCAGGGTGTACCCACAAGCGGCTCATTTTACCCAAGCAAAGCTTGTTTTAACCACGTGCAGCTCATTTTAACCACACGCAGCTCATTTTAACCACACGCAACAACTAGGATCCACATCTGTCCTGATCAAGCTAACACGCTACTTTGGACTAACTCCAGCTCTTTTGCTTGGAGACAACTGGATCAAGAGGAGTAGGCAGACTAATGTGAGTTTTGTCAAGGTGCAGCTAGCATTGGAGGCCAAAAATCTTCTTTAGAAAGGAGGGGAATAGACCACTTTATGGAACAAAAAGCATCGCTGTTTCTGCCCAGTTTCGAGCTGGGGACCTTTTGCGTGTAAAGCAAATGTGATAACCACTACACTACAGAAACCTCCGGTGGAAACTGATTGCAATTTTGCTACCAAGAAGAAAGCAGTGCTCGCATAGGAACATAGACAACTGGCATATTGGGAACTAATACTCAAAAGAACCTTCCACATGAGAAAGGGAGCAATAAAGTAGCTATGAGAGGTAACAACATCTAAAATGTTGGGCTTAGGTCAATAGAGTATGCTTGAGTAAAAAAAAAGGCATTCGGGAATAGAAAGGTGGGGAGGGGAAAGACAACCATGGCATGCAGCAAAATATCATAAGTCTTAACTACTGGGAAAGCCTGAACTTTGCAGATGATGCGACGGCAACCAAAGTGGCAGTACTTGGAGAAGGGCTGGATAGGAAGAAGACAAGGGAGGTTGGAGTCAAAGGCAAATTCCAGGCAATATAAACTTACAAAGCAGGTGGTAGGGCAGTTCTACTTCTAGATAGTGCAGTATCTAGGGAGAAGGAAAAGAGACAAAGCTTGGTGTTTTGCAAGTTGAGTTTTAGATCTCTCTTAGATGGATATGCATGTAGGGATGGCTAAGAGGCAGTCTGAAAGAGGCTATTAGCAGTTGCCTGAGAAAGTGAGTGAAGAAAAGACACTGGCCAGTCACATTGATGGCCAGCTTGCAAGCTTATGGAGCAAGGGAAGGAGGAGTGCTTTGGATGGCAAAAAGTTAAAGGTAGACACTGTTTCTGCCCGGTTTCGAACCGGGGACCTTTCGCGTGTGAGGCGAACGTGATAACCACTACACTACAGAAACCAGACACTTCTTGCTTGTCCTGGAGCCCCGAAAGAGGAAAAGTAGAGCTTTTCATGAATATGATTAAGCCAGACAGGTAAAGACTCATGCATGCGTAAGTGGAGCCTGCGTGAAAAGGAAAGAAGACCAGAGAAAAAGCCATGTTTCTGCCCAGTTTCGAACTGGGGACCTTTCGCGTGTTAGGCGAACGTGATAACCACTACACTACAGAAACCACCTACACTTCTCAGGGTGTACCCACAAGCGGCTCATTTTACCCAAGCAAAGCTTGTTTTAACCACGTGCAGCTCATTTTAACCACACGCAGCTCATTTTAACCACACGCAACAACTAGGATCCACATCTGTCCTGATCAAGCTAACACGCTACTTTGGACTAACTCCAGCTCTTTTGCTTGGAGACAACTGGATCAAGAGGAGTAGGCAGACTAATGTGAGTTTTGTCAAGGTGCAGCTAGCATTGGAGGCCAAAAATCTTCTTTAGAAAGGAGGGGAATAGACCACTTTATGGAACAAAAAGCATCGCCGTTTCTGCCCAGTTTCAAGCTGGGGACGTTTTGCGTGTAAAGCAAATGTGATAACCACTACACTACAGAAACCTCCGGTGGAAACTGATTGCAATTTTGCTACCAAGAAGAAAGCAGTGCTCGCATAGGAACATAGACAACTGGCATATTGGGAACTAATACTCAAAAGAACCTTCCACATGAGAAAGGGAGCAATAAAGTAGCTATGAGAGGTAACAACATCTAAAATGTTGGGCTTAGGTCAATAGAGTATGCTTGAGTAAAAAAAAAGGCATTCGGGAATAGAAAGGTGGGGAGGGGAAAGACAACCATGGCATGCAGCAAAATATCATAAGTCTTAACTACTGGGAAAGCCTGAACTTTGCAGATGATGCGACGGCAACCAAAGTGGCAGTACTTGGAGAAGGGCTGGATAGGAAGAAGACAAGGGAGGTTGGAGTCAAAGGCAAATTCCAGGCAATATAAACTTACAAAGCAGGTGGTAGGACAGTTCTACTTCTAGATAGTGCAGTATCTAGGGAGAAGGAAAAGAGACAAAGCTTGGTGTTTTGCAAGTTGAGTTTTAGATCTCTCTTAGATGGATATGCATGTAGGGATGGCTAAGAGGCAGTCTGAAAGAGGCTATTAGCAGTTGCCTGAGAAAGTGAGTGAAGAAAAGACACTGGCCAGTCACATTGATGGCCACCTTGCAAGCGTATGGAGCAAGGGAAGGAGGAGTGCTTTGGATGGCAAAAAGTTAAAGGTAGACACTGTTTCTGCCCAGTTTCGAACCGGGGACCTTTCGCGTGTGAGGCGAACGTGATAACCACTACACTACAGAAACCAGACACTTCTTGCGTGTCCTGGAGCCCCGAAAGAGGAAAAGTAGAGCTTTTCATGAATATGATTAAGCCAGACAGGTAAAGACTCATGCATGCGTAAGTGGAGCCTGCGTGAAAAGGAAAGAAGACCAGAGAAAAAGCCATGTTTCTGCCCAGTTTCAAACTGGGGACCTTTCGCGTGTTAGGCAAACGTGATAACCACTACACTACAGAAACCACCTACACTTCTCAGGGTGTACCCACAAGCGGCTCATTTTACCCAAGCAAAGCTTGTTTTAACCACGTGCAGCTCATTTTAACCACACGCAGCTCATTTTAACCACACGCAACAACTAGGATCCACATCTGTCCTGATCAAGCTAACACGCTTTTTTGGACTAACTCCAGCTCTTTTGCTTAGAGACAACTGGATCAAGAGGAGTAGGCAGACTAATGTGAGTTTTGTCAAGGTGCAGCTAGCATTGGAGGCCAAAAATCTTCTTTAGAAAGGAGGGGAATAGACCACTTTATGGAACAAAAAGCATCGCTGTTTCTGCCCAGTTTCGAGCTGGGGACCTTTTGCGTGTAAAGCAAACGTGATAACCACTACACTACAGAAACCTCCGGTGGAAACTGATTGCAATTTTGCTACCAAGAAGAAAGCAGTGCTCGCATAGGAACATAGACAACTGGCATATTGGGAACTAATACTCAAAAGAACCTTCCACATGAGAAAGGGAGCAATAAAGTAGCTATGAGAGGTAACAACATCTAAAATGTTGGGCTTAGGTCAATAGAGTATGCTTGAGTAAAAAAAAAGGCATTCGGGAATAGAAAGGTGGGGAGGGGAAAGACAACCATGGCATGCAGCAAAATATCATAAGTCTTAACTACTGGGAAAGCCTGAACTTTGCAGATGATGCGACGGCAACCAAAGTGGCAGTACTTGGAGAAGGGCTGGATAGGAAGAAGACAAGGGAGGTTGGAGTCAAAGGCAAATTCCAGGCAATATAAACTTACAAAGCAGGTGGTAGGACAGTTCTACTTCTAGATAGTGCAGTATCTAGGGAGAAGGAAAAGAGACAAAGCTTGGTGTTTTGCAAGTTGAGTTTTAGATCTCTCTTAGATGGATATGCATGTAGGGATGGCTAAGAGGCAGTCTGAAAGAGGCTATTAGCAGTTGCCTGAGAAAGTGAGTGAAGAAAAGACACTGGCCAGTCACATTGAGGGCCAGCTTGCAAGCGTATGGAGCAAGGGAAGGAGGAGTGCTTTGGATGGCAAAAAGTTAAAGGTAGACACTTTTTCTGCCCGGTTTCAAACCGGGGACCTTTCGCGTGTGAGGCAAACGTGATAACCACTACACTACAGAAACCAGACACTTTTTGCTTGTCCTGGAGCCCCGAAAGAGGAAAAGTAGAGCTTTTCATGAATATGATTAAGCCAGACAGGTAAAGACTCATGCATGCGTAAGTGGAGCCTGCGTGAAAAGGAAAGAAGACCAGAGAAAAAGCCATGTTTCTGCCCAGTTTCGAACTGGGGACCTTTTGCGTGTTAGGCAAACGTGATAACCACTACACTACAGAAACCACCTACACTTCTCAGGGTGTACCCACAAGCGGCTCATTTTACCCAAGCAAAGCTTGTTTTAACCACGTGCAGCTCATTTTAACCACACGCAGCTCATTTTAACCACACGCAACAACTAGGATCCACATCTGTCCTGATCAAGCTAACACGCTACTTTGGACTAACTCCAGCTCTTTTGCTTGGAGACAACTGGATCAAGAGGAGTAGGCAGACTAATGTGAGTTTTGTCAAGGTGCAGCTAGCATTGGAGGCCAAAAATCTTCTTTAGAAAGGAGGGGAATAGACCACTTTATGGAACAAAAAGCATCGCTGTTTCTGCCCAGTTTCGAGCTGGGGACCTTTTGCGTGTAAAGCAAACGTGATAACCACTACACTACAGAAACCTCCGGTGGAAACTGATTGCAATTTTGCTACCAAGAAGAAAGCAGTGCTCGCATAGGAACATAGACAACTGGCATATTGGGAACTAATACTCAAAAGAACCTTCCACATGAGAAAGGGAGCAATAAAGTAGCTATGAGAGGTAACAACATCTAAAATGTTGGGCTTAGGTCAATAGAGTATGCTTGAGTAAAAAAAAAGGCATTCGGGAATAGAAAGGTGGGGAGGGGAAAGACAACCATGGCATGCAGCAAAATATCATAAGTCTTAACTACTGGGAAAGCCTGAACTTTGCAGATGATGCGACGACAACCAAAGTGGCAGTACTTGGAGAAGGGCTGGATAGGAAGAAGACAAGGGAGGTTGGAGTCAAAGGCAAATTCCAGGCAATATAAACTTACAAAGCAGGTGGTAGGACAGTTCTACTTCTAGATAGTGCAGTATCTAGGGAGAAGGAAAAGAGACAAAGCTTGGTGTTTTGCAAGTTGAGTTTTAGATCTCTCTTAGATGGATATGCATGTAGGGATGGCTAAGAGGCAGTCTGCAAGAGGCTATTAGCAGTTGCCTGAGAAAGTGAGTGAAGAAAAGACACTGGCCAGTCACATTGAGGGCCAGCTTGCAAGCGTATGGAGCAAGGGAAGGAGGAGTGCTTTGGATGGCAAAAAGTTAAAGGTAGACACTGTTTCTGCCCGGTTTCAAACCGGGGACCTTTCGCGTGTGAGGCAAACGTGATAACCACTACACTACAGAAACCAGACACTTTTTGCTTGTCCTGGAGCCCCGAAAGAGGAAAAGTAGAGCTTTTCATGAATATGATTAAGCCAGACAGGTAAAGACTCATGCATGCGTAAGTGGAGCCTGCGTGAAAAGGAAAGAAGACCAGAGAAAAAGCCATGTTTCTGCCCAGTTTCGAACTGGGGACCTTTCGCGTGTTAGGTGAACGTGATAACCACTACACTACAGAAACCACCTACACTTCTCAGGGTGTACCCACAAGCGGCTCATTTTACCCAAGCAAAGCTTGTTTTAACCACGTGCAGCTCATTTTAACCACACGCAGCTCATTTTAACCACACGCAACAACTAGGATCCACATCTGTCCTGATCAAGCTAACACGCTACTTTGGACTAACTCCAGCTCTTTTGCTTGGAGACAACTGGATCAAGAGGAGTAGGCAGACTAATGTGAGTTTTGTCAAGGTGCAGCTAGCATTGGAGGCCAAAAATCTTCTTTAGAAAGGAGGGGAATAGACCACTTTATGGAACAAAAAGCATCGCTGTTTCTGCCCAGTTTCGAGCTGGGGACCTTTTGCGTGTAAAGCAAATGTGATAACCACTACACTACAGAAACCTCCGGTGGAAACTGATTGCAATTTTGCTACCAAGAAGAAAGCAGTGCTCGCATAGGAACATAGACAACTGGCATATTGGGAACTAATACTCAAAAGAACCTTCCACATGAGAAAGGGAGCAATAAAGTAGCTATGAGAGGTAACAACATCTAAAATGTTGGGCTTAGGTCAATAGAGTATGCTTGAGTAAAAAAAAAGGCATTCGGGAATAGAAAGGTGGGGAGGGGAAAGACAACCATGGCATGCAGCAAAATATCATAAGTCTTAACTACTGGGAAAGCCTGAACTTTGCAGATGATGCGACGGCAACCAAAGTGGCAGTACTTGGAGAAGGGCTGGATAGGAAGAAGACAAGGGAGGTTGGAGTCAAAGGCAAATTCCAGGCAATATAAACTTACAAAGCAGGTGGTAGGACAGTTCTACTTCTAGATAGTGCAGTATCTAGGGAGAAGGAAAAGAGACAAAGCTTGGTGTTTTGCAAGTTGAGTTTTAGATCTCTCTTAGATGGATATGCATGTAGGGATGGCTAAGAGGCAGTCTGAAAGAGGCTATTAGCAGTTGCCTGAGAAAGTGAGTGAAGAAAAGACACTGGCCAGTCACATTGATGGCCAGCTTGCAAGCGTATGGAGCAAGGGAAGGAGGAGTGCTTTGGATGGCAAAAAGTTAAAGGTAGACACTGTTTCTGCCCGGTTTCGAACTGGGGACCTTTCGCGTGTGAGGCGAACGTGATAACCACTACACTACAGAAACCAGACACTTCTTGCTTGTCCTGGAGCCCCGAAAGAGGAAAAGTAGAGCTTTTCATGAATATGATTAAGCCAGACAGGTAAAGACTCATGCATGCGTAAGTGGAGCCTGCGTGAAAAGGAAAGAAGACCAGAGAAAAAGCCATGTTTTTGCCCAGTTTCGAACTGGGGACCTTTCGCGTGTTAGGCGAACGTGATAACCACTACACTACAGAAACCACCTACACTTCTCAGGGTGTACCCACAAGCGGCTCATTTTACCCAAGCAAAGCTTGTTTTAACCACGTGCAGCTCATTTTAACCACACGCAGCTCATTTTAACCACACGCAACAACTAGGATCCACATCTGTCCTGATCAAGCTAACACGCTACTTTGGACTAACTCCAGCTCTTTTGCTTGGAGACAACTGGATCAAGAGGAGTAGGCAGACTAATGTGAGTTTTGTCAAGGTGCAGCTAGCATTGGAGGCCAAAAATCTTCTTTAGAAAGGAGGGGAATAGACCACTTTATGGAACAAAAAGCATCGCTGTCTCTGCCCAGTTTCGAGCTGGGGACGTTTTGCGTGTAAAGCAAATGTGATAACCACTACACTACAGAAACCTCCGGTGGAAACTGATTGCAATTTTGCTACCAAGAAGAAAGCAGTGCTCGCATAGGAACATAGACAACTGGCATATTGGGAACTAATACTCAAAAGAACCTTCCACATGAGAAAGGGAGCAATAAAGTAGCTATGAGAGGTAACAACATCTAAAATGTTGGGCTTAGGTCAATAGAGTATGCTTGAGTAAAAAAAAAGGCATTCGGGAATAGAAAGGTGGGGAGGGGAAAGACAACCATGGCATGCAGCAAAATATCATAAGTCTTAACTACTGGGAAAGCCTGAACTTTGCAGATGATGCGACGGCAACCAAAGTGGCAGTACTTGGAGAAGGGCTGGATAGGAAGAAGACAAGGGAGGTTGGAGTCAAAGGCAAATTCCAGGCAATATAAACTTACAAAGCAGGTGGTAGGACAGTTCTACTTCTAGATAGTGCAGTATCTAGGGAGAAGGAAAAGAGACAAAGCTTGGTGTTTTGCAAGTTGAGTTTTAGATCTCTCTTAGATGGATATGCATGTAGGGATGGCTAAGAGGCAGTCTGCAAGAGGCTATTAGCAGTTGCCTGAGAAAGTGAGTGAAGAAAAGACACTGGCCAGTCACATTGAGGGCCAGCTTGCAAGCGTATGGAGCAAGGGAAGGAGGAGTGCTTTGGATGGCAAAAAGTTAAAGGTAGACACTGTTTCTGCCCGGTTTCAAACCGGGGACCTTTCGCGTGTGAGGCAAACGTGATAACCACTACACTACAGAAACCAGACACTTTTTGCTTTTCCTGGAGCCCCGAAAGAGGAAAAGTAGAGCTTTTCATGAATATGATTAAGCCAGACAGGTAAAGACTCATGCATGCGTAAGTGGAGCCTGCGTGAAAAGGAAAGAAGACCAGAGAAAAAGCCATGTTTCTGCCCAGTTTCGAACTGGGGACCTTTCGCGTGTTAGGCGAACGTGATAACCACTACACTACAGAAACCACCTACACTTCTCAGGGTGTACCCACAAGCGGCTCATTTTACCCAAGCAAAGCTTGTTTTAACCACGTGCAGCTCATTTTAACCACACGCAGCTCATTTTAACCACACGCAACAACTAGGATCCACATCTGTCCTGATCAAGCTAACACGCTACTTTGGACTAACTCCAGCTCTTTTGCTTGGAGACAACTGGATCAAGAGGAGTAGGCAGACTAATGTGAGTTTTGTCAAGGTGCAGCTAGCATTGGAGGCCAAAAATCTTCTTTAGAAAGGAGGGGAATAGACCACTTTATGGAACAAAAAGCATTGCTGTTTCTGCCCAGTTTCGAGCTGGGGACCTTTTGCGTGTAAAGCAAATGTGATAACCACTACACTACAGAAACCTCCGGTGGAAACTGATTGCAATTTTGCTACCAAGAAGAAAGCAGTGCTCGCATAGGAACATAGACAACTGGCATATTGGGAACTAATACTCAAAAGAACCTTCCACATGAGAAAGGGAGCAATAAAGTAGCTATGAGAGGTAACAACATCTAAAATGTTGGGCTTAGGTCAATAGAGTATGCTTGAGTAAAAAAAAAGGCATTCGGGAATAGAAAGGTGGGGAGGGGAAAGACAACCATGGCATGCAGCAAAATATCATAAGTCTTAACTACTGGGAAAGCCTGAACTTTGCAGATGATGCGACGGCAACCAAAGTGGCAGTACTTGGAGAAGGGCTGGATAGGAAGAAGACAAGGGAGGTTGGAGTCAAAGGCAAATTCCAGGCAATATAAACTTACAAAGCAGGTGGTAGGACAGTTCTACTTCTAGATAGTGCAGTATCTAGGGAGAAGGAAAAGAGACAAAGCTTGGTGTTTTGCAAGTTGAGTTTTAGATCTCTCTTAGATGGATATGCATGTAGGGATGGCTAAGAGGCAGTCTGAAAGAGGCTATTAGCAGTTGCCTGAGAAAGTGAGTGAAGAAAAGACACTGGCCAGTCACATTGATGGCCAGCTTGCAAGCGTATGGAGCAAGGGAAGGAGGAGTGCTTTGGATGGCAAAAAGTTAAAGGTAGACACTGTTTCTGCCCGGTTTCGAACCGGGGACCTTTCGCGTGTGAGGCGAACGTGATAACCACTACACTACAGAAACCAGACACTTCTTGCTTGTCCTGGAGCCCCGAAAGAGGAAAAGTAGAGCTTTTCATGAATATGATTAAGCCAGACAGGTAAAGACTCATGCATGCGTAAGTGGAGCCTGCGTGAAAAGGAAAGAAGACCAGAGAAAAAGCCATGTTTCTGCCTAGTTTCGAACTGGGGACCTTTCGCGTGTTAGGCGAACGTGATAACCACTACACTACAGAAACCACCTACACTTCTCAGGGTGTACCCACAAGCGGCTCATTTTACCCAAGCAAAGCTTGTTTTAACCACGTGCAGCTCATTTTAACCACACGCAGCTCATTTTAATCACATGCAACAACTAGGATCCACATCTGTCCTGATCAAGCTAACACGCTACTTTGGACTAACTCCAGCTCTTTTGCTTGGAGACAACTGGATCAAGAGGAGTAGGCAGACTAATGTGAGTTTTGTCAAGATGCAGCTAGCATTGGAGGCCAAAAATCTTCTTTAGAAAGGAGGGGAATAGACCACTTTATGGAACAAAAAGCATCGCTGTTTCTGCCCAGTTTCGAGCTGGGGACCTTTTTCGTGTAAAGCAAACGTGATAACCACTACACTACAGAAACCTCCGGTGGAAACTGATTGCAATTTTGCTACCAAGAAGAAAGCAGTGCTCGCATAGGAACATAGACAACTGGCATATTGGGAACTAATACTCAAAAGAACCTTCCACATGAGAAAGGGAGCAATAAAGTAGCTATGAGAGGTAACAACATCTAAAATGTTGGGCTTAGGTCAATAGAGTATGCTTGAGTAAAAAAAAAAGGCATTCGGGAATAGAAAGGTGGGGAGGGGAAAGACAACCATGGCATGCAGCAAAATATCATAAGTCTTAACTACTGGGAAAGCCTGAACTTTGCAGATGATGCGACGGCAACCAAAGTGGCAGTACTTGGAGAAGGGCTGGATAGGAAGAAGACAAGGGAGGTTGGAGTCAAAGGCAAATTCCAGGCAATATAAACTTACAAAGCAGGTGGTAGGACAGTTCTACTTCTAGATAGTGCAGTATCTAGGGAGAAGGAAAAGAGACAAAGCTTGGTGTTTTGCAAGTTGAGTTTTAGATCTCTCTTAGATGGATATGCATGTAGGGATGGCTAAGAGGCAGTCTGAAAGAGGCTATTAGCAGTTGCCTGAGAAAGTGAGTGAAGAAAAGACACTGGCCAGTCACATTGATGGCCAGCTTGCAAGCGTATGGAGCAAGGGAAGGAGGAGTGCTTTGGATGGCAAAAAGTTAAAGATAGACACTGTTTCTGCCTGGTTTCGAACCGGGGACCTTTCGCGCGTGAGGCGAACGTGATAACCACTACACTACAGGAACCAGACACTTCTTGCTTGTCCTGGAGCCCCGAAAGAGGAAAAGTAGAGCTTTTCATGAATATGATTAAGCCAGACAGGTAAAGACTCATGCATGCGTAAGTGGAGCCTGCGTGAAAAGGAAAGAAGACCAGAGAAAAAGCCATGTTTCTGCCCAGTTTCGAACTGGGGACCTTTCGCGTGTTAGGCGAACGTGATAACCACTACACTACAGAAACCACCTACACTTCTCAGGGTGTACCCACAAGCGGCTCATTTTACCCAAGCAAAGCTTGTTTTAACCACGTGCAGCTCATTTTAACCACACGCAGCTCATTTTAACCACACGCAACAACTAGGATCCACATCTGTCCTGATCAAGCTAACACGCTACTTTGGACTAACTCCAGCTCTTTTGCTTGGAGACAACTGGATCAAGAGGAGTAGGCAGACTAATGTGAGTTTTGTCAAGGTGCAGCTAGCATTGGAGGCCAAAAATCTTCTTTAGAAAGGAGGGGAATACACCACTTTATGGAACAAAAAGCATCGCTGTTTCTGCCCAGTTTCGAGCTGGGGACCTTTTGCGTGTAAAGCAAACATGATAACCACTACACTACAGAAACCTCCGGTGGAAACTGATTGCAATTTTGCTACCAAGAAGAAAGCAGTGCTCGCATAGGAACATAGACAACTGGCATATTGGGAACTAATACTCAAAAGAACCTTCCACATGAGAAAGGGAGCAATAAAGTAGCTATGAGAGGTAACAACATCTAAAATGTTGGGCTTAGGTCAATAGAGTATGCTTGAGTAAAAAAAAAGGCATTCGGGAATAGAAAGGTGGGGAGGGGAAAGACAACCATGGCATGCAGCAAAATATCATAAGTCTTAACTACTGGGAAAGCCTGAACTTTGCAGATGATGCGACGGCAACCAAAGTGGCAGTACTTGGAGAAGGGCTGGATAGGAAGAAGACAAGGGAGGTTGGAGTCAAAGGCAAATTCCAGGCAATATAAACTTACAAAGCAGGTGGTAGGACAGTTCTACTTCTAGATAGTGCAGTATCTAGGGAGAAGGAAAAGAGACAAAGCTTGGTGTTTTGCAAGTTGAGTTTTAGATCTCTCTTAGATGGATATGCATGTAGGGATAGCTAAGAGGCAGTCTGAAAGAGGCTATTAGCAGTTGCCTGAGAAAGTGAGTGAAGAAAAGACACTGGCCAGTCACATTGATGGCCAGCTTGCAAGTGTATGGAGCAAGGGAAGGAGGAGTGCTTTGGATGGCAAAAAGTTAAAGATAGACACTGTTTCTGCCTGGTTTCGAACCGGGGACCTTTCGCGTGTGAGGCGAACGTGATAACCACTACACTACAGGAACCAGACACTTCTTGCTTGTCCTGGAGCCCCGAAAGAGGAAAAGTAGAGCTTTTCATGAATATGATTAAGCCAGACAGGTAAAGACTCATGCATGCGTAAGTGGAGCCTGCGTGAAAAGGAAAGAAGACCAGAGAAAAAGCCATGTTTCTGCCCAGTTTCGAACTGGGGACCTTTCGCGTGTTAGGCGAACGTGATAACCACTACACTACAGAAACCACCTACACTTCTCAGGGTGTACCCACAAGCGGCTCATTTTACCCAAGCAAAGCTTGTTTTAACCACGTGCAGCTCATTTTAACCACACGCAGCTCATTTTAACCACACGCAACAACTAGGATCCACATCTGTCCTGATCAAGCTAACACGCTACTTTGGACTAACTCCAGCTCTTTTGCTTGGAGACAACTGGATCAAGAGGAGTAGGCAGACTAATGTGAGTTTTGTCAAGGTGCAGCTAGCATTGGAGGCCAAAAATCTTCTTTAGAAAGGAGGGGAATACACCACTTTATGGAACAAAAAGCATCGCTGTTTCTGCCCAGTTTCGAGCTGGGGACCTTTTGCGTGTAAAGCAAACATGATAACCACTACACTACAGAAACCTCCGGTGGAAACTGATTGCAATTTTGCTACCAAGAAGAAAGCAGTGCTCGCATAGGAACATAGACAACTGGCATATTGGGAACTAATACTCAAAAGAACCTTCCACATGAGAAAGGGAGCAATAAAGTAGCTATGAGAGGTAACAACATCTAAAATGTTGGGCTTAGGTCAATAGAGTATGCTTGAGTAAAAAAAAAGGCATTCGGGAATAGAAAGGTGGGGAGGGGAAAGACAACCATGGCATGCAGCAAAATATCATAAGTCTTAACTACTGGGAAAGCCTGAACTTTGCAGATGATGCGACGGCAACCAAAGTGGCAGTACTTGGAGAAGGGCTGGATAGGAAGAAGACAAGGGAGGTTGGAGTCAAAGGCAAATTCCAGGCAATATAAACTTACAAAGCAGGTGGTAGGACAGTTCTACTTCTAGATAGTGCAGTATCTAGGGAGAAGGAAAAGAGACAAAGCTTGGTGTTTTGCAAGTTGAGTTTTAGATCTCTCTTAGATGGATATGCATGTAGGGATGGCTGAGAGGCAGTCTGAAAGAGGCTATTAGCAGTTGCCTGAGAAAGTGAGTGAAGAAAAGACACTGGCCAGTCACATTGATGGCCAGCTTGCAAGCGTATGGAGCAAGGGAAGGAGGAGTGCTTTGGATGGCAAAAAGTTAAAGGTAGACACTGTTTCTGCCCGGTTTCGAACCGGGGACCTTTCGCGTGTGAGGCGAACGTGATAACCACTACACTACAGGAACCAGACACTTCTTGCTTGTCCTGGAGCCCCGAAAGAGGAAAAGTAGAGCTTTTCATGAATATGATTAAGCCAGACAGGTAAAGACTCATGCATGCGTAAGTGGAGCCTGCGTGAAAAGGAAAGAAGACCAGAGAAAAAGCCATGTTTCTGCCTAGTTTCGAACTGGGGACCTTTCGCGTGTTAGGCGAACGTGATAACCACTACACTACAGAAACCACCTACACTTCTCAGGGTGTACCCACAAGCGGCTCATTTTACCCAAGCAAAGCTTGTTTTAACCACGTGCAGCTCATTTTAACCACACGCAGCTCATTTTAACCACACGCAACAACTAGGATCCACATCTGTCCTGATCAAGCTAACACGCTACTTTGGACTAACTCCAGCTCTTTTGCTTGGAGACAACTGGATCAAGAGGAGTAGGCAGACTAATGTGAGTTTTGTCAAGGTGCAGCTAGCATTGGAGGCCAAAAATCTTCTTTAGAAAGGAGGGGAATAGACCACTTTATGGAACAAAAAGCATCGCTGTTTCTGCCCAGTTTCGAGCTGGGGACCTTTTGCGTGTAGAGCAAACATGATAACCACTACACTACAGAAACCTCCGGTGGAAACTGATTGCAATTTTGCTACCAAGAAGAAAGCAGTGCTCGCATAGGAACATAGACAACTGGCATATTGGGAACTAATACTCAAAAGAACCTTCCACATGAGAAAGGGAGCAATAAAGTAGCTATGAGAGGTAACAACATCTAAAATGTTGGGCTTAGGTCAATAGAGTATGCTTGAGTAAAAAAAAGGCATTCGGGAATAGAAAGGTGGGGAGGGGAAAGACAACCATGGCATGCAGCAAAATATCATAAGTCTTAACTACTGGGAAAGCCTGAACTTTGCAGATGATGCGACGGCAACCAAAGTGGCAGTACTTGGAGAAGGGCTGGATAGGAAGAAGACAAGGGAGGTTGGAGTCAAAGGCAAATTCCAGGCAATATAAACTTACAAAGCAGGTGGTAGGACAGTTCTACTTCTAGATAGTGCAGTATCTAGGGAGAAGGAAAAGAGACAAAGCTTGGTGTTTTGCAAGTTGAGTTTTAGATCTCTCTTAGATGGATATGCATGTAGGGATGGCTGAGAGGCAGTCTGGAAGAGGCTATTAGCAGTTGTCTGAGAAAGTGAGTGAAGAAAAGACACTGGCCAGTCACATTGAGGGCCAGCTTGCAAGCGTATGGAGCAAGGGAAGGAGGAGTGCTTTGGATGGCAAAAAGTTAAAGGTAGACACTGTTTCTGCCCGGTTTCGAACCAGGGACCTTTCGCGTGTGAGGCGAACGTGATAACCACTACACTACAGAAACCAGACACTTCTTGCTTGTCCTGGAGCCCCGAAAGAGGAAAAGTAGAGCTTTTCATGAATATGATTAAGCCAGACAGGTAAAGACTCATGCATGCGTAAGTGGAGCCTGCGTGAAAAGGAAAGAAGACCAGAGAAAAAGCCTTGTTTTTGCCCAGTTTCGAACTGGGGACCTTTCGCGTGCTAGGCGAACGTGATAACCACTACACAACAGAAACAACCTACACTTCTCAGGGTGTACCCACAAGCGGCTCATTTTACCCAAGCAAAGCTTGTTTTAACCACGTGCAGCTCATTTTAACCACACGCAGCTCATTTTAATCACACGCAACAACTAGGATCCACATCTGTCCTGATCAAGCTAACACGCTACTTTGGACTAACTCCAGCTCTTTTGCTTGGAGACAACTGGATCAAGAGGAGTAGGCAGACTAATGTGAGTTTTGTCAAGATGCAGCTAGCATTGGAGGCCAAAAATCTTCTTTAGAAAGGAGGGGAATAGACCACTTTATGGAACAAAAAGCATCGCTGTTTCTGCCCAGTTTCGAGCTGGGGACCTTTTGCGTGTAAAGCAAACGTGATAACCACTACACTACAGAAACCTCCGGTGGAAACTGATTGCAATTTTGCTACCAAGAAGAAACCAGTGCTCGCATAGGAACATAGACAACTGGCATATTGGGAACTAATACTCAAAAGAACCTTCCACATGAGAAAGGGAGCAATAAAGTAGCTATGAGAGGTAACAACATCTAAAATGTTGGGCTTAGGTCAATAGAGTATGCTTGAGTAAAAAAAAAGGCATTCGGGAATAGAAAGGTGGGGAGGGGAAAGACAACCATGGCATGCAGCAAAATATCATAAGTCTTAACTACTGGGAAAGCCTGAACTTTGCAGATGATGCGACGGCAACCAAAGTGGCAGTACTTGGAGAAGGGCTGGATAGGAAGAAGACAAGGGAGGTTGGAGTCAAAGGCAAATTCCAGGCAATATAAACTTACAAAGCAGGTGGTAGGACAGTTCTACTTCTAGATAGTGCAGTATCTAGGGAGAAGGAAAAGAGACAAAGCTTGGTGTTTTGCAAGTTGAGTTTTAGATCTCTCTTAGATGGATATGCATGTAGGGATGGCTGAGAGGCAGTCTGAAAGAGGCTATTAGCAGTTGCCTGAGAAAGTGAGTGAAGAAAAGACACTGGCCAGTCACATTGAGGGCCAGCTTGCAAGCGTATGGAGCAAGGGAAGGAGGAGTGCTTTGGATGGCAAAAAGTTAAAAGTAGACACTGTTTCTGCCCAGTTTCGAACCAGGGACCTTTCGCGTGTGAGACGACCGTGATAACCACTACACTACAGAAACCAGACACTTCTTGCTTGTCCTGGAGCCCCGAAAGAGGAAAAGTAGAGCTTTTCATGAATATGATTAAGCCAGACAGGTAAAGACTCATGCATGCGTAAGTGGAGCCTGCGTGAAAAGGAAAGAAGACCAGAGAAAAAGCCATGTTTTTGCCCAGTTTCGAACTGGGGACCTTTCGCGTGTTAGGCGAACGTGATAACCACTACACTACAGAAACAACCTACACTTCTCAGGGTGTACCCACAAGCGGCTCATTTTACCCAAGCAAAGCTTGTTTTAACCACGTGCAGCTCATTTTAACCACACGCAGCTCATTTTAATCACACGCAACAACTAGGATCCACATCTGTCCTGATCAAGCTAACACGCTACTTTGGACTAACTCCAGCTCTTTTGCTTGGAGACAACTGGATCAAGAGGAGTAGGCAGACTAATGTGAGTTTTGTCAAGATGCAGCTAGCATTGGAGGCCAAAAATCTTCTTTAGAAAGGAGGGGAATAGACCACTTTATGGAACAAAAAGCATCGCTGTTTCTGCCCAGTTTCGAGCTGGGGACCTTTTGCGTGTAAAGCAAACGTGATAACCACTACACTACAGAAACCTCCGGTGGAAACTGATTGCAATTTTGCTACCAAGAAGAAAGCAGTGCTCGCATAGGAACATAGACAACTGGCATATTGGGAACTAATACTCAAAAGAACCTTCCACATGAGAAAGGGAGCAATAAAGTAGCTATGAGAGGTAACAACATCTAAAATGTTGGGCTTAGGTCAATAGAGTATGCTTGAGTAAAAAAAAAGGCATTCGGGAATAGAAAGGTGGGGAGGGGAAAGACAACCATGGCATGCAGCAAAATATCATAAGTCTTAACTACTGGGAAAGCCTGAACTTTGCAGATGATGCGACGGCAACCAAAGTGGCAGTACTTGGAGAAGGGCTGGATAGGAAGAAGACAAGGGAGGTTGGAGTCAAAGGCAAATTCCAGGCAATATAAACTTACAAAGCAGGTGGTAGGACAGTTCTACTTCTAGATAGTGCAGTATCTAGGGAGAAGGAAAAGAGACAAAGCTTGGTGTTTTGCAAGTTGAGTTTTAGATCTCTCTTAGATGGATATGCATGTAGGGATGGCTGAGAGGCAGTCTGAAAGAGGCTATTAGCAGTTGCCTGAGAAAGTGAGTGAAGAAAAGACACTGGCCAGTCACATTGAGGGCCAGCTTGCAAGCGTATGGAGCAAGGGAAGGAGGAGTGCTTTGGATGGCAAAAAGTTAAAGGTAGACACTGTTTCTGCCCAGTTTCGAACCGGGAACCTTTCGCGTGTGAGGCAAACATGATAACCACTACACTACAGAAACCAGACACTTCTTGCTTGTCCTGGAGCCCCGAAAGAGGAAAAGTAGAGCTTTTCATGAATATGATTAAGCCAGACAGGTAAAGACTCATGCATGCGTAAGTGGAGCCTGCGTGAAAAGGAAAGAAGACCAGAGAAAAAACCATGTTTCTGCCCAGTTTCGAACTGGGGACCTTTCGCGTGTTAGGCGAACGTGATAACCACTACACTACAGAAACCACCTACACTTCTCAGGGTGTACCCACAAGTGGCTCATTTTACCCAAGCAAAGCTTGTTTTAACCACGTGCAGCTCATTTTAACCACACGCAGCTCATTTTAACCACACACAACAACTAGGATCCACATCTGTCCTGATCAAGCTAACACGCTACTTTGGACTAACTCCAGCTCTTTTGCTTGGAGACAACTGGATCAAGAGGAGTAGGCAGACTAATGTGAGTTTTGTCAAGGTGCAGCTAGCATTGGAGGCCAAAAATCTTCTTTAGAAAGGAGGGGAATAGACCACTTTATGGAACAAAAAGCATCGCTGTTTCTGCCCAGTTTCGAGCTGGGGACCTTTTGCGTGTAAAGCAAATTTGATAACCACTACACTACAGAAACCTCCGGTGGTAACTGATTGCAATTTTGCTACCAAGAAGAAAGCAGTGCTCGCATAGGAACATAGACAACTGGCATATTGGGAACTAATACTCAAAAGAACCTTCCACATGAGAAAGGGAGCAATAAAGTAGCTATGAGAGGTAACAACATCTAAAATGTTGGGCTTAGGTCAATAGAGTATGCTTGAGTAAAAAAAAGGCATTCGGGAATAGAAAGGTGGGGAGGGGAAAGACAACCATGGCATGCAGCAAAATATCATAAGTCTTAACTACTGGGAAAGCCTGAACTTTGCAGATGATGCGACGGCAACCAAAGTGGCAGTACTTGGAGAAGGGCTGGATAGGAAGAAGACAAGGGAGGTTGGAGTCAAAGGCAAATTCCAGGCAATATAAACTTACAAAGCAGGTGATAGGACAGTTCTACTTCTAGATAGTGCAGTATCTAGGGAGAAGGAAAAGAGACAAAGCTTGGTGTTTTGCAAGTTGAGTTTTAGATCTCTCTTAGATGGATATGCATGTAGGGATGGCTGAGAGGCAGTCTGAAAGAGGCTATTAGCAGTTGCCTGAGAAAGTTAGTGAAGAAAAGACACTGGCCAGTCACATTGAGGGCCAGCTTGCAAGCGTATGGAGCAAGGGAAGGAGGAGTGCTTTGGATGGCAAAAAGTTAAAGGTAGACACTGTTTCTGCCCGGTTTCGAACCGGGGACCTTTCGCGTGTGAGGTGAACGTGATAACCACTACACTACAGAAACCAGACACTTCTTGCTTGTCCTGGAGCCCCGAAAGAGGAAAAGTAGAGCTTTTCATGAATATGATTAAGCCAGACAGGTAAAGACTCATGCATGCGTAAGTGGAGCCTGCGTGAAAAGGAAAGAAGACCAGAGAAAAAGCCATGTTTCTGCCCAGTTTCGAACTGGGGACCTTTCGCGTATTAGGCGAACGTGATAACCACTACACTACAGAAACCACCTACACTTCTCAGGCTGTACCCACAAGCGGCTCATTTTACCCAAGCAAAGCTTGTTTTAACCACGTGCAGCTCATTTTAACCACACGCAGCTCATTTTAACCACACGCAACAACTAGGATCCACATCTGTCCTGATCAAGCTAACACGCTACTTTGGACTAACTCCAGCTCTTTTGCTTGGAAACAACTGGATCAAGAGGAGTAGGCAGACTAATGTGAGTTTTGTCAAGGTGCAGCTAGCATTGGAGGCCAAAAATCTTCTTTAGAAAGGAGGGGAATAGACCACTTTATGGAACAAAAAGCATCGCTGTTTCTGCCCAGTTTCGAGCTGGGGACCTTTTGCGTGTAAAGCAAACGTGATAACCACTACACTACAGAAACCTCCGGTGGAAACTGATTGCAATTTTGCTACCAAGAAGAAAGCAGTGCTCGCATAGGAACATAGACAACTGGCATATTGGGAACTAATACTCAAAAGAACCTTCCACATGAAAAAAGGGAGCAATAAAGTAGCTATGAGAGGTAACAACATCTAAAATGTTGGGCTTAGGTCAATAGAGTATGCTTGAGTAAAAAAAAAGGCATTCGGGAATAGAAAGGTGCGGAGGGGAAAGACAACCATGGCATGCAGCAAAATATCATAAGTCTTAACTACTGGGAAAGCCTGAACTTTGCAGATGATGCGACGGCAACCAAAGTGGCAGTACTTGGAGAAGGGCTGGATAGGAAGAAGACAAGGGAGGTTGGAGTCAAAGGCAAATTCCAGGCAATATAAACTTACAAAGCAGGTGATAGGACAGTTCTACTTCTAGATAGTGCAGTATCTAGGGAGAAGGAAAAGAGACAAAGCTTGGTGTTTTGCAAGTTGAGTTTTAGATCTCTCTTAGATGGATATGCATGTAGGGATGGCTGAGAGGCAGTCTGAAAGAGGCTATTAGCAGTTGCCTGAGAAAGTGAGTGAAGAAAAGACACTGGCCAGTCACATTGAGGGCCAGCTTGCAAGCGTATGGAGCAAGGGAAGGAGGAGTGCTTTGGATGGCAAAAAGTTAAAGGTAGACACTGTTTCTGCCCGGTTTCGAACCGGGGACCTTTCGCGTGTGAGGCAAACATGATAACCACTACACTACAGAAACCAGACACTTCTTGCTTGTCCTGGAGCCCCGAAAGAGGAAAAGTAGAGCTTTTCATGAATATGATTAAGCCAGACAGGTAAAGACTCATGCATGCGTAAGTGGAGCCTGCGTGAAAAGGAAAGAAGACCAGAGAAAAAGCCATGTTTCTGCCCAGTTTCGAACTGGGGACCTTTCGCGTATTAGGCGAACGTGATAACCACTACACTACAGAAACCACCTACACTTCTCAGGCTGTACCCACAAGCGGCTCATTTTACCCAAGCAAAGCTTGTTTTAACCACGTGCAGCTCATTTTAACCACACGCAGCTCATTTTAACCACACGCAACAACTAGGATCCACATCTGTCCTGATCAAGCTAACACGCTACTTTGGACTAACTCCAGCTCTTTTGCTTGGAAACAACTGGATCAAGAGGAGTAGGCAGACTAATGTGAGTTTTGTCAAGGTGCAGCTAGCATTGGAGGCCAAAAATCTTCTTTAGAAAGGAGGGGAATAGACCACTTTATGGAACAAAAAGCATCGCTGTTTCTGCCCAGTTTCGAGCTGGGGACCTTTTGCGTGTAAAGCAAACGTGATAACCACTACACTACAGAAACCTCCGGTGGAAACTGATTGCAATTTTGCTACCAAGAAGAAAGCAGTGCTCGCATAGGAACATAGACAACTGGCATATTGGGAACTAATACTCAAAAGAACCTTCCACATGAAAAAAGGGAGCAATAAAGTAGCTATGAGAGGTAACAACATCTAAAATGTTGGGCTTAGGTCAATAGAGTATGCTTGAGTAAAAAAAAAGGCATTCGGGAATAGAAAGGTGCGGAGGGGAAAGACAACCATGGCATGCAGCAAAATATCATAAGTCTTAACTACTGGGAAAGCCTGAACTTTGCAGATGATGCGACGGCAACCAAAGTGGCAGTACTTGGAGAAGGGCTGGATAGGAAGAAGACAAGGGAGGTTGGAGTCAAAGGCAAATTCCAGGCAATATAAACTTACAAAGCAGGTGATAGGACAGTTCTACTTCTAGATAGTGCAGTATCTAGGGAGAAGGAAAAGAGACAAAGCTTGGTGTTTTGCAAGTTGAGTTTTAGATCTCTCTTAGATGGATATGCATGTAGGGATGGCTGAGAGGCAGTCTGAAAGAGGCTATTAGCAGTTGCCTGAGAAAGTGAGTGAAGAAAAGACACTGGCCAGTCACATTGAGGGCCAGCTTGCAAGCGTATGGAGCAAGGGAAGGAGGAGTGCTTTGGATGGCAAAAAGTTAAAGGTAGACACTGTTTCTGCCCGGTTTCGAACCGGGGACCTTTCGCGTGTGAGGCAAACATGATAACCACTACACTACAGAAACCAGACACTTCTTGCTTGTCCTGGAGCCCCGAAAGAGGAAAAGTAGAGCTTTTCATGAATATGATTAAGCCAGACAGGTAAAGACTCATGCATGCGTAAGTGGAGCCTGCGTGAAAAGGAAAGAAGACCAGAGAAAAAGCCATGTTTCTGCCCAGTTTCAAACTGGGGACCTTTCGCGTGTTAGGCGAACGTGATAACCACTACACTACAGAAACCACCTACACTTCTCAGGGTGTACCCACAAGTGGCTCATTTTACCCAAGCAAAGCTTGTTTTAACCACGTGCAGCTCATTTTAACCACACGCAGCTCATTTTAACCACACGCAACAACTAGGATCCACATCTGTCCTGATCAAGCTAACACGCTACTTTGGACTAACTCCAGCTCTTTTGCTTGGAGACAACTGGATCAAGAGGAGTAGGCAGACTAATGTGAGTTTTGTCAAGGTGCAGCTAGCATTGGAGGCCAAAAATCTTCTTTAGAAAGGAGGGGAATAGACCACTTTATGGAACAAAAAGCATCGCTGTTTCTGCCCAGTTTCGAGCTGGGGACCTTTTGCGTGTAAAGCAAACATGATAACCACTACACTACAGAAACCTCCGGTGGTAACTGATTGCAATTTTGCTACCAAGAAGAAAGCAGTGCTCGCATAGGAACATAGACAACTGGCATATTGGGAACTAATACTCAAAAGAACCTTCCACATGAGAAAGGGAGCAATAAAGTAGCTATGAGAGGTAACAACATCTAAAATGTTGGGCTTAGGTCAATAGAGTATGCTTGAGTAAAAAAAAAGGCATTCGGGAATAGAAAGGTGGGGAGGGGAAAGACAACCATGGCATGCAGCAAAATATCATAAGTCTTAACTACTGGGAAAGCCTGAACTTTGCAGATGATGCGACGGCAACCAAAGTGGCAGTACTTGGAGAAGGGCTGGATAGGAAGAAGACAAGGGAGGTTGGAGTCAAAGGCAAATTCCAGGCAATATAAACTTACAAAGCAGGTGATAGGACAGTTCTACTTCTAGATAGTGCAGTATCTAGGGAGAAGGAAAAGAGACAAAGCTTGGTGTTTTGCAAGTTGAGTTTTAGATCTCTCTTAGATGGATATGCATGTAGGGATGGCTGAGAGGCAGTCTGAAAGAGGCTATTAGCAGTTGCCTGAGAAAGTGAGTGAAGAAAAGACACTGGCCAGTCACATTGAGGGCCAGCTTGCAAGCGTATGGAGCAAGGGAAGGAGGAGTGCTTTGGATGGCAAAAAGTTAAAGGTAGACACTGTTTCTGCCCGGTTTCGAACCGGGGACCTTTCGCGTGTGAGGCAAACATGATAACCACTACACTACAGAAACCAGACACTTCTTGCTTGTCCTGGAGCCCCGAAAGAGGAAAAGTAGAGCTTTTCATGAATATGATTAAGCCAGACAGGTAAAGACTCATGCATGCGTAAGTGGAGCCTGCGTGAAAAGGAAAGAAGACCAGAGAAAAAGCCATGTTTCTGCCCAGTTTCAAACTGGGGACCTTTCGCGTGTTAGGCGAACGTGATAACCACTACACTACAGAAACCACCTACACTTCTCAGGGTGTACCCACAAGTGGCTCATTTTACCCAAGCAAAGCTTGTTTTAACCACGTGCAGCTCATTTTAACCACACGCAGCTCATTTTAACCACACGCAACAACTAGGATCCACATCTGTCCTGATCAAGCTAACACGCTACTTTGGACTAACTCCAGCTCTTTTGCTTGGAGACAACTGGATCAAGAGGAGTAGGCAGACTAATGTGAGTTTTGTCAAGGTGCAGCTAGCATTGGAGGCCAAAAATCTTCTTTAGAAAGGAGGGGAATAGACCACTTTATGGAACAAAAAGCATCGCTGTTTCTGCCCAGTTTCGAGCTGGGGACCATTTGCGTGTAAAGCAAACGTGATAACCACTACACTACAGAAACCTCCGGTGGTAACTGATTGCAATTTTGCTACCAAGAAGAAAGCAGTGCTCGCATAGGAACATAGACAACTGGCATATTGGGAACTAATACTCAAAAGAACCTTCCACATGAGAAAGGGAGCAATAAAGTAGCTATGAGAGGTAACAACTTCTAAAATGTTGGGCTTAGGTCAATAGAGTATGCTTGAGTAAAAAAAAAGGCATTCGGGAATAGAAAGGTGGGGAGGGGAAAGACAACCATGGCATGCAGCAAAATATCATAAGTCTTAACTACTGGGAAAGCCTGAACTTTGCAGATGATGCGACGGCAACCAAAGTGGCAGTACTTGGAGAAGGGCTGGATAGGAAGAAGACAAGGGAGGTTGGAGTCAAAGGCAAATTCCAGGCAATATAAACTTACAAAGCAGGTGATAGGACAGTTCTACTTCTAGATAGTGCAGTATCTAGGGAGAAGGAAAAGAGACAAAGCTTGGTGTTTTGCAAGTTGAGTTTTAGATCTCTCTTAGATGGATATGCATGTAGGGATGGCTGAGAGGCAGTCTGAAAGAGGCTATTAGCAGTTGCCTGAGAAAGTGAGTGAAGAAAAGACACTGGCCAGTCACATTGAGGGCCAGCTTGCAAGCGTATGGAGCAAGGGAAGGAGGAGTGCTTTGGATGGCAAAACTTTAAAGATAGACACTGTTTCTGCCCGGTGTTGAACCGGGGACCTTTCGCGTGTGAGGCAAACATGATAACCACTACACTACAGAAACCAGATACTTCTTGCTTGTCCTGGAGCCCCGAAAGAGGAAAAGTAGAGCTTTTCATGAATATGATTAAGCCAGACAGGTAAAGACTCATGCATGCGTAAGTGGAGCCTGCGTGAAAAGGAAAGAAGACCAGAGAAAAAACCATGTTTCTGCCCAGTTTCGAACTGGGGACCTTTCGCGTGTTAGGCGAACGTGATAACCACTACACTACAGAAACCACCTACACTTCTCAGGGTGTACCCACAAGTGGCTCATTTTACCCAAGCAAAGCTTGTTTTAACCACGTGCAGCTCATTTTAACCACACGCAGCTCATTTTAACCACACGCAACAACTAGGATCCACATCTGTCCTGATCAAGCTAACACGCTACTTTGGACTAACTCCAGCTCTTTTGCTTGGAGACAACTGGATCAAGAGGAGTAGGCAGACTAATGTGAGTTTTGTCAAGGTGCAGCTAGCATTGGAGGCCAAAAATCTTCTTTAGAAAGGAGGGGAATAGACCACTTTATGGAACAAAAAGCATCGCTGTTTCTGCCCAGTTTCGAGCTGGGGACCTTTTGCGTGTAAAGCAAATTTGATAACCACTACACTACAGAAACCTCCGGTGGTAACTGATTGCAATTTTGCTACCAAGAAGAAAGCAGTGCTCGCATAGGAACATAGACAACTGGCATATTGGGAACTAATACTCAAAAGAACCTTCCACATGAGAAAGGGAGCAATAAAGTAGCTATGAGAGGTAACAACATCTAAAATGTTGGGCTTAGGTCAATAGAGTATGCTTGAGTAAAAAAAAAGGCATTCGGGAATAGAAAGGTGGGGAGGGGAAAGACAACCATGGCATGCAGCAAAATATCATAAGTCTTAACTACTGGGAAAGCCTGAACTTTGCAGATGATGCGACGGCAACCAAAGTGGCAGTACTTGGAGAAGGGCTGGATAGGAAGAAGACAAGGGAGGTTGGAGTCAAAGGCAAATTCCAGGCAATATAAACTTACAAAGCAGGTGATAGGACAGTTCTACTTCTAGATAGTGCAGTATCTAGGGAGAAGGAAAAGAGACAAAGCTTGGTGTTTTGCAAGTTGAGTTTTAGATCTCTCTTAGATGGATATGCATGTAGGGATGGCTGAGAGGCAGTCTGAAAGAGGCTATTAGCAGTTGCCTGAGAAAGTGAGTGAAGAAAAGACACTGGCCAGTCACATTGAGGGCCAGCTTGCAAGCGTATGGAGCAAGGGAAGGAGGAGTGCTTTGGATGGCAAAAAGTTAAAGGTAGACACTGTTTCTGCCCGGTTTCGAACCGGGGACCTTTCGCGTGTGAGGCAAACATGATAACCACTACACTACAGAAACCAGACACTTCTTGCTTGTCCTGGAGCCCCGAAAGAGGAAAAGTAGAGCTTTTCATGAATATGATTAAGCCAGACAGGTAAAGACTCATGCATGCGTAAGTGGAGCCTGCGTGAAAAGGAAAGAAGACCAGAGAAAAAGCCATGTTTCTGCCCAGTTTCAAACTGGGGACCTTTCGCGTGTTAGGCGAACGTGATAACCACTACACTACAGAAACCACCTACACTTCTCAGGGTGTACCCACAAGTGGCTCATTTTACCCAAGCAAAGCTTGTTTTAACCACGTGCAGCTCATTTTAACCACACGCAGCTCATTTTAACCACACGCAACAACTAGGATCCACATCTGTCCTGATCAAGCTAACACGCTACTTTGGACTAACTCCAGCTCTTTTGCTTGGAGACAACTGGATCAAGAGGAGTAGGCAGACTAATGTGAGTTTTGTCAAGGTGCAGCTAGCATTGGAGGCCAAAAATCTTCTTTAGAAAGGAGGGGAATAGACCACTTTATGGAACAAAAAGCATCGCTGTTTCTGCCCAGTTTCGAGCTGGGGACCATTTGCGTGTAAAGCAAACGTGATAACCACTACACTACAGAAACCTCCGGTGGTAACTGATTGCAATTTTGCTACCAAGAAGAAAGCAGTGCTCGCATAGGAACATAGACAACTGGCATATTGGGAACTAATACTCAAAAGAACCTTCCACATGAGAAAGGGAGCAATAAAGTAGCTATGAGAGGTAACAACTTCTAAAATGTTGGGCTTAGGTCAATAGAGTATGCTTGAGTAAAAAAAAAGGCATTCGGGAATAGAAAGGTGGGGAGGGGAAAGACAAAAATGGCATGCAGCAAAATATCATAAGTCTTAACTACTGGGAAAGCCTGAACTTTGCAGATGATGCGACGGCAACCAAAGTGGCAGTACTTGGAGAAGGGCTGGATAGGAAGAAGACAAGGGAGGTTGGAGTCAAAGGCAAATTCCAGGCAATATAAACTTACAAAGCAGGTGATAGGACAGTTCTACTTCTAGATAGTGCAGTATCTAGGGAGAAGGAAAAGAGACAAAGCTTGGTGTTTTGCAAGTTGAGTTTTAGATCTCTCTTAGATGGATATGCATGTAGGGATGGCTGAGAGGCAGTCTGAAAGAGGCTATTAGCAGTTGCCTGAGAAAGTGAGTGAAGAAAAGACACTGGCCAGTCACATTGAGGGCCAGCTTGCAAGCGTATGGAGCAAGGGAAGGAGGAGTGCTTTGGATGGCAAAAAGTTAAAGGTAGACACTGTTTCTGCCCGGTGTTGAACCGGGGACCTTTCGCGTGTGAGGCAAACATGATAACCACTACACTACAGAAACCAGATACTTCTTGCTTGTCCTGGAGCCCCGAAAGAGGAAAAGTAGAGCTTTTCATGAATATGATTAAGCCAGACAGGTAAAGACTCATGCATGCGTAAGTGGAGCCTGCGTGAAAAGGAAAGAAGACCAGAGAAAAAACCATGTTTCTGCCCAGTTTCGAACTGGGGACCTTTCGCGTGTTAGGCGAACGTGATAACCACTACACTACAGAAACCACCTACACTTCTCAGGGTGTACCCACAAGTGGCTCATTTTACCCAAGCAAAGCTTGTTTTAACCACGTGCAGCTCATTTTAACCACACGCAGCTCATTTTAACCACACGCAACAACTAGGATCCACATCTGTCCTGATCAAGCTAACACGCTACTTTGGACTAACTCCAGCTCTTTTGCTTGGAGACAACTGGATCAAGAGGAGTAGGCAGACTAATGTGAGTTTTGTCAAGGTGCAGCTAGCATTGGAGGCCAAAAATCTTCTTTAGAAAGGAGGGGAATAGACCACTTTATGGAACAAAAAGCATCGCTGTTTCTGCCCAGTTTCGAGCTGGGGACCTTTTGCGTGTAAAGCAAATTTGATAACCACTACACTACAGAAACCTCCGGTGGTAACTGATTGCAATTTTGCTACCAAGAAGAAAGCAGTGCTCGCATAGGAACATAGACAACTGGCATATTGGGAACTAATACTCAAAAGAACCTTCCACATGAGAAAGGGAGCAATAAAGTAGCTATGAGAGGTAACAACATCTAAAATGTTGGGCTTAGGTCAATAGAGTATGCTTGAGTAAAAAAAAAGGCATTCGGGAATAGAAAGGTGGGGAGGGGAAAGACAACCATGGCATGCAGCAAAATATCATAAGTCTTAACTACTGGGAAAGCCTGAACTTTGCAGATGATGCGACGGCAACCAAAGTGGCAGTACTTGGAGAAGGGCTGGATAGGAAGAAGACAAGGGAGGTTGGAGTCAAAGGCAAATTCCAGGCAATATAAACTTACAAAGCAGGTGATAGGACAGTTCTACTTCTAGATAGTGCAGTATCTAGGGAGAAGGAAAAGAGACAAAGCTTGGTGTTTTGCAAGTTGAGTTTTAGATCTCTCTTAGATGGATATGCATGTAGGGATGGCTGAGAGGCAGTCTGAAAGAGGCTATTAGCAGTTGCCTGAGAAAGTGAGTGAAGAAAAGACACTGGCCAGTCACATTGAGGGCCAGCTTGCAAGCGTATGGAGCAAGGGAAGGAGGAGTGCTTTGGATGGCAAAAAGTTAAAGGTAGACACTGTTTCTGCCCGGTTTCGAACCGGGGACCTTTCGCGTGTGAGGCAAACATGATAACCACTACACTACAGAAACCAGACACTTCTTGCTTGTCCTGGAGCCCCGAAAGAGGAAAAGTAGAGCTTTTCATGAATATGATTAAGCCAGACAGGTAAAGACTCATGCATGCGTAAGTGGAGCCTGCGTGAAAAGGAAAGAAGACCAGAGAAAAAGCCATGTTTCTGCCCAGTTTCAAACTGGGGACCTTTCGCGTGTTAGGCGAACGTGATAACCACTACACTACAGAAACCACCTACACTTCTCAGGGTGTACCCACAAGTGGCTCATTTTACCCAAGCAAAGCTTGTTTTAACCACGTGCAGCTCATTTTAACCACACGCAGCTCATTTTAACCACACGCAACAACTAGGATCCACATCTGTCCTGATCAAGCTAACACGCTACTTTGGACTAACTCCAGCTCTTTTGCTTGGAGACAACTGGATCAAGAGGAGTAGGCAGACTAATGTGAGTTTTGTCAAGGTGCAGCTAGCATTGGAGGCCAAAAATCTTCTTTAGAAAGGAGGGGAATAGACCACTTTATGGAACAAAAAGCATCGCTGTTTCTGCCCAGTTTCGAGCTGGGGACCATTTGCGTGTAAAGCAAACGTGATAACCACTACACTACAGAAACCTCCGGTGGTAACTGATTGCAATTTTGCTACCAAGAAGAAAGCAGTGCTCGCATAGGAACATAGACAACTGGCATATTGGGAACTAATACTCAAAAGAACCTTCCACATGAGAAAGGGAGCAATAAAGTAGCTATGAGAGGTAACAACTTCTAAAATGTTGGGCTTAGGTCAATAGAGTATGCTTGAGTAAAAAAAAAGGCATTCGGGAATAGAAAGGTGGGGAGGGGAAAGACAAAAATGGCATGCAGCAAAATATCATAAGTCTTAACTACTGGGAAAGCCTGAACTTTGCAGATGATGCGACGGCAACCAAAGTGGCAGTACTTGGAGAAGGGCTGGATAGGAAGAAGACAAGGGAGGTTGGAGTCAAAGGCAAATTCCAGGCAATATAAACTTACAAAGCAGGTGATAGGACAGTTCTACTTCTAGATAGTGCAGTATCTAGGGAGAAGGAAAAGAGACAAAGCTTGGTGTTTTGCAAGTTGAGTTTTAGATCTCTCTTAGATGGATATGCATGTAGGGATGGCTGAGAGGCAGTCTGAAAGAGGCTATTAGCAGTTGCCTGAGAAAGTGAGTGAAGAAAAGACACTGGCCAGTCACATTGAGGGCCAGCTTGCAAGCGTATGGAGCAAGGGAAGGAGGAGTGCTTTGGATGGCAAAAAGTTAAAGGTAGACACTGTTTCTGCCCGGTGTTGAACCGGGGACCTTTCGCGTGTGAGGCAAACATGATAACCACTACACTACAGAAACCAGATACTTCTTGCTTGTCCTGGAGCCCCGAAAGAGGAAAAGTAGAGCTTTTCATGAATATGATTAAGCCAGACAGGTAAAGACTCATGCATGCGTAAGTGGAGCCTGCGTGAAAAGGAAAGAAGACCAGAGAAAAAACCATGTTTCTGCCCAGTTTCGAACTGGGGACCTTTCGCGTGTTAGGCGAACGTGATAACCACTACACTACAGAAACCACCTACACTTCTCAGGGTGTACCCACAAGTGGCTCATTTTACCCAAGCAAAGCTTGTTTTAACCACGTGCAGCTCATTTTAACCACACGCAGCTCATTTTAACCACACGCAACAACTAGGATCCACATCTGTCCTGATCAAGCTAACACGCTACTTTGGACTAACTCCAGCTCTTTTGCTTGGAGACAACTGGATCAAGAGGAGTAGGCAGACTAATGTGAGTTTTGTCAAGGTGCAGCTAGCATTGGAGGCCAAAAATCTTCTTTAGAAAGGAGGGGAATAGACCACTTTATGGAACAAAAAGCATCGCTGTTTCTGCCCAGTTTCGAGCTGGGGACCTTTTGCGTGTAAAGCAAATTTGATAACCACTACACTACAGAAACCTCCGGTGGTAACTGATTGCAATTTTGCTACCAAGAAGAAAGCAGTGCTCGCATAGGAACATAGACAACTGGCATATTGGGAACTAATACTCAAAAGAACCTTCCACATGAGAAAGGGAGCAATAAAGTAGCTATGAGAGGTAACAACATCTAAAATGTTGGGCTTAGGTCAATAGAGTATGCTTGAGTAAAAAAAAAGGCATTCGGGAATAGAAAGGTGGGGAGGGGAAAGACAACCATGGCATGCAGCAAAATATCATAAGTCTTAACTACTGGGAAAGCCTGAACTTTGCAGATGATGCGACGGCAACCAAAGTGGCAGTACTTGGAGAAGGGCTGGATAGGAAGAAGACAAGGGAGGTTGGAGTCAAAGGCAAATTCCAGGCAATATAAACTTACAAAGCAGGTGATAGGACAGTTCTACTTCTAGATAGTGCAGTATCTAGGGAGAAGGAAAAGAGACAAAGCTTGGTGTTTTGCAAGTTGAGTTTTAGATCTCTCTTAGATGGATATGCATGTAGGGATGGCTGAGAGGCAGTCTGAAAGAGGCTATTAGCAGTTGCCTGAGAAAGTGAGTGAAGAAAAGACACTGGCCAGTCACATTGAGGGCCAGCTTGCAAGCGTATGGAGCAAGGGAAGGAGGAGTGCTTTGGATGGCAAAAAGTTAAAGGTAGACACTGTTTCTGCCCGGTTTCGAACCGGGGACCTTTCGCGTGTGAGGCAAACATGATAACCACTACACTACAGAAACCAGACACTTCTTGCTTGTCCTGGAGCCCCGAAAGAGGAAAAGTAGAGCTTTTCATGAATATGATTAAGCCAGACAGGTAAAGACTCATGCATGCGTAAGTGGAGCCTGCGTGAAAAGGAAAGAAGACCAGAGAAAAAACCATGTTTCTGCCCAGTTTCGAACTGGGGACCTTTCGCGTGTTAGGCGAACGTGATAACCACTACACTACAGAAACCACCTACACTTCTCAGGGTGTACCCACAAGTGGCTCATTTTACCCAAGCAAAGCTTGTTTTAACCACGTGCAGCTCATTTTAACCACACGCAGCTCATTTTAACCACACGCAACAACTAGGATCCACATCTGTCCTGATCAAGCTAACACGCTACTTTGGACTAACTCCAGCTCTTTTGCTTGGAGACAACTGGATCAAGAGGAGTAGGCAGACTAATGTGAGTTTTGTCAAGGTGCAGCTAGCATTGGAGGCCAAAAATCTTCTTTAGAAAGGAGGGGAATAGACCACTTTATGGAACAAAAAGCATCGCTGTTTCTGCCCAGTTTCGAGCTGGGGACCTTTTGCGTGTAAAGCAAATTTGATAACCACTACACTACAGAAACCTCCGGTGGTAACTGATTGCAATTTTGCTACCAAGAAGAAAGCAGTGCTCGCATAGGAACATAGACAACTGGCATATTGGGAACTAATACTCAAAAGAACCTTCCACATGAGAAAGGGAGCAATAAAGTAGCTATGAGAGGTAACAACATCTAAAATGTTGGGCTTAGGTCAATAGAGTATGCTTGAGTAAAAAAAAAGGCATTCGGGAATAGAAAGGTGGGGAGGGGAAAGACAACCATGGCATGCAGCAAAATATCATAAGTCTTAACTACTGGGAAAGCCTGAACTTTGCAGATGATGCGACGGCAACCAAAGTGGCAGTACTTGGAGAAGGGCTGGATAGGAAGAAGACAAGGGAGGTTGGAGTCAAAGGCAAATTCCAGGCAATATAAACTTACAAAGCAGGTGATAGGACAGTTCTACTTCTAGATAGTGCAGTATCTAGGGAGAAGGAAAAGAGACAAAGCTTGGTGTTTTGCAAGTTGAGTTTTAGATCTCTCTTAGATGGATATGCATGTAGGGATGGCTGAGAGGCAGTCTGAAAGAGGCTATTAGCAGTTGCCTGAGAAAGTGAGTGAAGAAAAGACACTGGCCAGTCACATTGAGGGCCAGCTTGCAAGCGTATGGAGCAAGGGAAGGAGGAGTGCTTTGGATGGCAAAAAGTTAAAGGTAGACACTGTTTCTGCCCGGTTTCGAACCGGGGACCTTTCGCGTGTGAGGCAAACATGATAACCACTACACTACAGAAACCAGACACTTCTTGCTTGTCCTGGAGCCCCGAAAGAGGAAAAGTAGAGCTTTTCATGAATATGATTAAGCCAGACAGGTAAAGACTCATGCATGCGTAAGTGGAGCCTGCGTGAAAAGGAAAGAAGACCAGAGAAAAAGCCATGTTTCTGCCCAGTTTCAAACTGGGGACCTTTCGCGTGTTAGGCGAACGTGATAACCACTACACTACAGAAACCACCTACACTTCTCAGGGTGTACCCACAAGTGGCTCATTTTACCCAAGCAAAGCTTGTTTTAACCACGTGCAGCTCATTTTAACCACACGCAGCTCATTTTAACCACACGCAACAACTAGGATCCACATCTGTCCTGATCAAGCTAACACGCTACTTTGGACTAACTCCAGCTCTTTTGCTTGGAGACAACTGGATCAAGAGGAGTAGGCAGACTAATGTGAGTTTTGTCAAGGTGCAGCTAGCATTGGAGGCCAAAAATCTTCTTTAGAAAGGAGGGGAATAGACCACTTTATGGAACAAAAAGCATCGCTGTTTCTGCCCAGTTTCGAGCTGGGGACCATTTGCGTGTAAAGCAAACGTGATAACCACTACACTACAGAAACCTCCGGTGGTAACTGATTGCAATTTTGCTACCAAGAAGAAAGCAGTGCTCGCATAGGAACATAGACAACTGGCATATTGGGAACTAATACTCAAAAGAACCTTCCACATGAGAAAGGGAGCAATAAAGTAGCTATGAGAGGTAACAACTTCTAAAATGTTGGGCTTAGGTCAATAGAGTATGCTTGAGTAAAAAAAAAGGCATTCGGGAATAGAAAGGTGGGGAGGGGAAAGACAAAAATGGCATGCAGCAAAATATCATAAGTCTTAACTACTGGGAAAGCCTGAACTTTGCAGATGATGCGACGGCAACCAAAGTGGCAGTACTTGGAGAAGGGCTGGATAGGAAGAAGACAAGGGAGGTTGGAGTCAAAGGCAAATTCCAGGCAATATAAACTTACAAAGCAGGTGATAGGACAGTTCTACTTCTAGATAGTGCAGTATCTAGGGAGAAGGAAAAGAGACAAAGCTTGGTGTTTTGCAAGTTGAGTTTTAGATCTCTCTTAGATGGATATGCATGTAGGGATGGCTGAGAGGCAGTCTGAAAGAGGCTATTAGCAGTTGCCTGAGAAAGTGAGTGAAGAAAAGACACTGGCCAGTCACATTGAGGGCCAGCTTGCAAGCGTATGGAGCAAGGGAAGGAGGAGTGCTTTGGATGGCAAAACTTTAAAGATAGACACTGTTTCTGCCCGGTGTTGAACCGGGGACCTTTCGCGTGTGAGGCAAACATGATAACCACTACACTACAGAAACCAGATACTTCTTGCTTGTCCTGGAGCCCCGAAAGAGGAAAAGTAGAGCTTTTCATGAATATGATTAAGCCAGACAGGTAAAGACTCATGCATGCGTAAGTGGAGCCTGCGTGAAAAGGAAAGAAGACCAGAGAAAAAACCATGTTTCTGCCCAGTTTCGAACTGGGGACCTTTCGCGTGTTAGGCGAACGTGATAACCACTACACTACAGAAACCACCTACACTTCTCAGGGTGTACCCACAAGTGGCTCATTTTACCCAAGCAAAGCTTGTTTTAACCACGTGCAGCTCATTTTAACCACACGCAGCTCATTTTAACCACACGCAACAACTAGGATCCACATCTGTCCTGATCAAGCTAACACGCTACTTTGGACTAACTCCAGCTCTTTTGCTTGGAGACAACTGGATCAAGAGGAGTAGGCAGACTAATGTGAGTTTTGTCAAGGTGCAGCTAGCATTGGAGGCCAAAAATCTTCTTTAGAAAGGAGGGGAATAGACCACTTTATGGAACAAAAAGCATCGCTGTTTCTGCCCAGTTTCGAGCTGGGGACCTTTTGCGTGTAAAGCAAATTTGATAACCACTACACTACAGAAACCTCCGGTGGTAACTGATTGCAATTTTGCTACCAAGAAGAAAGCAGTGCTCGCATAGGAACATAGACAACTGGCATATTGGGAACTAATACTCAAAAGAACCTTCCACATGAGAAAGGGAGCAATAAAGTAGCTATGAGAGGTAACAACATCTAAAATGTTGGGCTTAGGTCAATAGAGTATGCTTGAGTAAAAAAAAAGGCATTCGGGAATAGAAAGGTGGGGAGGGGAAAGACAACCATGGCATGCAGCAAAATATCATAAGTCTTAACTACTGGGAAAGCCTGAACTTTGCAGATGATGCGACGGCAACCAAAGTGGCAGTACTTGGAGAAGGGCTGGATAGGAAGAAGACAAGGGAGGTTGGAGTCAAAGGCAAATTCCAGGCAATATAAACTTACAAAGCAGGTGATAGGACAGTTCTACTTCTAGATAGTGCAGTATCTAGGGAGAAGGAAAAGAGACAAAGCTTGGTGTTTTGCAAGTTGAGTTTTAGATCTCTCTTAGATGGATATGCATGTAGGGATGGCTGAGAGGCAGTCTGAAAGAGGCTATTAGCAGTTGCCTGAGAAAGTGAGTGAAGAAAAGACACTGGCCAGTCACATTGAGGGCCAGCTTGCAAGCGTATGGAGCAAGGGAAGGAGGAGTGCTTTGGATGGCAAAAAGTTAAAGGTAGACACTGTTTCTGCCCGGTTTCGAACCGGGGACCTTTCGCGTGTGAGGCAAACATGATAACCACTACACTACAGAAACCAGACACTTCTTGCTTGTCCTGGAGCCCCGAAAGAGGAAAAGTAGAGCTTTTCATGAATATGATTAAGCCAGACAGGTAAAGACTCATGCATGCGTAAGTGGAGCCTGCGTGAAAAGGAAAGAAGACCAGAGAAAAAGCCATGTTTCTGCCCAGTTTCAAACTGGGGACCTTTCGCGTGTTAGGCGAACGTGATAACCACTACACTACAGAAACCACCTACACTTCTCAGGGTGTACCCACAAGTGGCTCATTTTACCCAAGCAAAGCTTGTTTTAACCACGTGCAGCTCATTTTAACCACACGCAGCTCATTTTAACCACACGCAACAACTAGGATCCACATCTGTCCTGATCAAGCTAACACGCTACTTTGGACTAACTCCAGCTCTTTTGCTTGGAGACAACTGGATCAAGAGGAGTAGGCAGACTAATGTGAGTTTTGTCAAGGTGCAGCTAGCATTGGAGGCCAAAAATCTTCTTTAGAAAGGAGGGGAATAGACCACTTTATGGAACAAAAAGCATCGCTGTTTCTGCCCAGTTTCGAGCTGGGGACCATTTGCGTGTAAAGCAAACGTGATAACCACTACACTACAGAAACCTCCGGTGGTAACTGATTGCAATTTTGCTACCAAGAAGAAAGCAGTGCTCGCATAGGAACATAGACAACTGGCATATTGGGAACTAATACTCAAAAGAACCTTCCACATGAGAAAGGGAGCAATAAAGTAGCTATGAGAGGTAACAACTTCTAAAATGTTGGGCTTAGGTCAATAGAGTATGCTTGAGTAAAAAAAAAGGCATTCGGGAATAGAAAGGTGGGGAGGGGAAAGACAAAAATGGCATGCAGCAAAATATCATAAGTCTTAACTACTGGGAAAGCCTGAACTTTGCAGATGATGCGACGGCAACCAAAGTGGCAGTACTTGGAGAAGGGCTGGATAGGAAGAAGACAAGGGAGGTTGGAGTCAAAGGCAAATTCCAGGCAATATAAACTTACAAAGCAGGTGATAGGACAGTTCTACTTCTAGATAGTGCAGTATCTAGGGAGAAGGAAAAGAGACAAAGCTTGGTGTTTTGCAAGTTGAGTTTTAGATCTCTCTTAGATGGATATGCATGTAGGGATGGCTGAGAGGCAGTCTGAAAGAGGCTATTAGCAGTTGCCTGAGAAAGTGAGTGAAGAAAAGACACTGGCCAGTCACATTGAGGGCCAGCTTGCAAGCGTATGGAGCAAGGGAAGGAGGAGTGCTTTGGATGGCAAAAAGTTAAAGGTAGACACTGTTTCTGCCCGGTGTTGAACCGGGGACCTTTCGCGTGTGAGGCAAACATGATAACCACTACACTACAGAAACCAGATACTTCTTGCTTGTCCTGGAGCCCCGAAAGAGGAAAAGTAGAGCTTTTCATGAATATGATTAAGCCAGACAGGTAAAGACTCATGCATGCGTAAGTGGAGCCTGCGTGAAAAGGAAAGAAGACCAGAGAAAAAACCATGTTTCTGCCCAGTTTCGAACTGGGGACCTTTCGCGTGTTAGGCGAACGTGATAACCACTACACTACAGAAACCACCTACACTTCTCAGGGTGTACCCACAAGTGGCTCATTTTACCCAAGCAAAGCTTGTTTTAACCACGTGCAGCTCATTTTAACCACACGCAGCTCATTTTAACCACACGCAACAACTAGGATCCACATCTGTCCTGATCAAGCTAACACGCTACTTTGGACTAACTCCAGCTCTTTTGCTTGGAGACAACTGGATCAAGAGGAGTAGGCAGACTAATGTGAGTTTTGTCAAGGTGCAGCTAGCATTGGAGGCCAAAAATCTTCTTTAGAAAGGAGGGGAATAGACCACTTTATGGAACAAAAAGCATCGCTGTTTCTGCCCAGTTTCGAGCTGGGGACCTTTTGCGTGTAAAGCAAATTTGATAACCACTACACTACAGAAACCTCCGGTGGTAACTGATTGCAATTTTGCTACCAAGAAGAAAGCAGTGCTCGCATAGGAACATAGACAACTGGCATATTGGGAACTAATACTCAAAAGAACCTTCCACATGAGAAAGGGAGCAATAAAGTAGCTATGAGAGGTAACAACATCTAAAATGTTGGGCTTAGGTCAATAGAGTATGCTTGAGTAAAAAAAAAGGCATTCGGGAATAGAAAGGTGGGGAGGGGAAAGACAACCATGGCATGCAGCAAAATATCATAAGTCTTAACTACTGGGAAAGCCTGAACTTTGCAGATGATGCGACGGCAACCAAAGTGGCAGTACTTGGAGAAGGGCTGGATAGGAAGAAGACAAGGGAGGTTGGAGTCAAAGGCAAATTCCAGGCAATATAAACTTACAAAGCAGGTGATAGGACAGTTCTACTTCTAGATAGTGCAGTATCTAGGGAGAAGGAAAAGAGACAAAGCTTGGTGTTTTGCAAGTTGAGTTTTAGATCTCTCTTAGATGGATATGCATGTAGGGATGGCTGAGAGGCAGTCTGAAAGAGGCTATTAGCAGTTGCCTGAGAAAGTGAGTGAAGAAAAGACACTGGCCAGTCACATTGAGGGCCAGCTTGCAAGCGTATGGAGCAAGGGAAGGAGGAGTGCTTTGGATGGCAAAAAGTTAAAGGTAGACACTGTTTCTGCCCGGTTTCGAACCGGGGACCTTTCGCGTGTGAGGCAAACATGATAACCACTACACTACAGAAACCAGACACTTCTTGCTTGTCCTGGAGCCCCGAAAGAGGAAAAGTAGAGCTTTTCATGAATATGATTAAGCCAGACAGGTAAAGACTCATGCATGCGTAAGTGGAGCCTGCGTGAAAAGGAAAGAAGACCAGAGAAAAAGCCATGTTTCTGCCCAGTTTCAAACTGGGGACCTTTCGCGTGTTAGGCGAACGTGATAACCACTACACTACAGAAACCACCTACACTTCTCAGGGTGTACCCACAAGTGGCTCATTTTACCCAAGCAAAGCTTGTTTTAACCACGTGCAGCTCATTTTAACCACACGCAGCTCATTTTAACCACACGCAACAACTAGGATCCACATCTGTCCTGATCAAGCTAACACGCTACTTTGGACTAACTCCAGCTCTTTTGCTTGGAGACAACTGGATCAAGAGGAGTAGGCAGACTAATGTGAGTTTTGTCAAGGTGCAGCTAGCATTGGAGGCCAAAAATCTTCTTTAGAAAGGAGGGGAATAGACCACTTTATGGAACAAAAAGCATCGCTGTTTCTGCCCAGTTTCGAGCTGGGGACCATTTGCGTGTAAAGCAAACGTGATAACCACTACACTACAGAAACCTCCGGTGGTAACTGATTGCAATTTTGCTACCAAGAAGAAAGCAGTGCTCGCATAGGAACATAGACAACTGGCATATTGGGAACTAATACTCAAAAGAACCTTCCACATGAGAAAGGGAGCAATAAAGTAGCTATGAGAGGTAACAACTTCTAAAATGTTGGGCTTAGGTCAATAGAGTATGCTTGAGTAAAAAAAAAGGCATTCGGGAATAGAAAGGTGGGGAGGGGAAAGACAAAAATGGCATGCAGCAAAATATCATAAGTCTTAACTACTGGGAAAGCCTGAACTTTGCAGATGATGCGACGGCAACCAAAGTGGCAGTACTTGGAGAAGGGCTGGATAGGAAGAAGACAAGGGAGGTTGGAGTCAAAGGCAAATTCCAGGCAATATAAACTTACAAAGCAGGTGATAGGACAGTTCTACTTCTAGATAGTGCAGTATCTAGGGAGAAGGAAAAGAGACAAAGCTTGGTGTTTTGCAAGTTGAGTTTTAGATCTCTCTTAGATGGATATGCATGTAGGGATGGCTGAGAGGCAGTCTGAAAGAGGCTATTAGCAGTTGCCTGAGAAAGTGAGTGAAGAAAAGACACTGGCCAGTCACATTGAGGGCCAGCTTGCAAGCGTATGGAGCAAGGGAAGGAGGAGTGCTTTGGATGGCAAAAAGTTAAAGGTAGACACTGTTTCTGCCCGGTGTTGAACCGGGGACCTTTCGCGTGTGAGGCAAACATGATAACCACTACACTACAGAAACCAGATACTTCTTGCTTGTCCTGGAGCCCCGAAAGAGGAAAAGTAGAGCTTTTCATGAATATGATTAAGCCAGACAGGTAAAGACTCATGCATGCGTAAGTGGAGCCTGCGTGAAAAGGAAAGAAGACCAGAGAAAAAACCATGTTTCTGCCCAGTTTCGAACTGGGGACCTTTCGCGTGTTAGGCGAACGTGATAACCACTACACTACAGAAACCACCTACACTTCTCAGGGTGTACCCACAAGTGGCTCATTTTACCCAAGCAAAGCTTGTTTTAACCACGTGCAGCTCATTTTAACCACACGCAGCTCATTTTAACCACACGCAACAACTAGGATCCACATCTGTCCTGATCAAGCTAACACGCTACTTTGGACTAACTCCAGCTCTTTTGCTTGGAGACAACTGGATCAAGAGGAGTAGGCAGACTAATGTGAGTTTTGTCAAGGTGCAGCTAGCATTGGAGGCCAAAAATCTTCTTTAGAAAGGAGGGGAATAGACCACTTTATGGAACAAAAAGCATCGCTGTTTCTGCCCAGTTTCGAGCTGGGGACCTTTTGCGTGTAAAGCAAATTTGATAACCACTACACTACAGAAACCTCCGGTGGTAACTGATTGCAATTTTGCTACCAAGAAGAAAGCAGTGCTCGCATAGGAACATAGACAACTGGCATATTGGGAACTAATACTCAAAAGAACCTTCCACATGAGAAAGGGAGCAATAAAGTAGCTATGAGAGGTAACAACATCTAAAATGTTGGGCTTAGGTCAATAGAGTATGCTTGAGTAAAAAAAAAGGCATTCGGGAATAGAAAGGTGGGGAGGGGAAAGACAACCATGGCATGCAGCAAAATATCATAAGTCTTAACTACTGGGAAAGCCTGAACTTTGCAGATGATGCGACGGCAACCAAAGTGGCAGTACTTGGAGAAGGGCTGGATAGGAAGAAGACAAGGGAGGTTGGAGTCAAAGGCAAATTCCAGGCAATATAAACTTACAAAGCAGGTGATAGGACAGTTCTACTTCTAGATAGTGCAGTATCTAGGGAGAAGGAAAAGAGACAAAGCTTGGTGTTTTGCAAGTTGAGTTTTAGATCTCTCTTAGATGGATATGCATGTAGGGATGGCTGAGAGGCAGTCTGAAAGAGGCTATTAGCAGTTGCCTGAGAAAGTGAGTGAAGAAAAGACACTGGCCAGTCACATTGAGGGCCAGCTTGCAAGCGTATGGAGCAAGGGAAGGAGGAGTGCTTTGGATGGCAAAAAGTTAAAGGTAGACACTGTTTCTGCCCGGTTTCGAACCGGGGACCTTTCGCGTGTGAGGCAAACATGATAACCACTACACTACAGAAACCAGACACTTCTTGCTTGTCCTGGAGCCCCGAAAGAGGAAAAGTAGAGCTTTTCATGAATATGATTAAGCCAGACAGGTAAAGACTCATGCATGCGTAAGTGGAGCCTGCGTGAAAAGGAAAGAAGACCAGAGAAAAAGCCATGTTTCTGCCCAGTTTCGAACTGGGGACCTTTCGCGTGTTAGGCGAACGTGATAACCACTACACTACAGAAACCACCTACACTTCTCAGGATGTACCCACAAGTGGCTCATTTTACCCAAGCAAAGCTTGTTTTAACCACGTGCAGCTCATTTTAACCACACGCAGCTCATTTTAACCACACGCAACAACTAGGATCCACATCTGTCCTGATCAAGCTAACACGCTACTTTGGACTAACTCCAGCTCTTTTGCTTGGAGACAACTGGATCAAGAGGAGTAGGCAGACTAATGTGAGTTTTGTCAAGGTGCAGCTAGCATTGGAGGCCAAAAATCTTCTTTAGAAAGGAGGGGAATAGACCACTTTATGGAACAAAAAGCATCGCTGTTTCTGCCCAGTTTCGAGCTGGGGACCTTTTGCGTGTAAAGCAAACGTGATAACCACTACACTACAGAAACCTCCGGTGGAAACTAATTGCAATTTTGCTACCAAGAAGAAAGCAGTGCTCGCATAGGAACATAGACAACTGGCATATTGGGAACTAATACTCAAAAGAACCTTCCACATGAGAAAGGGAGCAATAAAGTAGCTATGAGAGGTAACAACATCTAAAATGTTGGGCTTAGGTCAATAGAGTATGCTTGAGTAAAAAAAAAAGGCATTCGGGAATAGAAAGGTGGGGAGGGGAAAGACAACCATGGCATGCAGCAAAATATCATAAGTCTTAACTACTGGGAAAGCCTGAACTTTGCAGATGATGCGACGGCAACCAAAGTGGCAGTACTTGGAGAAGGGCTGGATAGGAAGAAGACAAGGGAGGTTGGAGTCAAAGGCAAATTCCAGGCAATACAAGCTTACAAAGCAGGTGATAGGACAGTTCTACTTCTAGATAGTGCAGTATCTAGGGAGAAGGAAAAGAGACAAAGCTTGGTGTTTTGCAAGTTGAGTTTTAGATCTCTCTTAGATGGATATGCATGTAGGGATGGCTGAGAGGCAGTCTGAAAGAGGCTATTAGCAGTTGCCTGAGAAAGTGAGTGAAGAAAAGACACTGGCCAGTCACATTGAGGGCCAGCTTGCAAGCGTATGGAGCAAGGGAAGGAGGAGTGCTTTGGATGGCAAAAAGTTAAAGGTAGTCACTGTTTCTGCCCGGTTTTGAACCGGGGACCTTTCGCATGTGAGGCAAACATGATAACCACTACACTACAGAAACCAGACACTTCTTGCTTGTCCTGGAGCCCCGAAAGAGGAAAAGTAGAGCTTTTCATGAATATGATTAAGCCAGACAGGTAAAGACTCATGCATGCGTAAGTGGAGCCTGCGTGAAAAGGAAAGAAGACCAGAGAAAAAGCCATGTTTCTGCCCAGTTTCGAACTGGGGACCTTTCGCGTGTTAGGCGAACGTGATAACCACTACACTACAGAAACCACCTACACTTCTCAGGGTGTACCCACAAGTGGCTCATTTTACCCAAGCAAAGCTTGTTTTAACCACGTGCAGCTCATTTTAACCACACGCAGCTCATTTTAACCACACGCAACAACTAGGATCCACATCTGTCCTGATCAAGCTAACACGCTACTTTGGACTAACTCCAGCTCTTTTGCTTGGAGACAACTGGATCAAGAGGAGTAGGCAGACTAATGTGAGTTTTGTCAAGGTGCAGCTAGCATTGGAGGCCAAAAATCTTCTTTAGAAAGGAGGGGAATAGACCACTTTATGGAACAAAAAGCATCGCTGTTTCTGCCCAGTTTCAAGCTGGGGACCTTTTGCGTGTAAAGCAAACGTGATAACCACTACACTACAGAAACCTCCGGTGGAAACTGATTGCAATTTTGCTACCAAGAAGAAAGCAGTGCTCGCATAGGAACATAGACAACTGGCATATTGGGAACTAATACTCAAAAGAACCTTCCACATGAGAAAGGGAGCAATAAAGTAGCTATGAGAGGTAACAACATCTAAAATGTTGGGCTTAGGTCAATAGAGTATGCTTGAGTAAAAAAAAAGGCATTCGGGAATAGAAAGGTGGGGAGGGGAAAGACAACCATGGCATGCAGCAAAATATCATAAGTCTTAACTACTGGGAAAGCCTGAACTTTGCAGATGATGCGACGGCAACCAAAGTGGCAGTACTTGGAGAAGGGCTGGATAGGAAGAAGACAAGGGAGGTTGGAGTCAAAGGCAAATTCCAGGCAATATAAACTTACAAAGCAGGTGGTAGGACAGTTCTACTTCTAGATAGTGCAGTATCTAGGGAGAAGGAAAAGAGACAAAGCTTGGTGTTTTGCAAGTTGAGTTTTAGATCTCTCTTAGATGGATATGCATGTAGGGATGGCTGAGAGGCAGTCTTAAAGAGGCTATTAGCAGTTGCCTGAGAAAGTGAGTGAAGAAAAGACACTGGCCAGTCACATTGAGGGCCAGCTTGCAAGCGTATGGAGCAAGGGATGGAGGAGTGCTTTGGATGGCAAAAAGTTAAAGGTAGACACTGTTTCTGCCCGGTTTCGAACAGGGGACCTTTCGCGTGTGAGGCGAACATGATAACCACTACACTACAGAAACCAGACACTTCTTGCTTGTCCTGGAGCCCTGAAAGAGGAAAAGTAGAGCTTTTCGTGAATATGATTAAGCCAGACAGGTAAAGACTCATGCATGCGTAAGTGGAGCCTGCGTGAAAAGGAAAGAAGACCAGAGAAAAAGCCATGTTTCTGCCCAGTTTCGAACTGGGGACCTTTCGCGTGTTAGGCGAACGTGATAACCACTACACTACAGAAACCACCTACACTTCTCAGGGTGTACCCACAAGCGGCTCATTTTACCCAAGCAAAGCTTGTTTTAACCACGTGCAGCTCATTTTAACCACACGCAGCTCATTTTAACCACACGCAACAACTAGGATCCACATCTGTCCTGATCAAGCTAACACGCTACTTTGGACTAACTCCAGCTCTTTTGCTTGGAGACAACTGGATCAAGAGGAGTAGGCAGACTAATGTGAGTTTTGTCAAGGTGCAGCTAGCATTGGAGGCCAAAAATCTTCTTTAGAAAGGAGGGGAATAGACCACTTTATGGAACAAAAAGCATCGCTGTTTCTGCCCAGTTTCAAGCTGGGGACCTTTTGCGTGTAAAGGAAACGTGATAACCACTACACTACAGAAACCTCCGGTGGAAACTGATTGCAATTTTGCTACCAAGAAGAAAGCAGTGCTCGCATAGGAACATAGACAACTGGCATATTGGGAACTAATACTCAAAAGAACCTTCCACATGAGAAAGGGAGCAATAAAGTAGCTATGAGAGGTAACAACATCTAAAATGTTGGGCTTAGGTCAATAGAGTATGCTTGAGTAAAAAAAAAGGCATTCGGGAATAGAAAGGTGGGGAGGGGAAAGACAACCATGGCATGCAGCAAAATATCATAAGTCTTAACTACTAGGAAAGCCTGAACTTTGCAGATGATGCGACGGCAACCAAAGTGGCAGTACTTGGAGAAGGGCTGGATAGGAAGAAGACAAGGGAGGTTGGAGTCAAAGGCAAATTCCAGGCAATATAAACTTACAAAGCAGGTGGTAGGACAGTTCTACTTCTAGATAGTGCAGTATCTAGGAAGAAGAAAAAGAGACAAAGCTTGGTGTTTTGCAAGTTGAGTTTTAGATCTCTCTTAGATGGATATGCATGTAGGGATGGCTGAGAGGCAGTCTGAAAGAGGCTATTAGCAGTTGCCTGAGAAAGTGAGTGAAGAAAAGACACTGGCCAGTCACATTGAGGGCCAGCTTGCAAGCGTATGGAGCAAGGGAAGGAGGAGTGCTTTGGATGGCAAAAAGTTAAAGGTAGACACTGTTTCTGCCCGGTTTCGAACCGGGGACCTTTCGCGTGTGAGGCGAACGTGATAACCACTACACTACAGAAACCAGACACTTCTTGCTTGTCCTGGAGCCCCAAAAGAGGAAAAGTAGAGCTTTTCATGAATATGATTAAGCCAGACAGGTAAAGACTCATGCATGCATAAGTGGAGCCTGCGTGAAAAGGAAAGAAGACCAGAGAAAAAGCCATGTTTCTGCCCAGTTTCGAACTGGGGACCTTTCGCGTGTTAGGCGAACGTGATAACCACTACACCACAGAAACCACCTACACTTCTCAGGGTGTACCCACAAGCGGCTCATTTTACCAAAGCAAAGCTTGTTTTAACCACGTGCAGCTCATTTTAATCACACGCAGCTCATTTTAACCACACGCAACAACTAGGATCCACATCTGTCCTGATGTTATGATCGCTTCTGTAGCGTTTACTGCTGACTGCACTGGTATTGCAAACCAAGCAGTTCTAATGTCATTACATGCATTTGCTTGCATAGTTTGGTTTGCACTTAAGCTAGTTGCTGATTCCATCTGCAGTCGCTCTGAAGTTTATGACAGTTTAATATGCTTTTGTGTAAACAAACATTGTCTGCTGCAGTGGAGGGGCGGTCCCTTTCCTGCAGGCTGCATATCATTGTCTGCCTTTTCCTGCTATCAGCCTGTGATTAATTACCATTCACTTGTGTGGGAATCTGCAGGTCTGCTCCCATTGGATGACCTCAGTATAAAGAACTGCTTCCTGCAATGCCTCATGGGCTATCATAGTTTCAGACTCTATCTGTTACTCTGCTCGTGCCCCACCTCGTTCCTGGTCCGTGTGGACTGCGCTGACTCCTGCGAAGGGGTCAGCGAGTCCTCCTAGTTCTGCTCTTGTTCTAGAAGTTGCTACTTGCTTGTCTTGTGTCATATATTGGTTCATCGCCAATATATACGCATACTTGCGCATTTTGTTATTTTCCTTGTATTCGTGTTACGTTAATATATCAGTGTCGCTGATATATACGTACACGAACTGTTTATTTCCTGTGTTCAGCTAGTCAGTTTTCCAGCACGTTTTGGTAGTTTGCGCGTATCGTGAACACCCGTGCTGAGCTAGTTATCCTGTTCCTGGTCCTGTTTGTGGATTGCGTTCATCTCTGCGAAGAGATAGCGAATCCTTCTGAGTCCTGTTCCCTGTATTACTTCAGTCTTAGTCAGAGTTCCTGCTTATGTCATATATCGGTTCATTGCCAATATATACATATGTTAGTCAGACGTTACGAATAGTTTCATTGATAGCTGTAATTGTAATACGCTAGGAAAACATACTTATTGTATATTTATCTGTGATACGTTCATCTATCTCGATCCTGCTATTTCCTGTCTCTCCTGTCCTGTCTTTGTGAGGCACGCCATCGCCGCAACGCATTGGCTGCCTCATTCCAGTCTGTCTGGTTTTGGACGCTTGCTGTCGCTAAGTAATCGCTAGCTAGCAAGCGTTCATTCTGTCTACCTGTCCTGATCTCCTCAGTCCTGGTTTATGCGCTCAGCGCTACCTTGCGCTGAGACGTTATTACGAAAGTGTTTGTGGCTGTTCAGATCTGCACCGGCTCTGTGCACCACAATCTCCTATTGGAGTCAGTCCTCTCCTCCACTAAACTGGGGATATCCTGATCCCTTGTGCTGGTGTGTGTACCTCCTTCACGTCAGCTTATGTGTTGTATGCTGACTGTGGAGATTACACCCCCAAGCTTAACACCTGATCAAGCTAACACGCTACTTTGGACTAACTCCAGCTCTTTTGCTTGGAGACAACTGGATCAAGAGGAGTAGGCAGACTAATGTGAGTTTTGTCAAGGTGCAGCTAGCATTGGAGGCCAAAAATCTTCTTTAGAAAGGAGGGGAATAGACCACTTTATGGAACAAAAAGCATCGCTGTTTCTGCCCAGTTTCGAGCTGGGGACCTTTTGCGTGTAAAGCAAATTTGATAACCACTGCACTACAGAAACCTCCGGTGGAAACTGATTGCAATTTTGCTACCAAGAAAAAAGCAGTGCTCGCATAGGAAAATAGACAACTGGCATATTGGGAACTAATACTCAAAAGAACCTTCCACATGAGAAAGGGAGCAATAAAGAAGCTATGAGAGGTAACAACATCTAGAATGTTGGGCTTAGGTCAATAGAGTATGCTTGAGTAAAAAAAAAAGGCATTCGGGAATAGAAAGGTGGGGAGGGGAAAGACAACCATGGCATGCAGCAAAATATCATAAGTCTTAACTACTGGGAAAGCCTGAACTTTGCAGATGATGCGACGGCAACCAAAGTGGCAGTACTTGGAGAAGGGCTGGATAGGAAGAAGACAAGGGAGGTTGGAGTCAAAGGCAAATTCCAGGCAATATAAACTTACAAAGCAGGTGATAGGACAGTTCTACTTCTAGATAGTGCAGTATCTAGGGAGAAGGAAAAGAGACAAAGCTTGGTGTTTTGCAAGTTGAGTTTTAGATCTCTCTTAGATGGATATGCATGTAGGGATGGCTGAGAGGCAGTCTGAAAGAGGCTATTAGCAGTTGCCTGAGAAAGTGAGTGAAGAAAAGACACCGGCCAGTCACATTGAGGGCCAGCTTTCAAGCGTATGGAGCAAGGGAAGGAGGAGTGCTTTGGATGGCAAAAAGTTAAAGGTAGACACTGTTTCTGCCCGGTTTCGAACCGGGGACCTTTCGCGGGTGAGGCAAATGTGATAACCACTACACTACAGAAACCAGACACTTCTTGCTTGTCCTGGAGCCCCAAAAGAGGAAAATTAGAGCTTTTCATGAATATGATTAAGCCAGACAGGTAAAGACTCATGCATGCGTAAGTGGAGCCTGCGTGAAAAGGAAAGAAGACCAGAGAAAAAGCCATGTTTCTGCCCAGTTTCGAACTGGGGACCTTCCGCGTGTTAGGCGAACGTGATAACCACTACACTACAGAAACCACCTACGCTTCTCAGGGTGTACCCACAAGCGGCTCATTTTACCCAAGCAAAGCTTGTTTTAACTACGTGCAGCTCATTTTAACCACACGCAGCTCATTTTAACCACACGCAACAACTAGGATCCACATCTGTCCTGATCAAGCTAACACGCTACTTTGGACTAACTCCAGCTCTTTTGCTTGGAGACAACTGGATCAAGAGGAGTAGGCAGACTAATGTGAGTTTTGTCAAGGTGCAGCTAGCATTGGAGGCCAAAAATCTTCTTTAGAAAGGAGGGGAATAGACCACTTTATGGAACAAAAAGCATCGCTGTTTCTGCCCAGTTTCGAGCTGGGGACCTTTTGCGTGTAAAGCAAACGTGATAACCACTACACTACAGAAACCTCCGGTGGAAACTGATTGCAATTTTGCTACCAAGAAGAAAGCAGTGCTCGCATAGGAACATAGACAACTGGCATATTGGGAACTAATACTCAAAAGAACCTTCCACATGAGAAAGGGAGCAATAAAGTAGCTATGAGAGGTAACAACATCTAAAATGTTGGGCTTAGGTCAATAGAGTATGCTTGAGTAAAAAAAAAGGCATTCGGGAATAGAAAGGTGGGGAGGGGAAAGACAACCATGGCATGCAGCAAAATATCATAAGTCTTAACTACTGGGAAAGCCTGAACTTTGCAGATGAAGCGACGGCAACCAAAGTGGCAGTACTTGGAGAAGGGCTGGATAGGAAGAAGACAAGGGAGGTTGGAGTCAAAGGCAAATTCCAGGCAATATAAACTTACAAAGCAGGTGGTAGGACAGTTCTACTTCTAGATAGTGCAGTATCTAGGGAGAAGGAAAAGAGACAAAGCTTGGTGTTTTGCAAGTTGAGTTTTAGATCTCTCTTAGATGGATATGCAGGGCCGGCCCGCCCATGAGGCGGGGTGAAACTTTTGCCTCAGGCGGCACTTCTGGAGGGGCGGCAGGCGCCCGTCTGTGTGTGTGGGGGGCCGCCCGAGCTGGAGGGGATAGCGGGCAGGAAGGGGGTATTGGGCCTAGCGGCGGGGAGGGGGGTCGGACCCCCCCCTCCCTCGCCTGGGTCCCCCGTCCTCCGCTCCCCTCCAGCTTTAGAAGTGAGGTCGCTGGCTGCAGCTATATTGTAAGAGGCAACGGGCGGGGAGGACTCACCTCTTCCTCGTTCCAGCCCGAGCCTGCGCTCCACTGACGTCACTTCCTGCTACGCCGCAGGAAGTGATGTCAGTGGAGCGCAGGCTCGGGCTGGAACAAGGAAGAGGTGAGTGATCCCCGCCCGTTGCCTCTTACAATATAGCTGCAGCCAGCGACCTCACTTCTAAAGCTGGAGGGGAGCGGAGGACGGGGGACCCAGGCGAGGGAGGGGGGATCCGACCCCCCTCCCCGCCGCTAGGCCCAATACCCCCTTCCTGCCCGCTATCCCCTCCAGCTCGGGCGGCCCCCCCACACACACACGGCTTGGGGGGGGGGCGGCGATTTTTTTGAATTTTGCCTCAGGCGGCAAAAAGTCTAGGGCCGGGCCTGTAGATATGCATGTAGGGATGGCTAAGAGGCAGTCTGAAAGAGGCTATTAGCAGTTGCCTGAGAAAGTGAGTGAAGAAAAGACATTGGCCAGTCACATTGATGGCCAGCTTGCAAGCGTATGGAGCAAGGGAAGGAGGAGTGCTTTGGATGGCAAAAAGTTAAAGGTAGACACTGTTTCTGCCCGGTTTCGAACCGGGGACCTTTCGCGTGTGAGGCGAACGTGATAACCACTACACTACAGAAACCAGACACTTCTTGCTTGTCCTGGAGCCCCGAAAGAGGAAAAGTAGAGCTTTTCATGAATATCATTAAGCCAGACAGGTAAAGACTCATGCATGCGTAAGTGGAGCCTGCGTGAAAAGGAAAGAAGACCAGAGAAAAAGCCATGTTTTTGCCCAGTTTCGAACTGGGGACCTTTTGCGTGTTAGGCGAACGTGATAACCACTACACTACAGAAACCACCTACACTTCTCAGGGTGTACCCACAAGCGGCTCATTTTACCCAAGCAAAGCTTGTTTTAACCACGTGCAGCTCATTTTAACCACACGCAGCTCATTTTAATCACACGCAACAACTAGGATCCACATCTGTCCTGATCAAGCTAACACGCTACTTTGGACTAACTCCAGCTCTTTTGCTTGGAGACAACTGGATCAAGAGGAGTAGGCAGACTAATGTGAGTTTTGTCAAGATGCAGCTAGCATTGGAGGCCAAAAATCTTCTTTAGAAAGGAGGGGAATAGACCACTTTATGGAACAAAAAGCATCGCTGTTTCTGCCCAGTTTCGAGCTGGGGACCTTTTGCGTGTAAAGCAAACGTGATAACCACTACACTACAGAAACCTCCGGTGGAAACTGATTGCAATTTTGCTACCAAGAAGAAAGCAGTGCTCGCATAGGAACATAGACAACTGGCATATTGGGAACTAATACTCAAAAGAACCTTCCACATGAGAAAGGGAGCAATAAAGTAGCTATGAGAGGTAACAACATCTAAAATGTTGGGCTTAGGTCAATAGAGTATGCTTGAGTAAAAAAAAAGGCATTCGGGAATAGAAAGGTGCGGAGGGGAAAGACAACCATGGCATGCAGCAAAATATCATAAGTCTTAACTACTGGGAAAGCCTGAACTTTGCAGATGATGCGACGGCAACCAAAGTGGCAGTACTTGGAGAAGGGCTGGATAGGAAGAAGACAAGGGAGGTTGGAGTCAAAGGCAAATTCCAGGCAATATAAACTTACAAAGCAGGTGATAGGACAGTTCTACTTCTAGATAGTGCAGTATCTAGGGAGAAGGAAAAGAGACAAAGCTTGGTGTTTTGCAAGTTGAGTTTTAGATCTCTCTTAGATGAATATGCATGTAGGGATGGCTGAGAGGCAGTCTGAAAGAGGCTATTAGCAGTTGCCTGAGAAAGTGAGTGAAGAAAAGACACTGGCCAGTCACATTGAGGGCCAGCTTGCAAGCGTATGGAGCAAGGGAAGGAGGAGTGCTTTGGATGGCAAAAAGTTATAGGTGGACACTGTTTCTGCCCGGTTTCGAACCGGGGACCTTTCGCATGTGAGGTGAACGTGATAACCACTACACTACAGAAACCAGACACTTCTTGCTTGTCCTGGAGCCCCGAAAGAGGAAAAGTAGAGCTTTTCATGAATATGATTAAGCCAGACAGGTAAAGACTCATGCATGCGTAAGTGGAGCCTGCGTGAAAAGGAAAGAAGACCAGAGAAAAAGCCATGTTTCTGCCCAGTTTCGAACTGGGGACCTTTCGCGTATTAGGCGAACGTGATAACCACTACACTACAGAAACCACCTACACTTCTCAGGCTGTACCCACAAGCGGCTCATTTTACCCAAGCAAAGCTTGTTTTAACCACGTGCAGCTCATTTTAACCACACGCAGCTCATTTTAACCACACGCAACAACTAGGATCCACATCTGTCCTGATCAAGCTAACACGCTACTTTGGACTAACTCCAGCTCTTTTGCTTGGAGACAACTGGATCAAGAGGAGTAGGCAGACTAATGTGAGTTTTGTCAAGGTGCAGCTAGCATTGGAGGCCAAAAATCTTCTTTAGAAAGGAGGGGAATAGACCACTTTATGGAACAAAAAGCATCGCCGTTTCTGCCCAGTTTCGAGCTGGGGACCTTTTGCGTGTAAAGCAAACGGGATAACCACTACACTACAGAAACCTCCGGTGGAAACTGATTGCAATTTTGCTACCAAGAAGAAAGCAGTGCTCGCATAGGAACATAGACAACTGGCATATTGGGAACTAATACTCAAAAGAACCTTCCACATGAGAAAGGGAGCAATAAAGTAGCTATGAGAGGTAACAACATCTAAAATGTTGGGCTTAGGTCAATAGAGTATGCTTGAGTAAAAAAAAAGGCATTCGGGAATAGAAAGGTGGGGAGGGGAAAGACAACCATGGCATGCAGCAAAATATCATAAGTCTTAACTACTGGGAAAGCCTGAACTTTGCAGATGATGCGACGGCAACCAAAGTGGCAGTACTTGGAGAAGGGCTGGATAGGAAGAAGACAAGGGAGGTTGGAGTCAAAGGCAAATTCCAGGCAATATAAACTTACAAAGCAGGTGATAGGACAGTTCTACTTCTAGATAGTGCAGTATCTAGGGAGAAGGAAAAGAGACAAAGCTTGGTGTTTTGCAAGTTGAGTTTTAGATCTCTCTTAGATGGATATGCATGTAGGAATGGCTGAGAGGCAGTCTGAAAGAGGCTATTAGCATTTGCCTGAGAAAGTGAGTGAAGAAAAGACACTGGCCAGTCACATTGAGGGCCAGCTTGCAAGCGTATGGAGCAAGGGAAGGAGGAGTGCTTTGGATGGCAAAAAGTTAAAGGTAGACACTGTTTCTGCCCGGTTTCGAACCGAGGACCTTTCGTGTGTGAGGCGAACGTGATAACCACTACACTACAGAAACCAGACACTTCTTGCTTGTCCTGGAGCCCCGAAAGAGGAAAAGTAGAGCTTTTCATGAATATGATTAAGCCAGACAGGTAAAGACTCATGCATGCGTAAGTGGAGCCTGCGTGAAAAGGAAAGAAGACCAGAGAAAAAGCCATGTTTCTGCCCAGTTTCGAACTGGGGACCTTTCGCGTGTTAGGCGAACGTGATAACCACTACACTACAGAAACCACCTACACTTCTCAGGGTGTACCCACAAGCGGCTCATTTTACCCAAGCAAAGCTTGTTTTAACCACGTGCAGCTCAGTTTAACCACACGCAGCTCATTTTAACCACACGCAACAACTAGGATCCACATCTGTCCTGATCAAGCTAACACGCTACTTTGGACTAACTCCAGCTCTTTTGCTTGGAGACAACTGGATCAAGAGGAGTAGGCAGACTAATGTGAGTTTTGTCAAGGTGCAGCTAGCATTGGAGGCCAAAAATCTTCTTTAGAAAGGAGGGGAATAGACCACTTTATGGAACAAAAAGCATCGCTGTTTCTGCCCAGTTTCGAGCTGGGGACCTTTTGCGTGTAAAGCAAACGTGATAACCACTACACTACAGAAACCTCCGGTGGAAACTGATTGCAATTTTGCTACCAAGAAGAAAGCAGTGCTCGCATAGGAACATAGACAACTGGCATATTGGGAACTAATACTCAAAAGAACCTTCCACATGAGAAAGGGAGCAATAAAGTAGCTATGAGAGGTAACAACATCTAAAATGTTGGGCTTAGGTCAATAGAGTATGCTTGAGTAAAAAAAAAGGCATTCGGGAATAGAAAGGTGGGGAGGGGAAAGACAACCATGGCATGCAGCAAAATATCATAAGTCTTAACTACTGGGAAAGCCTGAACTTTGCAGATGATGCGACGGCAACCAAAGTGGCAGTACTTGGAGAAGGGCTGGATAGGAAGAAGACAAGGGAGGTTGGAGTCAAAGGCAAATTCCAGGCAATATAAACTTACAAAGCAGGTGATAGGACAGTTCTACTTCTAGATAGTGCAGTATCTAGGGAGAAGGAAAAGAGACAAAGCTTGGTGTTTTGCAAGTTGAGTTTTAGATCTCTCTTAGATGGATATGCATGTAGGGATGGCTGAGAGGCAGTCTGAAAGAGGCTATTAGCAGTTACCTGAGAAAGTGAGTGAAGAAAAGACACTGGCCAGTCACATTGAGGGTCAGCTTGCAAGCGTATGGAGCAAGGGAAGGAGGAGTGCTTTGGATGGCAAAAAGTTAAAGGTAGACACTGTTTCTGCCCAGTTTCGAACCGGGGACCTTTCGCGTGTGAGGTGAACGTGATAACCACTACACTACAGAAACCAGACACTGCTTGCTTGTCCTGGAGCCCCGAAAGAGGAAAAGTAGAGCTTTTCATGAATATGATTAAGCCAGACAGGTAAAGACTCATGCATGCATAAGTGGAGCCTGCGTGAAAAGGAAAGAAGACCAGAGAAAAAGCCATGTTTCTGCCCAGTTTCGAACTGGGGACCTTTCGCGTGTTAGGCGAACGTGATAACCACTACACCACAGAAACCACCTACACTTCTCAGGGTGTACCCACAAGCGGCTCATTTTACCAAAGCAAAGCTTGTTTTAACCACGTGCAGCTCATTTTAACCACACGCAGCTCATTTTAACCACATGCAACAACTAGGATCCACATCTGTCCTGATCAAGCTAACACGCTACTTTGGACTAACTCCAGCTCTTTTGCTTGGAGACAACTGGATCAAGAGGAGTAGGCAGACTAATGTGAGTTTTGTCAAGGTGCAGCTAGCATTGGAGGCCAAAAATCTTCTTTAGAAAGGAGGGGAATAGACCACTTTATGGAACAAAAAGCATCGCTGTTTCTGCCCAGTTTCGAGCTGGGGACCTTTTGCGTGTAAAGCAAATTTGATAACCACTGCACTACAGAAACCTCCGGTGGAAACTGATTGCAATTTTGCTACCAAGAAAAAAGCAGTGCTCGCATAGGAAAATAGACAACTGGCATATTGGGAACTAATACTCAAAAGAACCTTCCACATGAGAAAGGGAGCAATAAAGAAGCTATGAGAGGTAACAACATCTAGAATGTTGGGCTTAGGTCAATAGAGTATGCTTGAGTAAAAAAAAAGGCATTCGGGAATAGAAAGGTGGGGAGGGGAAAGACAACCATGGCATGCAGCAAAATATCATAAGTCTTAACTACTGGGAAAGCCTGAACTTTGCAGATGATGCGACGGCAACCAAAGTGGCAGTACTTGGAGAAGGGCTGGATAGGAAGAAGACAAGGGAGGTTGGAGTCAAAGGCAAATTCCAGGCAATATAAACTTACAAAGCAGGTGATAGGACAGTTCTACTTCTAGATAGTGCAGTATCTAGGGAGAAGGAAAAGAGACAAAGCTTGGTGTTTTGCAAGTTGAGTTTTAGATCTCTCTTAGATGGATATGCATGTAGGGATGGCTGAGAGGCAGTCTGAAAGAGGCTATTAGCAGTTGCCTGAGAAAGTGAGTGAAGAAAAGACACCGGCCAGTCACATTGAGGGCCAGCTTTCAAGCGTATGGAGCAAGGGAAGGAGGAGTGCTTTGGATGGCAAAAAGTTAAAGGTAGACACTGTTTCTGCCCGGTTTCGAACCGGGGACCTTTCGCGGGTGAGGCAAACGTGATAACCACTACACTACAGAAACCAGACACTTCTTGCTTGTCCTGGAGCCCCAAAAGAGGAAAATTAGAGCTTTTCATGAATATGATTAAGCCAGACAGGTAAAGACTCATGCATGCGTAAGTGGAGCCTGCGTGAAAAGGAAAGAAGACCAGAGAAAAAGCCATGTTTCTGCCCAGTTTCGAACTGGGGACCTTCCGCGTGTTAGGCGAACGTGATAACCACTACACTACAGAAACCACCTACGCTTCTCAGGGTGTACCCACAAGCGGCTCATTTTACCCAAGCAAAGCTTGTTTTAACCACGTGCAGCTCATTTTAACCACACGCAGCTCATTTTAACCACACGCAACAACTAGGATCCACATCTGTCCTGATCAAGCTAACACGCTACTTTGGACTAACTCCAGCTCTTTTGCTTGGAGACAACTGGATCAAGAGGAGTAGGCAGACTAATGTGAGTTTTGTCAAGGTGCAGCTAGCATTGGAGGCCAAAAATCTTCTTTAGAAAGGAGGGGAATAGACCACTTTATGGAACAAAAAGCATCGCTGTTTCTGCCCAGTTTCGAGCTGGGGACCTTTTGCGTGTAAAGCAAACGTGATAACCACTACACTACAGAAACCTCCGGTGGAAATTGATTGCAATTTTGCTACCAAGAAGAAAGCAGTGCTCGCATAGGAACATAGACAACTGGCATATTGGGAACTAATACTCAAAAGAACCTTCCACATGAGAAAGGGAGCAATAAAGTAGCTATGAGAGGTAACAACATCTAAAATGTTGGGCTTAGGTCAATAGAGTATGCTTGAGTAAAAAAAAAGGCATTCGGGAATAGAAAGGTGGGGAGGGGAAAGACAACCATGGCATGCAGCAAAATATCATAAGTCTTAACTACTGGGAAAGCCTGAACTTTGCAGATGATGCGACGGCAACCAAAGTGGCAGTACTTGGAGAAGGGCTGGATAGGAAGAAGACAAGGGAGGTTGGAGTCAAAGGCAAATTCCAGGCAATATAAACTTACAAAGCAGGTGGTAGGACAGTTCTACTTCTAGATAGTGCAGTATCTAGGGAGAAGGAAAAGAGACAAAGCTTGGTGTTTTGCAAGTTGAGTTTTAGATCTCTCTTAGATGGATATGCAGGGCCGGCCCGCCCATGAGGCGGGGTGAAACTTTTGCCTCAGGCGGCACTTCTGGAGGGGCGGCAGGCGCCCGTCTGTGTGTGTGGGGGGCCGCCCGAGCTGGAGGGGATAGCGGGCAGGAAGGGGGTATTGGGCCTAGCGGCGGGGAGGGGGGTCGGACCCCCCCCTCCCTCGCCTGGGTCCCCCGTCCTCCGCTCCCCTCCAGCTTTAGAAGTGAGGTCGCTGGCTGCAGCTATATTGTAAGAGGCAACGGGCGGGGAGGACTCACCTCTTCCTCGTTCCAGCCCGAGCCTGCGCTCCACTGACGTCACTTCCTGCTACGCCGCAGGAAGTGATGTCAGTGGAGCGCAGGCTCGGGCTGGAACAAGGAAGAGGTGAGTGATCCCCGCCCGTTGCCTCTTACAATATAGCTGCAGCCAGCGACCTCACTTCTAAAGCTGGAGGGGAGCGGAGGACGGGGGACCCAGGCGAGGGAGGGGGGATCCGACCCCCCTCCCCGCCGCTAGGCCCAATACCCCCTTCCTGCCCGCTATCCCCTCCAGCTCGGGCGGCCCCCCCACACACACACGGCTTGGGGGGGGGGGCGGCGATTTTTTTGAATTTTGCCTCAGGCGGCAAAAAGTCTAGGGCCGGGCCTGTAGATATGCATGTAGGGATGGCTAAGAGGCAGTCTGAAAGAGGCTATTAGCAGTTGCCTGAGAAAGTGAGTGAAGAAAAGACATTGGCCAGTCACATTGATGGCCAGCTTGCAAGCGTATGGAGCAAGGGAAGGAGGAGTGCTTTGGATGGCAAAAAGTTAAAGGTAGACACTGTTTCTGCCCGGTTTCGAACCGGGGACCTTTCGCGTGTGAGGCGAACGTGATAACCACTACACTACAGAAACCAGACACTTCTTGCTTGTCCTGGAGCCCCGAAAGAGGAAAAGTAGAGCTTTTCATGAATATCATTAAGCCAGACAGGTAAAGACTCATGCATGCGTAAGTGGAGCCTGCGTGAAAAGGAAAGAAGACCAGAGAAAAAGCCATGTTTTTGCCCAGTTTCAAACTGGGGACCTTTTGCGTGTTAGGCGAACGTGATAACCACTACACTACAGAAACCACCTACACTTCTCAGGGTGTACCCACAAGCGGCTCATTTTACCCAAGCAAAGCTTGTTTTAACCACGTGCAGCTCATTTTAACCACACGCAGCTCATTTTAATCACACGCAACAACTAGGATCCACATCTGTCCTGATCAAGCTAACACGCTACTTTGGACTAACTCCAGCTCTTTTGCTTGGAGACAACTGGATCAAGAGGAGTAGGCAGACTAATGTGAGTTTTGTCAAGATGCAGCTAGCATTGGAGGCCAAAAATCTTCTTTAGAAAGGAGGGGAATAGACCACTTTATGGAACAAAAAGCATCGCTGTTTCTGCCCAGTTTCGAGCTGGGGACCTTTTGCGTGTAAAGCAAACGTGATAACCACTACACTACAGAAACCTCCGGTGGAAACTGATTGCAATTTTGCTACCAAGAAGAAAGCAGTGCTCGCATAGGAACATAGACAACTGGCATATTGGGAACTAATACTCAAAAGAACCTTCCACATGAGAAAGGGAGCAATAAAGTAGCTATGAGAGGTAACAACATCTAAAATGTTGGGCTTAGGTCAATAGAGTATGCTTGAGTAAAAAAAAAGGCATTCGGGAATAGAAAGGTGCGGAGGGGAAAGACAACCATGGCATGCAGCAAAATATCATAAGTCTTAACTACTGGGAAAGCCTGAACTTTGCAGATGATGCGACGGCAACCAAAGTGGCAGTACTTGGAGAAGGGCTGGATAGGAAGAAGACAAGGGAGGTTGGAGTCAAAGGCAAATTCCAGGCAATATAAACTTACAAAGCAGGTGATAGGACAGTTCTACTTCTAGATAGTGCAGTATCTAGGGAGAAGGAAAAGAGACAAAGCTTGGTGTTTTGCAAGTTGAGTTTTAGATCTCTCTTAGATGGATATGCATGTAGGGATGGCTGAGAGGCAGTCTGAAAGAGGCTATTAGCAGTTGCCTGAGAAAGTGAGTGAAGAAAAGACACTGGCCAGTCACATTGAGGGCCAGCTTGAAAGCGTATGGAGCAAGGGAAGGAGGAGTGCTTTGGATGGCAAAAAGTTATAGGTGGACACTGTTTCTGCCCGGTTTCGAACCGGGGACCTTTCGCATGTGAGGTGAACGTGATAACCACTACACTACAGAAACCAGACACTTCTTGCTTGTCCTGGAGCCCCGAAAGAGGAAAAGTAGAGCTTTTCATGAATATGATTAAGCCAGACAGGTAAAGACTCATGCATGCGTAAGTGGAGCCTGCGTGAAAAGGAAAGAAGACCAGAGAAAAAGCCATGTTTCTGCCCAGTTTCGAACTGGGGACCTTTCGCGTATTAGGCGAACGTGATAACCACTACACTACAGAAACCACCTACACTTCTCAGGCTGTACCCACAAGCGGCTCATTTTACCCAAGCAAAGCTTGTTTTAACCACGTGCAGCTCATTTTAACCACACGCAGCTCATTTTAACCACACGCAACAACTAGGATCCACATCTGTCCTGATCAAGCTAACACGCTACTTTGGACTAACTCCAGCTCTTTTGCTTGGAGACAACTGGATCAAGAGGAGTAGGCAGACTAATGTGAGTTTTGTCAAGGTGCAGCTAGCATTGGAGGCCAAAAATCTTCTTTAGAAAGGAGGGGAATAGACCACTTTATGGAACAAAAAGCATCGCTGTTTCTGCCCAGTTTCGAGCTGGGGACCTTTTGTGTGTAAAGCAAACGTGATAACCACTACACTACAGAAACCTCCGGTGGAAACTGATTGCAATTTTGCTACCAAGAAGAAAGCAGTGCTCGCATAGGAACATAGACAACTGGCATATTGGGAACTAATACTCAAAAGAACCTTCCACATGAGAAAGGGAGCAATAAAGTAGCTATGAGAGGTAACAACATCTAAAATGTTGGGCTTAGGTCAATAGAGTATGCTTGAGTAAAAAAAAAGGCATTCGGGAATAGAAAGGTGGGGAGGGGAAAGACAACCATGGCATGCAGCAAAATATCATAAGTCTTAACTACTGGGAAAGCCTGAACTTTGCAGATGATGCGACGGCAACCAAAGTGGCAGTACTTGGAGAAGGGCTGGATAGGAAGAAGACAAGGGAGGTTGGAGTCAAAGGCAAATTCCAGGCAATATAAACTTACAAAGCAGGTGGTAGGACAGTTCTACTTCTAGATAGTGCAGTATCTAGGGAGAAGGAAAAGAGACAAAGCTTGGTGTTTTGCAAGTTGAGTTTTAGATCTCTCTTAGATGGATATGCAGGGCCGGCCCGCCCATGAGGCGGGGTGAAACTTTTGCCTCAGGCGGCACTTCTGGAGGGGCGGCAGGCGCCCGTCTGTGTGTGTGGGGGGCCGCCCGAGCTGGAGGGGATAGCGGGCAGGAAGGGGGTATTGGGCCTAGCGGCGGGGAGGGGGGTCGGACCCCCCCCTCCCTCGCCTGGGTCCCCCGTCCTCCGCTCCCCTCCAGCTTTAGAAGTGAGGTCGCTGGCTGCAGCTATATTGTAAGAGGCAACGGGCGGGGAGGACTCACCTCTTCCTCGTTCCAGCCCGAGCCTGCGCTCCACTGACGTCACTTCCTGCTACGCCGCAGGAAGTGATGTCAGTGGAGCGCAGGCTCGGGCTGGAACAAGGAAGAGGTGAGTGATCCCCGCCCGTTGCCTCTTACAATATAGCTGCAGCCAGCGACCTCACTTCTAAAGCTGGAGGGGAGCGGAGGACGGGGGACCCAGGCGAGGGAGGGGGGATCCGACCCCCCTCCCCGCCGCTAGGCCCAATACCCCCTTCCTGCCCGCTATCCCCTCCAGCTCGGGCGGCCCCCCCACACACACACGGCTTGGGGGGGGGGGGCGGCGATTTTTTTGAATTTTGCCTCAGGCGGCAAAAAGTCTAGGGTCGGGCCTGTAGATATGCATGTAGGGATGGCTAAGAGGCAGTCTGAAAGAGGCTATTAGCAGTTGCCTGAGAAAGTGAGTGAAGAAAAGACATTGGCCAGTCACATTGATGGCCAGCTTGCAAGCGTATGGAGCAAGGGAAGGAGGAGTGCTTTGGATGGCAAAAAGTTAAAGGTAGACACTGTTTCTGCCCGGTTTCGAACCGGGGACCTTTCGCGTGTGAGGCGAACGTGATAACCACTACACTACAGAAACCAGACACTTCTTGCTTGTCCTGGAGCCCCGAAAGAGGAAAAGTAGAGCTTTTCATGAATATCATTAAGCCAGACAGGTAAAGACTCATGCATGCGTAAGTGGAGCCTGCGTGAAAAGGAAAGAAGACCAGAGAAAAAGCCATGTTTTTGCCCAGTTTCAAACTGGGGACCTTTTGCGTGTTAGGCGAACGTGATAACCACTACACTACAGAAACCACCTACACTTCTCAGGGTGTACCCACAAGCGGCTCATTTTACCCAAGCAAAGCTTGTTTTAACCACGTGCAGCTCATTTTAACCACACGCAGCTCATTTTAATCACACGCAACAACTAGGATCCACATCTGTCCTGATCAAGCTAACACGCTACTTTGGACTAACTCCAGCTCTTTTGCTTGGAGACAACTGGATCAAGAGGAGTAGGCAGACTAATGTGAGTTTTGTCAAGATGCAGCTAGCATTGGAGGCCAAAAATCTTCTTTAGAAAGGAGGGGAATAGACCACTTTATGGAACAAAAAGCATCGCTGTTTCTGCCCAGTTTCGAGCTGGGGACCTTTTGCGTGTAAAGCAAACGTGATAACCACTACACTACAGAAACCTCCGGTGGAAACTGATTGCAATTTTGCTACCAAGAAGAAAGCAGTGCTCGCATAGGAACATAGACAACTGGCATATTGGGAACTAATACTCAAAAGAACCTTCCACATGAGAAAGGGAGCAATAAAGTAGCTATGAGAGGTAACAACATCTAAAATGTTGGGCTTAGGTCAATAGAGTATGCTTGAGTAAAAAAAAAGGCATTCGGGAATAGAAAGGTGCGGAGGGGAAAGACAACCATGGCATGCAGCAAAATATCATAAGTCTTAACTACTGGGAAAGCCTGAACTTTGCAGATGATGCGACGGCAACCAAAGTGGCAGTACTTGGAGAAGGGCTGGATAGGAAGAAGACAAGGGAGGTTGGAGTCAAAGGCAAATTCCAGGCAATATAAACTTACAAAGCAGGTGATAGGACAGTTCTACTTCTAGATAGTGCAGTATCTAGGGAGAAGGAAAAGAGACAAAGCTTGGTGTTTTGCAAGTTGAGTTTTAGATCTCTCTTAGATGGATATGCATGTAGGGATGGCTGAGAGGCAGTCTGAAAGAGGCTATTAGCAGTTGCCTGAGAAAGTGAGTGAAGAAAAGACACTGGCCAGTCACATTGAGGGCCAGCTTGAAAGCGTATGGAGCAAGGGAAGGAGGAGTGCTTTGGATGGCAAAAAGTTATAGGTGGACACTGTTTCTGCCCGGTTTCGAACCGGGGACCTTTCGCATGTGAGGTGAACGTGATAACCACTACACTACAGAAACCAGACACTTCTTGCTTGTCCTGGAGCCCCGAAAGAGGAAAAGTAGAGCTTTTCATGAATATGATTAAGCCAGACAGGTAAAGACTCATGCATGCGTAAGTGGAGCCTGCGTGAAAAGGAAAGAAGACCAGAGAAAAAGCCATGTTTCTGCCCAGTTTCGAACTGGGGACCTTTCGCGTATTAGGCGAACGTGATAACCACTACACTACAGAAACCACCTACACTTCTCAGGCTGTACCCACAAGCGGCTCATTTTACCCAAGCAAAGCTTGTTTTAACCACGTGCAGCTCATTTTAACCACACGCAGCTCATTTTAACCACACGCAACAACTAGGATCCACATCTGTCCTGATCAAGCTAACACGCTACTTTGGACTAACTCCAGCTCTTTTGCTTGGAGACAACTGGATCAAGAGGAGTAGGCAGACTAATGTGAGTTTTGTCAAGGTGCAGCTAGCATTGGAGGCCAAAAATCTTCTTTAGAAAGGAGGGGAATAGACCACTTTATGGAACAAAAAGCATCGCCGTTTCTGCCCAGTTTCGAGCTGGGGACCTTTTGCGTGTAAAGCAAACGTGATAACCACTACACTACAGAAACCTCCGGTGGAAACTGATTGCAATTTTGCTACCAAGAAGAAAGCAGTGCTCGCATAGGAACATAGACAACTGGCATATTGGGAACTAATACTCAAAAGAACCTTCCACATGAGAAAGGGAGCAATAAAGTAGCTATGAGAGGTAACAACATCTAAAATGTTGGGCTTAGGTCAATAGAGTATGCTTGAGTAAAAAAAAAGGCATTCGGGAATAGAAAGGTGGGGAGGGGAAAGACAACCATGGCATGCAGCAAAATATCATAAGTCTTAACTACTGGGAAAGCCTGAACTTTGCAGATGATGCGACGGCAACCAAAGTGGCAGTACTTGGAGAAGGGCTGGATAGGAAGAAGACAAGGGAGGTTGGAGTCAAAGGCAAATTCCAGGCAATATAAACTTACAAAGCAGGTGATAGGACAGTTCTACTTCTAGATAGTGCAGTATCTAGGGAGAAGGAAAAGAGACAAAGCTTGGTGTTTTGCAAGTTGAGTTTTAGATCTCTCTTAGATGGATATGCAGGGCCAGCCCGCCCATGAGGCGGGGTGAAACTTTTGCCTCAGGCGGCACTTCTGGAGGGGCGGCAGCCGCCCGTCTGTGTGTGTGGGGGGCCGCCCGAGCTGGAGGGGATAGCGGGCAGGAAGGGGGTATTGGGCCTAGCGGCGGGGAGGGGGGTCGGATCCCCCCCTCCCTCGCCTGGGTCCCCCGTCCTCCGCTCCCCTCCAGCTTTAGAAGTGAGGTCGCTGGCTGCAGCTATATTGTAAGAGGCAACGGGCGGGGAGGACTCACCTCTTCCTCGTTCCAGCCCGAGCCTGCGCTCCACTGACGTCACTTCCTGCTACGCCGCAGGAAGTGATGTCAGTGGAGCGCAGGCTCGGGCTGGAACAAGGAAGAGGTGAGTGATCCCCGCCCGTTGCCTCTTACAATATAGCTGCAGCCAGCGACCTCACTTCTAAAGCTGGAGGGGAGTGGAGGACGGGGGACCCAGGCGAGGGAGGGGGGGGTCCGACCCCCCTCCCCGCCGCTAGGCCCAATACCCCCTTCATGCCTGCTATCCCCTCCAGCTCGGGTGGCCCCCCCACACACACACGGCTTGGGGGGGGGCGGCGATTTTTTTGAATTTTGCCTCAGGCGGCAAAAAGTCTAGGGCCGGGCCTGTGGATATGCATGTAGGGATGGCTAAGAGGAAGTCTGAAAGAGGCTATTAGCAGTTGCCTGAGAAAGTGAGTGAAGAAAAGACACTGGCCAGTCACATTGATGGCCAGCTTGCAAGCGTATGGAGCAAGGGTAGGAGGAGTGCTTTGGATGGCAAAAAGTTAAAGGTAGACACTGTTTCTGCCCGGTTTCGAACCAGGGACCTTTCGCGTGTGAGGCGAACGTGATAACCACTACACTACAGAAACCAGACACTTTTTGCTTGTCCTGGAGCCCCGAAAGAGGAAAAGTAGAGCTTTTCATGAATATGATTAAGCCAGACAGGTAAAGACTCATGCATGCGTAAGTGGAGCCTGCGTGAAAAGGAAAGAAGACCAGAGAAAAAGCCATGTTTTTGCCCAGTTTCGAACTGGGGACCTTTCGCGTGTTAGGCGAACGTGATAACCACTACACTACAGAAACCACCTACACTTCTCAGGGTGTACGCACAAGCGGCTCATTTTACCCAAGCAAAGCTTGTTTTAACCACGTGCAGCTCATTTTAACCACACGCAGCTCATTTTAATCACACGCAACAACTAGGATCCACATCTGTCCTGATCAAGTTAACACGCTACTTTGGACTAACTCCAGCTCTTTTGCTTGGAGACAACTGGATCAAGAGGAGTAGGCAGACTAATGTGAGTTTTGTCAAGATGCAGCTAGCATTGGAGGCCAAAAATCTTCTTTAGAAAGGAGGGGAATAGACCACTTTATGGAACAAAAAGAATCGCTGTTTCTGCCCAGTTTCGAGCTGGGGACCTTTTGCGTGTAAAGCAAACGTGATAACCACTACACTACAGAAACCTCCGGTGGAAACTGATTGCAATTTTGCTACCAAGAAGAAAGCAGTGCTCGCATAGGAACATAGACAACTGGCATATTGGGAACTAATACTCAAAAGAACCTTCCACATGAGAAAGGGAGCAATAAAGTAGCTATGAGAGGTAACAACATCTAAAATGTTGGGCTTAGGTCAATAGAGTATGCTTGAGTAAAAAAAAAGGCATTCGGGAATAGAAAGGTGCGGAGGGGAAAGACAACCATGGCATGCAGCAAAATATCATAAGTCTTAACTACTGGGAAAGCCTGAACTTTGCAGATGATGCGACGGCAACCAAAGTGGCAGTACTTGGAGAAGGGCTGGATAGGAAGAAGACAAGGGAGGTTGGAGTCAAAGGCAAATTCCAGGCAATATAAACTTACAAAGCAGGTGATAGGACAGTTCTACTTCTAGATAGTGCAGTATCTAGGGAGAAGGAAAAGAGACAAAGCTTGGTGTTTTGCAAGTTGAGTTTTAGATCTCTCTTAGATGGATATGCATGTAGGGATGGCTGAGAGGCAGTCTGAAAGAGGCTATTAGCAGTTGCCTGAGAAAGTGAGTGAAGAAAAGACACTGGCCAGTCACATTGAGGGCCAGCTTGCAAGCGTATGGAGCAAGGGAAGGAGGAGTGCTTTGGATGGCAAAAAGTTAAAGGTAGACACTGTTTCTGCCCGGTTTCGAACCAGGGACCTTTCGCGTGTGAGGCGAACGTGATAACCACTACACTACAGAAACCAGACACTTTTTGCTTGTCCTGGAGCCCCGAAAGAGGAAAAGTAGAGCTTTTCATGAATATGATTAAGCCAGACAGGTAAAGACTCATGCATGCGTAAGTGGAGCCTGCGTGAAAAGGAAAGAAGACCAGAGAAAAAGCCATGTTTTTGCCCAGTTTCGAACTGGGGACCTTTCGCGTGTTAGGCGAATGTGATAACCACTACACTACAGAAACCACCTACACTTCTCAGGGTGTACGCACAAGCGGCTCATTTTACCCAAGCAAAGCTTGTTTTAACCACGTGCAGCTCATTTTAACCACACGCAGCTCATTTTAATCACACGCAACAACTAGGATCCACATCTGTCCTGATCAAGCTAACACGCTACTTTGGACTAACTCCAGCTCTTTTGCTTGGAGACAACTGGATCAAGAGGAGTAGGCAGACTAATGTGAGTTTTGTCAAGATGCAGCTAGCATTGGAGGCCAAAAATCTTCTTTAGAAAGGAGGGGAATAGACCACTTTATGGAACAAAAAGAATCGCTGTTTCTGCCCAGTTTCGAGCTGGGGACCTTTTGCGTGTAAAGCAAACGTGATAACCACTACACTACAGAACGCTCCGGTGGAAACTGATTGCAATTTTGCTACCAAGAAGAAAGCAGTGCTCGCATAGGAACATAGACAACTGGCATATTGGGAACTAATACTCAAAAGAACCTTCCACATGAGAAAGGGAGCAATAAAGTAGCTATGAGAGGTAACAACATCTAAAATGTTGGGCTTAGGTCAATAGAGTATGCTTGAGTAAAAATAAAGGCATTCGGGAATAGAAAGGTGGGGAGGGGAAAGACAACCATGGCATGCAGCAAAATATCATAAGTCTTAACTACTGGGAAAGCCTGAACTTTGCAGATGATGCGACGGCAACCAAAGTGGCAGTACTTGGAGAAGGGCTGGATAGGAAGAAGACAAGGGAGGTTGGAGTCAAAGGCAAATTCCAGGCAATATAAACTTACAAAGCAGGTGGTAGGACAGTTCTACTTCTAGATAGTGCAGTATCTAGGGAGAAGGAAAAGAGACAAAGCTTGGTGTTTTGCAAGTTGAGTTTTAGATCTCTCTTAGATGGATATGCATGTAGGGATGGCTGAGAGGCAGTCTGAAAGAGGCTATTAGCAGTTGCCTGAGAAAGTGAGTGAAGAAAAGACACTGGCCAGTCACATTGAGGGCCAGCTTGCAAGCGTATGGAGCAAGGGAAGGAGGAGTGCTTTGGATGGCAAAAAGTTAAAGGTAGACACTGTTTCTGCCCGGTTTCGAACCGGGGACCTTTCGCGTGGGAGGCGAACGTGATAACCACTACACTTCAGAAACCAGACACTTCTTGCTTGTCCTGGAGCCCCGAAAGAGGAAAAGTAGAGCTTTTCATGAATATGATTAAGCCAGACAGGTAAAGACTCATGCATGCGTAAGTGGAGCCTGCGTGAAAAGGAAAGAAGACCAGAGAAAAAGCCATGTTTCTGCCCAGTTTTGAACTGGGGACCTTTCGCGTGTTAGGCGAACGTGATAACCACTACACTACAGAAACCACCTACACTTCTCAGGGTGTACCCACAAGCGGCTCATTTTACCCAAGCAAAGCTTGTTTTAACCACGTGCAGCTCATTTTAACCACACGCAGCTCATTTTAACCACACGCAACAACTAGGATCCACATCTGTCCTGATCAAGCTAACACGCTACTTTGGACTAACTCCAGCTCTTTTGCTTGGAGACAACTGGATCAAGAGGAGTAGGCAGACTAATGTGAGTTTTGTCAAGGTGCAGCTAGCATTGGAGGCCAAAAATCTTCTTTAGAAAGGAGGGGAATAGACCACTTTATGGAACAAAAAGCATCGCTGTTTCTGCCCAGTTTCGAGCTGGGGACCTTTTGCGTGTAAAGCAAACGTGATAACCACTACACTACAGAAACCTCCGGTGGAAATTGATAGCAATTTTGCTACCAAGAAGAAAGCAGTGCTCGCATAGGAACATAGACAACTGGCATATTGGGAACTAATACTCAAAAGAACCTTCCACATGAGAAAGGGAGCAATAAAGTAGCTATGAGAGGTAACAACATCTAAAATGTTGGGCTTAGGTCAATAGAGTATGCTTGAGTAAAAAAAAAAAGGCATTCGGGAATAGAAAGGTGCGGAGGGGAAAGACAACCATGGCATGCAGCAAAATATCATAAGTCTTAACTACTGGGAAAGCCTGAACTTTGCAGATGATGCGACGGCAACCAAAGTGGCAGTACTTGGAGAAGGGCTGGATAGGAAGAAGACAAGGGAGGTTGGAGTCAAAGGCAAATTCCAGGCAATATAAACTTACAAAGCAGGTGGTAGGACAGTTCTACTTCTAGATAGTGCAGTATCTAGGGAGAAGGAAAAGAGACAAAGCTTGGTGTTTTGCAAGTTGAGTTTTAGATCTCTCTTAGATGGATATGCAGGGCCGGCCCGCCCATGAGGCGGGGTGAAACTTTTGCCTCAGGCGGCACTTCTGGAGGGGCGGCAGGCGCCCGTCTGTGTGTGTGGGGGGCCGCCCGAGCTGGAGGGGATAGCGGGCAGGAAGGGGGTATTGGGCCTAGCGGCGGGGAGGGGGGTCGGACCCCCCCCTCCCTCGCCTGGGTCCCCCGTCCTCCGCTCCCCTCCAGCTTTAGAAGTGAGGTCGCTGGCTGCAGCTATATTGTAAGAGGCAACGGGCGGGGAGGACTCACCTCTTCCTCGTTCCAGCCCGAGCCTGCGCTCCACTGACGTCACTTCCTGCTACGCCGCAGGAAGTGATGTCAGTGGAGCGCAGGCTCGGGCTGGAACAAGGAAGAGGTGAGTGATCCCCGCCCGTTGCCTCTTACAATATAGCTGCAGCCAGCGACCTCACTTCTAAAGCTGGAGGGGAGCGGAGGACGGGGGACCCAGGCGAGGGAGGGGGGATCCGACCCCCCTCCCCGCCGCTAGGCCCAATACCCCCTTCCTGCCCGCTATCCCCTCCAGCTCGGGCGGCCCCCCCACACACACACGGCTTGGGGGGGGGGGGCGGCGATTTTTTTGAATTTTGCCTCAGGCGGCAAAAAGTCTAGGGCCGGGCCTGTAGATATGCATGTAGGGATGGCTAAGAGGCAGTCTGAAAGAGGCTATTAGCAGTTGCCTGAGAAAGTGAGTGAAGAAAAGACATTGGCCAGTCACATTGATGGCCAGCTTGCAAGCGTATGGAGCAAGGGAAGGAGGAGTGCTTTGGATGGCAAAAAGTTAAAGGTAGACACTGTTTCTGCCCGGTTTCGAACCGGGGACCTTTCGCGTGTGAGGCGAACGTGATAACCACTACACTACAGAAACCAGACACTTCTTGCTTGTCCTGGAGCTCCGAAAGAGGAAAAGTAGAGCTTTTCATGAATATGATTAAGCCAGACAGGTAAAGACTCATGCATGCGTAAGTGGAGCCTGCGTGAAAAGGAAAGAAGACCAGAGAAAAAGCCATGTTTTTGCCCAGTTTCAAACTGGGGACCTTTTGCGTGTTAGGCGAACGTGATAACCACTACACTACAGAAACCACCTACACTTCTCAGGGTGTACCCACAAGCGGCTCATTTTACCCAAGCAAAGCTTGTTTTAACCACGTGCAGCTCATTTTAACCACACGCAGCTCATTTTAATCACACGCAACAACTAGGATCCACATCTGTCCTGATCAAGCTAACACGCTACTTTGGACTAACTCCAGCTCTTTTGCTTGGAGACAACTGGATCAAGAGGAGTAGGCAGACTAATGTGAGTTTTGTCAAGATGCAGCTAGCATTGGAGGCCAAAAATCTTCTTTAGAAAGGAGGGGAATAGACCACTTTATGGAACAAAAAGCATCGCTGTTTCTGCCCAGTTTCGAGCTGGGGACCTTTTGCGTGTAAAGCAAACGTGATAACCACTACACTACAGAAACCTCCGGTGGAAACTGATTGCAATTTTGCTACCAAGAAGAAAGCAGTGCTCGCATAGGAACATAGACAACTGGCATATTGGGAACTAATACTCAAAAGAACCTTCCACATGAGAAAGGGAGCAATAAAGTAGCTATGAGAGGTAACAACATCTAAAATGTTGGGCTTAGGTCAATAGAGTATGCTTGAGTAAAAAAAAAGGCATTCGGGAATAGAAAGGTGCGGAGGGGAAAGACAACCATGGCATGCAGCAAAATATCATAAGTCTTAACTACTGGGAAAGCCTGAACTTTGCAGATGATGCGACGGCAACCAAAGTGGCAGTACTTGGAGAAGGGCTGGATAGGAAGAAGACAAGGGAGGTTGGAGTCAAAGGCAAATTCCAGGCAATATAAACTTACAAAGCAGGTGATAGGACAGTTCTACTTCTAGATAGTGCAGTATCTAGGGAGAAGGAAAAGAGACAAAGCTTGGTGTTTTGCAAGTTGAGTTTTAGATCTCTCTTAGATGGATATGCATGTAGGGATGGCTGAGAGGCAGTCTGAAAGAGGCTATTAGCAGTTGCCTGAGAAAGTGAGTGAAGAAAAGACACTGGCCAGTCACATTGAGGGCCAGCTTGAAAGCGTATGGAGCAAGGGAAGGAGGAGTGCTTTGGATGGCAAAAAGTTATAGGTGGACACTGTTTCTGCCCGGTTTCGAACCGGGGACCTTTCGCATGTGAGGTGAACGTGATAACCACTACACTACAGAAACCAGACACTTCTTGCTTGTCCTGGAGCCCCGAAAGAGGAAAAGTAGAGCTTTTCATGAATATGATTAAGCCAGACAGGTAAAGACTCATGCATGCGTAAGTGGAGCCTGCGTGAAAAGGAAAGAAGACCAGAGAAAAAGCCATGTTTCTGCCCAGTTTCGAACTGGGGACCTTTCGCGTATTAGGCGAACGTGATAACCACTACACTACAGAAACCACCTACACTTCTCAGGCTGTACCCACAAGCGGCTCATTTTACCCAAGCAAAGCTTGTTTTAACCACGTGCAGCTCATTTTAACCACACGCAGCTCATTTTAACCACACGCAACAACTAGGATCCACATCTGTCCTGATCAAGCTAACACGCTACTTTGGACTAACTCCAGCTCTTTTGCTTGGAGACAACTGGATCAAGAGGAGTAGGCAGACTAATGTGAGTTTTGTCAAGGTGCAGCTAGCATTGGAGGCCAAAAATCTTCTTTAGAAAGGAGGGGAATAGACCACTTTATGGAACAAAAAGCATCGCTGTTTCTGCCCAGTTTCGAGCTGGGGACCTTTTGCGTGTAAAGCAAACGTGATAACCACTACACTACAGAAACCTCCGGTGGAAACTGATTGCAATTTTGCTACCAAGAAGAAAGCAGTGCTCGCATAGGAACATAGACAACTGGCATATTGGGAACTAATACTCAAAAGAACCTTCCACATGAGAAAGGGAGCAATAAAGTAGCTATGAGAGGTAACAACATCTAAAATGTTGGGCTTAGGTCAATAGAGTATGCTTGAGTAAAAAAAAAGGCATTCGGGAATAGAAAGGTGGGGAGGGGAAAGACAACCATGGCATGCAGCAAAATATCATAAGTCTTAACTACTGGGAAAGCCTGAACTTTGCAGATGATGCGACGGCAACCAAAGTGGCAGTACTTGGAGAAGGGCTGGATAGGAAGAAGACAAGGGAGGTTGGAGTCAAAGGCAAATTCCAGGCAATACAAACTTACAAAGCAGGTGATAGGACAGTTCTACTTCTAGATAGTGCAGTATCTAGGGAGAAGGAAAAGAGACAAAGCTTGGTGTTTTGCAAGTTGAGTTTTAGATCTCTCTTAGATGGATATGCATGTAGGGATGGCTGAGAGGCAGTCTGAAAGAGGCTATTAGCAGTTGCCTGAGAAAGTGAGTGAAGAAAAGACACTGGCCAGTCACATTGAGGGCCAGCTTGCAAGCGTATGGAGCAAGGGAAGGAGGAGTGCTTTGGATGGCAAAAAGTTAAAGGTAGTCACTGTTTCTGCCCGGTTTCGAACCGGGGACCTTTCGCGTGTGAGGCAAACATGATAACCACTACACTACAGAAACCAGACACTTCTTGCTTGTCCTGGAGCCCCGAAAGAGGAAAAGTAGAGCTTTTCATGAATATGATTAAGCCAGACAGGTAAAGACTCATGCATGCGTAAGTGGAGCCTGCGTGAAAAGGAAAGAAGACCAGAGAAAAAGCCATGTTTCTGCCCAGTTTCGAACTGGGGACCTTTCGCGTGTTAGGCGAACGTGATAACCACTACACTACAGAAACCACCTACACTTCTCAGGGTGTACCCACAAGTGGCTCATTTTACCCAAGCAAAGCTTGTTTTAACCACGTGCAGCTCATTTTAACCACACGCAGCTCATTTTAACCACACGCAACAACTAGGATCCACATCTGTCCTGATCAAGCTAACACGCTACTTTGGACTAACTCCAGCTCTTTTGCTTGGAGACAACTGGATCAAGAGGAGTAGGCAGACTAATGTGAGTTTTGTCAAGGTGCAGCTAGCATTGGAGGCCAAAAATCTTCTTTAGAAAGGAGGGGAATAGACCACTTTATGGAACAAAAAGCATCGCTGTTTCTGCCCAGTTTCGAGCTGGGGACCTTTTGCGTGTAAAGCAAACGTGATAACCACTACACTACAGAAACCTCCAGTGGAAACTGATTGCAATTTTGCTACCAAGAAGAAAGCAGTGCTCGCATAGGAACATAGACAACTGGCATATTGGGAACTAATACTCAAAAGAACCTTCCACATGAGAAAGGGAGCAATAAAGTAGCTATGAGAGGTAACAACATCTAAAATGTTGGGCTTAGGTCAATAGAGTATGCTTGAGTAAAAAAAAAGGCATTCGGGAATAGAAAGGTGGGGAGGGGAAAGACAACCATGGCATGCAGCAAAATATCATAAGTCTTAACTACTGGGAAAGCCTGAACTTTGCAGATGATGCGACGCGACGGCAACCAAAGTGGCAGTACTTGGAGAAGGGCTGGATAGGAAGAAGACAAGGGAGGTTGGAGTCAAAGGCAAATTCTAGGCAATATAAACTTACAAAGCAGGTGGTAGGACAGTTCTACTTCTAGATAGTGCAGTATCTAGGGAGAAGGAAAAGAGACAAAGCTTGGTGTTTTGCAAGTTGAGTTTTAGATCTCTCTTAGATGGATATGCATGTAGGGATGGCTGAGAGGCAGTCTGAAAGAGGCTATTAGCAGTTGCCTGAGAAAGTGAGTGAAGAAAAGACACTGGCCAGTCACATTGAGGGCCAGCTTGCAAGCGTATGGAGCAAGGGAAGGAGGAGTGCTTTGGATGGCAAAAAGTTAAAGGTAGACACTGTTTCTGCCCGGTTTCGAACCGGGGACCTTTCGCGTGTGAGGCAAACATGAAAACCACTACACTACAGAAACCAGACACTTCTTGCTTGTCCTGGAGCCCCGAAAGAGGAAAAGTAGAGCTTTTCATGAATATGATTAAGCCAGACAGGTAAAGACTCATGCATGCGTAAGTGGAGCCTGCGTGAAAAGGAAAGAAGACCAGAGAAAAAGCCATGTTTCTGCCCAGTTTCGAACTGGGGACCTTTCACGTGTTAGGCGAACGTGATAACCACTACACTACAGAAACCACCTACACTTCTCAGGGTGTACCCACAAGTGGCTCATTTTACCCAAGCAAAGCTTGTTTTAACCACGTGCAGCTCATTTTAACCACACGCAGCTCATTTTAACCACACGCAACAACTAGGATCCACATCTGTCCTGATCAAGCTAACACGCTACTTTGGACTAACTCCAGCTCTTTTGCTTGGAGACAACTGGATCAAGAGGAGTAGGCAGACTAATGTGAGTTTTGTCAAGGTGCAGCTAGCATTGGAGGCCAAAAATCTTCTTTAGAAAGGAGGGGAATAGACCACTTTATGGAACAAAATGCATCGCTGTTTCTGCCCAGTTTCGAGCTGGGGACCTTTTGCGTGTAAAGCAAACGTGATAACCACTACACTACAGAAACCTCCGGTGGAAACTGATTGCAATTTTGCTACCAAGAAGAAAGCAGTGCTCGCATAGGAACATAGACAACTGGCATATTGGGAACTAATACTCAAAAGAACCTTCCACATGAGAAAGGGAGCAATAAAGTAGCTATGAGAGGTAACAACATCTAAAATGTTGGGCTTAGGTCAATAGAGTATGCTTGAGTAAAAAAAAAGGCATTCGGGAATAGAAAGGTGGGGAGGGGAAAGACAACCATGGCATGCAGCAAAATATCATAAGTCTTAACTACTGGGAAAGCCTGAACTTTGCAGATGATGCGACGGCAACCAAAGTGGCAGTACTTGGAGAAGGGCTGGATAGGAAGAAGACAAGGGAGGTTGGAGTCAAAGGCAAATTCTAGGCAATATAAACTTACAAAGCAGGTGGTAGGACAGTTCTACTTCTAGATAGTGCAGTATCTAGGGAGAAGGAAAAGAGACAAAGCTTGGTGTTTTGCAAGTTGAGTTTTAGATCTCTCTTAGATGGATATGCATGTAGGGATGGCTGAGAGGCAGTCTGAAAGAGGCTATTAGCAGTTGCCTGAGAAAGTGAGTGAAGAAAAGACACTGGCCAGTCACATTGAGGGCCAGCTTGCAAGCGTATGGAGCAAGGGAAGGAGGAGTGCTTTGGATGGCAAAAAGTTAAAGGTAGACACTGTTTCTGCCCGGTTTCGAACCGGGGACCTTTCGCGTGTGAGGCAAACATGATAACCACTACACTACAGAAACCAGACACTTCTTGCTTGTCCTGGAGCCCCGAAAGAGGAAAAGTAGAGCTTTTCATGAATATGATTAAGCCAGACAGGTAAAGACTCATGCATGCGTAAGTGGAGCCTGCGTGAAAAGGAAAGAAGACCAGAGAAAAAGCCATGTTTCTGCCCAGTTTCGAACTGGGGACCTTTCACGTGTTAGGCGAACGTGATAACCACTACACTACAGAAACCACCTACACTTCTCAGGGTGTACCCACAAGTGGCTCATTTTACCCAAGCAAAGCTTGTTTTAACCACGTGCAGCTCATTTTAACCACACGCAGCTCATTTTAACCACACGCAACAACTAGGATCCACATCTGTCCTGATCAAGCTAACACGCTACTTTGGACTAACTCCAGCTCTTTTGCTTGGAGACAACTGGATCAAGAGGAGTAGGCAGACTAATGTGAGTTTTGTCAAGGTGCAGCTAGCATTGGAGGCCAAAAATCTTCTTTAGAAAGGAGGGGAATAGACCACTTTATGGAACAAAAAGCATCGCTGTTTCTGCCCAGTTTCGAGCTGGGGACCTTTTGCGTGTAAAGCAAACGTGATAACCACTACACTACAGAAACCTCCGGTGGAAACTGATTGCAATTTTGCTACCAAGAAGAAAGCAGTGCTCGCATAGGAACATAGACAACTGGCATATTGGGAACTAATACTCAAAAGAACCTTCCACATGAGAAAGGGAGCAATAAAGTAGCTATGAGAGGTAACAACATCTAAAATGTTGGGCTTAGGTCAATAGAGTATGCTTGAGTAAAAAAAAAGGCATTCGGGAATAGAAAGGTGGGGAGGGGAAAGACAACCATGGCATGCAGCAAAATATCATAAGTCTTAACTACTGGGAAAGCCTGAACTTTGCAGATGATGCGACGGCAACCAAAGTGGCAGTACTTGGAGAAGGGCTGGATAGGAAGAAGACAAGGGAGGTTGGAGTCAAAGGCAAATTCTAGGCAATATAAACTTACAAAGCAGGTGGTAGGACAGTTCTACTTCTAGATAGTGCAGTATCTAGGGAGAAGGAAAAGAGACAAAGCTTGGTGTTTTGCAAGTTGAGTTTTAGATCTCTCTTAGATGGATATGCATGTAGGGATGGCTGAGAGGCAGTCTGAAAGAGGCTATTAGCAGTTGCCTGAGAAAGTGAGTGAAGAAAAGACACTGGCCAGTCACATTGAGGGCCAGCTTGCAAGCGTATGGAGCAAGGGAAGGAGGAGTGCTTTGGATGGCAAAAAGTTAAAGGTAGACACTGTTTCTGCCCGGTTTCGAACCGGGGACCTTTCGCGTGTGAGGCAAACATGATAACCACTACACTACAGAAACCAGACACTTCTTGCTTGTCCTGGAGCCCCGAAAGAGGAAAAGTAGAGCTTTTCATGAATATGATTAAGCCAGACAGGTAAAGACTCATGCATGCGTAAGTGGAGCCTGCGTGAAAAGGAAAGAAGACCAGAGAAAAAAACCATGTTTCTGCCCAGTTTCGAACTGGGGACCTTTCACGTGTTAGGCGAACGTGATAACCACTACACTACAGAAACCACCTACACTTCTCAGGGTGTACCCACAAGTGGCTCATTTTACCCAAGCAAAGCTTGTTTTAACCACGTGCAGCTCATTTTAACCACACGCAGCTCATTTTAACCACACGCAACAACTAGGATCCACATCTGTCCTGATCAAGCTAACACGCTACTTTGGACTAACTCCAGCTCTTTTGCTTGGAGACAACTGGATCAAGAGGAGTAGGCAGACTAATGTGAGTTTTGTCAAGGTGCAGCTAGCATTGGAGGCCAAAAATCTTCTTTAGAAAGGAGGGGAATAGACCACTTTATGGAACAAAAAGCATCGCTGTTTCTGCCCAGTTTCGAGCTGGGGACCTTTTGCGTGTAAAGCAAACGTGATAACCACTACACTACAGAAACCTCCGGTGGAAACTGATTGCAATTTTGCTACCAAGAAGAAAGCAGTGCTCGCATAGGAACATAGACAACTGGCATATTGGGAACTAATACTCAAAAGAACCTTCCACATGAGAAAGGGAGCAATAAAGTAGCTATGAGAGGTAACAACATCTAAAATGTTGGGCTTAGGTCAATAGAGTATGCTTGAGTAAAAAAAAAGGCATTCGGGAATAGAAAGGTGGGGAGGGGAAAGACAACCATGGCATGCAGCAAAATATCATAAGTCTTAACTACTGGGAAAGCCTGAACTTTGCAGATGATGCGACGGCAACCAAAGTGGCAGTACTTGGAGAAGGGCTGGATAGGAAGAAGACAAGGGAGGTTGGAGTCAAAGGCAAATTCCAGGCAATACAAACTTACAAAGCAGGTGATAGGACAGTTCTACTTCTAGATAGTGCAGTATCTAGGGAGAAGGAAAAGAGACAAAGCTTGGTGTTTTGCAAGTTGAGTTTTAGATCTCTCTTAGATGGATATGCATGTAGGGATGGCTGAGAGGCAGTCTGAAAGAGGCTATTAGCAGTTGCCTGAGAAAGTGAGTGAAGAAAAGACACTGGCCAGTCACATTGAGGGCCAGCTTGCAAGCGTATGGAGCAAGGGAAGGAGGAGTGCTTTGGATGGCAAAAAGTTAAAGGTAGTCACTGTTTCTGCCCGGTTTCGAACCGGGGACATTTTGCGTGTGAGGCAAACATGATAACCACTACACTACAGAAACCAGACACTTCTTGCTTGTCCTGGAGCCCCGAAAGAGGAAAAGTAGAGCTTTTCATGAATATGATTAAGCCAGACAGGTAAAGACTCATGCATGCGTAAGTGGAGCCTGCGTGAAAAGGTAAGAAGACCAGAGAAAAAGCCATGTTTCTGCCCAGTTTCGAACTGGGGACCTTTCGCGTGTTAGGCGAACGTGATAACCACTACACTACAGAAACCACCTACACTTCTCAGGGTGTACCCACAAGTGGCTCATTTTACCCAAGCAAAGCTTGTTTTAACCACGTGCAGCTCATTTTAACCACACGCAGCTCATTTTAACCACACGCAACAACTAGGATCCACATCTGTCCTAATCAAGCTAACACGCTACTTTGGACTAACTCCAGCTCTTTTGCTTGGAGACAACTGGATCAAGAGGAGTAGGCAGACTAATGTGAGTTTTGTCAAGGTGCAGCTAGCATTGGAGGCCAAAAATCTTCTTTAGAAAGGAGGGGAATAGACCACTTTATGGAACAAAAAGCATCGCTGTTTCTGCCCAGTTTCGAGCTGGGGACCTTTTGCGTGTAAAGCAAACGTGATAACCACTACACTACAGAAACCTCCGGTGGAAACTGATTGCAATTTTGCTACCAAGAAGAAAGCAGTGCTCGCATAGGAACATAGACAACTGGCATATTGGGAACTAATACTCAAAAGAACCTTCCACATGAGAAAGGGAGCAATAAAGTAGCTATGAGAGGTAACAACATCTAAAATGTTGGGCTTAGGTCAATAGAGTATGCTTGAGTAAAAAAAAAGGCATTCGGGAATAGAAAGGTGGGGAGGGGAAAGACAACCATGGCATGCAGCAAAATATCATAAGTCTTAACTACTGGGAAAGCCTGAACTTTGCAGATGATGCGACGGCAACCAAAGTGGCAGTACTTGGAGAAGGGCTGGATAGGAAGAAGACAAGGGAGGTTGGAGTCAAAGGCAAATTCTAGGCAATATAAACTTACAAAGCAGGTGGTAGGACAGTTCTACTTCTAGATAGTGCAGTATCTAGGGAGAAGGAAAAGAGACAAAGCTTGGTGTTTTGCAAGTTGAGTTTTAGATCTCTCTTAGATGGATATGCATGTAGGGATGGCTGAGAGGCAGTCTGAAAGAGGCTATTAGCAGTTGCCTGAGAAAGTGAGTGAAGAAAAGACACTGGCCAGTCACATTGAGGGCCAGCTTGCAAGCGTATGGAGCAAGGGAAGGAGGAGTGCTTTGGATGGCAAAAAGTTAAAGGTAGACACTGTTTCTGCCCGGTTTCGAACCGGGGACCTTTCGCATGTGAGGCAAACATGATAACCACTACACTACAGAAACCAGACACTTCTTGCTTGTCCTGGAGCCCCGAAAGAGGAAAAGTAGAGCTTTTCATGAATATGATTAAGCCAGACAGGTAAAGACTCATGCATGCGTAAGTGGAGCCTGCGTGAAAAGGAAAGAAGACCAGAGAAAAAGCCATGTTTCTGCCCAGTTTCGAACTGGGGACCTTTCACGTGTTAGGCGAACGTGATAACCACTACACTACAGAAACCACCTACACTTCTCAGGGTGTACCCACAAGTGGCTCATTTTACCCAAGCAAAGCTTGTTTTAACCACGTGCAGCTCATTTTAACCACACGCAGCTCATTTTAACCACACGCAACAACTAGGATCCACATCTGTCCTGATCAAGCTAACACGCTACTTTGGACTAACTCCAGCTCTTTTGCTTGGAGACAACTGGATCAAGAGGAGTAGGCAGACTAATGTGAGTTTTGTCAAGGTGCAGCTAGCATTGGAGGCCAAAAATCTTCTTTAGAAAGGAGGGGAATAGACCACTTTATGGAACAAAAAGCATCGCTGTTTCTGCCCAGTTTCGAGCTGGGGACCTTTTGCGTGTAAAGCAAACGTGATAACCACTACACTACAGAAACCTCCGGTAGAAACTGATTGCAATTTTGCTACCAAGAAGAAAGCAGTGCTCGCATAGGAACATAGACAACTGGCATATTGGGAACTAATACTCAAAAGAACCTTCCACATGAGAAAGGGAGCAATAAAGTAGCTATGAGAGGTAACAACATCTAAAATGTTGGGCTTAGGTCAATAGAGTATGCTTGAGTAAAAAAAAAGGCATTCGGGAATAGAAAGGTGGGGAGGGGAAAGACAACCATGGCATGCAGCAAAATATCATAAGTCTTAACTACTGGGAAAGCCTGAACTTTGCAGATGATGCGACGGCAACCAAAGTGGCAGTACTTGGAGAAGGGCTGGATAGGAAGAAGACAAGGGAGGTTGGAGTCAAAGGCAAATTCCAGGCAATATAAACTTACAAAGCAGGTGATAGGACAGTTCTACTTCTAGATAGTGCAGTATCTAGGGAGAAGGAAAAGAGACAAAGCTTGGTGTTTTGAAAGTTGAGTTTTAGATCTCTCTTAGATGGATATGCATGTAGGGATGGCTGAGAGGCAGTCTGAAAGAGGCTATTAGCAGTTGCCTGAGAAAGTGAGTGAAGAAAAGACACTGGCCAGTCACATTGAGGGCCAGCTTGCAAGCGTATGGAGCAAGGGAAGGAGGAGTGCTTTGGATGGCAAAAAGTTAAAGGTAGACACTGTTTCTGCCCAGTTTCGAACCGGGGACCTTTCGTGTGTGAGGCGAACGTGATAACCACTACACTACAGAAACCAGACACTGCTTGCTTGTCCTGGAGCCCCGAAAGAGGAAAAGTAGAGCTTTTCATGAATATGATTAAGCCAGACAGGTAAAGACTCATGCATGCGTAAGTGGAGCCTGCGTGAAAAGGAAAGAAGACAAGAGAAAAAGCCATGTTTCTGCCCAGTTTCGAACTGGGGACCTTTCGCGTGTTAGGCGAACGTGATAACCACTACACTACAGAAACCACCTACACTTCTCAGGGTGTACCCACAAGCGGCTCATTTTACCCAAGCAAAGCTTGTTTTAACCACGTGCAGCTCATTTTAACCACACGCAGCTCATTTTAACCACACGCAACAACTAGGATCCACATCTGTCCTGATCAAGCTAACACGCTACTTTGGACTAACTCCAGCTCTTTTGCTTGGAGACAACTGGATCAAGAGGAGTAGGCAGACTAATGTGAGTTTTGTCAAGGTGCAGCTAGCATTGGAGGCCAAAAATCTTCTTTAGAAAGGAGGGGAATAGACCACTTTATGGAACAAAAAGCATCGCTGTTTCTGCCCAGTTTTGAGCTGGGGACCTTTTGCGTGTAAAGCAAACGTGATAACCACTACACTACAGAAACCTCCGGTGGAAACTAATTGCAATTTTGCTACCAAGAAGAAAGCAGTGCTCGCATAGGAACATAGACAACTGGCATATTGGGAACTAATACTCAAAAGAACCTTCCACATGAGAAAGGGAGCAATAAAGTAGCTATGAGAGGTAACAACATCTAAAATGTTGGGCTTAGGTCAATAGAGTATGCTTGAGTAAAAAAAAAGGCATTCGGGAATAGAAAGGTGGGGAGGGGAAAGACAACCATGGCATGCAGCAAAATATCATAAGTCTTAACTACTGGGAAAGCCTGAACTTTGCAGATGATGCGACGGCAACCAAAGTGGCAGTACTTGGAGAAGGGCTGGATAGGAAGAAGACAAGGGAGGTTGGAGTCAAAGGCAAATTCCAGGCAATATAAACTTACAAAGCAGGTGATAGGACAGTTCTACTTCTAGATAGTGCAGTATCTAGGGAGAAGGAAAAGAGACAAAGCTTGGTGTTTTGCAAGTTGAGTTTTAGATCTCTCTTAGATGGATATGCATGTAGGGATGGCTAAGAGGCAGTCTGAAAGAGGCTATTAGCAGTTGCCTGAGAAAGTGAGTGAAGAAAAGACACTGGCCAGTCACATTGAGGGCCAGCTTGCAAGCGTATGGAGCAAGGGAAGGAGGAGTGCTTTGGATGGCAAAAAGTTAAAGGTAGACACTGTTTCTGCCCAGTTTCGAACCGGGGACCTTTCACGTGTGAGGCAAACATGATAACCACTACACTACAGAAACCAGACACTTCTTGCTTGTCCTGGAGCCCCAAAAGAGGAAAAGTAGAGCTTTTCATGAATATGATTAAGCCAGACAGGTAAAGACTCATGCATGCATAAGTGGAGCCTGCGTGAAAAGGAAAGAAGACCAGAGAAAAAGCCATGTTTCTGCCCAGTTTCGAACTGGGGACCTTTCGCGTGTTAGGCAAACGTGATAACCACTACACTACAGAAACCACCTACACTTCTCAGGGTGTACCCACAAGTGGCTCATTTTACCCAAGCAAAGCTTGTTTTAACCACGTGCAGCTCATTTTAACCACACGCAGCTCATTTTAACCACACGCAACAACTAGGATCCACATCTGTCCTGATCAAGCTAACACGCTACTTTGGACTAACTCCAGCTCTTTTGCTTGGAGACAACTGGATCAAGAGGAGTAGGCAGACTAATGTGAGTTTTGTCAAGGTGCAGCTAGCATTGGAGGCCAAAAATCTTCTTTAGAAAGGAGGGGAATAGACCACTTTATGGAACAAAAAGCATCGCTGTTTCTGCCCAGTTTCGAGCTGGGGACCTTTTGCGTGTAAAGCAAACGTGATAACCACTACACTACAGAAACCTCCGGTGGTAACTGACTGCAATTTTGCTACCAAGAAGAAAGCAGTGCTCGCATAGGAACATAGACATCTGGCATATTGGGAACTAATACTCAAAAGAACCTTCCACATGAGAAAGGGAGCAATAAAGTAGCTATGAGAGGTAACAACATCTAAAATGTTGGGCTTAGGTCAATAGAGTATGCTTGAGTAAAAAAAAAGGCATTCGGGAATAGAAAGGTGGGGAGGGGAAAGACAACCATGGCATGCAGCAAAATATCATAAGTCTTAACTACTGGGAAAGCCTGAACTTTGCAGATGATGCGACGGCAACCAAAGTGGCAGTACTTGGAGAAGGGCTGGATAGGAAGAAGACAAGGGAGGTTGGAGTCAAAGGCAAATTCCAGGCAATATAAACTTACAAAGCAGGTGATAGGACAGTTCTACTTCTAGATAGTGCAGTATCTAGGGAGAAGGAAAAGAGACAAAGCTTGGTGTTTTGCAAGTTGAGTTTTAGATCTCTCTTAGATGGATATGCATGTAGGGATGGCTGAGAGGCAGTCTGAAAGAGGCTATTAGCAGTTGCCTGAGAAAGTGAGTGAAGAAAAGACACTGGCCAGTCACATTGAGGGCCAGCTTGCAAGCGTATGGAGCAAGGGAAGGAGGAGTGCTTTGGATGGCAAAAAGTTAAAGGTAGACACTGTTTCTGCCCGGTTTCGAACCGGGGACCTTTCACGTGTGAGGCAAACATGATAACCACTACACTACAGAAACCAGACACTTCTTGCTTGTCCTGGAGCCCCAAAAGAGGAAAAGTAGAGCTTTTCATGAATATGATTAAGCCAGACAGGTAAAGACTCATGCATGCATAAGTGGAGCCTGCGTGAAAAGGAAAGAAGACCAGAGAAAAAGCCATGTTTCTGCCCAGTTTCGAACTGGGGACCTTTCGCGTGTTAGGCAAACGTGATAACCACTACACTACAGAAACCACCTACACTTCTCAGGGTGTACCCACAAGTGGCTCATTTTACCCAAGCAAAGCTTGTTTTAACCACGTGCAGCTCATTTTAACCACACGCAGCTCATTTTAACCACACGCAACAACTAGGATCCACATCTGTCCTGATCAAGCTAACACGCTACTTTGGACTAACTCCAGCTCTTTTGCTTGGAGACAACTGGATCAAGAGGAGTAGGCAGACTAATGTGAGTTTTGTCAAGGTGCAGCTAGCATTGGAGGCCAAAAATCTTCTTTAGAAAGGAGGGGAATAGACCACTTTATGGAACAAAAAGCATCGCTGTTTCTGCCCAGTTTCGAGCTGGGGACCTTTTGCGTGTAAAGCAAACGTGATAACCACTACACTACAGAAACCTCCGGTGGTAACTGACTGCAATTTTGCTACCAAGAAGAAAGCAGTGCTCGCATAGGAACATAGACATCTGGCATATTGGGAACTAATACTCAAAAGAACCTTCCACATGAGAAAGGGAGCAATAAAGTAGCTATGAGAGGTAACAACATCTAAAATGTTGGGCTTAGGTCAATAGAGTATGCTTGAGTAAAAAAAAAGGCATTCGGGAATAGAAAGGTGGGGAGGGTAGAGACAACCATGGCATGCAGCAAAATATCATAAGTCTTAACTACTGGGAAAGCCTGAACTTTGCAGATGATGCGACGGCAACCAAAGTGGCAGTACTTGGAGAAGGGCTGGATAGGAAGAAGACAAGGGAGGTTGGAGTCAAAGGCAAATTCCAGGCAATATAAACTTACAAAGCAGGTGATAGGACAGTTCTACTTCTAGATAGTGCAGTATCTAGGGAGAAGGAAAAGAGACAAAGCTTGGTGTTTTGCAAGTTGAGTTTTAGATCTCTCTTAGATGGATATGCATGTAGGGATGGCTGAGAGGCAGTCTGAAAGAGGCTATTAGCAGTTGCCTGAGAAAGTGAGTGAAGAAAAGACACTGGCCAGTCACATTGAGGGCCAGCTTGCAAGCGTATGGAGCAAGGGAAGGAGGAGTGCTTTGGATGGCAAAAAGTTAAAGGTAGACACTGTTTCTGCCCAGTTTCGAACCGGGGACCTTTCGTGTGTGAGGCGAACGTGATAACCACTACACTACAGAAACCAGACACTGCTTGCTTGTCCTGGAGCCCCGAAAGAGGAAAAGTAGAGCTTTTCATGAATATGATTAAGCCAGACAGGTAAAGACTCATGCATGCGTAAGTGGAGCCTGCGTGAAAAGGAAAGAAGACAAGAGAAAAAGCCATGTTTCTGCCCAGTTTCGAACTGGGGACCTTTCGCGTGTTAGGCGAACGTGATAACCACTACACTACAGAAACCACCTACACTTCTCAGGGTGTACCCACAAGCGGCTCATTTTACCCAAGCAAAGCTTGTTTTAACCACGTGCAGCTCATTTTAACCACACGCAGCTCATTTTAACCACACGCAACAACTAGGATCCACATCTGTCCTGATCAAGCTAACACGCTACTTTGGACTAACTCCAGCTCTTTTGCTTGGAGACAACTGGATCAAGAGGAGTAGGCAGACTAATGTGAGTTTTGTCAAGGTGCAGCTAGCATTGGAGGCCAAAAATCTTCTTTAGAAAGGAGGGGAATAGACCACTTTATGGAACAAAAAGCATCGCTGTTTCTGCCCAGTTTTGAGCTGGGGACCTTTTGCGTGTAAAGCAAACGTGATAACCACTACACTACAGAAACCTCCGGTGGAAACTAATTGCAATTTTGCTACCAAGAAGAAAGCAGTGCTCGCATAGGAACATAGACAACTGGCATATTGGGAACTAATACTCAAAAGAACCTTCCACATGAGAAAGGGAGCAATAAAGTAGCTATGAGAGGTAACAACATCTAAAATGTTGGGCTTAGGTCAATAGAGTATGCTTGAGTAAAAAAAAAGGCATTCGGGAATAGAAAGGTGGGGAGGGGAAAGACAACCATGGCATGCAGCAAAATATCATAAGTCTTAACTACTGGGAAAGCCTGAACTTTGCAGATGATGCGACGGCAACCAAAGTGGCAGTACTTGGAGAAGGGCTGGATAGGAAGAAGACAAGGGAGGTTGGAGTCAAAGGCAAATTCCAGGCAATATAAACTTACAAAGCAGGTGATAGGACAGTTCTACTTCTAGATAGTGCAGTATCTAGGGAGAAGGAAAAGAGACAAAGCTTGGTGTTTTGCAAGTTGAGTTTTAGATCTCTCTTAGATGGATATGCATGTAGGGATGGCTGAGAGGCAGTCTGAAAGAGGCTATTAGCAGTTGCCTGAGAAAGTGAGTGAAGAAAAGACACTGGCCAGTCACATTGAGGGCCAGCTTGCAAGCGTATGGAGCAAGGGAAGGAGGAGTGCTTTGGATGGCAAAAAGTTAAAGGTAGACACTGTTTCTGCCCGGTTTCAAACCGGGGACCTTTCACGTGTGAGGCAAACATGATAACCACTACACTACAGAAACCAGACACTTCTTGCTTGTCCTGGAGCCCCAAAAGAGGAAAAGTAGAGCTTTTCATGAATATGATTAAGCCAGACAGGTAAAGACTCATGCATGCATAAGTGGAGCCTGCGTGAAAAGGAAAGAAGACCAGAGAAAAAGCCATGTTTCTGCCCAGTTTCGAACTGGGGACCTTTCGCGTGTTAGGCAAACGTGATAACCACTACACTACAGAAACCACCTACACTTCTCAGGGTGTACCCACAAGTGGCTCATTTTACCCAAGCAAAGCTTGTTTTAACCACGTGCAGCTCATTTTAACCACACGCAGCTCATTTTAACCACACGCAACAACTAGGATCCACATCTGTCCTGATCAAGCTAACACGCTACTTTGGACTAACTCCAGCTCTTTTGCTTGGAGACAACTGGATCAAGAGGAGTAGGCAGACTAATGTGAGTTTTGTCAAGGTGCAGCTAGCATTGGAGGCCAAAAATCTTCTTTAGAAAGGAGGGGAATAGACCACTTTATGGAACAAAAAGCATCGCTGTTTCTGCCCAGTTTCGAGCTGGGGACCTTTTGCGTGTAAAGCAAACGTGATAACCACTACACTACAGAAACCTCCGGTGGTAACTGACTGCAATTTTGCTACCAAGAAGAAAGCAGTGCTCGCATAGGAACATAGACATCTGGCATATTGGGAACTAATACTCAAAAGAACCTTCCACATGAGAAAGGGAGCAATAAAGTAGCTATGAGAGGTAACAACATCTAAAATGTTGGGCTTAGGTCAATAGAGTATGCTTGAGTAAAAAAAAAGGCATTCGGGAATAGAAAGGTGGGGAGGGGAAAGACAACCATGGCATGCAGCAAAATATCATAAGTCTTAACTACTGGGAAAGCCTGAACTTTGCAGATGATGCGACGGCAACCAAAGTGGCAGTACTTGGAGAAGGGCTGGATAGGAAGAAGACAAGGGAGGTTGGAGTCAAAGGCAAATTCCAGGCAATATAAACTTACAAAGCAGGTGATAGGACAGTTCTACTTCTAGATAGTGCAGTATCTAGGGAGAAGGAAAAGAGACAAAGCTTGGTGTTTTGCAAGTTGAGTTTTAGATCTCTCTTAGATGGATATGCATGTAGGGATGGCTGAGAGGCAGTCTGAAAGAGGCTATTAGCAGTTGCCTGAGAAAGTGAGTGAAGAAAAGACACTGGCCAGTCACATTGAGGGCCAGCTTGCAAGCGTATGGAGCAAGGGAAGGAGAAGTGCTTTGGATGGCAAAAAGTTAAAGGTAGACACTGTTTCTGCCCGGTTTCGAACCGGGGAGCTTTCGCGTGTGAGGCAAACATGATAACCACTACACTACAGAAACCAGACACTTCTTGCTTGTCCTGGAGCCCCGAAAGAGGAAAAGTAGAGCTTTTCATGAATATGATTAAGCCAGACAGGTAAAGACTCATGCATGCGTAAGTGGAGCCTGCGTGAAAAGGAAAGAAGACCAGAGAAAAAGCCATGTTTCTGCCCAGTTTCGAACTGGGGACCTTTCGCGTGTTAGGCGAACGTGATAACCACTACACTACAGAAACCACCTACACTTCTCAGGGTGTACCCACAAGTGGCTCATTTTACCCAAGCAAAGCTTGTTTTAACCACGTGCAGCTCATTTTAACCACACGCAGCTCATTTTAACCACACGCAACAACTAGGATCCACATCTGTCCTGATCAAGCTAACACGCTACTTTGGACTAACTCCAGCTCTTTTGCTTGGAGACAACTGGATCAAGAGGAGTAGGCAGACTAATGTGAGTTTTGTCAAGGTGCAGCTAGCATTGGAGGCCAAAAATCTTCTTTAGAAAGGAGGGGAATAGACCACTTTATGGAACAAAAAGCATCGCTGTTTCTGCCCAGTTTCGAGCTGGGGACCTTTTGCGTGTAAAGCAAACGTGATAACCACTACACTACAGATACCTCCGGTGGAAACTAATTGCAATTTTGCTACCAAGAAGAAAGCAGTGCTCGCATAGGAACATAGACAACTGGCATATTGGGAACTAATACTCAAAAGAACCTTCCACATGAGAAAGGGAGCAATAAAGTAGCTATGAGAGGTAACAACATCTAAAATGTTGGGCTTAGGTCAATAGAGTATGCTTGAGTAAAAAAAAAGGCATTCGGGAATAGAAAGGTGGGGAGGGGAAAGACAACCATGGCATGCAGCAAAATATCATAAGTCTTAACTACTGGGAAAGCCTGAACTTTGCAGATGATGCGACGGCAACCAAAGTGGCAGTACTTGGAGAAGGGCTGGATAGGAAGAAGACAAGGGAGGTTGGAGTCAAAGGCAAATTCCAGGCAATATAAACTTACAAAGCAGGTGATAGGACAGTTCTACTTCTAGATAGTGCAGTATCTAGGGAGAAGGAAAAGAGACAAAGCTTGGTGTTTTGCAAGTTGAGTTTTAGATCTCTCTTAGATGGATATGCATGTAGGGATGGCTGAGAGGCAGTCTGAAAGAGGCTATTAGCAGTTGCCTGAGAAAGTGAGTGAAGAAAAGACACTGGCCAGTCACATTGAGGGCCAGCTTGCAAGCGTATGGAGCAAGGGAAGGAGGAGTGCTTTGGATGGCAAAAAGTTAAAGGTAGTCACTGTTTCTGCCCGGTTTCGAACCAGGGACCTTTCACGTGTGAGGCAAACATGATAACCACTACACTACATAAACCAGACACTTCTTGCTTGTCCTGGAGCCCCGAAAGAGGAAAAGTAGAGCTTTTCATGAATATGAATAAGCCAGACAGGTAAAGACTCATGCATGCGTAAGTGGAGCCTGCGTGAAAAGGAAAGAAGACCAGAGAAAAAGCCATGTTTCTGCCCAGTTTCGAACTGGGGACCTTTCGCGTGTTAGGCGAACGTGATAACCACTACACTACAGAAACCACCTACACTTCTCAGGGTGTACCCACAAGTGGCTCATTTTACCCAAGCAAAGCTTGTTTTAACCACGTGCAGCTCATTTTAACCACACGCAGCTCATTTTAACCACACGCAGCTCATTTTAACCACACGCAACAACTAGGATCCACATCTGTCCTGATCAAGCTAACACGCTACTTTGGACTAACTCCAGCTTTTTTGCTTGGAGACAACTGGATCAAGAGGAGTAGGCAGACTAATGTGAGTTTTGTCAAGGTGCAGCTAGCATTGGAGGCCAAAAATCTTCTTTAGAAAGGAGGGGAATAGACCACTTTATGGAACAAAAAGCATCGCTGTTTCTGCCCAGTTTCGAGCTGGGGACCTTTTGCGTGTAAAGCAAACGTGATAACCACTACACTACAGAAACCTCCGGTGGAAACTCATTGCAATTTTGCTACCAAGAAGAAAGCAGTGCTCGCATAGGAACATAGACAACTGGCATATTGGGAACTAATACTCAAAAGAACCTTCCACATGAGAAAGGGAGCAATAAAGTAGCTATGAGAGGTAACAACATCTAAAATGTTGGGCTTAGGTCAATAGAGTATGCTTGAGTAAAAAAAAAGGCATTCGGGAATAGAAAGGTGGGGAGGGGAAAGACAACCATGGCATGCAGCAAAATATCATAAGTCTTAACTACTGGGAAAGCCTGAACTTTGCAGATGATGCGACGGCAACCAAAGTGGCAGTACTTGGAGAAGGGCTGGATAGGAAGAAGACAAGGGAGGTTGGAGTCAAAGGCAAATTCCAGGCAATATAAACTTACAAAGCAGGTGGTAGGACAGTTCTACTTCTAGATAGTGCAGTATCTAGGGAGAAGGAAAAGAGACAAAGCTTGGTGTTTTGCAAGTTGAGTTTTAGATCTCTCTTAGATGGATATGCATGTAGGGATGGCTGAGAGGCAGTCTGAAAGAGGCTATTAGCAGTTGCCTGAGAAAGTGAGTGAAGAAAAGACACTGGCCAGTCACATTGAGGGCCAGCTTGCAAGCGTATGGAGCAAGGGAAGGAGGAGTGCTTTGGATGGCAAAAAGTTAAAGGTAGACACTGTTTCTGCCCAGTTTCGAACCGGGGACCTTTCGCATGTGAGGCAAACATGATAACCACTACACTACAGAAACCAGACACTTCTTGCTTGTCCTGGAGCCCCGAAAGAGGAAAAGTAGAGCTTTTCATGAATATGATTAAGCCAGACAGGTAAAGACTCATGCATGCGTAAGTGGAGCCTGCGTGAAAAGGAAAGAAGACCAGAGAAAAAGCCATGTTTCTGCCCAGTTTCGAACTGGGGACCTTTCGTGTGTTAGGCGAACGTGATAACCACTACACTACAGAATGCACCTACACTTCTCAGGGTGCACCCACAAGTGGCTCATTTTACCCAAGCAAAGCTTGTTTTAACCACGTGCAGCTCATTTTAACCACATGCAGCTCATTTTAACCACACGCAACAACTAGGATCCACATCTGTCCTGATCAAGCTAACACGCTACTTTGGACTAACTCCAGCTCTTTTGCTTGGAGACAACTGGATCAAGAGGAGTAGGCAGACTAATGTGAGTTTTGTCAAGGTGCAGCTAGCATTGGAGGCCAAAAATCTTCTTTAGAAAGGAGGGGAATAGACCACTTTATGGAACAAAAAGCATCGCTGTTTCTGCCCAGTTTCGAGCTGGGGACCTTTTGCGTGTAAAGCAAACGTGATAACCACTACACTACAGAAACCTCCGGTGGTAACTGATTGCAATTTTGCTACCAAGAAGAAAGCAGTGCTCGCATAGGAACATAGACAACTGGCATATTGGGAACTAATACTCAAAAGAACCTTCCACATGAGAAAGGGAGCAATAAAGTAGCTATGAGAGGTAACAACATCTAAAATGTTGGGCTTAGGTCAATAGAGTATGCTTGAGTAAAAAAAAAGGCATTCGGGAATAGAAAGGTGGGGAGGGGAAAGACAACCATGGCATGCAGCAAAATATCATAAGTCTTAACTACTGGGAAAGCCTGAACTTTGCAGATGATGCGACGGCAACCAAAGTGGCAGTACTTGGAGAAGGGCTGGATAGGAAGAAGACAAGGGAGGTTGGAGTCAAAGGCAAATTCCAGGCAATATAAACTTACAAAGCAGGTGATAGGACAGTTCTACTTCTAGATAGTGCAGTATCTAGGGAGAAGGAAAAGAGACAAAGCTTGGTGTTTTGCAAGTTGAGTTTTAGATCTCTCTTAGATGGATATGCATGTAGGGATGGCTGAGAGGCAGTCTGAAAGAGGCTATTAGCAGTTGCCTGAGAAAGTGAGTGAAGAAAAGACACTGGCCAGTCACATTGAGGGCCAGCTTGCAAGCGTATGGAGCAAGGGAAGGAGGAGTGCTTTGGATGGCAAAAAGTTAAAGGTAGACACTGTTTCTGCCCGGTTTCGAACCGGGGACCTTTCGCGTGTGAGGCAAACATGATAACCACTACACTACAGAAACCAGACACTTCTTGCTTGTCCTGGAGCCCCGAAAGAGGAAAAGTAGAGCTTTTCATGAATATGATTAAGCCAGACAGGTAAAGACTCATGCATGCGTAAGTGGAGCCTGCGTGAAAAGGAAAGAAGACCAGAGAAAAAGCCATGTTTCTGCCCAGTTTCGAACTGGGGACCTTTCGCGTGTTAGGCGAACGTGATAACCACTACACTACAGAAACCACCTACACTTCTCAGGGTGTACCCACAAGTGGCTCATTTTACCCAAGCAAAGCTTGTTTTAACCACGTGCAGCTCATTTTAACCACACGCAGCTCATTTTAACCACACGCAACAACTAGGATCCACATCTGTCCTGATCAAGCTAACACGCTACTTTGGACTAACTCCAGCTCTTTTGCTTGGAGACAACTGGATCAAGAGGAGTAGGCAGACTAATGTGAGTTTTGTCAAGGTGCAGCTAGCATTGGAGGCCAAAAATCTTCTTTAGAAAGGAGGGGAATAGACCACTTTATGGAACAAAAAGCATCACTGTTTCTGCCCAGTTTCGAGCTGGGGACCTTTTGCGTGTAAAGCAAACATGATAACCACTACACTACAGAAACCTCCGGTGGAAACTAATTGCAATTTTGCTACCAAGAAGAAAGCAGTGCTCGCATAGGAACATAGACAACTGGCATATTGGGAACTAATACTCAAAAGAACCTTCCACATGAGAAAGGGAGCAATAAAGTAGCTATGAGAGGTAACAACATCTAAAATGTTGGGCTTAGGTCAATAGAGTATGCTTGAGTAAAAAAAAAAGGCATTCGGGAATAGAAAGGTGGGGAGGGGAAAGACAACCATGGCATGCAGCAAAATATCATAAGTCTTAACTACTGGGAAAGCCTGAACTTTGCAGATGATGCGACGGCAACCAAAGTGGCAGTACTTGGAGAAGGGCTGGATAGGAAGAAGACAAGGGAGGTTGGAGTCAAAGGCAAATTCCAGGCAATATAAACTTACAAAGCAGGTGATAGGACAGTTCTACTTCTAGATAGTGCAGTATCTAGGGAGAAGGAAAAGAGACAAAGCTTGGTGTTTTGCAAGTTGAGTTTTAGATCTCTCTTAGATGGATATGCATGTAGGGATGGCTGAGAGGCAGTCTGAAAGAGGCTATTAGCAGTTGCCTGAGAAAGTGAGTGAAGAAAAGACACTGGCCAGTCACATTGAGGGCCAGCTTGCAAGCGTATGGAGCAAGGGAAGGAGGAGTGCTTTGGATGGCAAAAAGTTGAAGGTAGACACTGTTTCTGCCCGGTTTCTAACCGGGGACCTTTCGCGTGTGAGGCAAACATGATAACCACTACACTACAGAAACCAGACACTTCTTGCTTGTCCTGGAGCCCCGAAAGAGGAAAAGTAAAGCTTTTCATGAATATGATTAAGCCAGACAGGTAAAGACTCATGCATGCGTAAGTGGAGCCTGCGTGAAAAGGAAAGAAGACCAGAGAAAAAGCCATGTTTCTGCCCAGTTTCGAACTGGGGACCTTTCGCGTGTTAGGCGAACGTGATAACCACTACACTACAGAAACCACCTACACTTCTCAGGGTGTACCCACAAGTGGCTCATTTTACCCAAGCAAAGCTTGTTTTAACCACGTGCAGCTCATTTTGACCACACGCAGCTCATTTTAACCACACGCAACAACTAGGATCCACATCTGTCCTGATCAAGCTAACACGCTACTTTGGACTAACTCCAGCTCTTTTGCTTGGAGACAACTGGATCAAGAGGAGTAGGCAGACTAATGTGAGTTTTGTCAAGGTGCAGCTAGCATTGGAGGCCAAAAATCTTCTTTAGAAAGGAGGGGAATAGACCACTTTATGGAACAAAAAGCATCGCTGTTTCTGCCCAGTTTCGAGCTGGGGACCTTTTGCGTGTAAAGCAAACGTGATAACCACTACACTACAGAAACCTCCGGTGGTAACTGATTGCAATTTTGCTACCAAGAAGAAAGCAGTGCTCGCATAGGAACATAGACAACTGGCATATTTGGAACTAATACTCAAAAGAACCTTCCACATGAGAAAGGGAGCAATAAAGTAGCTATGAGAGGTAACAACATTTAAAATGTTGGGCTTAGGTCAATAGAGTATGCTTGAGTAAAAAAAAAGGCATTCGGGAATAGAAAGGTGGGGAGGGGAAAGACAACCATGGCATGCAGCAAAATATCATAAGTCTTAACTACTGGGAAAGCCTGAACTTTGCAGATGATGCGACGGCAACCAAAGTGGCAGTACTTGGAGAAGGGCTGGATAGGAAGAAGACAAGGGAGGTTGGAGTCAAAGGCAAATTCCAGGCAATATAAACTTACAAAGCAGGTGATAGGACAGTTCTACTTCTAGATAGTGCAGTATCTAGGGAGAAGGAAAAGAGACAAAGCTTGGTGTTTTGCAAGTTGAGTTTTAGATCTCTCTTAGATGGATATGCATGTAGGGATGGCTGAGAGGCAGTCTGAAAGAGGCTATTAGCAGTTGCCTGAGAAAGTGAGTGAAGAAAAGACACTGGCCAGTCACATTGAGGGCCAGCTTGCAAGCGTATGGAGCAAGGGAAGGAGGAGTGCTTTGGATGGCAAAAAGTTAAAGGTAGACACTGTTTCTGCCCGGTTTTGAACCGGGGACCTTTCACGTGTGAGGCAAACATGATAACCACTACACTACAGAAACCAGACACTTCTTGCTTGTCCTGGAGCCCCGAAAGAGGAAAAGTAGAGCTTTTCATGAATATGATTAAGCCAGACAGGTAAAGACTCATGCATGCGTAAGTGGAGCCTGCGTGAAAAGGAAAGAAGACCAGAGAAAAAGCCATGTTTCTGCCCAGTTTCGAACTGGGGACCTTTCGCGTGTTAGGCGAACGTGATAACCACTACACTACAGAAACCACCTACACTTCTCAGGGTGTACCCACAAGTGGCTCATTTTACCCAAGCAAAGCTTGTTTTAACCACGTGCAGCTCATTTTAACCACACGCAGCTCATTTTAACCACACGCAACAACTAGGATCCACATCTGTCCTGATCAAGCTAACACGCTACTTTGGACTAACTCCAGCTCTTTTGCTTGGAGACAACTGGATCAAGAGGAGTAGGCAGACTAATGTGAGTTTTGTCAAGGTGCAGCTAGCATTGGAGGCCAAAAATCTTCTTTAGAAAGGAGGGGAATAGACCACTTTATGGAACAAAAAGCATCGCTGTTTCTGCCCAGTTTCGAGCTGGGGACCTTTTGCGTGTAAAGCAAACGTGATAACCACTACACTACAGAAACCTCCGGTGGAAACTCATTGCAATTTTGCTACCAAGAAGAAAGCAGTGCTCGCATAGGAACATAGACAACTGGCATATTGGGAACTAATACTCAAAAGAACCTTCCACATGAGAAAGGGAGCAATAAAGTAGCTATGAGAGGTAACAACATCTAAAATGTTGGGCTTAGGTCAATAGAGTATGCTTGAGTAAAAAAAAAGGCATTCGGGAATAGAAAGGTGGGGAGGGGAAAGACAACCATGGCATGCAGCAAAATATCATAAGTCTTAACTACTGGGAAAGCCTGAACTTTGCAGATGATGCGACGGCAACCAAAGTGGCAGTACTTGGAGAAGGGCTGGATAGGAAGAAGACAAGGGAGGTTGGAGTCAAAGGCAAATTCCAGGCAATATAAACTTACAAAGCAGGTGGTAGGACAGTTCTACTTCTAGATAGTGCAGTATCTAGGGAGAAGGAAAAGAGACAAAGCTTGGTGTTTTGCAAGTTGAGTTTTAGATCTCTCTTAGATGGATATGCATGTAGGGATGGCTGAGAGGCAGTCTGAAAGAGGCTATTAGCAGTTGCCTGAGAAAGTGAGTGAAGAAAAGACACTGGCCAGTCACATTGAGGGCCAGCTTGCAAGCGTATGGAGCAAGGGAAGGAGGAGTGCTTTGGATGGCAAAAAGTTAAAGGTAGTCACTGTTTCTGCCCGGTTTCAAGCCGGGGACCTTTTACGTATGAGGCAAACATGATAACCACTACACTACAGAAACCAGACACTTCTTGCTTGTCCTGGAGCCCCGAAAGAGGAAAAGTAGAGCTTTTCATGAATATGATTAAGCCAGACAGGTAAAGACTCATGCATGCGTAAGTGGAGCCTGCGTGAAAAGGAAAGAAGACCAGAGAAAAAGCCATGTTTCTGCCCAGTTTCGAACTGGGGACCTTTCGTGTGTTAGGCGAACTTGATAACCACTACACTACAGAATGCACCTACACTTCTCAGGGTGTACCCACAAGCGGCTCATTTTACCCAAGCAAAGCTTGTTTTAACCACGTGCAGCTCATTTTAACCACATGCAGCTCATTTTAACCACACGCAACAACTAGGATCCACATCTGTCCTGATCAAGCTAACACGCTACTTTGGACTAACTCCAGCTCTTTTGCTTGGAGACAACTGGATCAAGAGGAGTAGGCAGACTAATGTGAGTTTTGTCAAGGTGCAGCTAGCATTGGAGGCCAAAAATCTTCTTTAGAAAGGAGGGGAATAGACCACTTTATGGAACAAAAAGCATCGCTGTTTCTGCCCAGTTTCGAGCTGGGGACCTTTTGCGTGTAAAGCAAACGTGATTACCACTACACTACAGAAACCTCTGGTGGAAACTGATTGCAATTTTGCTACCAAGAAGAAAGCAGTGCTCGCATAGGAACATAGACAACTGGCATATTGGGAACTAATACTCAAAAGAACCTTCCACATGAGAAAGGGAGCAATAAAGTAGCTATGAGAGGTAACAACATCTAAAATGTTGGGCTTAGGTCAATAGAGTATGCTTGAGTAAAAAAAAAGGCATTCGGGAATAGAAAGGTGGGGAGGGGAAAGACAACCATGGCATGCAGCAAAATATCATAAGTCTTAACTACTGGGAAAGCCTGAACTTTGCAGATGATGCGACGGCAACCAAAGTGGCAGTACTTGGAGAAGGGCTGGATAGGAAGAAGACAAGGGAGGTTGGAGTCAAAGGCAAATTCCAGGCAATATAAACTTACAAAGCAGGTGATAGGACAGTTCTACTTCTAGATAGTGCAGTATCTAGGGAGAAAGAAAAGAGACAAAGCTTCGTGTTTTGCAAGTTGAGTTTTAGATCTCTCTTAGATGGATATGCATGTAGGGATGGCTGAGAGGCAGTCTGAAAGAGGCTATTAGCAGTTGCCTGAGAAAGTGAGTGAAGAAAAGACACTGGCCAGTCACATTGAGGGCCAGCTTGCAAGCGTATGGAGCAAGGGAAGGAGGAGTGCTTTGGATGGCAAAAAGTTAAAGGTAGACACTGTTTCTGCCCGGTTTCGAACCGGGGACCTTTCGCGTGTGAGGCGAACATGATAACCACTACACTACAGAAACCAGACACTTCTTGCTTGTCCTGGAGCCCTGAAAGAGGAAAAGTAGAGCTTTTCATGAATATGATTAAGACAGACAGGTAAAGACTCATGCATGCGTAAGTGGAGCCTGCGTGAAAAGGAAAGAAGACCAGAGAAATAGCCATGTTTCTGCCCAGTTTCGAACTGGGGACCTTTCGTGTGTTAGGCGAACGTGATAACCACCACACTACAGAAACCACCTACACTTCTCAGGGTGTACCCACAAGCGGCTCATTTTACCCAAGCAAAGCTTGTTTTAACCACGTGCAGCTCATTTTAACCACATGCAGCTCATTTTAACCACACGCAACAACTAGAATCCACATCTGTCCTGATCAAGCTAACACGCTACTTTGGACTAACTCCAGCTCTTTTGCTTGGAGACAACTGGATCAAGAGGAGTAGGCAGACTAATGTGAGTTTTGTCAAGGTGCAGCTAGCATTGGAGGCCAAAAATCTTCTTTAGAAAGGAGGGGAATAGACCACTTTATGGAACAAAAAGCATCGCTGTTTCTGCCCAGTTTCGAGCTGGGGACCTTTTGCGTGTAAAGCAAACGTGATAACCACTACACTACAGAAACCTCCGGTGGAAACTCATTGCAATTTTGCTACCAAGAAGAAAGCAGTGCTCGCATAGGAACATAGACAACTGGCATATTGGGAACTAATACTCAAAAGAACCTTCCACATGAGAAAGGGAGCAATAAAGTAGCTATGAGAGGTAACAACATCTAAAATGTTGGGCTTAGGTCAATAGAGTATGCTTGAGTAAAAAAAAAGGCATTCGGGAATAGAAAGGTGGGGAGGGGAAAGACAACCATGGCATGCAGCAAAATATCATAAGTCTTAACTACTGGGAAAGCCTGAACTTTGCAGATGATGCGACGGCAACCAAAGTGGCAGTACTTGGAGAAGGGCTGGATAGGAAGAAGACAAGGGAGGTTGGAGTCAAAGGCAAATTCCAGGCAATATAAACTTACAAAGCAGGTGGTAGGACAGTTCTACTTCTAGATAGTGCAGTATCTAGGGAGAAGGAAAAGAGACAAAGCTTGGTGTTTTGCAAGTTGAGTTTTAGATCTCTCTTAGATGGATATGCATGTAGGGATGGCTGAGAGGCAGTCTGAAAGAGGCTATTAGCAGTTGCCTGAGAAAGTGAGTGAAGAAAAGACACTGGCCAGTCACATTGAGGGCCAGCTTGCAAGCGTATGGAGCAAGGGAAGGAGGAGTGCTTTGGATGGCAAAAAGTTAAAGGTAGTCACTGTTTCTGCCCGGTTTCAAGCCGGGGACCTTTCACGTATGAGGCAAACATGATAACCACTACACTACAGAAACCAGACACTTCTTGCTTGTCCTGGAGCCCCGAAAGAGGAAAAGTAGAGCTTTTCATGAATATGATTAAGCCAGACAGGTAAAGACTCATGCATGCGTAAGTGGAGCCTGCGTGAAAAGGAAAGAAGACCAGAGAAAAAGCCATGTTTCTGCCCAGTTTCGAACTGGGGACCTTTCGTGTGTTAGGCGAACGTGATAACCACTACACTACAGAATGCACCTACACTTCTCAGGGTGTACCCACAAGCGGCTCATTTTACCCAAGCAAAGCTTGTTTTAACCACGTGCAGCTCATTTTAACCACATGCAGCTCATTTTAACCACACGCAACAACTAGGATCCACATCTGTCCTGATCAAGCTAACACGCTACTTTGGACTAACTCCAGCTCTTTTGCTTGGAGACAACTGGATCAAGAGGAGTAGGCAGACTAATGTGAGTTTTGTCAAGGTGCAGCTAGCATTGGAGGCCAAAAATCTTCTTTAGAAAGGAGGGGAATAGACCACTTTATGGAACAAAAAGCATCGCTGTTTCTGCCCAGTTTCGAGCTGGGGACCTTTTGCGTGTAAAGCAAACGTGATTACCACTACACTACAGAAACCTCCGGTGGAAACTGATTGCAATTTTGCTACCAAGAAGAAAGCAGTGCTCGCATAGGAACATAGACAACTGGCATATTGGGAACTAATACTCAAAAGAACCTTCCACATGAGAAAGGGAGCAATAAAGTAGCTATGAGAGGTAACAACATCTAAAATGTTGGGCTTAGGTCAATAGAGTATGCTTGAGTAAAAAAAAAGGCATTCGGGAATAGAAAGGTGGGGAGGGGAAAGACAACCATGGCATGCAGCAAAATATCATAAGTCTTAACTACTGGGAAAGCCTGAACTTTGCAGATGATGCGACGGCAACCAAAGTGGCAGTACTTGGAGAAGGGCTGGATAGGAAGAAGACAAGGGAGGTTGGAGTCAAAGGCAAATTCCAGGCAATATAAACTTACAAAGCAGGTGATAGGACAGTTCTACTTCTAGATAGTGCAGTATCTAGGGAGAAAGAAAAGAGACAAAGCTTCGTGTTTTGCAAGTTGAGTTTTAGATCTCTCTTAGATGGATATGCATGTAGGGATGGCTGAGAGGCAGTCTGAAAGAGGCTATTAGCAGTTGCCTGAGAAAGTGAGTGAAGAAAAGACACTGGCCAGTCACATTGAGGGCCAGCTTGCAAGCGTATGGAGCAAGGGAAGGAGGAGTGCTTTGGATGGCAAAAAGTTAAAGGTAGACACTGTTTCTGCCCGGTTTCGAACCGGGGACCTTTCGCGTGTGAGGCGAACATGATAACCACTACACTACAGAAACCAGACACTTCTTGCTTGTCCTGGAGCCCTGAAAGAGGAAAAGTAGAGCTTTTCATGAATATGATTAAGACAGACAGGTAAAGACTCATGCATGCGTAAGTGGAGCCTGCGTGAAAAGGAAAGAAGACCAGAGAAAAAGCCATGTTTCTGCCCAGTTTCGAACTGGGGACCTTTCGTGTGTTAGGCGAACGTGATAACCACCACACTACAGAAACCACCTACACTTCTCAGGGTGTACCCACAAGCGGCTCATTTTACCCAAGCAAAGCTTGTTTTAACCACGTGCAGCTCATTTTAACCACACGCAGCTCATTTTAACCACACGCAACAACTAGGATCCACATCTGTCCTGATCAAGCTAACACGCTACTTTGGACTAACTCCAGCTCTTTTGCTTGGAGACAACTGGATCAAGAGGAGTAGGCAGACTAATGTGAGTTTTGTCAAGGTGCAGCTAGCATTGGAGGCCAAAAATCTTCTTTAGAAAGGAGGGGAATAGACCACTTTATGGAACAAAAAGCATCGCTGTTTCTGCCCAGTTTCGAGCTGGGGACCTTTTGCGTGTAAAGCAAACGTGATAACCACTACACTACAGAAACCTCCGGTGGTAACTGACTGCAATTTTGCTACCAAGAAGAAAGCAGTGCTCGCATAGGAACATAGACATCTGGCATATTGGGAACTAATACTCAAAAGAACCTTCCACATGAGAAAGGGAGCAATAAAGTAGCTATGAGAGGTAACAACATCTAAAATGTTGGGCTTAGGTCAATAGAGTATGCTTGAGTAAAAAAAAAGGCATTCGGGAATAGAAAGGTGGGGAGGGGAAAGACAACCATGGCATGCAGCAAAATATCATAAGTCTTAACTACTGGGAAAGCCTGAACTTTGCAGATGATGCGACGGCAACCAAAGTGGCAGTACTTGGAGAAGGGCTGGATAGGAAGAAGACAAGGGAGGTTGGAGTCAAAGGCAAATTCCAGGCAATATAAACTTACAAAGCAGGTGATAGGACAGTTCTACTTCTAGATAGTGCAGTATCTAGGGAGAAGGAAAAGAGACAAAGCTTGGTGTTTTGCAAGTTGAGTTTTAGATCTCTCTTAGATGGATATGCATGTAGGGATGGCTGAGAGGCAGTCTGAAAGAGGCTATTAGCAGTTGCCTGAGAAAGTGAGTGAAGAAAAGACACTGGCCAGTCACATTGAGGGCCAGCTTGCAAGCGTATGGAGCAAGGGAAGGAGGAGTGCTTTGGATGGCAAAAAGTTAAAGGTAGACACTGTTTCTGCCCGGTTTCGAACCGGGGACCTTTCACGTGTGAGGCAAACATGATAACCACTACACTACAGAAACCAGACACTTCTTGCTTGTCCTGGAGCCCCAAAAGAGGAAAAGTAGAGCTTTTCATGAATATGATTAAGCCAGACAGGTAAAGACTCATGCATGCATAAGTGGAGCCTGCGTGAAAAGGAAAGAAGACCAGAGAAAAAGCCATGTTTCTGCCCAGTTTCGAACTGGGGACCTTTCGCGTGTTAGGCAAACGTGATAACCACTACACTACAGAAACCACCTACACTTCTCAGGGTGTACCCACAAGTGGCTCATTTTACCCAAGCAAAGCTTGTTTTAACCACGTGCAGCTCATTTTAACCACACGCAGCTCATTTTAACCACACGCAACAACTAGGATCCACATCTGTCCTGATCAAGCTAACACGCTACTTTGGACTAACTCCAGCTCTTTTGCTTGGAGACAACTGGATCAAGAGGAGTAGGCAGACTAATGTGAGTTTTGTCAAGGTGCAGCTAGCATTGGAGGCCAAAAATCTTCTTTAGAAAGGAGGGGAATAGACCACTTTATGGAACAAAAAGCATCGCTGTTTCTGCCCAGTTTCGAGCTGGGGACCTTTTGCGTGTAAAGCAAACGTGATAACCACTACACTACAGAAACCTCCGGTGGTAACTGACTGCAATTTTGCTACCAAGAAGAAAGCAGTGCTCGCATAGGAACATAGACATCTGGCATATTGGGAACTAATACTCAAAAGAACCTTCCACATGAGAAAGGGAGCAATAAAGTAGCTATGAGAGGTAACAACATCTAAAATGTTGGGCTTAGGTCAATAGAGTATGCTTGAGTAAAAAAAAAGGCATTCGGGAATAGAAAGGTGGGGAGGGGAAAGACAACCATGGCATGCAGCAAAATATCATAAGTCTTAACTACTGGGAAAGCCTGAACTTTGCAGATGATGCGACGGCAACCAAAGTGGCAGTACTTGGAGAAGGGCTGGATAGGAAGAAGACAAGGGAGGTTGGAGTCAAAGGCAAATTCCAGGCAATATAAACTTACAAAGCAGGTGATAGGACAGTTCTACTTCTAGATAGTGCAGTATCTAGGGAGAAGGAAAAGAGACAAAGCTTGGTGTTTTGCAAGTTGAGTTTTAGATCTCTCTTAGATGGATATGCATGTAGGGATGGCTGAGAGGCAGTCTGAAAGAGGCTATTAGCAGTTGCCTGAGAAAGTGAGTGAAGAAAAGACACTGGCCAGTCACATTGAGGGCCAGCTTGCAAGCGTATGGAGCAAGGGAAGGAGGAGTGCTTTGGATGGCAAAAAGTTAAAGGTAGACACTGTTTCTGCCCAGTTTCGAACCGGGGACCTTTCGTGTGTGAGGCGAACGTGATAACCACTACACTACAGAAACCAGACACTGCTTGCTTGTCCTGGAGCCCCGAAAGAGGAAAAGTAGAGCTTTTCATGAATATGATTAAGCCAGACAGGTAAAGACTCATGCATGCGTAAGTGGAGCCTGCGTGAAAAGGAAAGAAGACAAGAGAAAAAGCCATGTTTCTGCCCAGTTTCGAACTGGGGACCTTTCGCGTGTTAGGCGAACGTGATAACCACTACACTACAGAAACCACCTACACTTCTCAGGGTGTACCCACAAGCGGCTCATTTTACCCAAGCAAAGCTTGTTTTAACCACGTGCAGCTCATTTTAACCACACGCAGCTCATTTTAACCACACGCAACAACTAGGATCCACATCTGTCCTGATCAAGCTAACACGCTACTTTGGACTAACTCCAGCTCTTTTGCTTGGAGACAACTGGATCAAGAGGAGTAGGCAGACTAATGTGAGTTTTGTCAAGGTGCAGCTAGCATTGGAGGCCAAAAATCTTCTTTAGAAAGGAGGGGAATAGACCACTTTATGGAACAAAAAGCATCGCTGTTTCTGCCCAGTTTTGAGCTGGGGACCTTTTGCGTGTAAAGCAAACGTGATAACCACTACACTACAGAAACCTCCGGTGGAAACTAATTGCAATTTTGCTACCAAGAAGAAAGCAGTGCTCGCATAGGAACATAGACAACTGGCATATTGGGAACTAATACTCAAAAGAACCTTCCACATGAGAAAGGGAGCAATAAAGTAGCTATGAGAGGTAACAACATCTAAAATGTTGGGCTTAGGTCAATAGAGTATGCTTGAGTAAAAAAAAAGGCATTCGGGAATAGAAAGGTGGGGAGGGGAAAGACAACCATGGCATGCAGCAAAATATCATAAGTCTTAACTACTGGGAAAGCCTGAACTTTGCAGATGATGCGACGGCAACCAAAGTGGCAGTACTTGGAGAAGGGCTGGATAGGAAGAAGACAAGGGAGGTTGGAGTCAAAGGCAAATTCCAGGCAATATAAACTTACAAAGCAGGTGATAGGACAGTTCTACTTCTAGATAGTGCAGTATCTAGGGAGAAGGAAAAGAGACAAAGCTTGGTGTTTTGCAAGTTGAGTTTTAGATCTCTCTTAGATGGATATGCATGTAGGGATGGCTGAGAGGCAGTCTGAAAGAGGCTATTAGCAGTTGCCTGAGAAAGTGAGTGAAGAAAAGACACTGGCCAGTCACATTGAGGGCCAGCTTGCAAGCGTATGGAGCAAGGGAAGGAGGAGTGCTTTGGATGGCAAAAAGTTAAAGGTAGACACTGTTTCTGCCCGGTTTCAAACCGGGGACCTTTCACGTGTGAGGCAAACATGATAACCACTACACTACAGAAACCAGACACTTCTTGCTTGTCCTGGAGCCCCAAAAGAGGAAAAGTAGAGCTTTTCATGAATATGATTAAGCCAGACAGGTAAAGACTCATGCATGCATAAGTGGAGCCTGCGTGAAAAGGAAAGAAGACCAGAGAAAAAGCCATGTTTCTGCCCAGTTTCGAACTGGGGACCTTTCGCGTGTTAGGCAAACGTGATAACCACTACACTACAGAAACCACCTACACTTCTCAGGGTGTACCCACAAGTGGCTCATTTTACCCAAGCAAAGCTTGTTTTAACCACGTGCAGCTCATTTTAACCACACGCAGCTCATTTTAACCACACGCAACAACTAGGATCCACATCTGTCCTGATCAAGCTAACACGCTACTTTGGACTAACTCCAGCTCTTTTGCTTGGAGACAACTGGATCAAGAGGAGTAGGCAGACTAATGTGAGTTTTGTCAAGGTGCAGCTAGCATTGGAGGCCAAAAATCTTCTTTAGAAAGGAGGGGAATAGACCACTTTATGGAACAAAAAGCATCGCTGTTTCTGCCCAGTTTCGAGCTGGGGACCTTTTGCGTGTAAAGCAAACGTGATAACCACTACACTACAGAAACCTCCGGTGGTAACTGACTGCAATTTTGCTACCAAGAAGAAAGCAGTGCTCGCATAGGAACATAGACATCTGGCATATTGGGAACTAATACTCAAAAGAACCTTCCACATGAGAAAGGGAGCAATAAAGTAGCTATGAGAGGTAACAACATCTAAAATGTTGGGCTTAGGTCAATAGAGTATGCTTGAGTAAAAAAAAAGGCATTCGGGAATAGAAAGGTGGGGAGGGGAAAGACAACCATGGCATGCAGCAAAATATCATAAGTCTTAACTACTGGGAAAGCCTGAACTTTGCAGATGATGCGACGGCAACCAAAGTGGCAGTACTTGGAGAAGGGCTGGATAGGAAGAAGACAAGGGAGGTTGGAGTCAAAGGCAAATTCCAGGCAATATAAACTTACAAAGCAGGTGATAGGACAGTTCTACTTCTAGATAGTGCAGTATCTAGGGAGAAGGAAAAGAGACAAAGCTTGGTGTTTTGCAAGTTGAGTTTTAGATCTCTCTTAGATGGATATGCATGTAGGGATGGCTGAGAGGCAGTCTGAAAGAGGCTATTAGCAGTTGCCTGAGAAAGTGAGTGAAGAAAAGACACTGGCCAGTCACATTGAGGGCCAGCTTGCAAGCGTATGGAGCAAGGGAAGGAGGAGTGCTTTGGATGGCAAAAAGTTAAAGGTAGACACTGTTTCTGCCCGGTTTCGAACCGGGGAGCTTTCGCGTGTGAGGCAAACATGATAACCACTACACTACAGAAACCAGACACTTCTTGCTTGTCCTGGAGCCCCGAAAGAGGAAAAGTAGAGCTTTTCATGAATATGATTAAGCCAGACAGGTAAAGACTCATGCATGCGTAAGTGGAGCCTGCGTGAAAAGGAAAGAAGACCAGAGAAAAAGCCATGTTTCTGCCCAGTTTCGAACTGGGGACCTTTCGCGTGTTAGGCGAACGTGATAACCACTACACTACAGAAACCACCTACACTTCTCAGGGTGTACCCACAAGTGGCTCATTTTACCCAAGCAAAGCTTGTTTTAACCACGTGCAGCTCATTTTAACCACACGCAGCTCATTTTAACCACACGCAACAACTAGGATCCACATCTGTCCTGATCAAGCTAACACGCTACTTTGGACTAACTCCAGCTCTTTTGCTTGGAGACAACTGGATCAAGAGGAGTAGGCAGACTAATGTGAGTTTTGTCAAGGTGCAGCTAGCATTGGAGGCCAAAAATCTTCTTTAGAAAGGAGGGGAATAGACCACTTTATGGAACAAAAAGCATCGCTGTTTCTGCCCAGTTTCGAGCTGGGGACCTTTTGCGTGTAAAGCAAACGTGATAACCACTACACTACAGATACCTCCGGTGGAAACTAATTGCAATTTTGCTACCAAGAAGAAAGCAGTGCTCGCATAGGAACATAGACAACTGGCATATTGGGAACTAATACTCAAAAGAACCTTCCACATGAGAAAGGGAGCAATAAAGTAGCTATGAGAGGTAACAACATCTAAAATGTTGGGCTTAGGTCAATAGAGTATGCTTGAGTAAAAAAAAAGGCATTCGGGAATAGAAAGGTGGGGAGGGGAAAGACAACCATGGCATGCAGCAAAATATCATAAGTCTTAACTACTGGGAAAGCCTGAACTTTGCAGATGATGCGACGGCAACCAAAGTGGCAGTACTTGGAGAAGGGCTGGATAGGAAGAAGACAAGGGAGGTTGGAGTCAAAGGCAAATTCCAGGCAATATAAACTTACAAAGCAGGTGATAGGACAGTTCTACTTCTAGATAGTGCAGTATCTAGGGAGAAGGAAAAGAGACAAAGCTTGGTGTTTTGCAAGTTGAGTTTTAGATCTCTCTTAGATGGATATGCATGTAGGGATGGCTGAGAGGCAGTCTGAAAGAGGCTATTAGCAGTTGCCTGAGAAAGTGAGTGAAGAAAAGACACTGGCCAGTCACATTGAGGGCCAGCTTGCAAGCGTATGGAGCAAGGGAAGGAGGAGTGCTTTGGATGGCAAAAAGTTAAAGGTAGTCACTGTTTCTGCCCGGTTTCGAACCAGGGACCTTTCACGTGTGAGGCAAACATGATAACCACTACACTACATAAACCAGACACTTCTTGCTTGTCCTGGAGCCCCGAAAGAGGAAAAGTAGAGCTTTTCATGAATATGATTAAGCCAGACAGGTAAAGACTCATGCATGCGTAAGTGGAGCCTGCGTGAAAAGGAAAGAAGACCAGAGAAAAAGCCATGTTTCTGCCCAGTTTCGAACTGGGGACCTTTCGCGTGTTAGGCGAACGTGATAACCACTACACTACAGAAACCACCTACACTTCTCAGGGTGTACCCACAAGTGGCTCATTTTACCCAAGCAAAGCTTGTTTTAACCACGTGCAGCTCATTTTAACCACACGCAGCTCATTTTAACCACACGCAGCTCATTTTAACCACACGCAACAACTAGGATCCACATCTGTCCTGATCAAGCTAACACGCTACTTTGGACTAACTCCAGCTTTTTTGCTTGGAGACAACTGGATCAAGAGGAGTAGGCAGACTAATGTGAGTTTTGTCAAGGTGCAGCTAGCATTGGAGGCCAAAAATCTTCTTTAGAAAGGAGGGGAATAGACCACTTTATGGAACAAAAAGCATCGCTGTTTCTGCCCAGTTTCGAGCTGGGGACCTTTTGCGTGTAAAGCAAACGTGATAACCACTACACTACAGAAACCTCCGGTGGAAACTCATTGCAATTTTGCTACCAAGAAGAAAGCAGTGCTCGCATAGGAACATAGACAACTGGCATATTGGGAACTAATACTCAAAAGAACCTTCCACATGAGAAAGGGAGCAATAAAGTAGCTATGAGAGGTAACAACATCTAAAATGTTGGGCTTAGGTCAATAGAGTATGCTTGAGTAAAAAAAAAGGCATTCGGGAATAGAAAGGTGGGGAGGGGAAAGACAACCATGGCATGCAGCAAAATATCATAAGTCTTAACTACTGGGAAAGCCTGAACTTTGCAGATGATGCGACGGCAACCAAAGTGGCAGTACTTGGAGAAGGGCTGGATAGGAAGAAGACAAGGGAGGTTGGAGTCAAAGGCAAATTCCAGGCAATATAAACTTACAAAGCAGGTGGTAGGACAGTTCTACTTCTAGATAGTGCAGTATCTAGGGAGAAGGAAAAGAGACAAAGCTTGGTGTTTTGCAAGTTGAGTTTTAGATCTCTCTTAGATGGATATGCATGTAGGGATGGCTGAGAGGCAGTCTGAAAGAGGCTATTAGCAGTTGCCTGAGAAAGTGAGTGAAGAAAAGACACTGGCCAGTCACATTGAGGGCCAGCTTGCAAGCGTATGGAGCAAGGGAAGGAGGAGTGCTTTGGATGGCAAAAAGTTAAAGGTAGACACTGTTTCTGCCCGGTTTCGAACCGGGGACCTTTCGCATGTGAGGCAAACATGATAACCACTACACTACAGAAACCAGACACTTCTTGCTTGTCCTGGAGCCCCGAAAGAGGAAAAGTAGAGCTTTTCATGAATATGATTAAGCCAGACAGGTAAAGACTCATGCATGCGTAAGTGGAGCCTGCGTGAAAAGGAAAGAAGACCAGAGAAAAAGCCATGTTTCTGCCCAGTTTCGAACTGGGGACCTTTCGTGTGTTAGGCGAACGTGATAACCACTACACTACAGAATGCACCTACACTTCTCAGGGTGCACCCACAAGTGGCTCATTTTACCCAAGCAAAGCTTGTTTTAACCACGTGCAGCTCATTTTAACCACATGCAGCTCATTTTAACCACACGCAACAACTAGGATCCACATCTGTCCTGATCAAGCTAACACGCTACTTTGGACTAACTCCAGCTCTTTTGCTTGGAGACAACTGGATCAAGAGGAGTAGGCAGACTAATGTGAGTTTTGTCAAGGTGCAGCTAGCATTGGAGGCCAAAAATCTTCTTTAGAAAGGAGGGGAATAGACCACTTTATGGAACAAAAAGCATCGCTGTTTCTGCCCAGTTTCGAGCTGGGGACCTTTTGCGTGTAAAGCAAACGTGATAACCACTACACTACAGAAACCTCCGGTGGTAACTGATTGCAATTTTGCTACCAAGAAGAAAGCAGTGCTCGCATAGGAACATAGACAACTGGCATATTGGGAACTAATACTCAAAAGAACCTTCCACATGAGAAAGGGAGCAATAAAGTAGCTATGAGAGGTAACAACATCTAAAATGTTGGGCTTAGGTCAATAGAGTATGCTTGAGTAAAAAAAAAGGCATTCGGGAATAGAAAGGTGGGGAGGGGAAAGACAACCATGGCATGCAGCAAAATATCATAAGTCTTAACTACTGGGAAAGCCTGAACTTTGCAGATGATGCGACGGCAACCAAAGTGGCAGTACTTGGAGAAGGGCTGGATAGGAAGAAGACAAGGGAGGTTGGAGTCAAAGGCAAATTCCAGGCAATATAAACTTACAAAGCAGGTGATAGGACAGTTCTACTTCTAGATAGTGCAGTATCTAGGGAGAAGGAAAAGAGACAAAGCTTGGTGTTTTGCAAGTTGAGTTTTAGATCTCTCTTAGATGGATATGCATGTAGGGATGGCTGAGAGGCAGTCTGAAAGAGGCTATTAGCAGTTGCCTGAGAAAGTGAGTGAAGAAAAGACACTGGCCAGTCACATTGAGGGCCAGCTTGCAAGCGTATGGAGCAAGGGAAGGAGGAGTGCTTTGGATGGCAAAAAGTTAAAGGTAGACACTGTTTCTGCCCGGTTTCGAACCGGGGACCTTTCGCGTGTGAGGCAAACATGATAACCACTACACTACAGAAACCAGACACTTCTTGCTTGTCCTGGAGCCCCGAAAGAGGAAAAGTAGAGCTTTTCATGAATATGATTAAGCCAGACAGGTAAAGACTCATGCATGCGTAAGTGGAGCCTGCGTGAAAAGGAAAGAAGACCAGAGAAAAAGCCATGTTTCTGCCCAGTTTCGAACTGGGGACCTTTCGCGTGTTAGGCGAACGTGATAACCACTACACTACAGAAACCACCTACACTTCTCAGGGTGTACCCACAAGTGGCTCATTTTACCCAAGCAAAGCTTGTTTTAACCACGTGCAGCTCATTTTAACCACACGCAGCTCATTTTAACCACACGCAACAACTAGGATCCACATCTGTCCTGATCAAGCTAACACGCTACTTTGGACTAACTCCAGCTCTTTTGCTTGGAGACAACTGGATCAAGAGGAGTAGGCAGACTAATGTGAGTTTTGTCAAGGTGCAGCTAGCATTGGAGGCCAAAAATCTTCTTTAGAAAGGAGGGGAATAGACCACTTTATGGAACAAAAAGCATCACTGTTTCTGCCCAGTTTCGAGCTGGGGACCTTTTGCGTGTAAAGCAAACATGATAACCACTACACTACAGAAACCTCCGGTGGAAACTAATTGCAATTTTGCTACCAAGAAGAAAGCAGTGCTCGCATAGGAACATAGACAACTGGCATATTGGGAACTAATACTCAAAAGAACCTTCCACATGAGAAAGGGAGCAATAAAGTAGCTATGAGAGGTAACAACATCTAAAATGTTGGGCTTAGGTCAATAGAGTATGCTTGAGTAAAAAAAAAAGGCATTCGGGAATAGAAAGGTGGGGAGGGGAAAGACAACCATGGCATGCAGCAAAATATCATAAGTCTTAACTACTGGGAAAGCCTGAACTTTGCAGATGATGCGACGGCAACCAAAGTGGCAGTACTTGGAGAAGGGCTGGATAGGAAGAAGACAAGGGAGGTTGGAGTCAAAGGCAAATTCCAGGCAATATAAACTTACAAAGCAGGTGATAGGACAGTTCTACTTCTAGATAGTGCAGTATCTAGGGAGAAGGAAAAGAGACAAAGCTTGGTGTTTTGCAAGTTGAGTTTTAGATCTCTCTTAGATGGATATGCATGTAGGGATGGCTGAGAGGCAGTCTGAAAGAGGCTATTAGCAGTTGCCTGAGAAAGTGAGTGAAGAAAAGACACTGGCCAGTCACATTGAGGGCCAGCTTGCAAGCGTATGGAGCAAGGGAAGGAGGAGTGCTTTGGATGGCAAAAAGTTGAAGGTAGACACTGTTTCTGCCCGGTTTCTAACCGGGGACCTTTCGCGTGTGAGGCAAACATGATAACCACTACACTACAGAAACCAGACACTTCTTGCTTGTCCTGGAGCCCCGAAAGAGGAAAAGTAAAGCTTTTCATGAATATGATTAAGCCAGACAGGTAAAGACTCATGCATGCGTAAGTGGAGCCTGCGTGAAAAGGAAAGAAGACCAGAGAAAAAGCCATGTTTCTGCCCAGTTTCGAACTGGGGACCTTTCGCGTGTTAGGCGAACGTGATAACCACTACACTACAGAAACCACCTACACTTCTCAGGGTGTACCCACAAGTGGCTCATTTTACCCAAGCAAAGCTTGTTTTAACCACGTGCAGCTCATTTTGACCACACGCAGCTCATTTTAACCACACGCAACAACTAGGATCCACATCTGTCCTGATCAAGCTAACACGCTACTTTGGACTAACTCCAGCTCTTTTGCTTGGAGACAACTGGATCAAGAGGAGTAGGCAGACTAATGTGAGTTTTGTCAAGGTGCAGCTAGCATTGGAGGCCAAAAATCTTCTTTAGAAAGGAGGGGAATAGACCACTTTATGGAACAAAAAGCATCGCTGTTTCTGCCCAGTTTCGAGCTGGGGACCTTTTGCGTGTAAAGCAAACGTGATAACCACTACACTACAGAAACCTCCGGTGGTAACTGATTGCAATTTTGCTACCAAGAAGAAAGCAGTGCTCGCATAGGAACATAGACAACTGGCATATTTGGAACTAATACTCAAAAGAACCTTCCACATGAGAAAGGGAGCAATAAAGTAGCTATGAGAGGTAACAACATTTAAAATGTTGGGCTTAGGTCAATAGAGTATGCTTGAGTAAAAAAAAAGGCATTCGGGAATAGAAAGGTGGGGAGGGGAAAGACAACCATGGCATGCAGCAAAATATCATAAGTCTTAACTACTGGGAAAGCCTGAACTTTGCAGATGATGCGACGGCAACCAAAGTGGCAGTACTTGGAGAAGGGCTGGATAGGAAGAAGACAAGGGAGGTTGGAGTCAAAGGCAAATTCCAGGCAATATAAACTTACAAAGCAGGTGATAGGACAGTTCTACTTCTAGATAGTGCAGTATCTAGGGAGAAGGAAAAGAGACAAAGCTTGGTGTTTTGCAAGTTGAGTTTTAGATCTCTCTTAGATGGATATGCATGTAGGGATGGCTGAGAGGCAGTCTGAAAGAGGCTATTAGCAGTTGCCTGAGAAAGTGAGTGAAGAAAAGACACTGGCCAGTCACATTGAGGGCCAGCTTGCAAGCGTATGGAGCAAGGGAAGGAGGAGTGCTTTGGATGGCAAAAAGTTAAAGGTAGACACTGTTTCTGCCCGGTTTTGAACCGGGGACCTTTCACGTGTGAGGCAAACATGATAACCACTACACTACAGAAACCAGACACTTCTTGCTTGTCCTGGAGCCCCGAAAGAGGAAAAGTAGAGCTTTTCATGAATATGATTAAGCCAGACAGGTAAAGACTCATGCATGCGTAAGTGGAGCCTGCGTGAAAAGGAAAGAAGACCAGAGAAAAAGCCATGTTTCTGCCCAGTTTCGAACTGGGGACCTTTCGCGTGTTAGGCGAACGTGATAACCACTACACTACAGAAACCACCTACACTTCTCAGGGTGTACCCACAAGTGGCTCATTTTACCCAAGCAAAGCTTGTTTTAACCACGTGCAGCTCATTTTAACCACACGCAGCTCATTTTAACCACACGCAACAACTAGGATCCACATCTGTCCTGATCAAGCTAACACGCTACTTTGGACTAACTCCAGCTCTTTTGCTTGGAGACAACTGGATCAAGAGGAGTAGGCAGACTAATGTGAGTTTTGTCAAGGTGCAGCTAGCATTGGAGGCCAAAAATCTTCTTTAGAAAGGAGGGGAATAGACCACTTTATGGAACAAAAAGCATCGCTGTTTCTGCCCAGTTTCGAGCTGGGGACCTTTTGCGTGTAAAGCAAACGTGATAACCACTACACTACAGAAACCTCCGGTGGAAACTCATTGCAATTTTGCTACCAAGAAGAAAGCAGTGCTCGCATAGGAACATAGACAACTGGCATATTGGGAACTAATACTCAAAAGAACCTTCCACATGAGAAAGGGAGCAATAAAGTAGCTATGAGAGGTAACAACATCTAAAATGTTGGGCTTAGGTCAATAGAGTATGCTTGAGTAAAAAAAAAGGCATTCGGGAATAGAAAGGTGGGGAGGGGAAAGACAACCATGGCATGCAGCAAAATATCATAAGTCTTAACTACTGGGAAAGCCTGAACTTTGCAGATGATGCGACGGCAACCAAAGTGGCAGTACTTGGAGAAGGGCTGGATAGGAAGAAGACAAGGGAGGTTGGAGTCAAAGGCAAATTCCAGGCAATATAAACTTACAAAGCAGGTGGTAGGACAGTTCTACTTCTAGATAGTGCAGTATCTAGGGAGAAGGAAAAGAGACAAAGCTTGGTGTTTTGCAAGTTGAGTTTTAGATCTCTCTTAGATGGATATGCATGTAGGGATGGCTGAGAGGCAGTCTGAAAGAGGCTATTAGCAGTTGCCTGAGAAAGTGAGTGAAGAAAAGACACTGGCCAGTCACATTGAGGGCCAGCTTGCAAGCGTATGGAGCAAGGGAAGGAGGAGTGCTTTGGATGGCAAAAAGTTAAAGGTAGTCACTGTTTCTGCCCGGTTTCAAGCCGGGGACCTTTCACGTATGAGGCAAACATGATAACCACTACACTACAGAAACCAGACACTTCTTGCTTGTCCTGGAGCCCCGAAAGAGGAAAAGTAGAGCTTTTCATGAATATGATTAAGCCAGACAGGTAAAGACTCATGCATGCGTAAGTGGAGCCTGCGTGAAAAGGAAAGAAGACCAGAGAAAAAGCCATGTTTCTGCCCAGTTTCGAACTGGGGACCTTTCGTGTGTTAGGCGAACGTGATAACCACTACACTACAGAATGCACCTACACTTCTCAGGGTGTACCCACAAGCGGCTCATTTTACCCAAGCAAAGCTTGTTTTAACCACGTGCAGCTCATTTTAACCACATGCAGCTCATTTTAACCACACGCAACAACTAGGATCCACATCTGTCCTGATCAAGCTAACACGCTACTTTGGACTAACTCCAGCTCTTTTGCTTGGAGACAACTGGATCAAGAGGAGTAGGCAGACTAATGTGAGTTTTGTCAAGGTGCAGCTAGCATTGGAGGCCAAAAATCTTCTTTAGAAAGGAGGGGAATAGACCACTTTATGGAACAAAAAGCATCGCTGTTTCTGCCCAGTTTCGAGCTGGGGACCTTTTGCGTGTAAAGCAAACGTGATTACCACTACACTACAGAAACCTCTGGTGGAAACTGATTGCAATTTTGCTACCAAGAAGAAAGCAGTGCTCGCATAGGAACATAGACAACTGGCATATTGGGAACTAATACTCAAAAGAACCTTCCACATGAGAAAGGGAGCAATAAAGTAGCTATGAGAGGTAACAACATCTAAAATGTTGGGCTTAGGTCAATAGAGTATGCTTGAGTAAAAAAAAAGGCATTCGGGAATAGAAAGGTGGGGAGGGGAAAGACAACCATGGCATGCAGCAAAATATCATAAGTCTTAACTACTGGGAAAGCCTGAACTTTGCAGATGATGCGACGGCAACCAAAGTGGCAGTACTTGGAGAAGGGCTGGATAGGAAGAAGACAAGGGAGGTTGGAGTCAAAGGCAAATTCCAGGCAATATAAACTTACAAAGCAGGTGATAGGACAGTTCTACTTCTAGATAGTGCAGTATCTAGGGAGAAAGAAAAGAGACAAAGCTTCGTGTTTTGCAAGTTGAGTTTTAGATCTCTCTTAGATGGATATGCATGTAGGGATGGCTGAGAGGCAGTCTGAAAGAGGCTATTAGCAGTTGCCTGAGAAAGTGAGTGAAGAAAAGACACTGGCCAGTCACATTGAGGGCCAGCTTGCAAGCGTATGGAGCAAGGGAAGGAGGAGTGCTTTGGATGGCAAAAAGTTAAAGGTAGACACTGTTTCTGCCCGGTTTCGAACCGGGGACCTTTCGCGTGTGAGGCGAACATGATAACCACTACACTACAGAAACCAGACACTTCTTGCTTGTCCTGGAGCCCTGAAAGAGGAAAAGTAGAGCTTTTCATGAATATGATTAAGACAGACAGGTAAAGACTCATGCATGCGTAAGTGGAGCCTGCGTGAAAAGGAAAGAAGACCAGAGAAAAAGCCATGTTTCTGCCCAGTTTCGAACTGGGGACCTTTCGTGTGTTAGGCGAACGTGATAACCACCACACTACAGAAACCACCTACACTTCTCAGGGTGTACCCACAAGCGGCTCATTTTACCCAAGCAAAGCTTGTTTTAACCACGTGCAGCTCATTTTAACCACATGCAGCTCATTTTAACCACACGCAACAACTAGGATCCACATCTGTCCTGATCAAGCTAACACGCTACTTTGGACTAACTCCAGCTCTTTTGCTTGGAGACAACTGGATCAAGAGGAGTAGGCAGACTAATGTGAGTTTTGTCAAGGTGCAGCTAGCATTGGAGGCCAAAAATCTTCTTTAGAAAGGAGGGGAATAGACCACTTTATGGAACAAAAAGCATCGCTGTTTCTGCCCAGTTTTGAGCTGGGGACCTTTTGCGTGTAAAGCAAACGTGATAACCACTACACTACAGAAACCTCCGGTGGAAACTCATTGCAATTTTGCTACCAAGAAGAAAGCAGTGCTCGCATAGGAACATAGACAACTGGCATATTGGGAACTAATACTCAAAAGAACCTTCCACATGAGAAAGGGAGCAATAAAGTAGCTATGAGAGGTAACAACATCTAAAATGTTGGGCTTAGGTCAATAGAGTATGCTTGAGTAAAAAAAAAGGCATTCGGGAATAGAAAGGTGGGGAGGGGAAAGACAACCATGGCATGCAGCAAAATATCATAAGTCTTAACTACTGGGAAAGCCTGAACTTTGCAGATGATGCGACGGCAACCAAAGTGGCAGTACTTGGAGAAGGGCTGGATAGGAAGAAGACAAGGGAGGTTGGAGTCAAAGGCAAATTCCAGGCAATATAAACTTACAAAGCAGGTGGTAGGACAGTTCTACTTCTAGATAGTGCAGTATCTAGGGAGAAGGAAAAGAGACAAAGCTTGGTGTTTTGCAAGTTGAGTTTTAGATCTCTCTTAGATGGATATGCATGTAGGGATGGCTGAGAGGCAGTCTGAAAGAGGCTATTAGCAGTTGCCTGAGAAAGTGAGTGAAGAAAAGACACTGGCCAGTCACATTGAGGGCCAGCTTGCAAGCGTATGGAGCAAGGGAAGGAGGAGTGCTTTGGATGGCAAAAAGTTAAAGGTAGTCACTGTTTCTGCCCGGTTTCAAGCCGGGGACCTTTCACGTATGAGGCAAACATGATAACCACTACACTACAGAAACCAGACACTTCTTGCTTGTCCTGGAGCCCCGAAAGAGGAAAAGTAGAGCTTTTCATGAATATGATTAAGCCAGACAGGTAAAGACTCATGCATGCGTAAGTGGAGCCTGCGTGAAAAGGAAAGAAGACCAGAGAAAAAGCCATGTTTCTGCCCAGTTTCGAACTGGGGACCTTTCGTGTGTTAGGCGAACGTGATAACCACTACACTACAGAATGCACCTACACTTCTCAGGGTGTACCCACAAGCGGCTCATTTTACCCAAGCAAAGCTTGTTTTAACCACGTGCAGCTCATTTTAACCACATGCAGCTCATTTTAACCACACGCAACAACTAGGATCCACATCTGTCCTGATCAAGCTAACACGCTACTTTGGACTAACTCCAGCTCTTTTGCTTGGAGACAACTGGATCAAGAGGAGTAGGCAGACTAATGTGAGTTTTGTCAAGGTGCAGCTAGCATTGGAGGCCAAAAATCTTCTTTAGAAAGGAGGGGAATAGACCACTTTATGGAACAAAAAGCATCGCTGTTTCTGCCCAGTTTCGAGCTGGGGACCTTTTGCGTGTAAAGCAAACGTGATTACCACTACACTACAGAAACCTCCAGTGGAAACTGATTGCAATTTTGCTACCAAGAAGAAAGCAGTGCTCGCATAGGAACATAGACAACTGGCATATTGGGAACTAATACTCAAAAGAACCTTCCACATGAGAAAGGGAGCAATAAAGTAGCTATGAGAGGTAACAACATCTAAAATGTTGGGCTTAGGTCAATAGAGTATGCTTGAGTAAAAAAAAAGGCATTCGGGAATAGAAAGGTGGGGAGGGGAAAGACAACCATGGCATGCAGCAAAATATCATAAGTCTTAACTACTGGGAAAGCCTGAACTTTGCAGATGATGCGACGGCAACCAAAGTGGCAGTACTTGGAGAAGGGCTGGATAGGAAGAAGACAAGGGAGGTTGGAGTCAAAGGCAAATTCCAGGCAATATAAACTTACAAAGCAGGTGATAGGACAGTTCTACTTCTAGATAGTGCAGTATCTAGGGAGAAAGAAAAGAGACAAAGCTTCGTGTTTTGCAAGTTGAGTTTTAGATCTCTCTTAGATGGATATGCATGTAGGGATGGCTGAGAGGCAGTCTGAAAGAGGCTATTAGCAGTTGCCTGAGAAAGTGAGTGAAGAAAAGACACTGGCCAGTCACATTGAGGGCCAGCTTGCAAGCGTATGGAGCAAGGGAAGGAGGAGTGCTTTGGATGGCAAAAAGTTAAAGGTAGACACTGTTTCTGCCCGGTTTCGAACCGGGGACCTTTCGCGTGTGAGGCGAACATGATAACCACTACACTACAGAAACCAGACACTTCTTGCTTGTCCTGGAGCCCTGAAAGAGGAAAAGTAGAGCTTTTCATGAATATGATTAAGACAGACAGGTAAAGACTCATGCATGCGTAAGTGGAGCCTGCGTGAAAAGGAAAGAAGACCAGAGAAAAAGCCATGTTTCTGCCCAGTTTCGAACTGGGGACCTTTCGTGTGTTAGGCGAACGTGATAACCACCACACTACAGAAACCACCTACACTTCTCAGGGTGTACCCACAAGTGGCTCATTTTACCCAAGCAAAGCTTGTTTTAACCACGTGCAGCTCATTTTAACCACACGCAGCTCATTTTAACCACACGCAGCTCATTTTAACCACACGCAACAACTAGGATCCACATCTGTCCTGATCAAGCTAACACGCTACTTTGGACTAACTCCAGCTTTTTTGCTTGGAGACAACTGGATCAAGAGGAGTAGGCAGACTAATGTGAGTTTTGTCAAGGTGCAGCTAGCATTGGAGGCCAAAAATCTTCTTTAGAAAGGAGGGGAATAGACCACTTTATGGAACAAAAAGCATCGCTGTTTCTGCCCAGTTTCGAGCTGGGGACCTTTTGCGTGTAAAGCAAACGTGATAACCACTACACTACAGAAACCTCCGGTGGAAACTCATTGCAATTTTGCTACCAAGAAGAAAGCAGTGCTCGCATAGGAACATAGACAACTGGCATATTGGGAACTAATACTCAAAAGAACCTTCCACATGAGAAAGGGAGCAATAAAGTAGCTATGAGAGGTAACAACATCTAAAATGTTGGGCTTAGGTCAATAGAGTATGCTTGAGTAAAAAAAAAGGCATTCGGGAATAGAAAGGTGGGGAGGGGAAAGACAACCATGGCATGCAGCAAAATATCATAAGTCTTAACTACTGGGAAAGCCTGAACTTTGCAGATGATGCGACGGCAACCAAAGTGGCAGTACTTGGAGAAGGGCTGGATAGGAAGAAGACAAGGGAGGTTGGAGTCAAAGGCAAATTCCAGGCAATATAAACTTACAAAGCAGGTGGTAGGACAGTTCTACTTCTAGATAGTGCAGTATCTAGGGAGAAGGAAAAGAGACAAAGCTTGGTGTTTTGCAAGTTGAGTTTTAGATCTCTCTTAGATGGATATGCATGTAGGGATGGCTGAGAGGCAGTCTGAAAGAGGCTATTAGCAGTTGCCTGAGAAAGTGAGTGAAGAAAAGACACTGGCCAGTCACATTGAGGGCCAGCTTGCAAGCGTATGGAGCAAGGGAAGGAGGAGTGCTTTGGATGGCAAAAAGTTAAAGGTAGACACTGTTTCTGCCCGGTTTCGAACCGGGGACCTTTCGCATGTGAGGCAAACATGATAACCACTACACTACAGAAACCAGACACTTCTTGCTTGTCCTGGAGCCCCGAAAGAGGAAAAGTAGAGCTTTTCATGAATATGATTAAGCCAGACAGGTAAAGACTCATGCATGCGTAAGTGGAGCCTGCGTGAAAAGGAAAGAAGACCAGAGAAAAAGCCATGTTTCTGCCCAGTTTCGAACTGGGGACCTTTCGTGTGTTAGGCGAACGTGATAACCACTACACTACAGAATGCACCTACACTTCTCAGGGTGCACCCACAAGTGGCTCATTTTACCCAAGCAAAGCTTGTTTTAACCACGTGCAGCTCATTTTAACCACATGCAGCTCATTTTAACCACACGCAACAACTAGGATCCACATCTGTCCTGATCAAGCTAACACGCTACTTTGGACTAACTCCAGCTCTTTTGCTTGGAGACAACTGGATCAAGAGGAGTAGGCAGACTAATGTGAGTTTTGTCAAGGTGCAGCTAGCATTGGAGGCCAAAAATCTTCTTTAGAAAGGAGGGGAATAGACCACTTTATGGAACAAAAAGCATCGCTGTTTCTGCCCAGTTTCGAGCTGGGGACCTTTTGCGTGTAAAGCAAACGTGATAACCACTACACTACAGAAACCTCCGGTGGTAACTGATTGCAATTTTGCTACCAAGAAGAAAGCAGTGCTCGCATAGGAACATAGACAACTGGCATATTGGGAACTAATACTCAAAAGAACCTTCCACATGAGAAAGGGAGCAATAAAGTAGCTATGAGAGGTAACAACATCTAAAATGTTGGGCTTAGGTCAATAGAGTATGCTTGAGTAAAAAAAAAGGCATTCGGGAATAGAAAGGTGGGGAGGGGAAAGACAACCATGGCATGCAGCAAAATATCATAAGTCTTAACTACTGGGAAAGCCTGAACTTTGCAGATGATGCGACGGCAACCAAAGTGGCAGTACTTGGAGAAGGGCTGGATAGGAAGAAGACAAGGGAGGTTGGAGTCAAAGGCAAATTCCAGGCAATATAAACTTACAAAGCAGGTGATAGGACAGTTCTACTTCTAGATAGTGCAGTATCTAGGGAGAAGGAAAAGAGACAAAGCTTGGTGTTTTGCAAGTTGAGTTTTAGATCTCTTTTAGATGGATATGCATGTAGGGATGGCTGAGAGGCAGTCTGAAAGAGGCTATTAGCAGTTGCCTGAGAAAGTGAGTGAAGAAAAGACACTGGCCAGTCACATTGAGGGCCAGCTTGCAAGCGTATGGAGCAAGGGAAGGAGGAGTGCTTTGGATGGCAAAAAGTTAAAGGTAGACACTGTTTCTGCCCGGTTTCGAACCGGGGACCTTTCGCGTGTGAGGCAAACATGATAACCACTACACTACAGAAACCAGACACTTCTTGCTTGTCCTGGAGCCCCGAAAGAGGAAAAGTAGAGCTTTTCATGAATATGATTAAGCCAGACAGGTAAAGACTCATGCATGCGTAAGTGGAGCCTGCGTGAAAAGGAAAGAAGACCAGAGAAAAAGCCATGTTTCTGCCCAGTTTCGAACTGGGGACCTTTCGCGTGTTAGGCGAACGTGATAACCACTACACTACAGAAACCACCTACACTTCTCAGGGTGTACCCACAAGTGGCTCATTTTACCCAAGCAAAGCTTGTTTTAACCACGTGCAGCTCATTTTAACCACACGCAGCTCATTTTAACCACACGCAACAACTAGGATCCACATCTGTCCTGATCAAGCTAACACGCTACTTTGGACTAACTCCAGCTCTTTTGCTTGGAGACAACTGGATCAAGAGGAGTAGGCAGACTAATGTGAGTTTTGTCAAGGTGCAGCTAGCATTGGAGGCCAAAAATCTTCTTTAGAAAGGAGGGGAATAGACCACTTTATGGAACAAAAAGCATCACTGTTTCTGCCCAGTTTCGAGCTGGGGACCTTTTGCGTGTAAAGCAAACATGATAACCACTACACTACAGAAACCTCCGGTGGAAACTAATTGCAATTTTGCTACCAAGAAGAAAGCAGTGCTCGCATAGGAACATAGACAACTGGCATATTGGGAACTAATACTCAAAAGAACCTTCCACATGAGAAAGGGAGCAATAAAGTAGCTATGAGAGGTAACAACATCTAAAATGTTGGGCTTAGGTCAATAGAGTATGCTTGAGTAAAAAAAAAAGGCATTCGGGAATAGAAAGGTGGGGAGGGGAAAGACAACCATGGCATGCAGCAAAATATCATAAGTCTTAACTACTGGGAAAGCCTGAACTTTGCAGATGATGCGACGGCAACCAAAGTGGCAGTACTTGGAGAAGGGCTGGATAGGAAGAAGACAAGGGAGGTTGGAGTCAAAGGCAAATTCCAGGCAATATAAACTTACAAAGCAGGTGATAGGACAGTTCTACTTCTAGATAGTGCAGTATCTAGGGAGAAGGAAAAGAGACAAAGCTTGGTGTTTTGCAAGTTGAGTTTTAGATCTCTCTTAGATGGATATGCATGTAGGGATGGCTGAGAGGCAGTCTGAAAGAGGCTATTAGCAGTTGCCTGAGAAAGTGAGTGAAGAAAAGACACTGGCCAGTCACATTGAGGGCCAGCTTGCAAGCGTATGGAGCAAGGGAAGGAGGAGTGCTTTGGATGGCAAAAAGGTGAAGGTAGACACTGTTTCTGCCCGGTTTCTAACCTGGGACCTTTCGCGTGTGAGGCAAACATGATAACCACTACACTACAGAAACCAGACACTTCTTGCTTGTCCTGGAGCCCCGAAAGAGGAAAAGTAAAGCTTTTCATGAATATGATTAAGCCAGACAGGTAAAGACTCATGCATGCGTAAGTGGAGCCTGCGTGAAAAGGAAAGAAGACCAGAGAAAAAGCCATGTTTCTGCCCAGTTTCGAACTGGGGACCTTTCGCGTGTTAGGCGAACGTGATAACCACTACACTACAGAAACCACCTACACTTCTCAGGGTGTACCCACAAGTGGCTCATTTTACCCAAGCAAAGCTTGTTTTAACCACGTGCAGCTCATTTTGACCACACGCAGCTCATTTTAACCACACGCAACAACTAGGATCCACATCTGTCCTGATCAAGCTAACACGCTACTTTGGACTAACTCCAGCTCTTTTGCTTGGAGACAACTGGATCAAGAGGAGTAGGCAGACTAATGTGAGTTTTGTCAAGGTGCAGCTAGCATTGGAGGCCAAAAATCTTCTTTAGAAAGGAGGGGAATAGACCACTTTATGGAACAAAAAGCATCGCTGTTTCTGCCCAGTTTCGAGCTGGGGACCTTTTGCGTGTAAAGCAAACGTGATAACCACTACACTACAGAAACCTCCGGTGGTAACTGATTGCAATTTTGCTACCAAGAAGAAAGCAGTGCTCGCATAGGAACATAGACAACTGGCATATTTGGAACTAATACTCAAAAGAACCTTCCACATGAGAAAGGGAGCAATAAAGTAGCTATGAGAGGTAACAACATTTAAAATGTTGGGCTTAGGTCAATAGAGTATGCTTGAGTAAAAAAAAAGGCATTCGGGAATAGAAAGGTGGGGAGGGGAAAGACAACCATGGCATGCAGCAAAATATCATAAGTCTTAACTACTGGGAAAGCCTGAACTTTGCAGATGATGCGACGGCAACCAAAGTGGCAGTACTTGGAGAAGGGCTGGATAGGAAGAAGACAAGGGAGGTTGGAGTCAAAGGCAAATTCCAGGCAATATAAACTTACAAAGCAGGTGATAGGACAGTTCTACTTCTAGATAGTGCAGTATCTAGGGAGAAGGAAAAGAGACAAAGCTTGGTGTTTTGCAAGTTGAGTTTTAGATCTCTCTTAGATGGATATGCATGTAGGGATGGCTGAGAGGCAGTCTGAAAGAGGCTATTAGCAGTTGCCTGAGAAAGTGAGTGAAGAAAAGACACTGGCCAGTCACATTGAGGGCCAGCTTGCAAGCGTATGGAGCAAGGGAAGGAGGAGTGCTTTGGATGGCAAAAAGTTAAAGGTAGACACTGTTTCTGCCCGGTTTTGAACCGGGGACCTTTCACGTGTGAGGCAAACATGATAACCACTACACTACAGAAACCAGACACTTCTTGCTTGTCCTGGAGCCCCGAAAGAGGAAAAGTAGAGCTTTTCATGAATATGATTAAGCCAGACAGGTAAAGACTCATGCATGCGTAAGTGGAGCCTGCGTGAAAAGGAAAGAAGACCAGAGAAAAAGCCATGTTTCTGCCCAGTTTCGAACTGGGGACCTTTCGCGTGTTAGGCGAACGTGATAACCACTACACTACAGAAACCACCTACACTTCTCAGGGTGTACCCACAAGTGGCTCATTTTACCCAAGCAAAGCTTGTTTTAACCACGTGCAGCTCATTTTAACCACACGCAGCTCATTTTAACCACACGCAACAACTAGGATCCACATCTGTCCTGATCAAGCTAACACGCTACTTTGGACTAACTCCAGCTCTTTTGCTTGGAGACAACTGGATCAAGAGGAGTAGGCAGACTAATGTGAGTTTTGTCAAGGTGCAGCTAGCATTGGAGGCCAAAAATCTTCTTTAGAAAGGAGGGGAATAGACCACTTTATGGAACAAAAAGCATCGCTGTTTCTGCCCAGTTTCGAGCTGGGGACCTTTTGCGTGTAAAGCAAACGTGATAACCACTACACTACAGAAACCTCCGGTGGAAACTCATTGCAATTTTGCTACCAAGAAGAAAGCAGTGCTCGCATAGGAACATAGACAACTGGCATATTGGGAACTAATACTCAAAAGAACCTTCCACATGAGAAAGGGAGCAATAAAGTAGCTATGAGAGGTAACAACATCTAAAATGTTGGGCTTAGGTCAATAGAGTATGCTTGAGTAAAAAAAAAGGCATTCGGGAATAGAAAGGTGGGGAGGGGAAAGACAACCATGGCATGCAGCAAAATATCATAAGTCTTAACTACTGGGAAAGCCTGAACTTTGCAGATGATGCGACGGCAACCAAAGTGGCAGTACTTGGAGAAGGGCTGGATAGGAAGAAGACAAGGGAGGTTGGAGTCAAAGGCAAATTCCAGGCAATATAAACTTACAAAGCAGGTGGTAGGACAGTTCTACTTCTAGATAGTGCAGTATCTAGGGAGAAGGAAAAGAGACAAAGCTTGGTGTTTTGCAAGTTGAGTTTTAGATCTCTCTTAGATGGATATGCATGTAGGGATGGCTGAGAGGCAGTCTGAAAGAGGCTATTAGCAGTTGCCTGAGAAAGTGAGTGAAGAAAAGACACTGGCCAGTCACATTGAGGGCCAGCTTGCAAGCGTATGGAGCAAGGGAAGGAGGAGTGCTTTGGATGGCAAAAAGTTAAAGGTAGTCACTGTTTCTGCCCGGTTTCAAGCCGGGGACCTTTCACGTATGAGGCAAACATGATAACCACTACACTACAGAAACCAGACACTTCTTGCTTGTCCTGGAGCCCCGAAAGAGGAAAAGTAGAGCTTTTCATGAATATGATTAAGCCAGACAGGTAAAGACTCATGCATGCGTAAGTGGAGCCTGCGTGAAAAGGAAAGAAGACCAGAGAAAAAGCCATGTTTCTGCCCAGTTTCGAACTGGGGACCTTTCGTGTGTTAGGCGAACGTGATAACCACTACACTACAGAATGCACCTACACTTCTCAGGGTGTACCCACAAGCGGCTCATTTTACCCAAGCAAAGCTTGTTTTAACCACGTGCAGCTCATTTTAACCACATGCAGCTCATTTTAACCACACGCAACAACTAGGATCCACATCTGTCCTGATCAAGCTAACACGCTACTTTGGACTAACTCCAGCTCTTTTGCTTGGAGACAACTGGATCAAGAGGAGTAGGCAGACTAATGTGAGTTTTGTCAAGGTGCAGCTAGCATTGGAGGCCAAAAATCTTCTTTAGAAAGGAGGGGAATAGACCACTTTATGGAACAAAAAGCATCGCTGTTTCTGCCCAGTTTCGAGCTGGGGACCTTTTGCGTGTAAAGCAAACGTGATTACCACTACACTACAGAAACCTCTGGTGGAAACTGATTGCAATTTTGCTACCAAGAAGAAAGCAGTGCTCGCATAGGAACATAGACAACTGGCATATTGGGAACTAATACTCAAAAGAACCTTCCACATGAGAAAGGGAGCAATAAAGTAGCTATGAGAGGTAACAACATCTAAAATGTTGGGCTTAGGTCAATAGAGTATGCTTGAGTAAAAAAAAAGGCATTCGGGAATAGAAAGGTGGGGAGGGGAAAGACAACCATGGCATGCAGCAAAATATCATAAGTCTTAACTACTGGGAAAGCCTGAACTTTGCAGATGATGCGACGGCAACCAAAGTGGCAGTACTTGGAGAAGGGCTGGATAGGAAGAAGACAAGGGAGGTTGGAGTCAAAGGCAAATTCCAGGCAATATAAACTTACAAAGCAGGTGATAGGACAGTTCTACTTCTAGATAGTGCAGTATCTAGGGAGAAAGAAAAGAGACAAAGCTTCGTGTTTTGCAAGTTGAGTTTTAGATCTCTCTTAGATGGATATGCATGTAGGGATGGCTGAGAGGCAGTCTGAAAGAGGCTATTAGCAGTTGCCTGAGAAAGTGAGTGAAGAAAAGACACTGGCCAGTCACATTGAGGGCCAGCTTGCAAGCGTATGGAGCAAGGGAAGGAGGAGTGCTTTGGATGGCAAAAAGTTAAAGGTAGACACTGTTTCTGCCCGGTTTCGAACCGGGGACCTTTCGCGTGTGAGGCGAACATGATAACCACTACACTACAGAAACCAGACACTTCTTGCTTGTCCTGGAGCCCTGAAAGAGGAAAAGTAGAGCTTTTCATGAATATGATTAAGACAGACAGGTAAAGACTCATGCATGCGTAAGTGGAGCCTGCGTGAAAAGGAAAGAAGACCAGAGAAAAAGCCATGTTTCTGCCCAGTTTCGAACTGGGGACCTTTCGTGTGTTAGGCGAACGTGATAACCACCACACTACAGAAACCACCTACACTTCTCAGGGTGTACCCACAAGCGGCTCATTTTACCCAAGCAAAGCTTGTTTTAACCACGTGCAGCTCATTTTAACCACATGCAGCTCATTTTAACCACACGCAACAACTAGGATCCACATCTGTCCTGATCAAGCTAACACGCTACTTTGGACTAACTCCAGCTCTTTTGCTTGGAGACAACTGGATCAAGAGGAGTAGGCAGACTAATGTGAGTTTTGTCAAGGTGCAGCTAGCATTGGAGGCCAAAAATCTTCTTTAGAAAGGAGGGGAATAGACCACTTTATGGAACAAAAAGCATCGCTGTTTCTGCCCAGTTTCGAGCTGGGGACCTTTTGCGTGTAAAGCAAACGTGATAACCACTACACTACAGAAACCTCCGGTGGAAACTCATTGCAATTTTGCTACCAAGAAGAAAGCAGTGCTCGCAAAGGAACATAGACAACTGGCATATTGGGAACTAATACTCAAAAGAACCTTCCACATGAGAAAGGGAGCAATAAAGTAGCTATGAAAGGTAACAACATCTAAAATGTTGGGCTTAGGTCAATAGAGTATGCTTGAGTAAAAAAAAAGGCATTCGGGAATAGAAAGGTGGGGAGGGGAAAGACAACCATGGCATGCAGCAAAATATCATAAGTCTTAACTACTGGGAAAGCCTGAACTTTGCAGATGATGCGACGGCAACCAAAGTGGCAGTACTTGGAGAAGGGCTGGATAGGAAGAAGACAAGGGAGGTTGGAGTCAAAGGCAAATTCCAGGCAATATAAACTTACAAAGCAGGTGGTAGGACAGTTCTACTTCTAGATAGTGCAGTATCTAGGGAGAAGGAAAAGAGACAAAGCTTGGTGTTTTGCAAGTTGAGTTTTAGATCTCTCTTAGATGGATATGCATGTAGGGATGGCTGAGAGGCAGTCTGAAAGAGGCTATTAGCAGTTGCCTGAGAAAGTGAGTGAAGAAAAGACACTGGCCAGTCACATTGAGGGCCAGCTTGCAAGCGTATGGAGCAAGGGAAGGAGGAGTGCTTTGGATGGCAAAAAGTTAAAGGTAGTCACTGTTTCTGCCCGGTTTCAAGCCGGGGACCTTTCACGTATGAGGCAAACATGATAACCACTACACTACAGAAACCAGACACTTCTTGCTTGTCCTGGAGCCCCGAAAGAGGAAAAGTAGAGCTTTTCATGAATATGATTAAGCCAGACAGGTAAAGACTCATGCATGCGTAAGTGGAGCCTGCGTGAAAAGGAAAGAAGACCAGAGAAAAAGCCATGTTTCTGCCCAGTTTCGAACTGGGGACCTTTCGTGTGTTAGGCGAACGTGATAACCACTACACTACAGAATGCACCTACACTTCTCAGGGTGTACCCACAAGCGGCTCATTTTACCCAAGCAAAGCTTGTTTTAACCACGTGCAGCTCATTTTAACCACATGCAGCTCATTTTAACCACACGCAACAACTAGGATCCACATCTGTCCTGATCAAGCTAACACGCTACTTTGGACTAACTCCAGCTCTTTTGCTTGGAGACAACTGGATCAAGAGGAGTAGGCAGACTAATGTGAGTTTTGTCAAGGTGCAGCTAGCATTGGAGGCCAAAAATCTTCTTTAGAAAGGAGGGGAATAGACCACTTTATGGAACAAAAAGCATCGCTGTTTCTGCCCAGTTTCGAGCTGGGGACCTTTTGCGTGTAAAGCAAACGTGATTACCACTACACTACAGAAACCTCCAGTGGAAACTGATTGCAATTTTGCTACCAAGAAGAAAGCAGTGCTCGCATAGGAACATAGACAACTGGCATATTGGGAACTAATACTCAAAAGAACCTTCCACATGAGAAAGGGAGCAATAAAGTAGCTATGAGAGGTAACAACATCTAAAATGTTGGGCTTAGGTCAATAGAGTATGCTTGAGTAAAAAAAAAGGCATTCGGGAATAGAAAGGTGGGGAGGGGAAAGACAACCATGGCATGCAGCAAAATATCATAAGTCTTAACTACTGGGAAAGCCTGAACTTTGCAGATGATGCGACGGCAACCAAAGTGGCAGTACTTGGAGAAGGGCTGGATAGGAAGAAGACAAGGGAGGTTGGAGTCAAAGGCAAATTCCAGGCAATATAAACTTACAAAGCAGGTGATAGGACAGTTCTACTTCTAGATAGTGCAGTATCTAGGGAGAAAGAAAAGAGACAAAGCTTCGTGTTTTGCAAGTTGAGTTTTAGATCTCTCTTAGATGGATATGCATGTAGGGATGGCTGAGAGGCAGTCTGAAAGAGGCTATTAGCAGTTGCCTGAGAAAGTGAGTGAAGAAAAGACACTGGCCAGTCACATTGAGGGCCAGCTTGCAAGCGTATGGAGCAAGGGAAGGAGGAGTGCTTTGGATGGCAAAAAGTTAAAGGTAGACACTGTTTCTGCCCGGTTTCGAACCGGGGACCTTTCGCGTGTGAGGCGAACATGATAACCACTACACTACAGAAACCAGACACTTCTTGCTTGTCCTGGAGCCCTGAAAGAGGAAAAGTAGAGCTTTTCATGAATATGATTAAGACAGACAGGTAAAGACTCATGCATGCGTAAGTGGAGCCTGCGTGAAAAGGAAAGAAGACCAGAGAAAAAGCCATGTTTCTGCCCAGTTTCGAACTGGGGACCTTTCGTGTGTTAGGCGAACGTGATAACCACCACACTACAGAAACCACCTACACTTCTCAGGGTGTACCCACAAGCGGCTCATTTTACCCAAGCAAAGCTTGTTTTAACCACGTGCAGCTCATTTTAACCACACGCAGCTCATTTTAACCACACGCAACAACTAGGATCCACATCTGTCCTGATCAAGCTAACACGCTACTTTGGACTAACTCCAGCTCTTTTGCTTGGAGACAACTGGATCAAGAGGAGTAGGCAGACTAATGTGAGTTTTGTCAAGGTGCAGCTAGCATTGGAGGCCAAAAATCTTCTTTAGAAAGGAGGGGAATAGACCACTTTATGGAACAAAAAGCATCGCTGTTTCTGCCCAGTTTCGAGCTGGGGACCTTTTGCGTGTAAAGCAAACATGATAACCACTACACTACAGAAACCTCCGGTGGAAACTGATTGCAATTTTGCTACCAAGAAGAAAGCAGTGCTCGCATAGGAACATAGACAACTGGCATATTGGGAACTAATACTCAAAAGAACCTTCCACATGAGAAAGGGAGCAATAAAGTAGCTATGAGAGGTAACAACATCTAAAATGTTGGGCTTAGGTCAATAGAGTATGCTTGAGTAAAAAAAAAGGCATTCGGGAATAGAAAGGTGGGGAGGGGAAAGACAACCATGGCATGCAGCAAAATATCATAAGTCTTAACTACTGGGAAAGCCTGAACTTTGCAGATGATGCGACGGCAACCAAAGTGGCAGTACTTGGAGAAGGGCTGGATAGGAAGAAGACAAGGGAGGTTGGAGTCAAAGGCAAATTCCAGGCAATGTAAACTTACAAAGCAGGTGGTAGGACAGTTCTACTTCTAGATAGTGCAGTATCTAGGGAGAAGGAAAAGAGACAAAGCTTGGTGTTTTGCAAGTTGAGTTTTAGATCTCTCTTAGATGGATGTGCATGTAGGGATGGCTGAGAGGCAGTCTGAAAGAGGCTATTAGCAGTTGCCTGAGAAAGTGAGTGAAGAAAAGACACTGGCCAGTCACATTGAGGGCCAGCTTGCAAGCGTATGGAGCAAGGGAAGGAGGAGTGCTTTGGATGGCAAAAAGTTAAAGGTAGACACTGTTTCTGCCCGGTTTCGAACCGGGGACCTTTCGCGTGTGAGGCAAACATGATAACCACTACACTACAGAAACCAGACACTTCTTGCTTGTCCTGGAGCCCCGAAAGAGGAAAAGTAGAGCTTTTCATGAATATGATTAAGCCAGACAGGTAAAGACTCATGCATGCGTAAGTGGAGCCTGCGTGAAAAGGAAAGAAGACCAGAGAAAAAGCCATGTTTCTGCCCAGTTTCGAAATGGGGACCTTTCACGAGTTAGGCGAACGTGATAACCACTACACTACAGAAACCACCTACACTTCTCAGGGTGTACCCACAAGCGGCTCATTTTACCCAAGCAAAGCTTGTTTTAACCACGTGCAGCTCATTTTAACCACACGCAGCTCATTTTAACCACACGCAACAACTAGGATACACATCTGTCCTGATCAAGCTAACACGCTACTTTGGACTAACTCCAGCTCTTTTGCTTGGAGACAACTGGATCAAGAGGAGTAGGCAGACTAATGTGAGTTTTGTCAAGGTGCAGCTAGCATTGGAGGCCAAAAATCTTCTTTAGAAAGGAGGGGAATAGACCACTTTATGGAACAAAAAGCATCGCTGTTTCTGCCCAGTTTCAAGCTGGGGACCTTTTGCGTGTAAAGGAAACGTGATAACCACTACACTACAGAAACCTCTGGTGGAAACTGATTGCAATTTTGCTACCAAGAAGAAAGCAGTGCTCGCATAGGAACATAGACAACTGGCATATTGGGAACTAATACTCAAAAGAACCTTCCACATGAGAAAGGGAGCAATAAAGTAGCTATGAGAGGTAACAACATCTAAAATGTTGGGCTTAGGTCAATAGAGTATGCTTGAGTAAAAAAAAAGGCATTCGGGAATAGAAAGGTGGGGAGGGGAAAGACAACCATGGCATGCAGCAAAATATCATAAGTCTTAACTACTGGGAAAGCCTGAACTTTGCAGATGATGTGACGGCAACCAAAGTGGCAGTACTTGGAGAAGGGCTGGATAGGAAGAAGACAAGGGAGGTTGGAGTCAAAGGCAAATTCCAGGCAATATAAACTTACAAAGCAGGTGGTAGGACAGTTCTACTTCTAGATAGTGCAGTATCTAGGGAGAAGAAAAAGAGACAAAGCTTGGTGTTTTTCAAGTTGAGTTTTAGATCTCTCTTAGATGGATATGCATGTAGGGATGGCTGAGAGGCAGTCTGAAAGAGGCTATTAGCAGTTGCCTGAGAAAGTGAGTGAAGAAAAGACACTGGCCAGTCACATTGAGGGCCAGCTTGCAAGCGTATGGAGCAAGGGAAGGAGGAGTGCTTTGGATGGCAAAAAGTTAAAGGTAGACACTGTTTCTGCCCGGTTTCGAACCGGGGACCTTTCGCGTGTGAGGCGAACATGATAACCACTACACTACAGAAACCAGACACTTCTTGCTTGTCCTGGAGCCCTGAAAGAGGAAAAGTAGAGCTTTTCATGAATATGATTAAGACAGACAGGTAAAGACTCATGCATGCGTAAGTGGAGCCTGCGTGAAAAGGAAAGAAGACCAGAGAAAAAGCCATGTTTCTGCCCAGTTTCGAACTGGGGACCTTTCGTGTGTTAGGCGAACGTGATAACCACTACACTACAGAAACCACCTACACTTCTCAGGGTGTACCCACAAGCGGCTCATTTTACCCAAGCAAAGCTTGTTTTAACCACGTGCAGCTCATTTTAACCACATGCAGCTCATTTTAACCACACGCAACAACTAGGATCCACATCTGTCCTGATCAAGCTAACACGCTACTTTGGACTAACTCCAGCTCTTTTGCTTGGAGACAACTGGATCAAGAGGAGTAGGCAGACTAATGTGAGTTTTGTCAAGGTGCAGCTAGCATTGGAGGCCAAAAATCTTCTTTAGAAAGGAGGGGAATAGACCACTTTATGGAACAAAAAGCATCGCTGTTTCTGCCCAGTTTCGAGCTGGGGACCTTTTGCGTGTAAAGCAAACGTGATTACCACTACACTACAGAAACCTCCGGTGGAAACTGATTGCAATTTTGCTACCAAGAAGAAAGCAGTGCTCGCATAGGAACATAGACAACTGGCATATTGGGAACTAATACTCAAAAGAACCTTCCACATGAGAAAGGGAGCAATAAAGTAGCTATGAGAGGTAACAACATCTAAAATGTTGGGCTTAGGTCAATAGAGTATGCTTGAGTAAAAAAAAAGGCATTCGGGAATAGAAAGGTGGGGAGGGGAAAGACAACCATGGCATGCAGCAAAATATCATAAGTCTTAACTACTGGGAAAGCCTGAACTTTGCAGATGATGCGACGGCAACCAAAGTGGCAGTACTTGGAGAAGGGCTGGATAGGAAGAAGACAAGGGAGGTTGGAGTCAAAGGCAAATTCCAGGCAATATAAACTTACAAAGCAGGTGATAGGACAGTTCTACTTCTAGATAGTGCAGTATCTAGGGAGAAAGAAAAGAGACAAAGCTTCGTGTTTTGCAAGTTGAGTTTTAGATCTCTCTTAGATGGATATGCATGTAGGGATGGCTGAGAGGCAGTCTGAAAGAGGCTATTAGCAGTTGCCTGAGAAAGTGAGTGAAGAAAAGACACTGGCCAGTCACATTGAGGGCCAGCTTGCAAGCGTATGGAGCAAGGGAAGGAGGAGTGCTTTGGATGGCAAAAAGTTAAAGGTAGACACTGTTTCTGCCCGGTTTCGAACCGGGGACCTTTCGCGTGTGAGGCGAACATGATAACCACTACACTACAGAAACCAGACACTTCTTGCTTGTCCTGGAGCCCTGAAAGAGGAAAAGTAGAGCTTTTCATGAATATGATTAAGACAGACAGGTAAAGACTCATGCATGCGTAAGTGGAGCCTGCGTGAAAAGGAAAGAAGACCGGTGAAAAAGCCATGTTTCTGCCCAGTTTCGAACTGGGGACCTTTCACGTGTTAGGCGAACGTGATAACCACTACACTACAGAAACCACCTACACTTCTCAGGGTGTACCCACAAGCGGCTCATTTTACCCAAGCAAAGCTTGTTTTAACCACGTGCAGCTCATTTTAACCACACGCAGCTCATTTTAACCACACGCAACAACTAGGATCCACATCTGTCCTGATCAAGCTAACACGCTACTTTGGACTAACTCCAGCTCTTTTGCTTGGAGACAACTGGATCAAGAGGAGTAGGCAGACTAATGTGAGTTTTGTCAAGGTGCAGCTAGCATTGGAGGCCAAAAATCTTCTTTAGAAAGGAGGGGAATAGACCACTTTATGGAACAAAAAGCATCGCTGTTTCTGCCCAGTTTCAAGCTGGGGACCTTTTGCATGTAAAAGAAACGTGATAACCACTACACTACAGAAACCTCTGGTGGAAACTGATTGCAATTTTGCTACCAAGAAGAAAGCAGTGCTCGCATAGGAACATAGACAACTGGCATATTGGGAACTAATACTCAAAAGAACCTTCCACATGAGAAAGGGAGCAATAAAGTAGCTATGAGAGGTAACAACATCTAAAATGTTGGGCTTAGGTCAATAGAGTATGCTTGAGTAAAAAAAAAGGCATTCGGTAATAGAAAGGTGGGGAGGGGAAAGACAACCATGGCATGCAGCAAAATATCATAAGTCTTAACTACTGGGAAAGCCTGAACTTTGCAGATGATGCGACGGCAACCAAAGTGGCAGTACTTGGAGAAGGGCTGGATAGGAAGAAGACAAGGGAGGTTGGAGTCAAACGCAAATTCCAGGCAATATAAACTTACAAAGCAGGTGGTAGGACAGTTCTACTTCTAGATAGTGCAGTATCTAGGGAGAAGAAAAAGAGACAAAGCTTGGTGTTTTGCAAGTTGAGTTTTAGATCTCTCTTAGATGGATATGCATGTAGGGATGGCTGAGAGGCAGTCTGAAAGAGGCTATTAGCAGTTGCCTGAGAAAGTGAGTGAAGAAAAGACACTGGCCAGTCACATTGAGGGCCAGCTTGCAAGCGTATGGAGCAAGGGAAGGAGGAGTGCTTTGGATGGCAAAAAGTTAAAGGTAGACACTGTTTCTGCCCAGTTTTGAACCGGGGACCTTTCACGTGTGAGGCAAACATGATAACCACTACACTACAGAAACCAGACACTTCTTGCTTGTCCTGGAGCCCCGAAAGAGGAAAAGTAGAGCTTTTCATGAATATGATTAAGCCAGACAGGTAAAGACTCATGCATGCGTAAGTGGAGCCTGCGTGAAAAGGAAAGAAGACCAGAGAAAAAGCCATGTTTCTGCCCAGTTTCGAACTGGGGACCTTTCGCGTGTTAGGCGAACGTGATAACCACTACACTACAGAAACCACCTACACTTCTCAGGGTGTACCCACAAGCGGCTCATTTTACCCAAGCAAAGCTTGTTTTAACCACGTGCAGCTCATTTTAACCACACGCAGCTCATTTTAACCACACGCAACAACTAGGATCCACATCTGTCCTGATCAAGCTAACACGCTACTTTGGACTAACTCCAGCTCTTTTGCTTGGAGACAACTGGATCAAGAGGAGTAGGCAGACTAATGTGAGTTTTGTCAAGGTGCAGCTAGCATTGGAGGCCAAAAATCTTCTTTAGAAAGGAGGGGAATAGACCACTTTATGGAACAAAAAGCATCGCTGTTTCTGCCCAGTTTCGAGCTGGGGACCTTTTGCGTGTAAAGGAAACATGATAACCACTACACTACAGAAACCTCTGGTGGAAACTGATTGCAATTTTGCTACCAAGAAGAAAGCAGTGCTCGCATAGGAACATAGACAACTGGCATATTGGGAACTAATACTCAAAAGAACCTTCCACATGAGAAAGGGAGCAATAAAGTAGCTATGAGAGGTAACAACATCTAAAATGTTGGGCTTAGGTCAATAGAGTATGCTTGAGTAAAAAAAAAGGCATTCAGGAATAGAAAGGTGCGGAGGGGAAAGACAACCATGGCATGCAGCAAAATATCATAAGTCTTAACTACTGGGAAAGCCTGAACTTTGCAGATGATGCGACGGCAACCAAAGTGGCAGTACTTGGAGAAGGGCTGGATAGGAAGAAGACAAGGGAGGTTGGAGTCAAAGGCAAATTCCAGGCAATATAAACTTACAAAGCAGGTGGTAGGACAGTTCTACTTCTAGATAGTGCAGTATCTAGGGAGAAGAAAAAGAGACAAAGCTTGGTGTTTTGCAAGTTGAGTTTTAGATCTCTCTTAGATGGATATGCATGTAGGGATGGCTGAGAGGCAGTCTGAAAGAGGCTATTAGCAGTTGCCTGAGAAAGTGAGTGAAGAAAAGACACTGGCCAGTCACATTGAGGGCCAGCTTGCAAGCGTATGGAGCAAGGGAAGGAGGAGTGCTTTGGATGGCAAAAAGTTAAAGGTAGACACTGTTTCTGCCCGGTTTCGAACCGGGGACCTTTCACGTGTGAGGCGAACGTGATAACCACTACACTACAGAAACCAGACACTTCTTGCTTGTCCTGGAGCCCCGAAAGAGGAGAAGTAGAGCTTTTCATGAATATGATTAAGCCAGACAGGTAAAGACTCTTGCATGCGTAAGTGGAGCCTGCGTGAAAAGGAAAGAAGATCAGAGAAAAAGCCATGTTTCTGCCCAGTTTCGAACTGGGGACCTTTCGCGTGTTAGGCGACCGTGATAACCACTACACTACAGAAACCACCTACACTTCTCAGGGTGTACCCACAAGTGGCTCATTTTACACAAGCAAAGCTTGTTTTAACCACGTGCAGCTCATTTTAACCACACGCAGCTCATTTTAACCACACGCAACAACTAGGATCCACATCTGTCCTGATCAAGCTAACACGCTACTTTGGACTAACTCCAGCTCTTTTGCTTGGAGACAACTGGATCAAGAGGAGTAGGCAGACTAATGTGAGTTTTGTCAAGGTGCAGCTAGCATTGGAGGCCAAAAATCTTCTTTAGAAAGGAGGGGAATAGACCACTTTATGGAACAAAAAGCATCGCTGTTTCTGCCCAGTTTCCACGCTGGGGACCTTTTGCGTGTAAAGCAAACGTGATTACCACTACACTACAGAAACCTCCGGTGGAAACTGATTGCAATTTTGCTACCAAGAAGAAAGCAGTGCTCGCATAGGAACATAGACAACTGGCATATTGGGAACTAATACTCAAAAGAACCTTCCACATGAGAAAGGGAGCAATAAAGTAGCTATGAGAGGTAACAACATCTAAAATGTTGGGCTTAGGTCAATAGAGTATGCTTGAGTAAAAAAAAAGGCATTCGGGAATAGAAAGGTGGGGAGGGGAAAGACAACCATGGCATGCAGCAAAATATCATAAGTCTTAACTACTGGGAAAGCCTGAACTTTGCAGATGATGCGACGGCAACCAAAGTGGCAGTACTTGGAGAAGGGCTGGATAGGAAGAAGACAAGGGAGGTTGGAGTCAAAGGCAAATTCCAGGCAATATAAACTTACAAAGCAGGTGGTAGGACAGTTCTACTTCTAGATAGTGCAGTATCTAGGGAGAAGAAAAAGAGACAAAGCTTGGTGTTTTGCAAGTTGAGTTTTAGATCTCTCTTAGATGGATATGCATGTAGGGATGGCTGAGAGGCAGTCTGAAAGAGGCTATTAGCAGTTGCCTGAGAAAGTGAGTGAAGAAAAGACACTGGCCAGTCACATTGAGGGCCAGCTTGCAAGCGTATGGAGCAAGGGAAGGAGGAGTGCTTTGGATGGCAAAAAGTTAAAGGTAGACACTGTTTCTGCCCGGTTTCGAACCGGGGACCTTTCACGTATGAGGCAAACATGATAACCACTACACTACAGAAACCAGACACTTCTTGCTTGTCCTGGAGCCCTGAAAGAGGAAAAGTAGAGCTTTTCATGAATATGATTAAGCCAGACAGGTAAAGACTCTTGCATGCGTAAGTGGAGCCTGCATGAAAAGGAAAGAAGACCAGAGAAAAAGCCATGTTTCTGCCCAGTTTCGAACTGGGGACCTTTCGCGTGTTAGGCGAACGCAGTGCTGGGCCGAAATTACGCATGAGCGTAATTACGCATCGTAATTCAATGTAAATTTACGCGTAAGCGCTACGCGTAAATTACGGTCTTACGCGTAATTATTTACGCGTAAGCAGAAGAGTGGTATCGTAATTACACTGTCTACCGTAATTGCTAGGTATGCGTAATTTTACGAACACTTACGCGTAATTTTACGCGTAATTACTAACGTAAAAACTCCCCTTTTCTAAAAGTAGCCAATCAGTCAACATCCTAAGCACCCAATAGTATCTTCTCCCGCCCTTCAGTATAAGCGTACGTTTTGACGCATACGAATGATATGTACGCAATAACTGTCACATTGACGGCTATTGCGTACATATCGTCCGTATGCGTAAAAAAATACGCATTAATGGGTATTACAGCACTACGCGTAACATCGTAGTGTAAGCGCCTACATTACAGTATCCTTACGCGTAACTGCGTAAGTTTACGCGTAATTACAGTGATGTACCGTAGATAATTTCCTACGCCGTAACCGTAATTGCGTAATGCGTAATAGCGTAAAATTACGCGTAATGATCCGTAAGCGTAGATTTTTCCATTACGACCAGCACTGGGCGAACGTGATAACCACTACACTACAGAAACCACCTACACTTCTCAGGGTGTACCCACAAGCGGCTCATTTTACCCAAGCAAAGCTTGTTTTAACCACGTGCAGCTCATTTTAACCACACGCAGCTCATTTTAACCACACGCAACAACTAGGATCCACATCTGTCCTGATCAAGCTAACACGCTACTTTGGACTAACTCCAGCTCTTTTGCTTGGAGACAACTGGATCAAGAGGAGTAGGCAGACTAATGTGAGTTTTGTCAAGGTGCAGCTAGCATTGGAGGCCAAAAATCTTCTTTAGAAAGGAGGGGAATAGACCACTTTATGGAACAAAAAGCATCGCTGTTTCTGCCCAGTTTCGAGCTGGGGACCTTTTGCGTGTAAAGCAAACATGATAACCACTACACTACAGAAACCTCCGGTGGAAACTGATTGCAATTTTGCTACCAAGAAGAAAGCAGTGCTCGCATAGGAACATAGACAACTGGCATATTGGGAACTAATACTCAAAAGAACCTTCCACATGAGAAAGGGAGCAATAAAGTAGCTATGAGAGGTAACAACATCTAAAATGTTGGGCTTAGGTCAATAGAGTATGCTTGAGTAAAAAAAAAGGCATTCGGGAATAGAAAGGTGGGGAGGGGAAAGACAACCATGGCATGCAGCAAAATATCATAAGTCTTAACTACTGGGAAAGCCTGAACTTTGCAGATGATGCGACGGCAACCAAAGTGGCAGTACTTGGAGAAGGGCTGGATAGGAAGAAGACAAGGGAGGTTGGAGTCAAAGGCAAATTCCAGGCAATGTAAACTTACAAAGCAGGTGGTAGGACAGTTCTACTTCTAGATAGTGCAGTATCTAGGGAGAAGGAAAAGAGACAAAGCTTGGTGTTTTGCAAGTTGAGTTTTAGATCTCTCTTAGATGGATGTGCATGTAGGGATGGCTGAGAGGCAGTCTGAAAGAGGCTATTAGCAGTTGCCTGAGAAAGTGAGTGAAGAAAAGACACTGGCCAGTCACATTGAGGGCCAGCTTGCAAGCGTATGGAGCAAGGGAAGGAGGAGTGCTTTGGATGGCAAAAAGTTAAAGGTAGACACTGTTTCTGCCCGGTTTCGAACCGGGGACCTTTCGCGTGTGAGGCAAACATGATAACCACTACACTACAGAAACCAGACACTTCTTGCTTGTCCTGGAGCCCCGAAAGAGGAAAAGTAGAGCTTTTCATGAATATGATTAAGCCAGACAGGTAAAGACTCATGCATGCGTAAGTGGAGCCTGCGTGAAAAGGAAAGAAGACCAGAGAAAAAGCCATGTTTCTGCCCAGTTTCGAAATGGGGACCTTTCACGAGTTAGGCGAACGTGATAACCACTACACTACAGAAACCACCTACACTTCTCAGGGTGTACCCACAAGCGGCTCATTTTACCCAAGCAAAGCTTGTTTTAACCACGTGCAGCTCATTTTAACCACACGCAGCTCATTTTAACCACACGCAACAACTAGGATACACATCTGTCCTGATCAAGCTAACACCAGTGCTGGGCCGAAATTACGCATGAGCGTAATTACGCATCGTAATTCAATGTAAATTTACGCGTAAGCGCTACGCGTAAATTACGGTCTTACGCGTAATTATTTACGCGTAAGCAGAAGAGTGGTATCGTAATTACACTGTCTACCGTAATTGCTAGGTACGCGTAATTTTACGAACACTTACGCGTAATTTTACGCGTAATTACTAACGTAAAAACTCCCCTTTTCTAAAAGTAGCCAATCAGTCAACATCCTAAGCACCCAATAGTATCTTCTCCCGCCCTTCAGTATAAGCGTACGTTTTGACGCATACGAATGATATGTACGCAATAACTGTCACATTGACGGCTATTGCGTACATATCGTCCGTATGCGTAAAAAAATACGCATTAATGGGTATTACAGCACTACGCGTAACATCGTAGTGTAAGCGCCTACATTACAGTATCCTTACGCGTAACTGCGTAAGTTTACGCGTAATTACAGTGATGTACCGTAGATAATTTCCTACGCCGTAACCGTAATTGCGTAATGCGTAATAGCGTAAAATTACGCGTAATGATCCGTAAGCGTAGATTTTTCCATTACGACCAGCACTGGGCGAACGTGATAACCACTACACTACAGAAACCACCTACACTTCTCAGGGTGTACCCACAAGCGGCTCATTTTACCCAAGCAAAGCTTGTTTTAACCACGTGCAGCTCATTTTAACCACACGCAGCTCATTTTAACCACACGCAACAACTAGGATCCACATCTGTCCTGATCAAGCTAACACGCTACTTTGGACTAACTCCAGCTCTTTTGCTTGGAGACAACTGGATCAAGAGGAGTAGGCAGACTAATGTGAGTTTTGTCAAGGTGCAGCTAGCATTGGAGGCCAAAAATCTTCTTTAAAAAGGAGGGGAATAGACCACTTTATGGAACAAAAAGCATCGCTGTTTCTGCCCAGTTTCGAGCTGGGGACCTTTTGCGTGTAAAGCAAACATGATAACCACTACACTACAGAAACCTCCGGTGGAAACTGATTGCAATTTTGCTACCAAGAAGAAAGCAGTGCTCGCATAGGAACATAGACAACTGGCATATTGGGAACTAATACTCAAAAGAACCTTCCACATGAGAAAGGGAGCAATAAAGTAGCTATGAGAGGTAACAACATCTAAAATGTTGGGCTTAGGTCAATAGAGTATGCTTGAGTAAAAAAAAGGCATTCGGGAATAGAAAGGTGGGGAGGGGAAAGACAACCATGGCATGCAGCAAAATATCATAAGTCTTAACTACTGGGAAAGCCTGAACTTTGCAGATGATGCGACGGCAACCAAAGTGGCAGTACTTGGAGAAGGGCTGGATAGGAAGAAGACAAGGGAGGTTGGAGTCAAAGGCAAATTCCAGGCAATGTAAACTTACAAAGCAGGTGGTAGGACAGTTCTACTTCTAGATAGTGCAGTATCTAGGGAGAAGGAAAAGAGACAAAGCTTGGTGTTTTGCAAGTTGAGTTTTAGATCTCTCTTAGATGGATATGCATGTAGGGATGGCTGAGAGGCAGTCTGAAAGAGGCTATTAGCAGTTGCCTGAGAAAGTGAGTGAAGAAAAGACACTGGCCAGTCACATTGAGGGCCAGCTTGCAAGCGTATGGAGCAAGGGAAGGAGGAGTGCTTTGGATGGCAAAAAGTTAAAGGTAGACACTGTTTCTCCCCGGTTTCGAACCAGGAACCTTTCGCTTGTGAGGCGAACATGATAACCACTACACTACAGAAACCAGACACTTCTTGCTTATCCTGGAGCCCCAAAAGAGGAAAAGTAGAGCTTTTCATGAATATGATTAAGCCAGACAGGTAAAGACTCATGCATGCGTAAGTGGAGCCTGCGTGAAAAGGAAAGAAGATCAGAGAAAAAGCCATGTTTCTGCACAGTTTCGAACTGGGGACCTTTCGCGTGTTAGGCGAACGTGATAACCACTACACTACAGAAACCACCTACACTTCTCAGGGTGTACCCACAAGCGGCTCATTTTACCCAAGCAAAGCTTGTTTTAACCACGTGCAGCTCATTTTAACCACACGCAGCTCATTTTAACCACACGCAACAACTAGGATCCACATCTGTCCTGATCAAGCTAACACGCTACTTTGGACTAACTCCAGCTCTTTTGCTTGGAGACAACTGGATCAAGAGGAGTAGGCAGACTAATGTGAGTTTTGTCAAGGTGCAGCTAGCATTGGAGGCCAAAAATCTTCTTTAGAAAGGAGGGGAATAGACCACTTTATGGAACAAAAAGCATCGCTGTTTCTGCCCAGCTTCGAGCTGGGGACCTTTTGCGTGTAAAGAAAACGTGATAACCACTACACTACAGAAACCTCCGGTGGAAACTGATTGCAATTTTGCTACCAAGAAGAAAGCAGTGCTCGCATAGGAACATAGACAACTGGCATATTGGGAACTAATACTCAAAAGAACCTTCCACATGAGAAAGGGAGCAATAAAGTAGCTATGAGAGGTAACAACATCTAAAATGTTGGGCTTAGGTCAATAGAGTATGCTTGAGTAAAAAAAAAGGCATTCGGGAATAGAAAGGTGGGGAGGGGAAAGACAACCATGGCATGCAGCAAAATATCATAAGTCTTAACTACTGGGAAAGCCTGAACTTTGCAGATGATGCGACGGCAACCAAAGTGGCAGTACTTGGAGAAGGGCTGGATAGGAAGAAGACAAGGGAGGTTGGAGTCAAAGGCAAATTCCAGGCAATATAAACTTACAAAGCAGCTGATAGGACAGTTCTACTTCTAGATAGTGCAGTATCTAGGGAGAAGGAAAAGAGACAAAGCTTGGTGTTTTGCAAGTTGAGTTTTAGATCTCTCTTAGATGGATATGCATGTAGGGATGGCTGAGAGGCAGTCTGAAAGAGGCTATTAGCAGTTGCCTGAGAAAGTGAGTGAAGAAAAGACACTGGCCAGTCACATTGAGGGCCAGCTTGCAAGCGTATGGAGCAAGGGAAGGAGGAGTGCTTTGGATGGCAAAAAGTTAAAGGTAGACACTGTTTCTGCCCAGTTTCGAACCGGGGACCTTTTGCGTGTGAGGCGAACGTGATAACCACTACACTACAGAAACCAGACACTTCTTGCTTGTCCTGGAGCCCCGAAAGAGGAAAAGTAGAGCTTTTCATGAATATGATTAAGCCAGACAGGTAAAGACTCATGCATGCATAAGTGGAGCCTGCGTGAAAAGGAAAGAAGACCAGAAAAAAAGCCATGTTTCTGCCCAGTTTCGAACTGGGGACCTTTCGCGTGTTAGGCGAACGTGATAACCACTACACTACAGAAACCACCTACACTTCTCAGGGTGTACCCACAAGCGGCTCATTTTACCCAAGCAAAGCTTGTTTTAACCACGTGCAGCTCATTTTAACCACACGCAGCTCATTTTAACCACACGCAACAACTAGGATCCACATCTGTCCTGATCAAGCTAACACGCTACTTTGGACTAACTCCAGCTCTTTTGCTTGGAGACAACTGGATCAAGAGGAGTAGGCAGACTAATGTGAGTTTTGTCAAGGTGCAGCTAGCATTGGAGGCCAAAAATCTTCTTTAGAAAGGAGGGGAATAGACCACTTTATGGAACAAAAAGCATCGCTGTTTCTGCCCAGCTTCGAGCTGGGGACCTTTTGCGTGTAAAGAAAACGTGATAACCACTACACTACAGAAACCTCCGGTGGAAACTGATTGCAATTTTGCTACCAAGAAGAAAGCAGTGCTCGCATAGGAACATAGACAACTGGCATATTGGGAACTAATACTCAAAAGAACCTTCCACATGAGAAAGGGAGCAATAAAGTAGCTATGAGAGGTAACAACATCTAAAATGTTGGGCTTAGGTCAATAGAGTATGCTTGAGTAAAAAAAAAGGCATTCGGGAATAGAAAGGTGGGGAGGGGAAAGACAACCATGGCATGCAGCAAAATATCATAAGTCTTAACTACTGGGAAAGCCTGAACTTTGCAGATGATGCGACGGCAACCAAAGTGGCAGTACTTGGAGAAGGGCTGGATAGGAAGAAGACAAGGGAGGTTGGAGTCAAAGGCAAATTCCAGGCAATATAAACTTACAAAGCAGCTGATAGGACAGTTCTACTTCTAGATAGTGCAGTATCTAGGGAGAAGGAAAAGAGACAAAGCTTGGTGTTTTGCAAGTTGAGTTTTAGATCTCTCTTAGATGGATATGCATGTAGGGATGGCTGAGAGGCAGTCTGAAAGAGGCTATTAGCAGTTGCCTGAGAAAGTGAGTGAAGAAAAGACACTGGCCAGTCACATTGAGGGCCAGCTTGCAAGCGTATGGAGCAAGGGAAGGAGGAGTGCTTTGGATGGCAAAAAGTTAAAGGTAGACACTGTTTCTGCCCAGTTTCGAACCGGGGACCTTTTGCGTGTGAGGCGAACGTGATAACCACTACACTACAGAAACCAGACACTTCTTGCTTGTCCTGGAGCCCCGAAAGAGGAAAAGTAGAGCTTTTCATGAATATGATTAAGCCAGACAGGTAAAGACTCATGCATGCATAAGTGGAGCCTGCGTGAAAAGGAAAGAAGACCAGAAAAAAAGCCATGTTTCTGCCCAGTTTCGAACTGGGGACCTTTCGCGTGTTAGGCGAACGTGATAACCACTACACCACAGAAACCACCTACACTTCTCAGGGTGTACCCACAAGCGGCTCATTTTACCAAAGCAAAGCTTGTTTTAACCACGTGCAGCTCATTTTAACCACACGCAGCTCATTTTAACCACACGCAACAACTAGGATCCACATCTGTCCTGATCAAGCTAACACGCTACTTTGGACTAACTCCAGCTCTTTTGCTTGGAGACAACTGGATCAAGAGGAGTAGGCAGACTAATGTGAGTTTTGTCAAGGTGCAGCTAGCATTGGAGGCCAAAAATCTTCTTTAGAAAGGAGGGGAATAGACCACTTTATGGAACAAAAAGCATTGCTGTTTCTGCCCAGTTTCGAGCTGGGGACCTTTTGCGTGTAAAGCAAATTTGATAACCACTGCACTACAGAAACCTCCGGTGGAAACTGATTGCAATTTTGCTACCAAGAAGAAAGCAGTGCTCGCATAGGAACATAGACAACTGGCATATTGGGAACTAATACTCAAAAGAACCTTCCACATGAGAAAGGGAGCAATAAAGTAGCTATGAGAGGTAAAAACATCTAGAATGTTGGGCTTAGGTCAATAGAGTATGCTTGAGTAAAAAAAAAGGCATTCGGGAATAGAAAGGTGGGGAGGGGAAAGACAACCATGGCATGCAGCAAAATATCATAAGTCTTAACTACTGGGAAAGCCTGAACTTTGCAGATGATGCGACGGCAACCAAAGTGGCAGTACTTGGAGAAGGGCTGGATAGGAAGAAGACAAGGGAGGTTGGAGTCAAAGGCAAATTCCAGGCAATATAAACTTACAAAGCAGGTGATAGGACAGTTCTACTTCTAGATAGTGCAGTATCTAGGGAGAAGGAAAAGAGACAAAGCTTGGTGTTTTGCAAGTTGAGTTTTAGATCTCTCTTAGATGGATATGCATGTAGGGATGGCTGAGAGGCAGTCTGAAAGAGGCTATTAGCAGTTGCCTGAGAAAGTGAGTGAAGAAAAGACACTGGCCAGTCACATTGAGGGCCAGCTTGCAAGCGTATGGAGCAAGGGAAGGAGGAGTGCTTTGGATGGCAAAAAGTTAAAGGTAGACACTGTTTCTGCCCAGTTTCGAACCGGGGACCTTTCGCGTGTGAGGCGAACGTGATAACCACTACACTACAGAAACCAGACACTTCTTGCTTGTCCTGGAGCCCCGAAAGAGGAAAAGTAGAGCTTTTCATGAATATGATTAAGCCAGACAGGTAAAGACTCATGCATGCATAAGTGGAGCCTGCGTGAAAAGGAAAGAAGACCAGAGAAAAAGCCATGTTTCTGCCCAGTTTCGAACTGGGGACCTTTCGCGTGTTAGGCGAACGTGATAACCACTACACCACAGAAACCACCTACACTTCTCAGGGTGTACCCACAAGCGGCTCATTTTACCAAAGCAAAGCTTGTTTTAACCACGTGCAGCTCATTTTAACCACACGCAGCTCATTTTAACCACACGCAACAACTAGGATCCACATCTGTCCTGATCAAGCTAACACGCTACTTTGGACTAACTCCAGCTCTTTTGCTTGGAGACAACTGGATCAAGAGGAGTAGGCAGACTAATGTGAGTTTTGTCAAGGTGCAGCTAGCATTGGAGGCCAAAAATCTTCTTTAGAAAGGAGGGGAATAGACCACTTTATGGAACAAAAAGCATTGCTGTTTCTGCCCAGTTTCGAGCTGGGGACCTTTTGCGTGTAAAGCAAATTTGATAACCACTGCACTACAGAAACCTCCGGTGGAAACTGATTGCAATTTTGCTACCAAGAAAAAAGCAGTGCTCGCATAGGAACATAGACAACTGGCATATTGGGAACTAATACTCAAAAGAACCTTCCACATGAGAAAGGGAGCAATAAAGTAGCTATGAGAGGTAACAACATCTAGAATGTTGGGCTTAGGTCAATAGAGTATGCTTGAGTAAAAAAAAAGGCATTCGGGAATAGAAAGGTGCGGAGGGGAAAGACAACCATGGCATGCAGCAAAATATCATAAGTCTTAACTACTGGGAAAGCCTGAACTTTGCAGATGATGCGACGGCAACCAAAGTGGCAGTACTTGGAGAAGGGCTGGATAGGAAGAAGACAAGGGAGGTTGGAGTCAAAGGCAAATTCCAGGCAATATAAACTTACAAAGCAGGTGGTAGGACAGTTCTACTTCTAGATAGTGCAGTATCTAGGGAGAAGAAAAAGAGACAAAGCTTGGTGTTTTGCAAGTTGAGTTTTAGATCTCTCTTAGATGGATATGCATGTAGGGATGGCTGAGAGGCAGTCTGAAAGAGGCTATTAGCAGTTGCCTGAGAAATGAGTGAAGAAAAGACACTGGCCAGTCACATTGAGGGCCAGCTTGCAAGCGTATGGAGCAAGGGAAGGAGGAGTGCTTTGGATGGCAAAAAGTTAAAGGTAGACACTGTTTCTGCCCAGTTTCGAACCGGGGACCTTTTGCGTGTGAGGCGAACGTGATAACCACTACACTACAGAAACCAGACACTTCTTGCTTGTCCTGGAGCCCCGAAAGAGGAAAAGTAGAGCTTTTCATGAATATGATTAAGCCAGACAGGTAAAGACTCATGCATGCATAAGTGGAGCCTGCGTGAAAAGGAAAGAAGACCAGAAAAAAAGCCATGTTTCTGCCCAGTTTCGAACTGGGGACCTTTCGCATGTTAGGCGAACGTGATAACCACTACACCACAGAAACCACCTACACTTCTCAGGGTGTACCCACAAGCGGCTCATTTTACCAAAGCAAAGCTTGTTTTAACCACGTGCAGCTCATTTTAACCACACGCAGCTCATTTTAACCACACGCAACAACTAGGATCCACATCTGTCCTGATCAAGCTAACACGCTACTTTGGACTAACTCCAGCTCTTTTGCTTGGAGACAACTGGATCAAGAGGAGTAGGCAGACTAATGTGAGTTTTGTCAAGGTGCAGCTAGCATTGGAGGCCAAAAATCTTCTTTAGAAAGGAGGGGAATAGTCCACTTTATGGATCAAAAAGCATTGCTGTTTCTGCCCAGTTTCGAGCTGGGGACCTTTTGCGTGTAAAGCAAATTTGATAACCACTGCACTACAGAAACCTCCGGTGGAAACTGATTGCAATTTTGCTACCAAGAAGAAAGCAGTGCTCGCATAGGAACATAGACAACTGGCATATTGGGAACTAATACTCAAAAGAACCTTCCACATGAGAAAGGGAGCAATAAAGTAGCTATGAGAGGTAAAAACATCTAGAATGTTGGGCTTAGGTCAATAGAGTATGCTTGAGTAAAAAAAAAGGCATTCGGGAATAGAAAGGTGGGGAGGGGAAAGACAACCATGGCATGCAGCAAAATATCATAAGTCTTAACTACTGGGAAAGCCTGAACTTTGCAGATGATGCGACGGCAACCAAAGTGGCAGTACTTGGAGAAGGGCTGGATAGGAAGAAGACAAGGGAGGTTGGAGTCAAAGGCAAATTCCAGGCAATATAAACTTACAAAGCAGGTGATAGGACAGTTCTACTTCTAGATAGTGCAGTATCTAGGGAGAAGGAAAAGAGACAAAGCTTGGTGTTTTGCAAGTTGAGTTTTAGATCTCTCTTAGATGGATATGCATGTAGGGATGGCTGAGAGGCAGTCTGAAAGAGGCTATTAGCAGTTGCCTGAGAAAGTGAGTGAAGAAAAGACACTGGCCAGTCACATTGAGGGCCAGCTTGCAAGCGTATGGAGCAAGGGAAGGAGGAGTGCTTTGGATGGCAAAAAGTTAAAGGTAGACACTGTTTCTGCCCAGTTTCGAACCGGGGACCTTTTGCGTGTGAGGCGAACGTGATAACCACTACACTACAGAAACCAGACACTTCTTGCTTGTCCTGGAGCCCCGAAAGAGGAAAAGTAGAGCTTTTCATGAATATGATTAAGCCAGACAGGTAAAGACTCATGCATGCATAAGTGGAGCCTGCGTGAAAAGGAAAGAAGACCAGAAAAAAAGCCATGTTTCTGCCCAGTTTCGAACTGGGGACCTTTCGCGTGTTAGGCGAACGTGATAACCACTACACCACAGAAACCACCTACACTTCTCAGGGTGTACCCACAAGCGGCTCATTTTACCAAAGCAAAGCTTGTTTTAACCACGTGCAGCTCATTTTAACCACACGCAGCTCATTTTAACCACACGCAACAACTAGGATCCACATCTGTCCTGATCAAGCTAACACGCTACTTTGGACTAACTCCAGCTCTTTTGCTTGGAGACAACTGGATCAAGAGGAGTAGGCAGACTAATGTGAGTTTTGTCAAGGTGCAGCTAGCATTGGAGGCCAAAAATCTTCTTTAGAAAGGAGGGGAATAGACCACTTTATGGAACAAAAAGCATTGCTGTTTCTGCCCAGTTTCGAGCTGGGGACCTTTTGCGTGTAAAGCAAATTTGATAACCACTGCACTACAGAAACCTCCGGTGGAAACTGATTGCAATTTTGCTACCAAGAAGAAAGCAGTGCTCGCATAGGAACATAGACAACTGGCATATTGGGAACTAATACTCAAAAGAACCTTCCACATGAGAAAGGGAGCAATAAAGTAGCTATGAGAGGTAAAAACATCTAGAATGTTGGGCTTAGGTCAATAGAGTATGCTTGAGTAAAAAAAAAGGCATTCGGGAATAGAAAGGTGGGGAGGGGAAAGACAACCATGGCATGCAGCAAAATATCATAAGTCTTAACTACTGGGAAAGCCTGAACTTTGCAGATGATGCGACGGCAACCAAAGTGGCAGTACTTGGAGAAGGGCTGGATAGGAAGAAGACAAGGGAGGTTGGAGTCAAAGGCAAATTCCAGGCAATATAAACTTACAAAGCAGGTGATAGGACAGTTCTACTTCTAGATAGTGCAGTATCTAGGGAGAAGGAAAAGAGACAAAGCTTGGTGTTTTGCAAGTTGAGTTTTAGATCTCTCTTAGATGGATATGCATGTAGGGATGGCTGAGAGGCAGTCTGAAAGAGGCTATTAGCAGTTGCCTGAGAAAGTGAGTGAAGAAAAGACACTGGCCAGTCACATTGAGGGCCAGCTTGCAAGCGTATGGAGGAAGGGAAGGAGGAGTGCTTTGGATGGCAAAAAGTTAAAGGTAGACACTGTTTCTGCCCAGTTTCGAACCGGGGACCTTTCGCGTGTGAGGCGAACGTGATAACCACTACACTACAGAAACCAGACACTTCTTGCTTGTCCTGGAGCCCCGAAAGAGGAAAAGTAGAGCTTTTCATGAATATGATTAAGCCAGACAGGTAAAGACTCATGCATGCATAAGTGGAGCCTGCGTGAAAAGGAAAGAAGACCAGAGAAAAAGCCATGTTTCTGCCCAGTTTCGAACTGGGGACCTTTCGCGTGTTAGGCGAACGTGATAACCACTACACCACAGAAACCACCTACACTTCTCAGGGTGTACCCACAAGCGGCTCATTTTACCAAAGCAAAGCTTGTTTTAACCACGTGCAGCTCATTTTAACCACACGCAGCTCATTTTAACCACACGCAACAACTAGGATCCACATCTGTCCTGATCAAGCTAACACGCTACTTTGGACTAACTCCAGCTCTTTTGCTTGGAGACAACTGGATCAAGAGGAGTAGGCAGACTAATGTGAGTTTTGTCAAGGTGCAGCTAGCATTGGAGGCCAAAAATCTTCTTTAGAAAGGAGGGGAATAGACCACTTTATGGAACAAAAAGCATTGCTGTTTCTGCCCAGTTTCGAGCTGGGGACCTTTTGCGTGTAAAGCAAATTTGATAACCACTGCACTACAGAAACCTCCGGTGGAAACTGATTGCAATTTTGCTACCAAGAAAAAAGCAGTGCTCGCATAGGAACATAGACAACTGGCATATTGGGAACTAATACTCAAAAGAACCTTCCACATGAGAAAGGGAGCAATAAAGTAGCTATGAGAGGTAACAACATCTAGAATGTTGGGCTTAGGTCAATAGAGTATGCTTGAGTAAAAAAAAAGGCATTCGGGAATAGAAAGGTGCGGAGGGGAAAGACAACCATGGCATGCAGCAAAATATCATAAGTCTTAACTACTGGGAAAGCCTGAACTTTGCAGATGATGCGACGGCAACCAAAGTGGCAGTACTTGGAGAAGGGCTGGATAGGAAGAAGACAAGGGAGGTTGGAGTCAAAGGCAAATTCCAGGCAATATAAACTTACAAAGCAGGTGGTAGGACAGTTCTACTTCTAGATAGTGCAGTATCTAGGGAGAAGAAAAAGAGACAAAGCTTGGTGTTTTGCAAGTTGAGTTTTAGATCTCTCTTAGATGGATATGCATGTAGGGATGGCTGAGAGGCAGTCTGAAAGAGGCTATTAGCAGTTGCCTGAGAAAGTGAGTGAAGAAAAGACACTGGCCAGTCACATTGAGGGCCAGCTTGCAAGCGTATGGAGCAAGGGAAGGAGGAGTGCTTTGGATGGCAAAAAGTTAAAGGTAGACACTGTTTCTGCCCAGTTTCGAACCGGGGACCTTTTGCGTGTGAGGCGAACGTGATAACCACTACACTACAGAAACCAGACACTTCTTGCTTGTCCTGGAGCCCCGAAAGAGGAAAAGTAGAGCTTTTCATGAATATGATTAAGCCAGACAGGTAAAGACTCATGCATGCATAAGTGGAGCCTGCGTGAAAAGGAAAGAAGACCAGAAAAAAAGCCATGTTTCTGCCCAGTTTCGAACTGGGGACCTTTCGCATGTTAGGCGAACGTGATAACCACTACACCACAGAAACCACCTACACTTCTCAGGGTGTACCCACAAGCGGCTCATTTTACCAAAGCAAAGCTTGTTTTAACCACGTGCAGCTCATTTTAACCACACGCAGCTCATTTTAACCACACGCAACAACTAGGATCCACATCTGTCCTGATCAAGCTAACACGCTACTTTGGACTAACTCCAGCTCTTTTGCTTGGAGACAACTGGATCAAGAGGAGTAGGCAGACTAATGTGAGTTTTGTCAAGGTGCAGCTAGCATTGGAGGCCAAAAATCTTCTTTAGAAAGGAGGGGAATAGTCCACTTTATGGATCAAAAAGCATTGCTGTTTCTGCCCAGTTTCGAGCTGGGGACCTTTTGCGTGTAAAGCAAATTTGATAACCACTGCACTACAGAAACCTCCGGTGGAAACTGATTGCAATTTTGCTACCAAGAAGAAAGCAGTGCTCGCATAGGAACATAGACAACTGGCATATTGGGAACTAATACTCAAAAGAACCTTCCACATGAGAAAGGGAGCAATAAAGTAGCTATGAGAGGTAAAAACATCTAGAATGTTGGGCTTAGGTCAATAGAGTATGCTTGAGTAAAAAAAAAGGCATTCGGGAATAGAAAGGTGGGGAGGGGAAAGACAACCATGGCATGCAGCAAAATATCATAAGTCTTAACTACTGGGAAAGCCTGAACTTTGCAGATGATGCGACGGCAACCAAAGTGGCAGTACTTGGAGAAGGGCTGGATAGGAAGAAGACAAGGGAGGTTGGAGTCAAAGGCAAATTCCAGGCAATATAAACTTACAAAGCAGGTGATAGGACAGTTCTACTTCTAGATAGTGCAGTATCTAGGGAGAAGGAAAAGAGACAAAGCTTGGTGTTTTGCAAGTTGAGTTTTAGATCTCTCTTAGATGGATATGCATGTAGGGATGGCTGAGAGGCAGTCTGAAAGAGGCTATTAGCAGTTGCCTGAGAAAGTGAGTGAAGAAAAGACACTGGCCAGTCACATTGAGGGCCAGCTTGCAAGCGTATGGAGCAAGGGAAGGAGGAGTGCTTTGGATGGCAAAAAGTTAAAGGTAGACACTGTTTCTGCCCAGTTTCGAACCGGGGACCTTTCGCGTGTGAGGCGAACGTGATAACCACTACACTACAGAAACCAGACACTTCTTGCTTGTCCTGGAGCCCCGAAAGAGGAAAAGTAGAGCTTTTCATGAATATGATTAAGCCAGACAGGTAAAGACTCATGCATGCATAAGTGGAGCCTGCGTGAAAAGGAAAGAAGACCAGAGAAAAAGCCATGTTTCTGCCCAGTTTCGAACTGGGGACCTTTCGCGTGTTAGGTGAACGTGATAACCACTACACCACAGAAACCACCTACACTTCTCAGGGTGTACCCACAAGCGGCTCATTTTACCAAAGCAAAGCTTGTTTTAACCACGTGCAGCTCATTTTAACCACACGCAGCTCATTTTAACCACACGCAACAACTAGGATCCACATCTGTCCTGATCAAGCTAACACGCTACTTTGGACTAACTCCAGCTCTTTTGCTTGGAGACAACTGGATCAAGAGGAGTAGGCAGACTAATGTGAGTTTTGTCAAGGTGCAGCTAGCATTGGAGGCCAAAAATCTTCTTTAGAAAGGAGGGGAATAGACCACTTTATGGAACAAAAAGCATTGCTGTTTCTGCCCAGTTTCGAGCTGGGGACCTTTTGCGTGTAAAGCAAATTTGATAACCACTGCACTACAGAAACCTCCGGTGGAAACTGATTGCAATTTTGCTACCAAGAAAAAAGCAGTGCTCGCATAGGAACATAGACAACTGGCATATTGGGAACTAATACTCAAAAGAACCTTCCACATGAGAAAGGGAGCAATAAAGTAGCTATGAGAGGTAACAACATCTAGAATGTTGGGCTTAGGTCAATAGAGTATGCTTGAGTAAAAAAAAAGGCATTCGGGAATAGAAAGGTGCGGAGGGGAAAGACAACCATGGCATGCAGCAAAATATCATAAGTCTTAACTACTGGGAAAGCCTGAACTTTGCAGATGATGCGACGGCAACCAAAGTGGCAGTACTTGGAGAAGGGCTGGATAGGAAGAAGACAAGGGAGGTTGGAGTCAAAGGCAAATTCCAGGCAATATAAACTTACAAAGCAGGTGGTAGGACAGTTCTACTTCTAGATAGTGCAGTATCTAGGGAGAAGAAAAAGAGACAAAGCTTGGTGTTTTGCAAGTTGAGTTTTAGATCTCTCTTAGATGGATATGCATGTAGGGATGGCTGAGAGGCAGTCTGAAAGAGGCTATTAGCAGTTGCCTGAGAAAGTGAGTGAAGAAAAGACACTGGCCAGTCACATTGAGGGCCAGCTTGCAAGCGTATGGAGCAAGGGAAGGAGGAGTGCTTTGGATGGCAAAAAGTTAAAGGTAGACACTGTTTCTGCCCAGTTTCGAACCGGGGACCTTTTGCGTGTGAGGCGAACGTGATAACCACTACACTACAGAAACCAGACACTTCTTGCTTGTCCTGGAGCCCCGAAAGAGGAAAAGTAGAGCTTTTCATGAATATGATTAAGCCAGACAGGTAAAGACTCATGCATGCATAAGTGGAGCCTGCGTGAAAAGGAAAGAAGACCAGAAAAAAAGCCATGTTTCTGCCCAGTTTCGAACTGGGGACCTTTCGCGTGTTAGGCGAACGTGATAACCACTACACCACAGAAACCACCTACACTTCTCAGGGTGTACCCACAAGCGGCTCATTTTACCAAAGCAAAGCTTGTTTTAACCACGTGCAGCTCATTTTAACCACACGCAGCTCATTTTAACCACACGCAACAACTAGGATCCACATCTGTCCTGATCAAGCTAACACGCTACTTTGGACTAACTCCAGCTCTTTTGCTTGGAGACAACTGGATCAAGAGGAGTAGGCAGACTAATGTGAGTTTTGTCAAGGTGCAGCTAGCATTGGAGGCCAAAAATCTTCTTTAGAAAGGAGGGGAATAGACCACTTTATGGAACAAAAAGCATTGCTGTTTCTGCCCAGTTTCGAGCTGGGGACCTTTTGCGTGTAAAGCAAATTTGATAACCACTGCACTACAGAAACCTCCGGTGGAAACTGATTGCAATTTTGCTACCAAGAAGAAAGCAGTGCTCGCATAGGAACATAGACAACTGGCATATTGGGAACTAATACTCAAAAGAACCTTCCACATGAGAAAGGGAGCAATAAAGTAGCTATGAGAGGTAAAAACATCTAGAATGTTGGGCTTAGGTCAATAGAGTATGCTTGAGTAAAAAAAAAGGCATTCGGGAATAGAAAGGTGGGGAGGGGAAAGACAACCATGGCATGCAGCAAAATATCATAAGTCTTAACTACTGGGAAAGCCTGAACTTTGCAGATGATGCGACGGCAACCAAAGTGGCAGTACTTGGAGAAGGGCTGGATAGGAAGAAGACAAGGGAGGTTGGAGTCAAAGGCAAATTCCAGGCAATATAAACTTACAAAGCAGGTGATAGGACAGTTCTACTTCTAGATAGTGCAGTATCTAGGGAGAAGGAAAAGAGACAAAGCTTGGTGTTTTGCAAGTTGAGTTTTAGATCTCTCTTAGATGGATATGCATGTAGGGATGGCTGAGAGGCAGTCTGAAAGAGGCTATTAGCAGTTGCCTGAGAAAGTGAGTGAAGAAAAGACACTGGCCAGTCACATTGAGGGCCAGCTTGCAAGCGTATGGAGCAAGGGAAGGAGGAGTGCTTTGGATGGCAAAAAGTTAAAGGTAGACACTGTTTCTGCCCAGTTTCGAACCGGGGACCTTTCGCGTGTGAGGCGAACGTGATAACCACTACACTACAGAAACCAGACACTTCTTGCTTGTCCTGGAGCCCCGAAAGAGGAAAAGTAGAGCTTTTCATGAATATGATTAAGCCAGACAGGTAAAGACTCATGCATGCATAAGTGGAGCCTGCGTGAAAAGGAAAGAAGACCAGAGAAAAAGCCATGTTTCTGCCCAGTTTCGAACTGGGGACCTTTCGCATGTTAGGCGAACGTGATAACCACTACACCACAGAAACCACCTACACTTCTCAGGGTGTACCCACAAGCGGCTCATTTTACCAAAGCAAAGCTTGTTTTAACCACGTGCAGCTCATTTTAACCACACGCAGCTCATTTTAACCACACGCAACAACTAGGATCCACATCTGTCCTGATCAAGCTAACACGCTACTTTGGACTAACTCCAGCTCTTTTGCTTGGAGACAACTGGATCAAGAGGAGTAGGCAGACTAATGTGAGTTTTGTCAAGGTGCAGCTAGCATTGGAGGCCAAAAATCTTCTTTAGAAAGGAGGGGAATAGACCACTTTATGGAACAAAAAGCATTGCTGTTTCTGCCCAGTTTCGAGCTGGGGACCTTTTGCGTGTAAAGCAAATTTGATAACCACTGCACTACAGAAACCTCCGGTGGAAACTGATTGCAATTTTGCTACCAAGAAAAAAGCAGTGCTCGCATAGGAACATAGACAACTGGCATATTGGGAACTAATACTCAAAAGAACCTTCCACATGAGAAAGGGAGCAATAAAGTAGCTATGAGAGGTAACAACATCTAGAATGTTGGGCTTAGGTCAATAGAGTATGCTTGAGTAAAAAAAAAGGCATTCGGGAATAGAAAGGTGCGGAGGGGAAAGACAACCATGGCATGCAGCAAAATATCATAAGTCTTAACTACTGGGAAAGCCTGAACTTTGCAGATGATGCGACGGCAACCAAAGTGGCAGTACTTGGAGAAGGGCTGGATAGGAAGAAGACAAGGGAGGTTGGAGTCAAAGGCAAATTCCAGGCAATATAAACTTACAAAGCAGGTGGTAGGACAGTTCTACTTCTAGATAGTGCAGTATCTAGGGAGAAGAAAAAGAGACAAAGCTTGGTGTTTTGCAAGTTGAGTTTTAGATCTCTCTTAGATGGATATGCATGTAGGGATGGCTGAGAGGCAGTCTGAAAGAGGCTATTAGCAGTTGCCTGAGAAAGTGAGTGAAGAAAAGACACTGGCCAGTCACATTGAGGGCCAGCTTGCAAGCGTATGGAGCAAGGGAAGGAGGAGTGCTTTGGATGGCAAAAAGTTAAAGGTAGACACTGTTTCTGCCCAGCTTCGAACCGGGGACCTTTCACGTGTGAGGCGAACGTGATAACCACTACACTACAGAAACCAGACACTTCTTGCTTGTCCTGGAGCCCCGAAAGAGGAAAAGTAGAGCTTTTCATGAATATGATTAAGCCAGACAGGTAAAGACTCTTGCATGCGTAAGTGGAGACTGCGTGAAAAGGAAAGAAGATCAGAGAAAAAGCCATGTTTCTGCCCAGTTTCGAACTGGGGACCTTTCGCGTGTTAGGCAAACGTGATAACCACTACACTACAGAAACCACCTACACTTCTCAGGGTGTACCCACAAGTGGCTCATTTTACCCAAGCAAAGCTTGTTTTAACCACGTGCAGCTCATTTTAACCACACGCAGCTCATTTTAACCACACGCAACAACTAGGATCCACATCTGTCCTGATCAAGCTAACACGCTACTTTGGACTAACTCCAGCTCTTTTGCTTGGAGACAACTGGATCAAGAGGAGTAGGCAGACTAATGTGAGTTTTGTCAAGGTGCAGCTAGCATTGGAGGCCAAAAATCTTCTTTAGAAAGGAGGGGAATAGACCACTTTATGGAACAAAAAGCATCGCTGTTTCTGCCCAGTTTCGAGCTGGGGACCTTTTGCGTGTAAAGCAAACGTGATAACCACTACACTACAGAAACCTCCGGTGGAAACTGATTGCAATTTTGCTACCAAGAAGAAAGCAGTGCTCGCATAGGAACATAGACAACTGGCATATTGGGAACTAATACTCAAAAGAACCTTCCACATGAGAAAGGGAGCAATAAAGTAGCTATGAGAGGTAACAACATCTAAAATGTTGGGCTTAGGTCAATAGAGTATGCTTGAGTAAAAAAAAAGGCATTCGGGAATAGAAAGGTGGGGAGGGGAAAGACAACCATGGCATGCAGCAAAATATCATAAGTCTTAACTACTGGGAAAGCCTGAACTTTGCAGATGATGCGACGGCAACCAAAGTGGCAGTACTTGGAGAAGGGCTGGATAGGAAGAAGACAAGGGAGGTTGGAGTCAAAGGCAAATTCCAGGCAATATAAACTTACAAAGCAGGTGGTAGGACAGTTCTACTTCTAGATAGTGTAGTATCTAGGGAGAAGAAAAAGAGACAAAGCTTGGTGTTTTGCAAGTTGAGTTTTAGATCTCTCTTAGATGGATATGCATGTAGGGATGGCTGAGAGGCAGTCTGAAAGAGGCTATTAGCAGTTGCCTGAGAAAGTGAGTGAAGAAAAGACACTGGCCAGTCACATTGAGGGCCAGCTTGCAAGCGTATGGAGCAAGGGAAGGAGGAGTGCTTTGGATGGCAAAAAGTTAAAGGTAGACACTGTTTCTGCCCGTTTTCAAACCGGGGACCTTTCGCGTGTGAGGCAAACATGATAACCACTACACTATAGAAACCAGACACTTCTTGCTTGTCCTGGAGCCCCGAAAGAGGAAAAGTAGAGCTTTTCATGAATATGATTAAGCCAGACAGGTAAAGACTCATGCATGCGTAAGTGGAGCCTGCGTGAAAAGGAAAGAAGACCAGAGAAAAAGCCATGTTTCTGCCCAGTTTCGAACTGGGGACCTTTCACGTGTTAGGCGAACGTGATAACCACTACACTACAGAAACCACCTACACTTCTCAGGGTGTACCCACAAGCGGCTCATTTTACCCAAGCAAAGCTTGTTTTAACCACGTGCAGCTCATTTTAACCACACGCAGCTCATTTTAACCACACGCAAGAACTAGGATCCACATCTGTCCTGATCAAGCTAACACGCTACTTTGGACTAACTCCAGCTCTTTTGCTTGGAGACAACTGGATCAAGAGGAGTAGGCAGACTAATGTGAGTTTTGTCAAGGTGCAGCTAGCATTGGAGGCCAAAAATCTTCCTTAGAAAGGAGGGGAATAGACCACTTTATGGAACAAAAAGCATCGCTGTTTCTGCCCAGTTTCGAGCTGGGGACCTTTTGCGTGTAAAGCAAACATGATAACCACTACACTACAGAAACCTCCGGTGGAAACTGATTGCAATTTTGCTACCAAGAAGAAAGCAGTGCTCGCATAGGAACATAGACAACTGGCATATTGGGAACTAATACTCAAAAGAACCTTCCACATGAGAAAGGGAGCAATAAAGTAGCTATGAGAGGTAACAACATCTAAAATGTTGGGCTTAGGTCAATAGAGTATGCTTGAGTAAAAAAAAAGGCATTCGGGAATAGAAAGGTGGGGAGGGGAAAGACAACCATGGCATGCAGCAAAATATCATAAGTCTTAACTACTGGGAAAGCCTGAACTTTGCAGATGATGCGACGGCAACCGAAGTGGCAGTACTTGGAGAAGGGCTGGATAGGAAGAAGACAAGGGAGGTTGGAGTCAAAGGCAAATTCCAGGCAATGTAACCTTACAAAGCAGGTGGTAGGACAGTTCTACTTCTAGATAGTGCAGTATCTAGGGAGAAGGAAAAGAGACAAAGCTTGGTGTTTTGCAAGTTGAGTTTTAGATCTCTCTTAGATGGATATGCATGTAGGGATGGCTGAGAGGCAGTCTGAAAGAGGCTATTAGCAGTTGCCTGAGAAAGTGAGTGAAGAAAAGACACTGGCCAGTCACATTGAGGGCCAGCTTGCAAGCGTATGGAGCAAGGGAAGGAGGAGTGCTTTGGATGGCAAAAAGTTAAAGGTAGACACTGTTTCTGCCCGGTTTCGAACCAGGGACTTTTCGCGTGTGAAGCGAACATGATAACCACTACACTACAGAAACCAGACACTTCTTGCTTGTCCTGGAGCCCCGAAAGAGGAAAAGTAGAGCTTTTCATGAATATGATTAAGCCAGACAGGTAAAGACTCATGCATGCGTAAGTGGAGCCTGCGTGAAAAGGAAAGAAGATCAGAGAAAAAGCCATGTTTCTGCCCAGTTTCGAACTGGGGACCTTTCGCGTGTTAGGCGAACGTGATAACCACTACACTACAGAAACCACCTACACTTCTCAGGGTGTACCCACAAGCGGCTCATTTTACCCAAGCAAAGCTTGTTTTAACCACGTGCAGCTCATTTTAACCACACGCAGCTCATTTTAACCACACGCAACAACTAGGATCCACATCTGTCCTGATCAAGCTAACACGCTACTTTGGACTAACTCCAGCTCTTTTGCTTGGAGACAACTGGATCAAGAGGAGTAGGCAGACTAATGTGAGTTTTGTCAAGGTGCAGCGTGTTAGCTTGATCAGGACAGATGTGGATCCTAGTTGTTGCGTGTGGTTAAAATGAGCTGCGTGTGGTTAAAATGAGCTGCACGTGGTTAAAACAAGCTTTGCTTGGGTAAAATGAGCCGCTTGTGGGTACACCCTGAGAAGTGTAGGTGGTTTCTGTAGTGTCTGCCCAGTTTCGAGCTGGGGACCTTTTGCGTGAAAAGCAAATTTGATAACCACTGCACTACAGAAACCTCCGGTGGAAACTGATTGCAATTTTGCTACCAAGAAAAAAGCAGTGCTCGCATAGGAACATAGACAACTGGCATATTGGGAACTAATACTCAAAAGAACCTTCCACATGAGAAAGGGAGCAATAAAGTAGCTATGAGAGGTAACAACATCTAGAATGTTGGGCTTAGGTCAATAGAGTATGCTTGAGTAAAAAAAAAGGCATTCGGGAATAGAAAGGTGCGGAGGGGAAAGACAACCATGGCATGCAGCAAAATATCATAAGTCTTAACTACTGGGAAAGCCTGAACTTTGCAGATGATGCGACGGCAACCAAAGTGGCAGTACTTGGAGAAGGGCTGGATAGGAAGAAGACAAGGGAGGTTGGAGTCAAAGGCAAATTCCAGGCAATATAAACTTACAAAGCAGGTGGTAGGACAGTTCTACTTCTAGATAGTGCAGTATCTAGGGAGAAGAAAAAGAGACAAAGCTTGGTGTTTTGCAAGTTGAGTTTTAGATCTCTCTTAGATGGATATGCATGTAGGGATGGCTGAGAGGCAGTCTGAAAGAGGCTATTAGCAGTTGCCTGAGAAAGTGAGTGAAGAAAAGACACTGGCCAGTCACATTGAGGGCCAGCTTGCAAGCATATGGAGCAAGGGAAGGAGGAGTGCTTTGGATGGCAAAAAGTTAAAGGTAGACACTGTTTCTGCCCAGTTTCGAACCGGGGACCTTTCGCATGTGAGGCGAACGTGATAACCACTACACTACAGAAACCAGACACTTCTTGCTTGTCCTGGAGCCCCGAAAGAGGAAAAGTAGAGCTTTTCATGAATATGATTAAGCCAGACAGGTAAAGACTCATGCATGCATAAGTGGAGCCTGCGTGAAAAGGAAAGAAGACCAGAGAAAAAGCCATGTTTCTGCCCAGTTTCGAACTGGGGACCTTTCGCGTGTTAGGCGAACGTGATAACCACTACACCACAGAAACCACCTACACTTCTCAGGGTGTACCCACAAGCGGCTCATTTTACCAAAGCAAAGCTTGTTTTAACCACGTGCAGCTCATTTTAACCACACGCAGCTCATTTTAACCACACGCAACAACTAGGATCCACATCTGTCCTGATCAAGCTAACACGCTACTTTGGACTAACTCCAGCTCTTTTGCTTGGAGACAACTGGATCAAGAGGAGTAGGCAGACTAATGTGAGTTTTGTCAAGGTGCAGCTAGCATTGGAGGCCAAAAATCTTCTTTAGAAAGGAGGGGAATAGACCACTTTATGGAACAAAAAGCATCGCTGTTTCTGCCCAGTTTCGAGCTGGGGACCTTTTGCGTGTAAAGCAAATTTGATAACCACTGCACTACAGAAACCTCCGGTGGAAACTGATTGCAATTTTGCTACCAAGAAAAAAGCAGTGCTCGCATAGGAACATAGACAACTGGCATATATGGAACTAATACTCAAAAGAACCTTCCACATGAGAAAGGGAGCAATAAAGTAGCTATGAGAGGTAACAACATCTAGAATGTTGGGCTTAGGTCAAAAGAGTATGCTTGAGTAAAAAAAAAGGCATTCGGGAATAGAAAGGTGCGGAGGGGAAAGACAACCATGGCATGCAGCAAAATATCATAAGTCTTAACTACTGGGAAAGCCTGAACTTTGCAGATGATGCGACGGCAACCAAAGTGGCAGTACTTGGAGAAGGGCTGGATAGGAAGAAGACAAGGGAGGTTGGAGTCAAAGGCAAATTCCAGGCAATATAAACTTACAAAGCAGGTGGTAGGACAGTTCTACTTCTAGATAGTGCAGTATCTAGGGAGAAGAAAAAGAGACAAAGCTTGGTGTTTTGCAAGTTGAGTTTTAGATCTCTCTTAGATGGATATGCATGTAGGGATGGCTGAGAGGCAGTCTGAAAGAGGCTATTAGCAGTTGCCTGAGAAAGTGAGTGAAGAAAAGACACTGGCCAGTCACATTGAGGGCCAGCTTGCAAGCGTATGGAGCAAGGGAAGGAGGAGTGCTTTGGATGGCAAAAAGTTAAAGGTAGACACTGTTTCTGCCCGGTTTCGAACCGGGGACCTTTCACGTGTGAGGCGAACGTGATAACCACTACACTACAGAAACCAGACACTTCATGCTTGTCCTGGAGCCCCGAAAGAGGAAAAGTAGAGCTTTTCATGAATATGATTAAGCCAGACAGGTAAAGACTCTTGCATGCGTAAGTGGAGCCTGCGTGAAAAGGAAAGAAGATCAGAGAAAAAGCCATGTTTCTGCCCAGTTTCGAACTGGGGACCTTTCGCGTGTTAGGCAAACGTGATAACCACTACACTACAGAAACCACCTACACTTCTCAGGGTGTACCCACAAGTGGCTCATTTTACCCAAGCAAAGCTTGTTTTAACCACGTGCAGCTCATTTTAACCACACGCAGCTCATTTTAACCACACGCAACAACTAGGATCCACATCTGTCCTGATCAAGCTAACACGCTACTTTGGACTAACTCCAGCTCTTTTGCTTGGAGACAACTGGATCAAGAGGAGTAGGCAGACTAATGTGAGTTTTGTCAAGGTGCAGCTAGCATTGGAGGCCAAAAATCTTCTTTAGAAAGGAGGGGAATAGACCACTTTATGGAACAAAAAGCATCGCTGTTTCTGCCCAGTTTCGAGCTGGGGACCTTTTGCGTGTAAAGCAAACGTGATAACCACTACACTACAGAAACCTCCGGTGGAAACTGATTGCAATTTTGCTACCAAGAAGAAAGCAGTGCTCGCATAGGAACATAGACAACTGGCATATTGGGAACTAATACTCAAAAGAACCTTCCACATGAGAAAGGGAGCAATAAAGTAGCTATGAGAGGTAACAACATCTAAAATGTTGGGCTTAGGTCAATAGAGTATGCTTGAGTAAAAAAAAAGGCATTCGGGAATAGAAAGGTGGGGAGGGGAAAGACAACCATGGCATGCAGCAAAATATCATAAGTCTTAACTACTGGGAAAGCCTGAACTTTGCAGATGATGCGACGGCAACCAAAGTGGCAGTACTTGGAGAAGGGCTGGATAGGAAGAAGACAAGGGAGGTTGGAGTCAAAGGCAAATTCCAGGCAATATAAACTTACAAAGCAGGTGGTAGGACAGTTCTACTTCTAGATAGTGCAGTATCTAGGGAGAAGAAAAAGAGACAAAGCTTGGTGTTTTGCAAGTTGAGTTTTAGATCTCTCTTAGATGGATATGCATGTAGGGATGGCTGAGAGGCAGTCTGAAAGAGGCTATTAGCAGTTGCCTGAGAAAGTGAGTGAAGAAAAGACACTGGCCAGTCACATTGAGGGCCAGCTTGCAAGCGTATGGAGCAAGGGAAGGAGGAGTGCTTTGGATGGCAAAAAGTTAAAGGTAGACACTGTTTCTGCCCCGTTTCGAACCGGAGACCTTTTGCGTGTGAGGCGAACGTGATAACCACTACACTACAGAAACCAGACACTACTTGCTTGTCCTGGAGCCCTGAAAGAGGAAAAGTAGAGCTTTTCATGAATATCATTAAGCCAGACAGGTAAAGACTCATGCATACGTAAGTGGAGCCTGCGTGAAAAGGAAAGAAGACCAGAGAAAAAGCCATGTTTCTGCCCAGTTTCGAACTGGGGACCTTTCGCGTGTTAGGCGAACGTGATAACCACTACACTACAGAAACCACCTACACTTCTCAGGGTGTACCCACAAGCGGCTCATTTTACCCAAGCAAAGCTTGTTTTAACCACGTGCAGCTCAGTTTAACCACACGCAGCTCATTTTAACCACACGCAACAACTAGGATCCACATCTGTCCTGATCAAGCTAACACACTACTTTGGACTAATTCCAGCTCTTTTGCTTGGAGACAACTGGATCAAGAGGAGTAGGCAGACTAATGTGAGTTTTGTCAAGGTGCAGCTAGCATTGGAGGCCATAAATCTTCATTAGAAAGGAGGGGAATAGACCACTTTATGGAACAAAAAGCATCACTGTTTCTGCTCAGTTTCGAGCTGGGGACCTTTTTTCGTGTAAAGCAAACGTGATAACCACTACACTACAGAAACCTCCGGTGGAAACTGATTGCAATTTTGCTACCAAGAAGAAAGCAGTGCTCGCATAGGAACATAGACAACTGGCATATTGGGAACTAATACTCAAAAGAACCTTCCACATGAGAAAGGGAGCAATAAAGTAGCTATGAGAGGTAACAACATCTAAAATGTTGGGCTTAGGTCAATAGAGTATGCTTGAGTAAAAAAAAAGGCATTCGGGAATAGAGAAGTGGGGAGGGGAAAGACAACCATGGCATGCAGCAAAATATCATAAGTCTTAACTACTGGGAAAGCCTGAACTTTGCAGATGATGCGACGGCAACCAAAGTGGCAGTACTTGGAGATGGGCTGGATAGGAAGAAGACAAGGGAGGTTGGAGTCAAAGGCAAATTCCAGGCAATATAAACTTACAAAGCAGGTGGTAGGACAGTTCTACTTCTAGATAGTGCAGTATCTAGGGAGAAGGAAAAGAGACAAAGCTTGGTGTTTTGCAAGTTGAGTTTTAGATCTCTCTTAGATGGATATGCATGTAGGGATGGCTGAGAGGCAGTCTGAAAGAGGCTATTAGCAGTTGCCTGAGAAAGTGAGTGAAGAAAAGACACTGGCCAGTCACATTGAGGGCCAGCTTGCAAGCGTATGGAGCAAGGGAAGGAGGAGTGCTTTGGATGGCAAAAAGTTAAAGATAGACACTGTTTCTGCCCGGTTCCGAACCGGGGACCTTTCGCGTGTGAGGCGAACGTGATAACCACTACACTACAGAAACCAGACACTTTTTGCTTGTCCTGGAGCCCCGAAAGAGGAAAAGTAGAGCTTTTCATTAATATTATTAAGCCAGACAGGTAAAGACTCATGCATGCGTAAGTGAAGCCTGCGTGAAAAGGAAAGAAGACCAGAGAAAAAGCCATGTTTCTGCCCAGTTTCGAACTGGGGACCTTTCGCGTGTTAGGAGAACGTGATAACCACTACACTACAGAAACCACCTACACTTCTCAGGGTGTACCCACAAGCGGCTCATTTTACCCAAGCAAAGCTTGTTTTAACCACGTGCAGCTCATTTTAACCACATGCAACAACTAGGATCCACATCTGTCCTGATCAAGCTAACACGCTACTTTGGACTAACTCCAGCTCTTTCGCTTGGAGACAACTGGATCAAGAGGAGTAGGCAGACTAATGTGAGTTTTGTCAAGGTGCAGCTAGCATTGGAGGCCAAAAATCTTCTTTAGAAAGGAGGGGAATAGACCACTTTATGGAACAAAAAGCATCACTGTTTCTGCCCAGTTTCGAGCTGGGGACCTTTTGCGTGTAAAGCAAACGTGATTACCACTACACTACAGAAACCTCCAGTGGAAACTGATTGCAATTTTGCTACCAAGAAGAAAGCAGTGCACGCATAGGAACATAGACAACTGGCATATTGGGAACTAATACTCAAAAGAACCTTCCACATGAGAAAGGGAGCAATAAAGTAGCTATGAGAGGTAACAACATCTAAAATGTTGGGCTTAGGTCAATAGAGTATGCTTGAGTAAAAAAAAAGGCATTCGGGAATAGAAAGGTGGGGAGGGGAAAGACAACCATGGCATGCAGCAAAATATCATAAGTCTTAACTACTGGGAAAGCCTGAACTTTGCAGATGATGCGACGGCAACCAAAGTGGCAGTACTTGGAGAAGGGCTGGATAGGAAGAAGACAAGGGAGGTTGGAGTCAAAGGCAAATTCCAGGCAATATAAACTTACAAAGCAGGTGGTAGGACAGTTCTACTTCTAGATAGTGCAGTATCTAGGGAGAAGGAAAAGAGACAAAGCTTGGTGTTTTGCAAGTTGAGTTTTAGATCTCTCTTAGATGGATATGCATGTAGGGATGGCTGAGAGGCAGTCTGAAAGAGGCTATTAGCAGTTGCCTGAGAAAGTGAGTGAAGAAAAGACACTGGCCAGTCACATTGAGGGCCAGCTTGCAAGCGTATGGAGCAAGGGAAGGAGGAGTGCTTTGGATGGCAAAAAGTTAAAGATAGACACTGTTTCTGCCCGGTTCCGAACCGGGGACCTTTCGCGTGTGAGGCGAACGTGATAACCACTACACTACAGAAACCAGACATTTCTTGCTTGTCCTGGAGCCCCGAAAGAGGAAAAGTAGAGCTTTTCATGAATATCATTAAGCCAGACAGGTAAAGACTCATGCATGCGTAAGTGAAGCCTGCGTGAAAAGGAAAGAAGACCAGAGAAAAAGCCATGTTTCTGCCCAGTTTCGAACTGGGGACCTTTCACGTGTTAGGAGAACGTGATAACCACTACACTACAGAAACCACCTACACTTCTCAGGGTGTACCCACAAGCGGCTCATTTTACCCAAGCAAAGCTTGTTTTAACCACGTGAAGCTCATTTTAACCACACGCAGCTCATTTTAACCACACGCAACAACTAGGATCCACATCTGTCCTGATCAAGCTAACACGCTACTTTGGACTAACTCCAGCTCTTTTGCTTGGAGACAACTGGATCAAGAGGAGTAGGCAGACTAATGTGAGTTTTGTCAAGGTGCAGCTAGCATTGGAGGCCAAAAATCTTCTTTAGAAAGGAGGGGAATAGACCACTTTATGGAACAAAAAGCATCACTGTTTCTGCCCAGTTTCAAGCTGGGGACCTTTTGCGTGTAAAGCAAACGTGATTACCACTACACTACAGAAACCTCCAGTGGAAACTGATTGCAATTTTGCTACCAAGAAGAAAGCAGTGCACGCATAGGAACATAGACAACTGGCATATTGGGAACTAATACTCAAAAGAACCTTCCACATGAGAAAGGGAGCAATAAAGTAGCTATGAGAGGTAACAACATCTAAAATGTTGGGCTTAGGTCAATAGAGTATGCTTGAGTAAAAAAAAAGGCATTCGGGAATAGAAAGGTGGGGAGGGGAAAGACAACCATGGCATGCAGCAAAATATCATAAGTCTTAACTACTGGGAAAGCCTGAACTTTGCAGATGATGCGACGGCAACCAAAGTGGCAGTACTTGGAGAAGGGCTGGATAGGAAGAAGACAAGGGAGGTTGGAGTCAAAGGCAAATTCCAGGCAATATAAACTTACAAAGCAGGTGGTAGGACAGTTCTACTTCTAGATAGTGCAGTATCTAGGGAGAAGGAAAAGAGACAAAGCTTGGTGTTTTGCAAGTTGAGTTTTAGATCTCTCTTAGATGGATATGCATGTAGGGATGGCTGAGAGGCAGTCTGAAAGAGGCTATTAGCAGTTGCCTGAGAAAGTGAGTGAAGAAAAGACACTGGCCAGTCACATTGAGGGCCAGCTTGCAAGCGTATGGAGCAAGGGAAGGAGGAGTGCTTTGGATGGCAAAAAGTTAAAGATAGACACTGTTTCTGCCCGGTTCCGAACCGGGGACCTTTCGCGTGTGAGGCGAACGTGATAACCACTACACTACAGAAACCAGACATTTCTTGCTTGTCCTGGAGCCCCGAAAGAGGAAAAGTAGAGCTTTTCATGAATATCATTAAGCCAGACAGGTAAAGACTCATGCATGCGTAAGTGAAGCCTGCGTGAAAAGGAAAGAAGACCAGAGAAAAAGCCATGTTTCTGCCCAGTTTCGAACTGGGGACCTTTCGCGCGTTAGGAGAACGTGATAACCACTACACTACAGAAACCACCTACACTTCTCAGGGTGTACCCACAAGCGGCTCATTTTACCCAAGCAAAGCTTGTTTTAACCACGTGAAGCTCATTTTAACCACACGCAGCTCATTTTAACCACACGCAACAACTAGGATCCACATCTGTCCTGATCAAGCTAACACGCTACTTTGGACTAACTCCAGCTCTTTTGCTTGGAGACAACTGGATCAAGAGGAGTAGGCAGACTAATGTGAGTTTTGTCAAGGTGCAGCTAGCATTGGAGGCCAAAAATCTTCTTTAGAAAGGAGGGGAATAGACCACTTTATGGAACAAAAAGCATCACTGTTTCTGCCCAGTTTCAAGCTGGGGACCTTTTGCGTGTAAAGCAAACGTGATTACCACTACACTACAGAAACCTCCAGTGGAAACTGATTGCAATTTTGCTACCAAGAAGAAAGCAGTGCACGCATAGGAACATAGACAACTGGCATATTGGGAACTAATACTCAAAAGAACCTTCCACATGAGAAAGGGAGCAATAAAGTAGCTATGAGAGGTAACAACATCTAAAATGTTGGGCTTAGGTCAATAGAGTATGCTTGAGTAAAAAAAAAGGCATTCGGGAATAGAAAGGTGGGGAGGGGAAAGACAACCATGGCATGCAGCAAAATATCATAAGTCTTAACTACTGGGAAAGCCTGAACTTTGCAGATGATGCGACGGCAACCAAAGTGGCAGTACTTGGAGAAGGGCTGGATAGGAAGAAGACAAGGGAGGTTGGAGTCAAAGGCAAATTCCAGGCAATATAAACTTACAAAGCAGGTGGTAGGACAGTTCTACTTCTAGATAGTGCAGTATCTAGGGAGAAGGAAAAGAGACAAAGCTTGGTGTTTTGCAAGTTGAGTTTTAGATCTCTCTTAGATGGATATGCATGTAGGGATGGCTGAGAGGCAGTCTGAAAGAGGCTATTAGCAGTTGCCTGAGAAAGTGAGTGAAGAAAAGACACTGGCCAGTCACATTGAGGGCCAGCTTGCAAGCGTATGGAGCAAGGGAAGGAGGAGTGCTTTGGATGGCAAAAAGTTAAAGATAGACACTGTTTCTGCCCGGTTCCGAACCGGGGACCTTTCGCGTGTGAGGCGAACGTGATAACCACTACACTACAGAAACCAGACACTTCTTGCTTGTCCTGGAGCCCCGAAAGAGGAAAAGTAGAGCTTTTCATGAATATCATTAAGCCAGACAGGTAAAGACTCATGCATGCGTAAGTGAAGCCTGCGTGAAAAGGAAAGAAGACCAGAGAAAAAGCCATGTTTCAGCCCAGTTTCGAACTGGGGACCTTTCGCGTGTTAGGAGAACGTGATAACCACTACACTACAGAAACCACCTACACTTCTCAGGGTGTACCCACAAGCGGCTCATTTTACCCAAGCAAAGCTTGTTTTAACCACGTGCAGCTCATTTTAACCACACGCAGCTCATTTTAACCACACGCAACAACTAGGATCCACATCTGTCCTGATCAAGCTAACACGCTACTTTGGACTAACTCCAGCTCTTTTGCTTGGAGACAACTGGATCAAGAGGAGTAGGCAGACTAATGTGAGTTTTGTCAAGGTGCAGCTAGCATTGGAGGCCAAAAATCTTCTTTAGAAAGGAGGGGAATAGACCACTTTATGGAACAAAAAGCATCACTGTTTCTGCCCAGTTTCAAGCTGGGGACCTTTTGCGTGTAAAGCAAACGTGATTACCACTACACTACAGAAACCTCCAGTGGAAACTGATTGCAATTTTGCTACCAAGAAGAAAGCAGTGCACGCATAGGAACATAGACAACTGGCATATTGGGAACTAATACTCAAAAGAACCTTCCACATGAGAAAGGGAGCAATAAAGTAGCTATGAGAGGTAACAACATCTAAAATGTTGGGCTTAGGTCAATAGAGTATGCTTGAGTAAAAAAAAAGGCATTCGGGAATAGAAAGGTGGGGAGGGGAAAGACAACCATGGCATGCAGCAAAATATCATAAGTCTTAACTACTGGGAAAGCCTGAACTTTGCAGATGATGCGACGGCAACCAAAGTGGCAGTACTTGGAGATGGGCTGGATAGGAAGAAGACAAGGGAGGTTGGAGTCAAAGGCAAATTCCAGGCAATATAAACTTACAAAGCAGGTGGTAGGACAGTTCTACTTCTAGATAGTGCAGTATCTAGGGAGAAGGAAAAGAGACAAAGCTTGGTGTTTTGCAAGTTGAGTTTTAGATCTCTCTTAGATGGATATGCATGTAGGGATGGCTGAGAGGCAGTCTGAAAGAGGCTATTAGCAGTTTCCTGAGAAAGTGAGTGAAGAAAAGACACTGGCCAGTCACATTGAGGGCCAGCTTGCAAGCGTATGGAGCAAGGGAAGGAGGAGTGCTTTGGATGGCAAAAAGTTAAAGATAGACACTGTTTCTGCCCGGTTCCGAACCGGGGACCTTTCGCGTGTGAGGCGAACGTGATAACCACTACACTACAGAAACCAGACACTTCTTGCTTGTCCTGGAGCCCCGAAAGAGGAAAAGTAGAGCTTTTCATTAATATTATTAAGCCAGACAGGTAAAGACTCATGCATGCGTAAGTGAAGCCTGCGTGAAAAGGAAAGAAGACCAGAGAAAAAGCCATGTTTCTGCCCAGTTTCGAACTGGGGACCTTTCACGTGTTAGGAGAACGTGATAACCACTACACTACAGAAACCACCTACACTTCTCAGGGTGTACCCACAAGCGGCTCATTTTACCCAAGCAAAGCTTGTTTTAACCACGTGAAGCTCATTTTAACCACACGCAGCTCATTTTAACCACACGCAACAACTAGGATCCACATCTGTCCTGATCAAGCTAACACGCTACTTTGGACTAACTCCAGCTCTTTTGCTTGGAGACAACTGGATCAAGAGGAGTAGGCAGACTAATGTGAGTTTTGTCAAGGTGCAGCTAGCATTGGAGGCCAAAAATCTTCTTTAGAAAGGAGGGGAATAGACCACTTTATGGAACAAAAAGCATCACTGTTTCTGCCCAGTTTCAAGCTGGGGACCTTTGCGTGTAAAGCAAACGTGATTACCACTACACTACAGAAACCTCCAGTGGAAACTGATTGCAATTTTGCTACCAAGAAGAAAGCAGTGCACGCATAGGAACATAGACAACTGGCATATTGGGAACTAATACTCAAAAGAACCTTCCACATGAGAAAGGGAGCAATAAAGTAGCTATGAGAGGTAACAACATCTAAAATGTTGGGCTTAGGTCAATAGAGTATGCTTGAGTAAAAAAAAAGGCATTCGGGAATAGAAAGGTGGGGAGGGGAAAGACAACCATGGCATGCAGCAAAATATCATAAGTCTTAACTACTGGGAAAGCCTGAACTTTGCAGATGATGCGACGGCAACCAAAGTGGCAGTACTTGGAGAAGGGCTGGATAGGAAGAAGACAAGGGAGGTTGGAGTCAAAGGCAAATTCCAGGCAATATAAACTTACAAAGCAGGTGGTAGGGCAGTTCTACTTCTAGATAGTGCAGTATCTAGGGAGAAGGAAAAGAGACAAAGCTTGGTGTTTTGCAAGTTGAGTTTTAGATCTCTCTTAGATGGATATGCATGTAGGGATGGCTGAGAGGCAGTCTGAAAGAGGCTATTAGCAGTTGCCTGAGAAAGTGAGTGAAGAAAAGACACTGGCCAGTCACATTGAGGGCCAGCTTGCAAGCGAATGGAGCAAGGGAAGGAGGAGTGCTTTGGATGGCAAAAAGTTAAAGATAGACATTGTTTCTGCCCGGTTCCGAACCGGGGACCTTTCGCGTGTGAGGCGAACGTGATAACCACTACACTACAGAAACCAGACACTTCTTGCTTGTCCTGGAGCCCCGAAAGAGGAAAAGTAGAGCTTTTCATGAATATCATTAAGCCAGACAGGTAAAGACTCATGCATGCGTAAGTGAAGCCTGCGTGAAAAGGAAAGAAGACCAGAGAAAAAGCCATGTTTCAGCCCAGTTTCGAACTGGGGACCTTTCGCGTGTTAGGAGAACGTGATAACCACTACACTACAGAAACCACCTACACTTCTCAGGGTGTACCCACAAGCGGCTCATTTTACCCAAGCAAAGCTTGTTTTAACCACGTGCAGCTCATTTTAACCACACGCAGCTCATTTTAACCACACGCAACAACTAGGATCCACATCTGTCCTGATCAAGCTAACACGCTACTTTGGACTAACTCCAGCTCTTTTGCTTGGAGACAACTGGATCAAGAGGAGTAGGCAGACTAATGTGAGTTTTGTCAAGGTGCAGCTAGCATTGGAGGCCAAAAATCTTCTTTAGAAAGGAGGGGAATAGACCACTTTATGGAACAAAAAGCATCACTGTTTCTGCCCAGTTTCGAGCTGGGGACCTTTTGCGTGTAAAGCAAACGTGATTACCACTACACTACAGAAACCTCCAGTGGAAACTGATTGCAATTTTGCTACCAAGAAGAAAGCAGTGCACGCATAGGAACATAGACAACTGGCATATTGGGAACTAATACTCAAAAGAACCTTCCACATGAGAAAGGGAGCAATAAAGTAGCTATGAGAGGTAACAACATCTAAAATGTTGGGCTTAGGTCAATAGAGTATGCTTGAGTAAAAAAAAAGGCATTCGGGAATAGAAAGGTGGGGAGGGGAAAGACAACCATGGCATGCAGCAAAATATCATAAGTCTTAACTACTGGGAAAGCCTGAACTTTGCAGATGATGCGACGGCAACCAAAGTGGCAGTACTTGGAGATGGGCTGGATAGGAAGAAGACAAGGGAGGTTGGAGTCAAAGGCAAATTCAAGGCAATATAAACTTACAAAGCAGGTGGTAGGACAGTTCTACTTCTAGATAGTGCAGTATCTAGGGAGAAGGAAAAGAGACAAAGCTTGGTGTTTTGCAAGTTGAGTTTTAGATCTCTCTTAGATGGATATGCATGTAGGGATGGCTGAGAGGCAGTCTGAAAGAGGCTATTAGCAGTTGCCTGAGAAAGTGAGTGAAGAAAAGACACTGGCCAGTCACATTGAGGGCCAGCTTGCAAGCGTATGGAGCAAGGGAAGGAGGAGTGCTTTGGATGGCAAAAAGTTAAAGATAGACACTGTTTCTGCCCGGTTCCGAACCGGGGACCTTTCGCGTGTGAGGCGAACGTGATAACCACTACACTACAGAAACCAGACACTTCTTGCTTGTCCTGGAGCCCCGAAAGAGGAAAAGTAGAGCTTTTCATTAATATTATTAAGCCAGACAGGTAAAGACTCATGCATGCGTAAGTGAAGCCTGCGTGAAAAGGAAAGAAGACCAGAGAAAAAGCCATGTTTCTGCCCAGTTTCGAACTGGGGACCTTTCGCGTGTTAGGAGAACGTGATAACCACTACACTACAGAAACCACCTACACTTCTCAGGGTGTACCCACAAGCGGCTCATTTTACCCAAGCAAAGCTTGTTTTAACCACGTGAAGCTCATTTTAACCACACGCAGCTCATTTTAACCACACGCAACAACTAGGATCCACATCTGTCCTGATCAAGCTAACACGCTACTTTGGACTAACTCCAGCTCTTTTGCTTGGAGACAACTGGATCAAGAGGAGTAGGCAGACTAATGTGAGTTTTGTCAAGGTGCAGCTAGCATTGGAGGCCAAAAATCTTCTTTAGAAAGGAGGGGAATAGACCACTTTATGGAACAAAAAGCATCACTGTTTCTGCCCAGTTTCAAGCTGGGGACCTTTGCGTGTAAAGCAAACGTGATTACCACTACACTACAGAAACCTCCAGTGGAAACTGATTGCAATTTTGCTACCAAGAAGAAAGCAGTGCACGCATAGGAACATAGACAACTGGCATATTGGGAACTAATACTCAAAAGAACCTTCCACATGAGAAAGGGAGCAATAAAGTAGCTATGAGAGGTAACAACATCTAAAATGTTGGGCTTAGGTCAATAGAGTATGCTTGAGTAAAAAAAAAGGCATTCGGGAATAGAAAGGTGGGGAGGGGAAAGACAACCATGGCATGCAGCAAAATATCATAAGTCTTAACTACTGGGAAAGCCTGAACTTTGCAGATGATGCGACGGCAACCAAAGTGGCAGTACTTGGAGAAGGGCTGGATAGGAAGAAGACAAGGGAGGTTGGAGTCAAAGGCAAATTCCAGGCAATATAAACTTACAAAGCAGGTGGTAGGACAGTTCTACTTCTAGATAGTGCAGTATCTAGGGAGAAGGAAAAGAGACAAAGCTTGGTGTTTTGCAAGTTGAGTTTTAGATCTCTCTTAGATGGATATGCATGTAGGGATGGCTGAGAGGCAGTCTGAAAGAGGCTATTAGCAGTTGCCTGAGAAAGTGAGTGAAGAAAAGACACTGGCCAGTCACATTGAGGGCCAGCTTGCAAGCGTATGGAGCAAGGGAAGGAGGAGTGCTTTGGATGGCAAAAAGTTAAAGATAGACACTGTTTCTGCCCGGTTCCGAACCGGGGACCTTTCGCGTGTGAGGCGAACGTGATAACCACTACACTACAGAAACCAGACACTTCTTGCTTGTCCTGGAGCCCCGAAAGAGGAAAAGTAGAGCTTTTCATGAATATCATTAAGCCAGACAGGTAAAGACTCATGCATGCGTAAGTGAAGCTTGCGTGAAAAGGAAAGAAGACCAGAGAAAAAGCCATGTTTCAGCCCAGTTTCGAACTGGGGACCTTTCGCGTGTTAGGAGAACGTGATAACCACTACACTACAGAAACCACCTACACTTCTCAGGGTGTACCCACAAGCGGCTCATTTTACCCAAGCAAAGCTTGTTTTAACCACGTGCAGCTCATTTTAACCACACGCAGCTCATTTTAACCACACGCAACAACTAGGATCCACATCTGTCCTGATCAAGCTAACACGCTACTTTGGACTAACTCCAGCTCTTTTGCTTGGAGACAACTGGATCAAGAGGAGTAGGCAGACTAATGTGAGTTTTGTCAAGGTGCAGCTAGCATTGGAGGCCAAAAATCTTCTTTAGAAAGGAGGGGAATAGACCACTTTATGGAACAAAAAGCATCACTGTTTCTGCCCAGTTTCGAGCTGGGGACCTTTTGCGTGTAAAGCAAACGTGATTACCACTACACTACAGAAACCTCCAGTGGAAACTGATTGCAATTTTGCTACCAAGAAGAAAGCAGTGCACGCATAGGAACATAGACAACTGGCATATTGGGAACTAATACTCAAAAAACCTTCCACATGAGAAAGGGAGCAATAAAGTAGCTATGAGAGGTAACAACATCTAAAATGTTGGGCTTAGGTCAATAGAGTATGCTTGAGTAAAAAAAAAGGCATTCGGGAATAGAAAGGTGGGGAGGGGAAAGACAACCATGGCATGCAGCAAAATATCATAAGTCTTAACTACTGGGAAAGCCTGAACTTTGCAGATGATGCGACGGCAACCAAAGTGGCAGTACTTGGAGAAGGGCTGGATAGGAAGAAGACAAGGGAGGTTGGAGTCAAAGGCAAATTCCAGGCAATATAAACTTACAAAGCAGGTGGTAGGACAGTTCTACTTCTAGATAGTGCAGTATCTAGGGAGAAGGAAAAGAGACAAAGCTTGGTGTTTTGCAAGTTGAGTTTTAGATCTCTCTTAGATGGATATGCATGTAGGGATGGCTGAGAGGCAGTCTGAAAGAGGCTATTAGCAGTTGCCTGAGAAAGTGAGTGAAGAAAAGACACTGGCCAGTCACATTGAGGGCCAGCTTGCAAGCGTATGGAGCAAGGGAAGGAGGAGTGCTTTGGATGGCAAAAAGTTAAAGATAGACACTGTTTCTGCCCGGTTCCGAACCGGGGACCTTTCGCGTGTGAGGCGAACGTGATAACCACTACACTACAGAAACCAGACACTTCTTGCTTGTCCTGGAGCCCCGAAAGAGGAAAAGTAGAGCTTTTCATGAATATGATTAAGCCAGACAGGTAAAGACTCATGCATGCGTAAGTGAAGCCTGCGTGAAAAGGAAAGAAGACCAGAGAAAAAGCCATGTTTCTGCCCAGTTTCGAACCGGGGACCTTTCGCGTGTTAGGAGAACGTGATAACCACTACACTACAGAAACCACCTACACTTCTCAGGGTGTACCCACAAGCGGCTCATTTTACCCAAGCAAAGCTTGTTTTAACCACGTGCAGCTCATTTTAACCACACGCAGCTCATTTTAACCACACGCAACAACTAGGATCCACATCTGTCCTGATCAAGCTAACACGCTACTTTGGACTAACTCCAGCTCTTTTGCTTGGAGACAACTTGATCAAGAGGAGTAGGCAGACTAATGTGAGTTTTGTCAAGGTGCAGCTAGCATTGGAGGCCAAAAATCTTCTTTAGAAAGGAGGGGAATAGACCACTTTATGGAACAAAAAGCATCACTGTTTCTGCCCAGTTTCAAGCTGGGGACCTTTTGCGTGTAAAGCAAACGTGATTACCACTACACTACAGAAACCTCCAGTGGAAACTGATTGCAATTTTGCTACCAAGAAGAAAGCAGTGCACGCATAGGAACATAGACAACTGGCATATTGGGAACTAATACTCAAAAGAACCTTCCACATGAGAAAGGGAGCAATAAAGTAGCTATGAGAGGTAACAACATCTAAAATGTTGGGCTTAGGTCAATAGAGTATGCTTGAGTAAAAAAAAAGGCATTCGGGAATAGAAAGGTGGGGAGGGGAAAGACAACCATGGCATGCAGCAAAATATCATAAGTCTTAACTACTGGGAAAGCCTGAACTTTGCAGATGATGCGACGGCAACCAAAGTGGCAGTACTTGGAGAAGGGCTGGATAGGAAGAAGACAAGGGAGGTTGGAGTCAAAGGCAAATTCCAGGCAATATAAACTTACAAAGCAGGTGGTAGGACAGTTCTACTTCTAGATAGTGCAGTATCTAGGGAGAAGGAAAAGAGACAAAGCTTGGTGTTTTGCAAGTTGAGTTTTAGATCTCTCTTAGATGGATATGCATGTAGGGATGGCTGAGAGGCAGTCTGAAAGAGGCTATTAGCAGTTGCCTGAGAAAGTGAGTGAAGAAAAGACACTGGCCAGTCACATTGAGGGCCAGCTTGCAAGCGTATGGAGCAAGGGAAGGAGGAGTGCTTTGGATGGCAAAAAGTTAAAGATAGACACTGTTTCTGCCCGGTTCCGAACCGGGGACCTTTCGCGTGTGAGGCGAACGTGATAACCACTACACTACAGAAACCAGACACTTCTTGCTTGTCCTGGAGCCCCGAAAGAGGAAAAGTAGAGCTTTTCATGAATATGATTAAGCCAGACAGGTAAAGACTCATGCATGCGTAAGTGAAGCCTGCGTGAAAAGGAAAGAAGACCAGAGAAAAAGCCATGTTTCTGCCCAGTTTCGAACCGGGGACCTTTCGCGTGTTAGGAGAACGTGATAACCACTACACTACAGAAACCACCTACACTTCTCAGGGTGTACCCACAAGCGGCTCATTTTACCCAAGCAAAGCTTGTTTTAACCACGTGAAGCTCATTTTAACCACACGCAGCTCATTTTAACCACACGCAACAACTAGGATCCACATCTGTCCTGATCAAGCTAACACGCTACTTTGGACTAACTCCAGCTCTTTTGCTTGGAGACAACTGGATCAAGAGGAGTAGGCAGACTAATGTGAGTTTTGTCAAGGTGCAGCTAGCATTGGAGGCCAAAAATCTTCTTTAGAAAGGAGGGGAATAGACCACTTTATGGAACAAAAAGCATCACTGTTTCTGCCCAGTTTCAAGCTGGGGACCTTTGCGTGTAAAGCAAACGTGATTACCACTACACTACAGAAACCTCCAGTGGAAACTGATTGCAATTTTGCTACCAAGAAGAAAGCAGTGCACGCATAGGAACATAGACAACTGGCATATTGGGAACTAATACTCAAAAGAACCTTCCACATGAGAAAGGGAGCAATAAAGTAGCTATGAGAGGTAACAACATCTAAAATGTTGGGCTTAGGTCAATAGAGTATGCTTGAGTAAAAAAAAAGGCATTCGGGAATAGAAAGGTGGGGAGGGGAAAGACAACCATGGCATGCAGCAAAATATCATAAGTCTTAACTACTGGGAAAGCCTGAACTTTGCAGATGATGCGACGGCAACCAAAGTGGCAGTACTTGGAGAAGGGCTGGATAGGAAGAAGACAAGGGAGGTTGGAGTCAAAGGCAAATTCCAGGCAATATAAACTTACAAAGCAGGTGGTAGGACAGTTCTACTTCTAGATAGTGCAGTATCTAGGGAGAAGGAAAAGAGACAAAGCTTGGTGTTTTGCAAGTTGAGTTTTAGATCTCTCTTAGATGGATATGCATGTAGGGATGGCTGAGAGGCAGTCTGAAAGAGGCTATTAGCAGTTGCCTGAGAAAGTGAGTGAAGAAAAGACACTGGCCAGTCACATTGAGGGCCAGCTTGCAAGCGTATGGAGCAAGGGAAGGAGGAGTGCTTTGGATGGCAAAAAGTTAAAGATAGACACTGTTTCTGCCCGGTTCCGAACCGGGGACCTTTCGCGTGTGAGGCGAACGTGATAACCACTACACTACAGAAACCAGACACTTCTTGCTTGTCCTGGAGCCCCGAAAGAGGAAAAGTAGAGCTTTTCATGAATATCATTAAGCCAGACAGGTAAAGACTCATGCATGCGTAAGTGAAGCTTGCGTGAAAAGGAAAGAAGACCAGAGAAAAAGCCATGTTTCAGCCCAGTTTCGAACTGGGGACCTTTCGCGTGTTAGGAGAACGTGATAACCACTACACTACAGAAACCACCTACACTTCTCAGGGTGTACCCACAAGCGGCTCATTTTACCCAAGCAAAGCTTGTTTTAACCACGTGCAGCTCATTTTAACCACACGCAGCTCATTTTAACCACACGCAACAACTAGGATCCACATCTGTCCTGATCAAGCTAACACGCTACTTTGGACTAACTCCAGCTCTTTTGCTTGGAGACAACTGGATCAAGAGGAGTAGGCAGACTAATGTGAGTTTTGTCAAGGTGCAGCTAGCATTGGAGGCCAAAAATCTTCTTTAGAAAGGAGGGGAATAGACCACTTTATGGAACAAAAAGCATCACTGTTTCTGCCCAGTTTCGAGCTGGGGACCTTTTGCGTGTAAAGCAAACGTGATTACCACTACACTACAGAAACCTCCAGTGGAAACTGATTGCAATTTTGCTACCAAGAAGAAAGCAGTGCACGCATAGGAACATAGACAACTGGCATATTGGGAACTAATACTCAAAAAACCTTCCACATGAGAAAGGGAGCAATAAAGTAGCTATGAGAGGTAACAACATCTAAAATGTTGGGCTTAGGTCAATAGAGTATGCTTGAGTAAAAAAAAAGGCATTCGGGAATAGAAAGGTGGGGAGGGGAAAGACAACCATGGCATGCAGCAAAATATCATAAGTCTTAACTACTGGGAAAGCCTGAACTTTGCAGATGATGCGACGGCAACCAAAGTGGCAGTACTTGGAGAAGGGCTGGATAGGAAGAAGACAAGGGAGGTTGGAGTCAAAGGCAAATTCCAGGCAATATAAACTTACAAAGCAGGTGGTAGGACAGTTTTACTTCTAGATAGTGCAGTATCTAGGGAGAAGGAAAAGAGACAAAGCTTGGTGTTTTGCAAGTTGAGTTTTAGATCTCTCTTAGATGGATATGCATGTAGGGATGGCTGAGAGGCAGTCTGAAAGAGGCTATTAGCAGTTGCCTGAGAAAGTGAGTGAAGAAAAGACACTGGCCAGTCACATTGAGGGCCAGCTTGCAAGCGTATGGAGCAAGGGAAGGAGGAGTGCTTTGGATGGCAAAAAGTTAAAGATAGACACTGTTTCTGCCCGGTTCCGAACCGGGGACCTTTCGCGTGTGAGGCGAACGTGATAACCACTACACTACAGAAACCAGACACTTCTTGCTTGTCCTGGAGCCCCGAAAGAGGAAAAGTAGAGCTTTTCATGAATATGATTAAGCCAGACAGGTAAAGACTCATGCATGCGTAAGTGAAGCCTGCGTGAAAAGGAAAGAAGACCAGAGAAAAAGCCATGTTTCTGCCCAGTTTCGAACCGGGGACCTTTCGCGTGTTAGGAGAACGTGATAACCACTACACTACAGAAACCACCTACACTTCTCAGGGTGTACCCACAAGCGGCTCATTTTACCCAAGCAAAGCTTGTTTTAACCACGTGCAGCTCATTTTAACCACACGCAGCTCATTTTAACCACACGCAACAACTAGGATCCACATCTGTCCTGATCAAGCTAACACGCTACTTTGGACTAACTCCAGCTCTTTTGCTTGGAGACAACTTGATCAAGAGGAGTAGGCAGACTAATGTGAGTTTTGTCAAGGTGCAGCTAGCATTGGAGGCCAAAAATCTTCTTTAGAAAGGAGGGGAATAGACCACTTTATGGAACAAAAAGCATCACTGTTTCTGCCCAGTTTCAAGCTGGGGACCTTTTGCGTGTAAAGCAAACGTGATAACCACTACACTACAGAAACCTCCGGTGGAAACTGATTGCAATTTTGCTACCAAGAAGAAAGCAGTGCACGCATAGGAACATAGACAACTGGCATATTGGGAACTAATACTCAAGAGGAGTAGGCAGACTAATGTGAGTTTTGTCAAGGTGCAGCTAGCATTGGAGGCCAAAAAAGAGAAAATTGAATACTTACCTACCGGTAATTTTCCTTTCCCCATGCATCTATGGCAACACATCGGGTATTAGTCCCGCTCCTATTACCCCACAGGACGTCATTAGTATAAGTGTCTTGAATGCGGCTCCGCCCGCCGTCCCATAACTAGTACGTCACCGAACAGCGGGAGGGTCCGCTGTGTTGCCATAGATGCATGGGGAAAGGAAAATTACCGGTAGGTAAGTATTAAATTTTCTCTTTTCCCCATGCCTCAATGGCAACACATCGGGATTTAACTATAAAATACAACGGGAGGGAGACTGTGGCAGGTGCAAATCACAGCAAAACATTTATTTTACACATTTACAGTGATGAAGAGGCACATGAAATGACCGCTTTTCCAAAGTCTAAAGAAGTTGCGGTTGAGGTATCAACTTTGTAATGGTTAACAAAGGTACTTATGTTTGTCCAGTTTGCTGCTTGGCAAATCTTTTCAGGCGTCACTTTTGCCTGAGCTGCCCAGGACGTCGCTATGCTGCGCGTCGAATGTGCTCTTATCTCCTTTGGTGGGTCTCTCCCCACCGCTTTGTATGCAGATTGAATTACTTTGACCAGCCATGACGCAATTGTCCTGCTCGAGGCTGCCTGTCCTTTCCTATATCCTGCCTGTATGATGAATAATCTCTCAGACTTTCGGATATCCTTTGTTGCTTGGACGTAAGTCCTTAAGACTCTCGCTACGTCTAGAGAATGTAGCATGGAGGAGTCTTCTTGCGTAAAAGTTGGCAGTGACCATTCTTGGCTTAGATGATAAACTGAAGAAACCTTAGGGAGAAATCCCTGTATAGGTTTAAGCTGGACTCTATCCGGATAGAAGACTAGATAAGGTTCCAAACAGCTCAGCGCTTGAAGTTCAGAGACTCTCCGTGCCGAAGAGATGGCCACCAGAAAGATCGTTTTTAGAGTTAAGTTCCCTAATGAACATTGCTCAATAGGTTCAAAGGGTGCCTTCGTAAGAAAATCCAACACTAACGGTAAGTCCCATGCAGCGAAAGTTGGCTTAGTAGGAGGATGGATCTTCAATACTGCTCTCACAAATTGTTTTATTAGCGGATGGTCCGCCCACTTTTGACTGGTTAAGGCTGAAATCGCTGAAATCTGTACCTTAATAGAGTGCACACTTAGTCCTTTTTCTACTCCTGTTTGGAGAAAAGATAAGATGTCATTAACTAATGGATTGAGGGGATTGAAGTTCTGAGATTTTGAAAACTCTATGAAAACCTTCCATATCCTTTGGTAAGAGGTGTTAGTCAAGAGCTTCCTAGCTTTCTGTAAGGTTTGTATCACCGCCTCTGAACAACCCAGGTTCCTTAGTTTCCTCCTCTCAATTTCCAGGCCATCAGTTTCAACCTGGCTGGATCCGGGTGAAACACCGGACCCTGGGACAATAGATCTTTGCTGCACGGAAGTTGGAGAGGCTGAGTCGATGTCATCTGTAGAGCTGTAGGAAACCAGGGCCTTCTGGGCCAGTGTGACAGTATTGCTATTAAAGTCACCTTCTCTGATCTTAGTCTCTTCAGGAGTTGCATGATTAACGGTACTGGGGGAAACACGTACCCTAATTGGAAGTTCCAGGGCGCTGTTAATGCATCCACTTCCTCCGCCCCCGGTTCTCAATAACGACTGAAAAATCGCCTGCATTTGCAGTTTTCCTTTCGTGGCCATTAGGTCCACCTCCGGGATACCCATCTGGGAGCAAATCCACTGGAACACCCCCTCCTGTAGTTGCCACTCGTTGTTGGATAGTTGTATACGACTCAGATAATCCGGTACTATGTTCAGAGTCCCCGGAATATGTGTTGCTGAAATCGAGGTTAGATGATTGATCGCATATTCCAATATCAGTCTCGTGTCCTGTAGTAGAGGATGACTCCGAGTACCTCCCTGGTTTCTGACATAAGCCACTGCCGTAATATTGTCCATCCTTAATGATACTATTCTGCCCTCGACTATCTGGTGGAACGCTCTTAGAGCACAAAATGCTGCCCTTAATTCTAGTCTGTTGGCCGGCCAACTGGTCATGAACTGAGGCCAAACTCCCTGCGCTATCCGACCTAAACAAGATGCCCCCCAACCTATTGTACTCGCATCTGTTTCCACAATGATCGGACTCTGTTGTCTCAGGTGGACTGTCTTCTGAAGATTGCTGTCCGTAAGCCACCAGCCTAGGTCTTTCTTCATGAAAGTTGTTATCAATATAGTTTGCTTCAGGTCTATTCCTGTAATGATCGCTGCTGCAGCAGGTGTTGCTGGAAGCAGTAGTGCTGCAGCTCAGGCAGTTCTGATGTCTTTCCATGCAAGCTGCATAGCTTTGTCTGTCTTTCCCTGCTGTCAGCTTGTGACTGATTATCATTCACCTGTGTGGGAATCTGCATGTCTGCTCCCATTGGATGACCTCAGTATAAAGATCTGCTTCCTGCAGGGTTTCCTTGGGTTTTCATAGCTTCAGCTTAAGCCTGCCTTGCTGTCGCTTTAGCCCCCGATCGTGTTTCTTGTTAAAGATACTTTGCTGGTCTTTGCATCATATATTGGTTCATTGCCAATATATATGCATACCAGCACGTTTATTATTTTCCTTGTATTTGTGTTACGTTGATATATCAGTGTCGCTGATGTATACGTACACGAACTGTTTATATCCTGTGTGCAGTTAGTCAGCTTTCCAGCACGTTTTGGTAGGTTGCGCGTACCGTGACCACCCGTGCTGAGGTAGTTACCCTGCTCCTGGTTCTGTTTGTGGATTGCGTTCATCTCTGCGAAGAGATAACGAATCCTTCTGAATCCTGTTCTGTTACCGTTTGTGGATTGCGTTCATCTCTGCGAAGAGATAACTAATCCTTCTGAATCCTGTTCGGTTACTGTTTGTGGATTGCGTTCATCTCTGCGAAGAGATAACGAATCCTTCTGAATCCTGTTCTGTTACCGTTTGTGGATTGCGTTCATCTCTGCGAAGAGATAGCGAATCCTTCTGAGTCCTGTTCCCTGTGTTACTCCATTCCTAGTCAGCGTTCCTGCTTATGTCATATATCGGTTCATTGCCGATATATACATATGTTAGTCAGACGTTACAAATAGTTTCATTGATAGCTGTAATTGTAATACGCTAGGAAAACATACTTATTGTATATTTATCTGTGTTACGTTCATCTATCTTAATCCTGCTGTTTTCTGCCTGTCCTGTCCTGTCTTTGTGAGGCACGCCATCGCCGCATCGCATTGGCTGCCTCATTCCAGTCTGTCTGGTTTTGGACGCTTGCTGTCGCTAAGTAGCCGCTAGCTAGCAAGCGTTCATTCTGTCTACCTGTCCTGATCTCCTCAGTTCTGGTTTGTGCGCTCAGCGCTACTTTGCGCTGAGACGTTATAACGAAAGCATTGTTTGTGGCTGTCAGATCTGCACCGGCTCTGTGCGCCACAATCTCCTATTGCAGTCAGTCCTCCCCTCCACTATACTAGGGATAGCCTGTTTCCTTGTGCTAGTGTGTGTACCTCCTCCACGTCAGCTCATGCGTTGCATGCTGACTGTGGAGAATACACCACCAAGCCTTACATTATGAAAACCCCATTACCAATCCCCATTGTGGGGGGGATTCCCAGAAAGTATGACACTGTTAATTATGGTTCCTGTTCCTTTAAGAAATTTGAAGAACTTAGCTCTGAAACAGAAAATGAGTTTTTCTCTGAATGTGCCAGGTTCCTGGCCAATCCCGATCTCCAAGCGACTCCTGTTTCAACCTGGGCACTCCAACTAAGTTATATTTTGTTTAAAGGGGAATTATTCCAGTGGGCATTTGATGTTCTCAATCATTCCGATTTGAAAGAGAGACCGCTGGAATTTCTAGCGTTTGTGATCCATAACTGGTTGCGCATAGATCCATTGCCTTTTCCTCTTAATGAACTCCTGGCAGCAGGCCAATCAGCTGCTCCTTCAATTGCTTGCAAGAATGAGCAGCAAGCAGAAAGTGTTACTGATAATTTTCCTGCAGCTTTGAATAAATCACCAGCAGGGTCAAAGGCAAAACGCAAACGTTCTAAGAAACGTGTCCAATCTGCAGAATCGTTATCCTTAGCGACTGAGACCTATAATGAGATTCTGCCATTAACAGATAATGAAATGCAATTGTCTTTCAGGGGAGTTAAATGGACTTATGAAACTACTAATGAACTTTCCTCCCTGGCTAGGGAAAATAAAGATTTTTGTTTAAAAGAATTATCTGAGTATGATTATGATGAGATATTACAGAGTATTGAACAAATCAACTTATTTGTGAACCAAGGGAAGTTTGCATACACTACAGTTCAACACTTGCTACAGGTATTGGAGATTCTTAAGAATAAGGAATCTGCCAATCACCTGCTAATTAACCCTATACATGTGCCTGCCACAATCATATCTGCAGACTGTGATCAGCCTAAATGTTTCGCTGTTAAGTATGCATGGGATCCTCCATTCGAGAGGGGAGAGATGGAAGCCCTGGTCTGTGAATGGAAGAATGATTCAAGTTCATTTTGTCAATTTTACAGTGCAAAAAGTGAAATGGTATTGAACGCATGCATTAAGTCAGCCTATAACCTAATAGAGGCTGGTGTGTGTAGGTATGACTGTGTGGCTCCTTTGATTGATGTGTGGGAACTGATTTTGGATGATTTTTATGTGACTCCGAATTCGCAAATTTGGCGTTCTGACCCGCCTGCTTCAGCACCTTTGGCTGATTCAGCAGGTGATTCGGAGCTCTTTTTGTGTGAAATTGAAGTTCCTGCAATTCCACCCTGTACCATGGATAACTCAGTGTTACTTCCCAGTAAAACAGAAGCCACTGATACATTCTTAACCTTGCCCTGCGCAAATTTCTCAGCAGAGAATCCAGAGGTCCTGCTGACTTCCGAGTCCAGCCTAGCCAGTACTCATGACTCTTTGTTTAGTGAAACAGACACCAGAAAAATCTTGCCTGTCTCTGCAAACACTTCTGCAGAAATTACCTGTGTTAATAAAGTTCAACTCCTGTCTGATCCAGCAGATGCCAATAGATGCACTACATCAGTTTCCGAGTCCCAGCAAATGAATGGTGATTCAGATGCGCAAACATTGTGTCTTGATCTTCCTGTTTCTACACCTCGCTCTAGTTTCGTGAATAGCTCAGAGCATCTGCTATGTGAACCTGAAATCGCAGAATTATTACCTTGTTCAGAAAATTTTCCAATAAATTTGCCCTGTACCATGAATTGTGCAGTAGATCTCTCCAATGAAACTCAGGTCACAGAATCATTATGCTGTCCAGCAGGTGCTTCCATGGTTTTGCCCTGCAATATGGACTGTTCAGTGATCCTGTCCAGTGAAGCTGTGGTCGCAGAGTCTTATGCTTCACCCAGTACTTTGGATACTTTAAACCCTCTAGCAGAGGAGGCTGAAGCACTGCTTACCTCAGTTGGTGTTGCAGTAATATTCACTTGTCTAGCAGCTGTTTTGGAATTACAGTCTGCTCTAATAAAACTTGATGAATTTCTGCCCAGCAAAGCAGAAGCCATTGAAATATTGTCCTCGTCAGCAAGTGTGTCAGATACCTTGCCCTGTACACAGTCTGATTTAACCAATGTTGTTGAGTCCCTCTCCAGTGTTGTAACAGCCGAGGAACTCCAGCCCTGTCCTCTGAATGTTTCAGAAGTCTTGCCCTGTAACATGGATAATTCTGATTCTCTGGTCAAAATAATAGAAATCTCAGAATTTCAGTCCGGTCTGATGAGTGTTCCTGAAACCCAGCCCTGTATCCTGAAAGATTCTGGTTCTCTGGCCGCTGTGGCAGAGGTTCCAGAGTCCCCTTCCTGTCCAGGGAATTCCTCAGTTTTGCCTAGTCCAGTGGGGGCTGCTGCAATACTGACTTGTTCTGCAGCGCCTCATGAGCTCCAATCCAGTGTATTAAATGAGTCTCTGTCCAGTCCAGAGGTAGTTGTGGAGTCCCTATCTGGTTCAGTGCATACATCAGAAGATTTGTCCTGTCTTGTTAGTGCCCCTGAATCTGATTTGTTACTGACTTTGCTGGAATCAGCGACATCTAAGTCTGATCCAGCATTCTCGTGTAAAAGTCCAGTAGTTGCGAAGTTTAGTCATGATGATTTTTTTTTGGCCAGTCCTGGTTTTGGTCCTGTCTTGGCTGACCCTGAGGCTCACAGTTCCTTGACATGCCCAGAGGTTTCTCTTGTGCCGGTGTGCCCAGATGTTCTTTGTGTGCCAGAATGCCCAAGTGTGTCTAAGGTGTTAGCGTGCTCTGATGCTTCCTTAGTGGGAACACGTTCTGATATTGCCAGTCTGCCTGCATGCCCAGAGATGGTTCTGGTCCCTGAAAGCCCTGATATTGATGTTTGTCCTTGTGGCCCTGACTCGGGAATTGCCCTAGGTTCCATAGGGGTTCTTGATGGTTCTCCATGTGAGCCTAAGGGGCATTCTGACCTATGGGGATCTCTTTGGAGCTTCAAGGTGTTCTGGGAGGTCTCTGAGAAAACTTGTCCTGGTGCCTTGGACTGGTTCAACAGTGGGTTTTGTGTTGGTAAAGACAGTACCGGTGGGCATTGCAAAGGCTTTGGCGTTTCTGAACGGTTCCTGGAAGGCGGTGGGTATCGCTCAGGGAGTTTCGGAGGGCTTTCTTCTGGAAATCATGGTTCTGATGGGTGTCACACTGGGGCTTGTAGTACTGATGGGCATGGTTCTGTAGGTTCTGGTTCTGATGGGTCCAGTCTTGTGGGGACTGATTCTGGAATTCGGTCTTGCCGGGCTGTCCCGGTCATCATGAATTATCAGTCAGACTGTTTTGTTGGGAATTTCAGTTTTGAAAAGCGTCTGGAATCCGCTTTTAAGGGCGGGGGTACTGTAATGATCGCTGCTGCAGCAGGTGTTGCTGGAAGCAGTAGTGCTGCAGCTCAGGCAGTTCTGATGTCTTTCCATGCAAGCTGCATAGCTTTGTCTGTCTTTCCCTGCTGTCAGCTTGTGACTGATTATCATTCACCTGTGTGGGAATCTGCATGTCTGCTCCCATTGGATGACCTCAGTATAAAGATCTGCTTCCTGCAGGGTTTCCTTGGGTTTTCATAGCTTCAGCTTAAGCCTGCCTTGCTGTCGCTTTAGCCCCCGATCGTGTTTCTTGTTAAAGATACTTTGCTGGTCTTTGCATCATATATTGGTTCATTGCCAATATATATGCATACCAGCACGTTTATTATTTTCCTTGTATTTGTGTTACGTTGATATATCAGTGTCGCTGATGTATACGTACACGAACTGTTTATATCCTGTGTGCAGTTAGTCAGCTTTCCAGCACGTTTTGGTAGGTTGCGCGTACCGTGACCACCCGTGCTGAGGTAGTTACCCTGCTCCTGGTTCTGTTTGTGGATTGCGTTCATCTCTGCGAAGAGATAACGAATCCTTCTGAATCCTGTTCTGTTACCGTTTGTGGATTGCGTTCATCTCTGCGAAGAGATAACTAATCCTTCTGAATCCTGTTCGGTTACTGTTTGTGGATTGCGTTCATCTCTGCGAAGAGATAACGAATCCTTCTGAATCCTGTTCTGTTACTGTTTGTGGATTGCGTTCATCTCTGCGAAGAGATAACGAATCCTTCTGAATCCTGTTCTGTTACTGTTTGTGGATTGCGTTCATCTCTGCGAAGAGATAGCGAATCCTTCTGAGACCTGTTCCCTGTGTTACTCCATTCCTAGTCAGCGTTCCTGCTTATGTCATATATCGGTTCATTGCCGATATATACATATGTTAGTCAGACGTTACAAATAGTTTCATTGATAGCTGTAATTGTAATGCGCTAGGAAAACATACTTATTGTATATTTATCTGTGTTACGTTCATCTATCTTAATCCTGCTATCTCCTGACTATCCTGTCCTGTCTTTGTGAGGCACGCCATCGCCGCATCGCATTGGCTGCCTCATTCCAGTCTGTCTGGTTTTGGACGCTTGCTGTCGCTAAGTAGCCGCTAGCTAGCAAGCGTTCATTCTGTCTACCTGTCCTGATCTCCTCAGTTCTGGTTTGTGCGCTCAGCGCTACTTTGCGCTGAGACGTTATAACGAAAGCATTGTTTGTGGCTGTCAGATCTGCACCGGCTCTGTGCGCCACAATCTCCTATTGCAGTCAGTCCTCCCCTCCACTATACTAGGGATAGCCTGTTTCCTGGTGCTAGGTTGTGTACCTCCTCCACGCCAGCTCATGCGTTGCATGCTGACTGTGGAGAATACACCACCAAGCCTTACAATTCCATTCCACTGTTGGAGAAAACCCTGTTGAAAGTTCCTCAGATGCCAATGTGCCCATGGTACCATTGGTATGGTGGATGACATCGTTCCTAAGACTCTTAGGCATAGTTTTGCTTGTGCTTGTTGGGCTAGAAATACCTGCAACACCCTTTGCTTTATTGTGGGTATTTTCTCTTGTGGTAGTCCCACCGAATTTTCCTCTGTAAGGAATCTCGCTCCTAAGTAAATCAAGTCCCTTGTTGGTGTTAGATGACTTTTGCGGTAGTTTATTCTCCAACCGAACTTTTCTAAAGTCTCGATCAGCATTTGTCTGTGAGTACAGATCTCTATTTCTGAGTTTGCTAATAGAAGAATGTCGTCGAGGTAATGATGACAACGTAGCCCCTGTAGTCTTAGGAGGGCGATTACTTCTATGAGGACTTTTGTAAACGTTCTGGGTGCCGTACAAATCCCGAACGGGAGACATACAAACTGAAAATGCTGATTTCCTACGGCAAATCTGAGAAATTTTTGGAATGACTGTTGTATCGGGATATGCAAATACGCATCTTCCAGATCGATAGATAAGAGATAGTCGTTTGGTCTTACTGCTGATATTATTGTGTTCAATGACTCCATCTTGAACTTCTCTAGGCGTATATATGAATTGAGAAGCTTGAGGTCTAATACTGGCCTCCAATCGCCTGATTTCTTTTGTACGAAAAACAGGGTCGAGTAGAACCCTTGCCTCTCCTGCTGTTTTGGTACCGGTATTATCGCTTTCTTTTGAAGTAGTTCCGATAGATAGGTGTCCAGAATTACTGTTTTGTCCTCTGTGGTAGGTAATTTTGTTCTTTTGAAGTGATTTGACGGTGGCGTTTTTGCAAAGGCCCAGAAATGTCCCGAGGTTATTGTTCTTAATACCTGTCACGATTGTGGAACTTTCCCCGTGATCAGCGCATAACGCGTGCGCTGACACGGCGGAGATCCTCCACAAGCGTATAATTTGCAGGAACCCAGCAAAAGGTGCTACGCACCTGTAGAGGGAAATTCCTGTCGGCAGATGGCGCTGGGGAGTGCAGAGGAACCAATCCTCTGTACCTCCACAAGTGCCAGACAGGAATTGTACGAAGCGCAGAATGCAATCGCAAGAGAGGCGATTGTGAATGAGATTGAGCAAAAGGGATAGGTTGTATGTGTGTGCGCCAATCCAGTCGCCACTCCGCGACCGCGCACACACAACAGCAGATACGAAATAGGAACGCGATCGCGAGAGGTGCGATCGCGAGACGTGACACAAGGCAGAACAGAATAGAATACAAGGGTAGCAAAGGCACAGCAAATACAATAAGGAGATACGGAAAATAACAACCGCTAGCTAACCGCGAACACCGCACTCATTCGCAACAGTGCACGCGGTTATGCGCGATCTCCACGTGATAAGCACAATAGAGACAAGCACGCCTAACTAACCATAAACAGACAAACATGAAACAGGGGACGCGAGCGCTTGCTTAACGGTTACCTCACCGAGCCTGTAGCAAGCGCAGCGGACAAGACAGACACACGAAAAACAAGAACTAGGCAGGAAGGATCCACCGCTCTTCCGCCAGAGCAAGTGTGATCCAAGCAGGAACATAGATCAGAAAGATCCACAGCCGCTAACGCTAGCGGCTAGTGCGATCTCAGCAAGACAGAACGATTCGCTATCAACCGCCGTTGGTGACAGCGCAATCGCGACCGACAAGACAGAACAGAAGGATCCCCAGCGCTCGCACAAAGTAGCTAGCGCGATCCCAGGAAACAGAACAGAAGGATCCCCAGCGCTAGCACAAAGTAGCTAGCGTGATCCCAGGAAACAGAACAGAAGAGATAGCTGGTAGCAACCGCTGCACCAGCTATACTCCAAGAACATAGATCAGAACCATTTCCTGTCAACCACCATAGGGACAGGACAATGGCAAACAGGCAAGACAAGACAGAACAGAACAGGCAATACAGATAATACAACCTGACTGGGCTAGAAGGGGAGCCAAAAGCAACCCCCAGGAATTAACTATACTAGATAGCAATGGCTGACACTCCAGCAGTGTCCATCAGGAACTGAGCAAGGAAGGGAAATGACCAGCAAAGCATTCTGGGAAACATAAAGCTCTTATAGTGCCAGTCATCAAAGAAGGCAGGTAGGGGATTTGCATAACGAATGTATGCAAATTCCCCAGCAAGAGAACAGAACAGAAACTTGCAATGAAAAGACAGGTCTCTGTTCCAGAGACCTGCAGCCCACAGACTAGAGGAATGGACAAACAGCTGTCTGCCTGTGCAGCCAGCTGAGCGGATCATTACAATACCCAGGGGGAATGAATGTGTGACTTCCATACCTGAGCGTATTCCATCAACCTTGCTCCCACTGGACATTCCTGGCCTTGATGATTGTCAAAACGACTTCTTGGGAGGTGGTGTCGGACCTGATTTTTGTTTGTTAGCTCTAGCATAACTAGTCTGAGTCACTTGCCAGTTCTTCCTGTAACTCTTGCCAGGTTTATAATTCCTGGCATTTCTATATCTGGATGATTGCTGTTGTCCTTGTGGCGTAGCGAACTGTCTCATAGGGCGACGGTCCTGAGGTATAAGCCCCGATTTTCCTCCCGTGACCCTTGTAATTGCTGTGTCCATTTTATCACCAAACAAGGATTTTCCATCGTATGGAATTTTACACCAAAGCAAACGGGAAGTAGGGTCTGCCACCCAGGACCAGGGGCGTAGCAATAGGGGTTGCAGAGGTAGCGACCGCATCGGGGCCCTTGGGCCAGAGGGGCCCCGAAGGGCCCTGCCTCAATTACGGTATTAGCTCTCTATGGGTCCTGTGCTCATAATAATCACTTCTATAGATACTTTGAATAGTGGTGATCATTAACAAGCTGTTCCCCATCCGTTTCTTGCACCTCTGACACTGTAGCTGCCATTGGCAGGTTTTGGTGCGCTGTATCAATTGTTATGTGTAGAGTGCTTGGGGGGGCCCCATTGTAAAACTTGCATCGGGGCCCATAGCTCCTTAGCTACGCCACTGCCCAGGACCTTAGCCACAGAGCCCTCTTTGCCGTAACCGATACTAGCATAGACCTAGCTGTTGAACGAATAATGTCTATAGCTGCCTCGCCCACAAAGTCTCCTGTGACTTTGAGATCCTCCAAAGCTGCAATTAGTTCCTCCTTGTCTGCATCTTCTCTAATTTTTTGCTCTATATTCTCCGTCCATGCGCTTATGGCCTGTCCCACTGAGGTGAGGGCGATTGCCGGCTTGCACGCACCTCCACACCCAACATAAATTTTCTTTAAATCTAGATCTAATTTTCTATCCAGTGGGTCCTTAAAAGCACTAGAGTCCTCTATTGGTAGGGTTACATGCTTTGCCAGACGAGTTACTGATGCATCCACTGTAGGTGCATTTTCAAGAGGTTTCACCCTGTCTTCCGGTAGCGGATACAATTTTGAGAGTCTGTTAGCCAGTGGAGTCTTTTTTTCTATCTTTTGCCATTCTTCCTTAATTAACTCATGAATCTCTTCCATAAATGGAAAGGCTGCTCTGGTTTTTGACAAATGTGCGTAATATTTTTTCGGCTGTTTTGACATCTCCTGAGGTGGCTGATCCTGATCTTCCCATCCAATGGCTTCCTTAACTGCATTAATGTATGGTTCCACTAGGGCAAAATCAAAACCCCCTCCGAAATCATTTTCTGGGGCATCCAGGGCTGACGTGGAAGGTTGATCCTGTTGGGGTATCTGTTGGTGTTGTGCCTCCTGTATCGGTAGTTTCGCAATATAGTCCTGCATTGTATCTTGTACGGTCTTCTGTATAATTTCTGTTACATCCACTGGTTCCTCATTAACTTGTTTTCCCATCTCTCGGAAACAATCTGCGCAGACAGTTTTTCCTGGAACTGATGGTTGTGAGCATGCCCAGCAAAGTCTTTCCTGTCTCCGGTAGTTCGGGGATCTTGATCTCGATTTATTCCTCTTATGCGATTTCGCATGTTTTGATCTTCTGCGTCGCGATCTGTCCGCCGAGTCTGATCTGTGAGTCGACCTGTTCCGCGGCGGTGATTTAGATGCACGTCTTTTGGTGCGCGATCTGTCACTGCAACAAAGGAGAAAGCAGTCATGAGCACTCCAGAATGTTCACCTTCCCTACACTTACCTTGTACCCCCCTTACCTCTGATTGTAACGCTGGTCTGTGTAGGACCTATAGGCATCCATTATAGCAGGCAGCTAATCCAGCTGCAAAAGAGGAAAGGAGAGACAGACCATAAGATGGCTATAGCAGCCCCCAAAGTGAAAACAACTGTACTCTTCACAGAACATTGCTTCATCTACTGTATCACCCACCTGGTCAGAGTCTATAACTTATATATCTTATATATATATTCCGTTTGCCACTTGCTGAGAGCGTTCCTGCCAGTTCTCCGCTCCTGCCCGCGTGTGCACAGGCCTCCAGACGCTTTGTGATCAGGTCTTCGCATTTTTAAATGCGCTGAACGCGCCCGGAACCACCCCACTTCCGGGGAAGAGAGTTGCCAGCCGCTTGTCCAATCAGAGCGGCGGAAGTGACGTGCACCCGGCAAGACACGGAAGTCCTCCTTGCGTTCCACATGCTCTTCCGGACGCAGACTATAGTGAAGCGCACGCGAAGGCGTGCTCCGAGTGGCCACACAGACTCAGGCTGGGTAAAGAGGAAAGGATGCCGGTCAGCCAAACCACCCATTTAGAGCGGCGAACGCGTAAGTTACTCCAGCCCATAGGTGCAGAACACTATTAGTGTTCCATTGTCCAACACGCAGGGCGAGTCAATCTGACCCCCAAGACCAGCAGAACGGGGTCACCCATTTTTAAGCCCATTTAGAGCTTGTTCAATGGTAGCACCAGGGGAGGCAGCCTGTGCAGAGATCCCAAACGAGACCGGTAAGGGGGTAAAAAGAAAAATGTTTTGCAGGACAAAAGCCTGCCATCCTGTGAGGTGTCGGACCAGGAAAAAAAGACGGCGGGCGGAGCCGCATTCAAGACACTTATACTAATGACGTCCTGTGGGGTATTAGGGGCGGGACTAATACACGATGTGTTGCCATTGAGGCATGGGGAAATCTTCTTTAGAAAGGAGGGGAATAGACCACTTTATGGAACAAAAAGCATCGCTGTTTCTGCCCAGTTTCGAGCTGGGGACCTTTTGCGTGTAAAGCAAACGTGATAACCACTACACTACAGAAACCTCCGGTGGAAACTGATTGCAATTTTGCTACCAAGAAGAAAGCAGTGCTCGCATAGGAACATAGACAACTGGCATATTGGGAACTAATACTCAAAAGAACCTTCCACATGAGAAAGGGAGCAATAAAGTAGCTATGAGAGGTAACAACATCTAAAATGTTGGGCTTAGGTCAATAGAGTATGCTTGAGTAAAAAAAAGGCATTCGGGAATAGAAAGGTGGTGAGGGGAAAGACAACCATGGCATGCAGCAAAATATCATAAGTCTTAACTACTGGGAAAGCCTGAACTTTGCAGATGATGCGACGGCAACCAAAGTGGCAGTACTTGGAGAAGGGCTGGATAGGAAGAAGACAAGGGAGGTTGGAGTCAAAGGCAAATTCCAGGCAATATAAACTTACAAAGCAGGTGGTAGGACAGTTCTACTTCTAGATAGTGCAGTATCTAGGGAGAAGGAAAAGAGACAAAGCTTGGTGTTTTGCAAGTTGAGTTTTAGATCTCTCTTAGATGGATATGCATGTAGGGATGGCTGAGAGGCAGTCTGAAAGAGGCTATTAGCAGTTGCCTGAGAAAGTGAGTGAAGAAAAGACACTGGCCAGTCACATTGAGGGCCAGCTTGCAAGCGTATGGAGCAAGGGAAGGAGGAGTGCTTTGGATGGCAAAAAGTTAAAGATAGACACTGTTTCTGCCCGGTTCCGAACCGGGGACCTTTCGCGTGTGAGGCGAACGTGATAACCACTACACTACAGAAACCAGACACTTCTTGCTTGTCCTGGAGCCCCGAAAGAGGAAAAGTAGAGCTTTTCATGAATATCATTAAGCCAGACAGGTAAAGACTCATGCATGCGTAAGTGAAGCCTGCGTGAAAAGGAAAGAAGACCAGAGAAAAAGCCATGTTTCTGCCCAGTTTCGAACCGGGGACCTTTCGCGTGTTAGGAGAACGTGATAACCACTACACTACAGAAACCACCTACACTTCTCAGGGTGTACCCACAAGCAGCTCATTTTACCCAAGCAAAGCTTGTTTTAACCACGTGCAGCTCATTTTAACCACACGCAGCTCATTTTAACCACACGCAACAACTAGGATCCACATCTGTCCTGATCAAGCTAACACGCTACTTTGGACTAACTCCAGCTCTTTTGCTTGGAGACAACTTGATCAAGAGGAGTAGGCAGACTAATGTGAGTTTTGTCAAGGTGCAGCTAGCATTGGAGGCCAAAAATCTTCTTTAGAAAGGAGGGGAATAGACCACTTTATGGAACAAAAAGCATCACTGTTTCTGCCCAGTTTCAAGCTGGGGACTTTTTGCATGTAAAGCAAACGTGATTACCACTACACTACAGAAACCTCCAGTGGAAACTGATTGCAATTTTGCTACCAAGAAGAAAGCAGTGCACGCATAGGAACATAGACAACTGGCATATTGGGAACTAATACTCAAAAGAACCTTCCACATGAGAAAGGGAGCAATAAAGTAGCTATGAGAGGTAACAACATCTAAAATGTTGGGCTTAGGTCAATAGAGTATGCTTGAGTAAAAAAAAAGGCATTCGGGAATAGAAAGGTGGGGAGGGGAAAGACAACCATGGCATGCAGCAAAATATCATAAGTCTTAACTACTGGGAAAGCCTGAACTTTGCAGATGATGCGACGGCAACCAAAGTGGCAGTACTTGGAGAAGGGCTGGATAGGAAGAAGACAAGGGAGGTTGGAGTCAAAGGCAAATTCCAGGCAATATAAACTTACAAAGCAGGTGGTAGGACAGTTCTACTTCTAGATAGTGCAGTATCTAGGGAGAAGGAAAAGAGACAAAGCTTGGTGTTTTGCAAGTTGAGTTTTAGATCTCTCTTAGATGGATATGCATGTAGGGATGGCTGAGAGGCAGTCTGAAAGAGGCTATTAGCAGTTGCCTGAGAAAGTGAGTGAAGAAAAGACACTGGCCAGTCACATTGAGGGCCAGCTTGCAAGCGTATGGAGCAAGGGAAGGAGGAGTGCTTTGGATGGCAAAAAGTTAAAGATAGACACTGTTTCTGCCCGGTTCCGAACCGGGGACCTTTCGCGTGTGAGGCGAACGTGATAACCACTACACTACAGAAACCAGACACTTCTTGCTTGTCTTGGAGCCCCGAAAGAGGAAAAGTAGAGCTTTTCATGAATATCATTAAGCCAGACAGGTAAAGACTCATGCATGCGTAAGTGAAGCCTGCGTGAAAAGGAAAGAAGACCAGAGAAAAAGCCATGTTTCTGCCCAGTTTCGAACTGGGGACCTTTCGCGTGTTAGGAGAACGTGATAACCACTACACTACAGAAACCACCTACACTTCTCAGGGTGTACCCACAAGCGGCTCATTTTACCCAAGCAAAGCTTGTTTTAACCACGTGCAGCTCATTTTAACCACACGCAGCTCATTTTAACCACACGCAACAACTAGGATCCACATCTGTCCTGATCAAGCTAACACGCTACTTTGGACTAACTCCAGCTCTTTTGCTTGGAGACAACTGGATCAAGAGGAGTAGGCAGACTAATGTGAGTTTTGTCAAGGTGCAGCTAGCATTGGAGGCCAAAAATCTTCTTTAGAAAGGAGGGGAATAGACCACTTTATGGAACAAAAAGCATCACTGTTTCTGCCCAGTTTCAAGCTGGGGACCTTTTGCGTATAAAGCAAACGTGATTACCACTACACTACAGAAACCTCCAGTGGAAACTGATTGCAATTTTGCTACCAAGAAGAAAGCAGTGCACGCATAGGAACATAGACAACTGGCATATTGGGAACTAATACTCAAAAGAACCTTCCACATGAGAAAGGGAGCAATAAAGTAGCTATGAGAGGTAACAACATCTAAAATGTTGGGCTTAGGTCAATAGAGTATGCTTGAGTAAAAAAAAAGGCATTCGGGAATAGAAAGGTGGGGAGGGGAAAGACAACCATGGCATGCAGCAAAATATCATAAGTCTTAACTACTGGGAAAGCCTGAACTTTGCAGATGATGCGACGGCAACCAAAGTGGCAGTACTTGGAGAAGGGCTGGATAGGAAGAAGACAAGGGAGGTTGGAGTCAAAGGCAAATTCCAGGCAATATAAACTTACAAAGCAGGTGGTAGGACAGTTCTACTTCTAGATAGTGCAGTATCTAGGGAGAAGGAAAAGAGACAAAGCTTGGTGTTTTGCAAGTTGAGTTTTAGATCTCTCTTGGATGGATATGCATGTAGGGATGGCTGAGAGGCAGTCTGAAAGAGGCTATTAGCAGTTGCCTGAGAAAGTGAGTGAAGAAAAGACACTGGCCAGTCACATTGAGGGCCAGCTTGCAAGCGTATGGAGCAAGGGAAGGAGGAGTGCTTTGGATGGCAAAAAGTTAAAGATAGACACTGTTTCTGCCCGGTTCCGAACCGGGGACCTTTCGCGTGTGAGGCGAACGTGATAACCACTACACTACAGAAACCAGACACTTCTTGCTTGTCCTGGAGCCCCGAAAGAGGAAAAGTAGAGCTTTTCATGAATATCATTAAGCCAGACAGGTAAAGACTCATGCATGCGTAAGTGAAGCCTGCGTGAAAAGGAAAGAAGACCAGAGAAAAAGCCATGTTTCTGCCCAGTTTCGAACCGGGGACCTTTCGCATGTTAGGAGAACGTGATAACCACTACACTACAGAAACCACCTACACTTCTCAGGGTGTACCCACAAGCGGCTCATTTTACCCAAGCAAAGCTTGTTTTAACCACGTGCAGCTCATTTTAACCACACGCAGCTCATTTTAACCACACGCAACAACTAGGATCCACATCTGTCCTGATCAAGCTAACACGCTACTTTGGACTAACTCCAGCTCTTTTGCTTGGAGACAACTTGATCAAGAGGAGTAGGCAGACTAATGTGAGTTTTGTCAAGGTGCAGCTAGCATTGGAGGCCAAAAATCTTCTTTAGAAAGGAGGGGAATAGACCACTTTATGGAACAAAAAGCATCACTGTTTCTGCCCAGTTTCAAGCTGGGGACCTTTTGCGTGTAAAGCAAACGTGATTACCACTACACTACAGAAACCTCCAGTGGAAACTGATTGCAATTTTGCTACCAAGAAGAAAGCAGTGCACGCATAGGAACATAGACAACTGGCATATTGGGAACTAATACTCAAAAGAACCTTCCACATGAGAAAGGGAGCTATAAAGTAGCTATGAGAGGTAACAACATCTAAAATGTTGGGCTTAGGTCAATAGAGTATGCTTGAGTAAAAAAAAAAAGGCATTTGGGAATAGAAAGGTGGGGAGGGGAAAGACAACCATGGCATGCAGCAAAATATCATAAGTCTTAACTACTGGGAAAGCCTGAACTTTGCAGATGATGCGACGGCAACCAAAGTGGCAGTACTTGGAGAAGGGCTGGATAGGAAGAAGACAAGGGAGGTTGGAGTCAAAGGCAAATTCCAGGCAATATAAACTTACAAAGCAGGTGGTAGGACAGTTCTACTTCTAGATAGTGCAGTATCTAGGGAGAAGGAAAAGAGACAAAGCTTGGTGTTTTGCAAGTTGAGTATTAGATCTCTCTTAGATGGATATGCATGTAGGGATGGCTGAGAGGCAGTCTGAAAGAGGCTATTAGCAGTTGCCTGAGAAAGTGAGTGAAGAAAAGACACTGGCCAGTCACATTGAGGGCCAGCTTGCAAGCGTATGGAGCAAGGGAAGGAGGAGTGCTTTGGATGGCAAAAAGTTAAAGATAGACACTGATTCTGCCCGGTTCCGAACCGGGGACCTTTCGCGTGTGAGGCGAACGTGATAACCACTACACTACAGAAACCAGACACTTCTTGCTTGTCCTGGAGCCCCGAAAGAGGAAAAGTAGAGCTTTTCATGAATATCATTAAGCCAGACAGGTAAAGACTCATGCATGCGTAAGTGAAGCCTGCGTGAAAAGGAAAGAAGACCAGAGAAAAAGCCATGTTTCTGCCCAGTTTCGAACCGGGGACCTTTCTCGTGTTAGGAGAACGTGATAACCACTACACTACAGAAACCACCTACACTTCTCAGGGTGTACCCACAAGCGGCTCATTTTACCCAAGCAAAGCTTGTTTTAACCACGTGCAGCTCATTTTAACCACACGCAGCTCATTTTAACCACACGCAACAACTAGGATCCACATCTGTCCTGATCAAGCTAACACGCTACTTTGGACTAACTCCAGCTCTTTTGCTTGGAGACAACTGGATCAAGAGGAGTAGGCAGACTAATGTGAGTTTTGTCAAGGTGCAGCTAGCATTGGAGGCCAAAAATCTTCTTTAGAAAGGAGGGGAATAGACCACTTTATGGAACAAAAAGCATCACTGTTTCTGCCCAGTTTCAAGCTGGGGACCTTTTGCATGTAAAGCAAACGTGATTACCACTACACTACAGAAACCTCCAGTGGAAACTGATTGCAATTTTGCTACCAAGAAGAAAGCAGTGCACGCATAGGAACATAGACAACTGGCATATTGGGAACTAATACTCAAAAGAACCTTCCACATGAGAAAGGGAGCAATAAAGTAGCTATGAGAGGTAACAACATCTAAAATGTTGGGCTTAGGTCAATAGAGTATGCTTGAGTAAAAAAAAAGGCATTTGGGAATAGAAAGGTGGGGAGGGGAAAGACAACCATGGCATGCAGCAAAATATCATAAGTCTTAACTACTGGGAAAGCCTGAACTTTGCAGATGATGCGACGGCAACCAAAGTGGCAGTACTTGGAGAAGGGCTGGATAGGAAGAAGACAAGGGAGGTTGGAGTCAAAGGCAAATTCCAGGCAATATAAACTTACAAAGCAGGTGGTAGGACAGTTCTACTTCTAGATAGTGCAGTATCTAGGGAGAAGGAAAAGAGACAAAGCTTGGTGTTTTGCAAGTTGAGTTTTAGATCTCTCTTAGATGGATATGCATGTAGGGATGGCTGAGAGGCAGTCTGAAAGAGGCTATTAGCAGTTGCCTGAGAAAGTGAGTGAAGAAAAGACACTGGCCAGTCACATTGAGGGCCAGCTTGCAAGCGTATGGAGCAAGAGAAGGAGGAGTGCTTTGGATGGCAAAAAGTTAAAGATAGACACTGTTTCTGCCCGGTTCCGAACCGGGGACCTTTCACGTGTGAGGCGAACGTGATAACCACTACACTACAGAAACCAGACACTTCTTGCTTGTCCTGGAGCCCCGAAAGAGGAAAAGTAGAGCTTTTCCTGAATATCATTAAGCCAGACAGGTAAAGACTCATGCATGCGTAAGTGAAGCCTGCGTGAAAAGGAAAGAAGACCAGAGAAAAAGCCATGTTTCTGCCCAGTTTCGAACTGGGGACCTTTCGCGTGTTAGGAGAACGTGATAACCACTACACTACAGAAACCACCTACACTTCTCAGGGTGTACCCACAAGCGGCTCATTTTACCCAAGCAAAGCTTGTTTTAACCACGTGCAGCTCATTTTAACCACACGCAGCTCATTTTAACCACACGCAGCTCATTTTAACCACACGCAACAACTAGGATCCACATCTGTCCTGATCAAGCTAACACGCTACTTTGGACTAACTCCAGCTCTTTTGCTTGGAGACAACTGGATCAAGAGGAGTAGGCAGACTAATGTGAGTTTTGTCAAGGTGCAGCTAGCATTGGAGGCCAAAAATCTTCTTTAGAAAGGAGGGGAATAGACCACTTTATGGAACAAAAAGCATCACTGTTTCTGCCCAGTTTCAAGCTGGGGACCTTTTGCGTGTAAAGCAAACGTGATTACCACTACACTACAGAAACCTCCAGTGGAAACTGATTGCAATTTTGCTACCAAGAAGAAAGCAGTGCACGCATAGGAACATAGACAACTGGCATATTGGGAACTAATACTCAAAAGAACCTTCCACATGAGAAAGGGAGCAATAAAGTAGCTATGAGAGGTAACAACATCTAAAATGTTGGGCTTAGGTCAATAGAGTATGCTTGAGTAAAAAAAAAGGCATTCGGGAATAGAAAGGTGGGGAGGGGAAAGACAACCATGGCATGCAGCAAAATATCATAAGTCTTAACTACTGGGAAAGCCTGAACTTTGCAGATGATGCGACGGCAACCAAAGTGGCAGTACTTGGAGAAGGGCTGGATAGGAAGAAGACAAGGGAGGTTGGAGTCAAAGGCAAATTCCAGGCAATATAAACTTACAAAGCAGGTGGTAGGACAGTTCTACTTCTAGATAGTGCAGTATCTAGGGAGAAGGAAAAGAGACAAAGCTTGGTGTTTTGCAAGTTGAGTTTTAGATCTCTCTTAGATGGATATGCATGTAGGGATGGCTGAGAGGCAGTCTGAAAGAGGCTATTAGCAGTTGCCTGAGAAAGTGAGTGAATAAAAGACACTGGCCAGTCACATTGAGGGCCAGCTTGCAAGCGTATGGAGCAAGGGAAGGAGGAGTGCTTTGGATGGCAAAAAGTTAAAGATAGACACTGTTTCTGCCCGGTTCCAAACCGGGGACCTTTCGCATGTGAGGCGAACGTGATAACCACTACACTACAGAAACCAGACACTTCTTGCTTGTCCTGGAGCCCCGAAAGAGGAAAAGTAGAGCTTTTCATGAATATCATTAAGCCAGACAGGTAAAGACTCATGCATGCGTAAGTGAAGCCTGCGTGAAAAGGAAAGAAGACCAGAGAAAAAGCCATGTTCTGCCCAGTTTCGAACTGGGGACTTTTCGCGTGTTAGGAGAACGTGATAACCACTACACTACAGAAACCACCTACACTTCGCAGGGTGTACCCACAAGCGGCTCATTTTACCCAAGCAAAGCTTGTTTTAACCACGTGCAGCTCATTTTAACCACACGCAGCTCATTTTAACCACACGCAACAACTAGGATCCACATCTGTCCTGATCAAGCTAACACGCTACTTTGGACTAACTCCAGCTCTTTTGCTTGGAGACAACTGGATCAAGAGGAGTAGGCAGACTAATGTGAGTTTTGTCAAGGTGCAGCTAGCATTGGAGGCCAAAAATCTTCTTTAGAAAGGAGGGGAATAGACCACTTTATGGAACAAAAAGCATCGCTGTTTCTGCCCAGTTTCGAGCTGGGGACCTTTTTTCATGTAAAGCAAACGTGATAACCACTACACTACAGAAACCTCCGGTGGAAACTGATTGCAATTTTGCTACCAAGAAGAAAGCAGTGCTCGCATAGGAACATAGACAACTGGCATATTGGGAACTAATACTCAAAAGAACCTTCCGCATGAGAAAGGGAGCAATAAAGTAGCTATGAGAGGTAACAACATCTAAAATGTTGGGCTTAGGTCAATAGAGTATGCTTGAGTAAAAAAAAAGGCATTCGGGAATAGAAAGGTGGGGAGGGGAAAGACAACCATGGCATGCAGCAAAATATCATAAGTCTTAACTACTGGGAAAGCCTGAACTTTGCAGATGATGCGACGGCAACCAAAGTGGCAGTACTTGGAGAAGGGCTGGATAGGAAGAAGACAAGGGAGGTTGGAGTCAAAGGCAAATTCCAGGCAATGGTAGCAAGGCAGAACACGGAAAAGCCGCCGCATGCAACAACAGTGAGGCGGCTGGTTCCGCGTCCAGCGCGGCGGTTTGTACGCGGAAGCGTGTGTTTGGTAGCAAGGCAGAACGCGGAAAAGCCGCCGCATGCAACAACAGTAAGGCGGCTGGTTCTGCGACCAGTGTGGCGGGTTGCACGCGGCAGCGTGTGTCTGGTGTGGCTGAGTCTGTTAGTGCACACAGGCTTAGGAATACACGCGCGCGCGCTGAGAGGCAGAATTCTTATACTAAGCAGGAAGAGTCAGCTGACCACGCCGATCAGCTGACTCCAGAGCAGGATACTATTGGTTGAGCAATTAGGGGTGGTGCTGGAGAGCACTACTCCATATATAGTTCCTGCTGGACACTTGCAAGTTGTCTGCCGTTGTGATCACTACGTGGAAGCACTCAGACCTAGTCAGATCCTTCAGTGTGTTTGAACCAGGTGGACCTGGGAATTCACACTTAGCCAGATTATTTGAATTGTATTCTGTTTATGCTTAAGCTAGTTCCAGGGTGTAGAGACCAAGGACCTCACACCCAGATTAGGGAACTGTATCATCATCTGTGTTATACTCCAGACTAGTTCCAGGGTGCTGAGACCACGGACCTTACACCCAAGATTAGGGAACTGTATTATCATCTGTGTTATACTCCAGACTAGTTCCAGGGTGCTGAGACCACGGACCTCGCACCTAAGTCTAGGGAACTGTAATGATTGGTGTCAACACGCAGAGAGAATCTGATTATTAGTGATCTGCAGAATCACCAGTAATACAGATATACACCAGATTATGGATGATCTGCAGTATCACCAATAATCCAGGTATGTCTAACCTCTGGACACCTGAGATATGAGTGTTTGATGTAACAGTAATACTTTGAGTAAAAACCACCAGAGGAGCTGGAGGTAGGAAGAAGAAGGGATTCCGCCCCAGACTGTGGGGGAATCCCTGTAGGCTACGGGCTCCCTAGGAGAGGGGCCTATGCCTGGTTGCAGGATGCCCTACTGCTAATATGAACAACCTTGCCCTAACTAGATGTGAGATCCTAGCTCTCTACACCCTAGTGGCGGGCTAAGGTAATACAAGTACACAGTGCTTGCCTGGGGTGAGATCAGCACTCACGATACCCTGGAAGCAGTCTAACATATAACATAGGATGATACAATAACCTAGGCTTGGGTGTGAGGTCCGTAGTCACAACACCCTGGAACTAGTCTAAGGCATAACATAGCATTGACACAGTATCCTAGGCTTGGGTGTGAGGTCCGTAGTCACAACACCCTGGAACTAGTCTAAAGCATAACATAGCATTGAGACAGTATCCTAGGCTTGGGTGTGAGGTCCGTAGTTACAACACCCTGGAACTAGTCTAAAGCATAACATAGCATTGAGACAGTATCCTAGGCTTGGGTGTGAGGTCCGTAGTCACAACACCCTGGAACTAGTCTAAAGCATAACATAGCATTGAAACAGTATCCTAGGCTTGGGTGTGAGGTCCGTAGTCACAACACCCTGGAACTAGTCTAAAGCATAACATAGCATTGAGACAGTATCCTAGGCTTGGGTGTGAGGTCCGTAGTCACAACACCCTGGAACTAGTCTAAAGCATAACATAGCATTGAGACAGTATCCTAGGCTTGTGTGTGAGGTCCGTAGTCACAACACCCTGGAACTAGTCTAAAGCATAACATAGCATTGAGACAGTATCCTAGGCTTGGGTGTGAGGTCCGTAGTCACAACACCCTGGAACTAGTCTTTAGCATAACATAGCATTAAGACAGTAATCTGGCTCAGTGTGAATTCCCAGGTCCTCCTGGTTCTAACACACTGTGGGATCTGACTGAGGTCTGTGTGCTAACACATAAAGCATTCGCAACGGCAGACAACGTGAGACTGAGGGACAACAGGTTATATAGTACAGCGCTGATCAGCGCCGCCCCAGCCCCTCCAGCCAATCCGCATACATCCTGGGATCAGCTGACCAAGGGAGTCAGCTGACCCCTCTCTGCTTCCCATAAAGCTTCTGTCTCTCCGCGCACGCATGTGTTTCTCAGCCTATGTGAACAGGATGGCTGTATATCATCAGACACATGTCGCCGCGCGTAGACCGCCGGGCAGGACGCGGAAGTAGCCGCCACGCCATCAGGGCATGCGGCGGCTAATCCGCAATCCTTCACAGGAACTTGTGCAAATCATTCTGTTATGCTTTAGACTAGTTCCGGGGTGTAGAGACCAAGGACCTCACACCCAGACTAGGCATTGTTTGATATCTGTTATGACTTATAGCTTTTCCGACTACTCCTCTGTCTTCTGATTCGGTACCTCGTATATCTGATATTCCGTTGCCAGACCCTGCTTGACTTGGATACCGAATCAGCCTTTTGTCTTTGTACCTTATCTGTCAGTGTGTTGCCGACCCGGCCTGGCCGACCTCGAGAGCTATCTCTCCCCTTAAGAGATAGTCTCCAGATCATATAGTGACATCCATCCTTAGGTGTCACTCACTCTCTGGCCCTTCCTGTCTCCAGCCTGACTCCTCCCCTTGGAGAGCCTCAGGCTGCTGGAAGGTTCCGGTGCTCCCAGAGCAGTGTCTCTTTACTGTATATCGCCTGCTCAGCAGGTGCATCACTCAAAGTATTACTGTTACACCAAACACTCACATACCTATAGGTGTCCAGAGGTTAGCAATATATCTGATTATCGGTGATTCTGCAGATCATCAATAATCGGGTATATATCTGTATTCTTGGTGATACTGCAGATGTAACGATCGGTGTAACACAGAGAGGATCTGATTACCGGTGATCTGCAGAATCACTGGGAATACAGATATATACCAGATTATTGATGATCTGCAGTATCACCGATAATCAGATATATAAGCTAACCTCTGGACACCTGAGTGGAGTAAGAGTGTTTGGTGTAACAGTAATACTTTGAGGACTGGGCCTCAGGAACAAGTTCCATACAGCAAGGAGTACTGCACAAATACAGATTCCTTCCGTGAACCTGGACTCTCCCGGGGGAGGAGTCAGGCTGAAGGTAGGAAGGACAGAACAGGAGCGACACCCAAGAGGGGTGTCACTAACAGATCTAGGAACTGCCTCTAACAGTAAGGTCAGTTCTCGAGGTCAAACAAGCCAGGTCGCAAACACACGGACAGCTAAAGCACAGATTCAGAAGGCAGAGGCGGAGTCCAAGTACAGGCAGGGTTCGGCAACAGGGTATCAGAAATATCGAGGTACAATATCAGGAGGCAGGTGCAAAGTCTAAGGACGAGCCGGTGTTCGGCAACAGAGTATCAGAATGGCAAGGTGCAGGATCAGAGTTCAGAAGAATAGTCAGGCAAGCAAAGGGTCATAACAAATAATCACAATCAAACTAGTACTTTAGACTATCAATAGAATCTAGCTAAGTGTAGGATTACAGCTCCAGCTGGTCACGGCACACTTTAGGATCTGACTCAGGTCTGAGTGCTACCACGTTGTGATCGCAACGCCAAACAACCAGCAACTGAACAGCCAGCACTATAAATACACAAGAGCTGCCCAGCACCTCCCCAAGTGCTGGACCAATGAATGAGTCAGACGCAGCGGTTTTTCCGCGTTCCGCTATGTCATGCGCGGGAAGAGCCGCCTCCCGCTGACTTACAGCGGCGGCTCTTCCACGTTTCCTCACAGTACCCCCTCCCCCACCCCGAGGAGTGGACTCCGGACAGCTCCTTCCAGGCTTTTCTGGGTGTAAAGTGTGGAACTCCCTCTTCAGTTTATCAGCATGCATGCGGCCCTCAGGTACCCACATTCTCTCCTCTATACCATACCCCTTCCAGTGTACCAGATATTGTACCGAGTTCTGCACTATACGTGAGTCTAAAATTTTTTCAACTTCGTACTCAGGTTGACTATCCACCATCACAGGAGGAGGAGGAGTGGGACCCACATGGACTGCAGGTTTGAGCAAGGACACGTGAAAGGACCTTACCCGACGCATGCTGGCAGGAAGATCAACGGTATACGTAACATCGTTGATCTTCTTTGCCACCGGGAACGGACCCACAAACCTGGGACCAAGTTTATCTGAGGGTTGTCTCAGGGTTAAGTGATGTGTGGATACCTAAACCAAGTCTCCTGGCTGAAACCTCCACTCCAAAGAGCGTCTCTTGTCAGCTTGACCCTTTTGACTCTGAAATGCCTTTTCCAAATTATTTTTCACTGTCCACCAAGTGTCTTTAAATGATTTCTGCCAGTCCTCCAGAGCTGGAAACGGAGTGGAGGCCACTGGCAATGGGGAGAACTTGGGTGATTTCCCTGTCACTATCTGGAATGGAGAAAATCCAGAAGAAGAACTTTTCGAATTGTTCTGTGCAAATTCTGCGAAGGGCAGAAATTTTACCCAATCATTCTGCGCCTCCGCAACGTAACATCTTAAGAACTGTTCTAATGACTGATTAATGCGTTCGGTTTGACCATTGGTCTGTGGGTGGTAGCCCGATGAGAACGACAGCTTCATGCCCATTTGGTGGCAAAATGCCCTCCAGAATCTAGAAATGAATTGGATTCCCCGATCCGAGACTATGTTTTCCGGAATGCCATGCAGCCGGAAAACGTGGACGATGAATAGGTCGGCCAATTCCTGGGCCGAGGGGAGTCCTTTCAAGGGCACAAAATGGGCCATTTTGCTGAAGCGGTCGACTACCACCCAAATGACCGACATGCCTTCAGACCTGGGGAGCTCACCCACGAAATCCATGGACAAGTGGGTCCATGGTTCACTCGGGGCGGGCAAAGGCTGCAAGGTACCAACGGGTGGCAGCCGGGAGGGCTTGCTTTTAGCACAAATTGCACACTCCCTAACAAACTCCTTGCAATCTGCTGACAAGGAAGGCCACCAGGCACACCTGGCCACAAGATCTTGTGTTCTGGCTGCTCCGGGATGTCCAGCATTCTTGTGTGCATGGAACATTTCTAGGATCTAGAGACGGAAGGGCAGAGGGATGAACATAACCCCTTCAGGCTTCCCCTCCAGGATGTCCTGCTGAAAGGGACCCAAAATTTCCTCCCAGTCTTTCCAAGTATCAGTTGCAGCCAGCACCAAACTCTGCGGAACGATAGTCTCAGGGATGGAGGGCTGTGCTGTCTCTAGCTCAAAGCACCTGGACAAAGCATCTGCCTTAACATTCTTGCTCCCTGGAGTATACGTAATAATGAACCTGAATCGATAAAAAATAAAGCCCATCGAGCCTGACGGGGGCTCAACCTCTTAGCCCCCTCGATGTATTCCAGGTTCTTGTGATCAGTGTAAACCGTGATCATATGTTCTGCTCCCTCTAACCAATGTCGCCATTCTTCAAAAGCCAATTTAATGGCCAGGAGCTCCCTGTTACCTATATCGTAGTTTCTCTCTGCTGGGGAGAACCTACGAGAGAAGTAGGCACATGGGTGCATTCGACCCTGCAAACCTGACCGCTGAGACAGCACAGCCCCCACTCCGACCTCTGAGGCGTCTACCTCAACAATAAATGGAAAAGAAGTATCCACATGTCTCAGGATAGGTGATGAGCAGAATAGATCCTTCAGGGTGGAGAAGGCATGTAGAGCCTTAGGAGACCAGTGAGTGGTATCTGCCCCTTTCTTGGTGAGACTGGTGAGGGGTGCAATGACTGTGGAATACCCTTTAATGAACCTCCTGTAGTAATTTGCGAAGCCTAAAAAACGCTGAAGCAACTTCAACCCAACCGGCTGTGGCCATTCCAGGACCGCGGAATCCTTTGCTGGGTCCATGGACAGGCCTGTGGTGGAGATAATGTATCCCAGAAAGGTGACAGAGGTTACTTCGAAGATACATTTCTCCAGTTTGGCGTAAAGTGAGTTCCGCCTCAGTTTATCCAATACGAATTTTACATGGGTTCTATGTTCAGAGTGTTATAATTTAAGTAGGCCTCACTTATTTGGACTGAGTTAGTCAAAAAGGCTTGGAGTGCAGATCGGCCCTTTAAGGGGATTTTCTCTGAGAGAGAAAATCTGCAGTTCGGTCAGCAGAACTAGAACATACCAAGAAGCTGTTCTAGTACAAGGCCGCAGGTCTCCCAGACCTGGGCATGTACCGCCACTAGAACAATAAACATCAGCCATGTTTTGTAAATATTCACATTCCTGTATGTATGTCAAATGTCTCATTGATTATTAATCAAGTAGGTGTGTATGATGACACCACGAGTGGGTCCACCAATAGTCTGATCTAGGGGGTGGCGAAGATGATGTCATATTTAACTCTTTCCTAGTCGGTATTAAAGGCTGAGGGAGCTATGGGAGCTCATTCTGCATCTTACTTTCACACTAGCTAGCAAGGCTGACTGGGACCTCTAAGTATGTTCTTCCTTTCTGTAATCTGATATAATGTAAGAAAAGGCCTGTAAGTGCAGCGCAGAGGAATCTGCAAGGCCGCACATGATAGAGTAGCCTGCCAGGAAGTATAGGGTTAAGTTAGTGGGCAGGGGCTGGGAAGGAGTAGGCAGAGTAAGTATGTTCTTCCTTTCTGTAATCTGATATAATGTATGCTGTACATAGGTAGTCTAAATGTAACATAGAGTAGATACAAGAAGACCTGGGTACCTTCAGCAGGAAGGTACTCACGCAGCTGTAACGCAACATGGAAGTCTGCTTTGCCAGGAGATGATAAACTGTATCTATCTGTATTTCTGTTACTTGAATAAATAACATAAACATTGAAGAAGCCTGAGAAAGTCTATCTCCTGCTTGCTGTGTGGAGAGTCAAGTGATCTCACAGTCTGTGAGACGTAACTGTAAGAAGTTACTGGTGTCGAAGCAAGGTGATATAGAACAGGTTCTAACAGTGGTGCCGATTAAACCCTGATTAAACACTGTCTAGCAGAACGAGCAGACAGGGGCCGGGGGCCGAAGAGGTTTTCAAGCTATTCCACGGCAAAACAAGCGGAATAGACGTGGACTGTAAAGCTTATCAAGCTGATAAGTGGTGTGGGTGAGTGTGCGGGAGCCAAGCACACGGCTGCAATTTGAGGACACCAGCGGCGAAACTCTTGGATGTTAAACTTTGACTGTAAGTGCACAGCAGTCAATAGCCTAAACCGGATCGCAGGTGACTGGAATGCTCCGAGGCCGGCTGGTAGCTGCCGCTGGATATCGATCCGCTGAGCCAGTGTGGGTACACAGAGATGACGCTCAGGAGTTCCCGGGATCCACTCAGTTTCGTGGAAAAGTTGCCAAAAGCTGGTCGAATTGGCAGGCGTACGAAGTCCGCTGATCAGGCATGTATGATTTACGTTGTTATATGGCGTTATCTGTGTTCTGTGTTGTATTTGGTGTTATAACAAGGAGAGGATAATGTGTTCATATGTACATTCTGTGTTAATTGCAGCGTGGAGGCTGCGGGCTTCTCATCTCTCCTGTGCGTGGTGGGAGGGGTGAGGTTAGGAGCAGCTCCGTGGTAAATACGTGGTGCTGTTTTCAGAGTTTATGTGCTTTGATTTTTCTTAGGATGTTCCTGTGTGGCTAGAGCGTACATAGTATGGGCTTTAATGTTTCTGTAATGTTTGTTACAGCTTATATAGTGGGGATTTCTATATTTGTCTCAGGCATGTTTTTTTTTGCTGGTCAGATGTCGATTGTTTTTTTTTCTTCTCTCCCCTTCTCTACAGAGACTGGGAAATGGGCCAGAGGTGTGTGGGGGGGTCCCCCGCAGCAGGAGATAAGCCAGCGGTGTTTCAGTCTGTTAGTACTGGATGGGAGGGAGAGGGGATAGAGAGGAGCGTAGTGGAAAAGCGTAGTGAGAGGAGCAAGCTTATCTCGTTCCAGTCAGAGCTGCTTAAAGGTTTTTGAATGTCTGCATATGTTTAATGTTGTTTAGTCAGCTAGGGCTGATAAATGTGCAGAAGTACTAGCTGTTAATGTGGTTTAGAGTTATGCTGCGCGCTTTAGTAGTTCGGAGTTATGGCGGAGATAAGCTGCAGATGATTTGTGTAGAGAGGGAGTTTTCCATGTCCCTGGGTGAATAATTGCAGCAGGGACAGTGTTTTCTCCGGTTTTGAAGACAGTGTGTGTGGCGGAATGCTGATTTTTTGTTTTTCTCTGCACTGTGTATCGATGCTGTGTAATTGTGCATAAAATGTATGTTCTGTGTGAGTTTGTTTTCTCTCCTAAGGTTTATAGGATCGAGAGGCTGCTATGGGAGCAGCCATCTTAGCTGGCAGTCCAGGACTCAAAATGGCGGCAGTGGAGAGGGCCCGCCCCCAAAAGTCATGGCCCCCACACGTCATGGCAGGGGGGAGGAGGGGCTGGGGGATTCACGTCACGTCAGGCTGTGCTCACGGCTCCGGGCAGAGCAGCTGAAAGGGAGAGGGGTAGAAATACAGAGACATTCTACTGTGTGTCTCGGTTCTCAAAGTATTTCCCCAGAGCTTTTCCCTGAGTCCATGGAAAGGAATGCCAGGATACGTGCATCAAGCTATTACTGTAGGACTAGCATGGCCACGGATAGAAATTGTTTCCCAGCAAGGGGCAGGGAGACAAGGAACAGCGCAGATCAGGAAAGGGTCTGTACTGAGTTGCTTATGGGATTATTCCTGTAAGCGGGGCACCTTAATGGGTGGTGCAGCATGAGTTCCCTATAGAGAAAAGGGGGGGCAGCGCATCAGGGGGGGTGTCGGAGTTGGAAAAAGGGAGTTGACCAATCCGGGTTTCCGTCGCCGCTGCTGCAGAGCGGTAACGTTTTTTCCGGTTTTTGTCGTGGACAGGGCCAGAGCTTGACTAAGAGGTCTATGCTGGGCTGGGGCTGTTTTTTTGTGCGTTTTTTTTTCGTCCACTGATTGGTCAAATATGTTTTTCCAGCTCCTATCGAGTTTAGCACAAAGAATATGAACTAACAGCAGTTCATGGGGCAATTATACAAATGAAAGAATTGCCATTTACAGAATGACAGTGTATCGGTACGGTGTTTGCCATATGACTACCCGCCACGTGGGCATTCAGGGATCTGCATACAGGCATGTGGCGCTGGTATGCTTAACCCTGCACCCTGTGTAGTTTAAGTGCAAAGTGCTCCTTCCTACAAGGAGGCAGCCATTTTTTTTGGTGAAGTCTGGGGATAGTGGCACGGCAAACATTGATCACAGGGTACAATACACAGAACTTCTAGCAGAGCTGGTATCGCAATGAAGTTCTAGACAAGTAAATGCGATAATGAGTAAGAGCATTGCAGGCTCACCTGCAAAGCAGCAACAGGTGTGGCATCCGGAATCTGTGCATGCGACGGCCGCGCATGGACAGATAGGGGGGGATGTGGAAGGAGCCTGCAATGAGGTGAGAGCTTCCAAAGGTGAAGCGAGCTTCCAAAGGTGAAGTCCGCAGGAGCATATTTTAAACAGGTAAGTACTGAGGATAGTACTGAGGTAGGGGGGTGAAGTTTAACTCCAATCTACCAATAAGAGTAAACAGAGTTCATGAGAAACATAAAGCAACGAGATCAATTACGATATATATTGATCAATTTAAAGTGTACAGAGTACAAGCCGCAGGGTGAATCCCAAATCATTAATAAGAATTGATTTGTTTGTATTTCGATTTCAGGTGTTTGGCAATATGGAATTGAGACAGCTGCAGTGCTGGCAGCAAAGATGGAGATGTCAGTCGGATAAGCGAAAGGTTCCAGATGCCAATCTAAGCTTGGAGAAACACGAGATTCCTAAAATTGGAAAGAGACTAAAACACGAGATTCCTGAAATTGGAAAGAGACTAAAACCCGAGGTTCCTGAGATCGGAAAACGACTAAAAAAACTGACTGAGCAAAGCATAGTGCAAATTGCTAATGTTTTTCTTTCCCAAGGTGGTGCTTTTATAATGAAGAGTACCGTGCTGATGGTGATCCTAGGTTGCCATTTCGTCCTAGGAGAACGAAGAGAGGACATTCTCATGAATAATAAGGGGTTAATGAGAATACAAGGCCCAAACATGTTGATGTTGGGTGACAAAGGTACTGATCCTTTCACACCACCCTCTGATTGGCACAGATGGACCAAGCAGGGATGGAGGAAAAGAGCACTTGTGCCAGGAGAAAACAAATTTCATGGCACAATGTGGGTGAATGGTCTGAAAGGTCAGGTGTGCTGGCAGGGTGACTGGAAAGGCAGTGTAAATCTGCTATTGAAGGTCACACTCCCAGAATCGATACACCGATCCAAAGTTTTGTTAAAGGGTACATTGCAGTACAATGGGTACATGGAAAAGGTGGAGTGTGTGATTCAGAGGTACCTTGTCTTGGTTATGCAGAGTGAGATGGTTCCAGATTGGAGAGGAACGAGCAGGAGGCGTCAATTCTCATACCAGAGAGACGCAGGGGACAACATCACACTCTGGAGCTACCAACAGAGAGTGCCTCTGAAACAACTATACACACGTAAAGGCTGGAAAGCCGAGGGTTGGTGGTTCTCGAAACAAAAAGTAAAAATCGAGATCGAGCCACATTTCCAGGTGACAAAGAGGGTGGGGAGAGCGATCCCGGGGGAGGGAAAGCCAACACAGGGAACCCCATTCACACCACACGGGTCACCACAGGGGATGATATTACACAGTCCATATGCAGCAGCTTATCCTCATGATAGTTGGGTAAGTGAAGAGGTACTCTTAATTGAAAGATTGCAGAGAGTACAGTCTTCCCGACCTCAGGTACATAGTGTGCCTCAGGACATAAGGGGGGAAGAGGTCCAATCAGGACAGTTGGGGACATATTTTGTCAGGGAGATGCTAAAAGATCCTGTACAACTGAGATTGGACAAGGGGAGGTATATTGATTTTTCTGGAGAAGGATCTTTTGCATGGCAGCTTCGAGATGTTTGGGTGAACAAAGGGAAACGGTGCAACATTTCTTTAGGCGCCGCCACTTCCTTAGTTCCCACCTCAACCCAGGTCTTACACCAGGACCTGAGAGGTCAACCTTTTTTGGTGCTAGACGGGGAGGTGAAACAAGTAGAGTTGTCCTCATGCGGGCCATTCTCACAGAGGTACCTGTGTTTGCCGGGGCAAGTCAAATTTAGTGAAGAAGCCTGCAGGCTCAAGAACGCAGAATGCGAGGCTACCATTCAAAAGATCCACCCTGAAGCCCAACCGATAGTTCCGGTGGCTGAAGGAAAGGTTTGGTTTTTTAACATAAGGTCTAATGATACATTCAAGGTATATTCTCATAATTGTTCCGATAAGGGGGATTTTCCAAGGGGAACATATTGGGTGAGTGGAGATCCCATATGGATTGAGTCGTCCAAGTTTGATGACGTTAGTTCTCAAATTGTGAAGAGAACTCTAAAGTTCAAAGTTTCACGGGTAGTTCCCATCCTGAAAGAGAACACGACATGGGACAAAGGGGAACAGGGTTTGATCCAAGACGACCACATTTTGTTACAAAGGTTAAACAAACAGTACACTAAGTTAGAGGTAAGATTTCACCATGATACAGGTGATCTTAACGAGGTAGAACACAAAAATGAGCAGGTGAGTGCCAGTCTGACCTGGTGGACAAAGGTTTCGGTGATGTTCCAGGGACACTCGGACTGGGCCTCTGCAGTTCCAAAGTTCTTTCTACACCCACTGGTCGTCTGGATGGGGATGACAACGTTAGGCATCATTATCCAGGTGAGGTTGCGTGTTAAAATTACGTAAAACAAATTAACCTGGTCCAGAGATTGGTGCCTCATAAACAATCTCATGAACCGATATTTTCAAATTAAGGGATATACAGGGTTACGGGTATAGGTTTAGTAGTACCTAGGAGCTGATTGTATAAAGGCGCTCTTTTAGAAGGCACCTGGCACTGCTCCATTGAGTAACAAACAAACGAGTTTCACTTTTCTGTGGTCATGCAAGTTTGTGAGTGATACGCAAGTGACGCAAATGCTGAGCATGTGGTATAGAGGGACTTAGAAGTAGGGCCTCCCCAGAGAGCCTGGTTACAGGAAGACCAAGAGGTCTTGCTCTCTCTCTTCCAGGGGTAACCGCCTAGAGCAGAGAAGTTGTGTGAGCACGAACATCGAAAAGTGAAACATAAAGGAAAGAAACCAGGTACGGTTAGGTTCAGAAGTGGGGATTTGCGGATCAAGCCTTTTTAGGGGGGATTGTTATAATTTAAGTAGGCCTCAGTTATTTGGACTGAGTTAGTCAAAAAGGCTTGGAGTGCAGATCGGCCCTTTAAGGGGATTTTCTCTGAGAGAGAAAATCTGCAGTTCTGTCAGCAGACCTAGAACATACCAAGAAGCTGTTCTAGTACAAGGCCGCAGGTCTCCCTGACCTGGGCATGTACCGCCACTAGAACAATAAACATCAGCCATGATTTGTAAATATGCACATTCCTGTATGTATGTCAAATGTCTCATTGATTATTAATCAAGTAGGTGTGTATGATGACACCACGAGTGGGTCCACCAATAGTCTGATCTAGGGGGTGGCGAAGATGATGTCATATTTAACTCTTTCCTAGTCGGTATTAAAGGCTGAGGGAGCTATGGGAGCTCATTCTGCATCTTACTTTCACACTAGCTAGCAAGGCTGACTGGGACCTCTAAGTATGTTCTTCCTTTCTGTAATCTGATATAATGTAAGAAAAGGCCTGTAAGTGCAGCGCAGAGGAATCTGCAAGGTCGCACATGATAGAGTAGCCTGCCAGGAAATATAGGGTTAAGTTAGTGGGCAGGGGCTGGGAAGGAGTAGGCAGAGTGACTAGGTAGTTTGAAGAAGGCGGGGGGTGGAGTTAAACAGACGGGCTCGAGACGGAAAGCTGAGAGGATCCGAGGGGAAGCGGCGTCCAGGGGACCGGAGTGGGTCCAGCTTCAGATGGCGGCCATGGCGGCGGTTCCCAGCACGAGCGGCCAGCAACAGGAGCTGGGGCGGAGAACCTCCAGGCCACCGGAACGGCTCAGCCCAGAGCCGACCTCAAGGTCGCAGCGAAGGGGCGGGAGCCCTGTGAATGCACCTCTGGCGCCCCCTGCTAAGAAGGCAACGGCAGGTGGGTCAGCCGGGAGGTCCAGCAGCGGGAAGGGCGGCAAGAGCGGCTCGGCGGGAGGAGGCAGAGGGGGAAGAGCGGCAGGCAAGACGGGGGAGGCGGCCTCTTCACACCAGGCCGCGCGCTGCTCCAACAAACAGAGAGGCGGTGGCAGAGCGAGCAGTGCGGGCACCTCCTCCTCGCAGAGCGGGAGGACGGGGGCCCGAGAGTCCGGGAATGGATCGTCCGCTGGCAGAGGAGAGGGGACAGCGGCAGCCAGGTCGGAGAGTGAGCGGCCGGAGGACAGGGGCCAGCAACGGAGCAGCCAGGCAGACCACGCGGCGCGCCAGTCGGGTGTGGCCGCTGGGGGGTCGCATGACGCAGCATCAAGCCAGGATGAAGGGGCATCCACATCGGCAGGATCCGGAGCAGCGGTCGGGCAGGTGGGAGTACCTGCGCCACCAGGTGAGGCCTCTAACTCTTCGAATGTTACCAGCATGTCATATGGGGATAGTTCAGGGGTGCACGGGGGGCAGGCGCAGATTGGGGGAGGCTGGGGGGGGGGGGCAATGCACAAGCAGTGATTATTCCGGCCTTGGAATTCTTCATGGCAGGGATGAGGAATTTGTTGGGGGGCCCCTCAGCAACACTGGGTTCACCCGTGGGGGCGTGGGCTGGGCAGGTACAGACACCAGCCCCCCCCCTGGGTGGCCCCTCAGAGAGATCTACCACCGCTAGGTGGGGGAGGGTCAGTTCTGCAGCAACCAGCTGCAGCGGGTTCGGTAGTTTCCCAGGTTCAATCAACAGTGGTGCCTGCACCGGCGGGGCTGCCTAGCTCAGAAGTAGCGGTACAGACCATTGAGGTGGCGGGGAGGTTTCAACAGCAGGGGAGGGGGATTCAATTAGGATGGCAGATGCGGCGAAATCAGAAATGTATGTGTGCCTTACGGGACCGTTAGGGATTCACCTGAAGGCGGAAGTTCGTGAACGTATCTGGAAAGGTGAGTTCGTGGAAATATTCTCGCTGTTGCAACTTGCCAAGTTCAACTTGGATAAGCTGAAATCCACCGAATCTAAGAAAGAGGAGGAGGAACGACGCAGGTATCGTTTGATACCACGCACGTTTCAAAACTGGTTGCAGGCTTTCGAGATTTTGGCCTGTGTCATCGGGGAGAAGAACCCTGTGTGCTGTTCTGCGCTTTTCTGTTATCAGAACGCAATCGGGGAGGCTTACAGGAGGTATGGGGGGGATGCCTGGCTCAAGTACGATGAGTTATTCAGGCAGAGAAAGGCGGTTCGGCCTTCAGTGTGCTGGAACCATAAGGACATAGAGCTCTGCATGAGCTTGATGATTCCAGCTACAGGGCAGCAGTCCTATCGGGGACAAGATAGTACAGGTGTCACAGGTAAGGCAGGAAATAGGGCGAAGGGTTTGTGCTGGCAATTTAATGACGGCACGTGCAGATTTGGGTCCTCGTGTCGAGTTAAACACGAGTGCTCAGGGTGCGGTGGATCACACCCAGCAGCAAGATGTTATAAGCAGAAGAAGGGTAGAGCATCGGATGCTGGAAACAAGAGGGAAGACCCCGGTGAGGGTTCAAAAGATGGAGCCATTCCTTTGTGAGTATCCGCGAGCCGAGGACGCATTGTTTTTGCGGCAGGGGTTTTCGGAGGGTTTTATTATACCTAGTCATTGTGCGGCAACGGGCGGGGGTTCACATAGGAATCTTAGGTCAGCACTTGAATTTCCGGAGGTCGTTTCATCTAAGCTGGCGAAGGAAATGGCGGCAGGACGGGTAGCGGGACCGTTTAGGGATTGCCCACTGGTAGGTCTAATTGTTTCACCACTGGGGGTGGTCCCCAAAAAAGAGCCAGGATCCTTTCGCCTCATACACCATCTGTCTTTTCCGAAAGGTTCGTCAGTCAATGACGGTTTGTCGGGAGAGGACACGTCGGTAGTGTATACGTCATTTGACGTAGCCCTGAGGTGGGTTAGGAGGCTGGGTCAGGGTTCCCTTTTAGCCAAGACAGACATCGAGTCGGCTTTTAGGCTACTGCCGGTACATCCCTCCAGCTTTCGTTTGCTGGGGATTGTTTGGGAAGGTAATTATTTTGTTGACCTTTGCCTCCCCATGGGTTGTGCAATTTCTTGTTCATTTTTCGAAAAGTTTAGCTGTTTCATCGAGTGGGTGGTAAAAGAAGTCGCAGGTGTTCGCTCAGTCATACATTACCTGGATGACTTCCTTTTTATGGGTGCGGCAGGTTCATCTGACTGCCCTTCTTCCCTGGCAACAATGTACCAGATTTGCGATTCCTTTGGAATTCCTCTGGCATTAGCTAAAACGGAAGGCCCTACCACATCCTTGAAGTTTTTGGGGGTTCACATTGACACGGTGGCTATGGAATGCAGCCTTCCAATTGACAAGGTTAAGGATCTCCGGGCAACCATCCAGAAAGCAGTAGAGAAACGGAAGATCACCCTGCGGGACCTTCAATCTCTGCTCGGCAAACTAAACTTCGCTTGCAGGATTATGCCAATGGGGCGCATTTTCTGCAGGCGCTTGTGTAACGCCACAGCGGGAATTTCTTCGCCTCACCATCGCGTTCGAATGACGCGGGACATGAGGGAGGATTTAAAGGTATGGTTAACCTTTTTGCACGATTTCAACGGCAGGTCATTGTGGATGGAGGAAGAGGTGAGTAACTTTGACATCGAGTTATTCACAGACGCGTCGGGATCTCACGGCTCTGGTATTTTTATGGCTGGCAAGTGGTGCGCTTCCCCCTGGGACCCTTCGTGGGTTGAGGCTGGGTTCACGTCGAACCTGTTGTTGTTAGAGCTGTTTCCGATAGTTGTGGCTCTGGAACTGTGGGGGGGGGGATCTTGGCTAACAAACGCATTCGCTTCAATTGCGATAATTTGGGCGTGGTGCAGGCAGTAAACAAATTTTCAGCATCTTCGCCGCCAGTGGTTTGGGTAATGAGGCAATTGGTTCTGTTGTGTTTACGTTTCAATATTTGTATCTTTGCGGCGCATTTGCCCGGGGTAGACAACATCATTGCTGATGCCCTCTCTCGATTCCAGTGGGACAGGTTCCGGGCAGCAGCCCCTTCAGCGGAAGAGAGTGGGGTTCTCTGTCCAGAGAGGATGTGGACGATTCCGTTCGGGCAGTATCACAACTGATTAGGAGGTCCCTATCTGAGTCATCATGGGCAGCGTACGCGCCGGTTTGGAAGGCGTGGGACGCTCTGATGGCGCAAGTTGGGGGCTGCACAACGGATGAAGACCGGTCGTGCCTGCTCCTTTACTTTGTGGGGAATAATTTTGCGGAGGGCACATCTGCGGCGGCCATGTCAAAAAAGTTGGCAGCATTGGCCTTTTTGTTCAAGTTTAGGGGTCAAAGGGACGTAACCAAGGATTTTAGGGTTGGGCAGGCGATGAAAGGATTCAGAGTGGGGTCAGGTAGAAGGGATTCCAGGCGCCCAGTCACGTTGGAGGTTTTGAGTAAGGTGGTTATGGCCCTGCAGGGTGTTTGTTCGGGACAAAACGAGGTGGTACTCTTTAGTACTGCATTCGTGCTGGCCTTTTTCGGGGCATTCAGGGTAGGGGAGTTGGTCAGCAAGTCAAAAGCTACGGGGGGAGGTATCCTCGCCTGCAACGTTGCGGTCCAGGACGATGGGGTGTCCATCACCTTGCGTCAGTCGAAAACAGACCGGGTGGGAAAAGGGAAGGTCATTACTCTTTTCCAGATCGGGGGCTTGTTGTGCCCCAGGGAAAATATTCTGCGGTTTCTGCAGATTAGGCCTCGATCGGCCCATGTTTTCCTGGCGCACACCGACGGTTCCCCTCTAACGCGTTTCCAGTTTTCAGCTGTTTTGCGAAAGTGCTTAGTTAAGGCGGGCCTCCCTCCCGAGGAATTCTCCTCCCACTCTTTCCGTATAGGAGCGGCGACGGAGGCGGCGCGATGGGGCCTCGGTGAGGAAGTAGTCAAGAGGATAGGCAGATGGGATTCAAGTAGATATAGGTCCTACGTTAGGTTACACTTGATTTAAGACTCCATTAGTGATGTTGATGGGGTTTTAGTTTGCTTTTCTTGTTCATTCTTGTTTTTCAGACAACCCGGCATTGGTGTGGATCTTCGGGCACTCCTACGTCGCTAGGGGTGCGAGAAGAGCTGCAGTTCGCCCTGAAGGGCGCCAACTTGGCTTCCCTAGGCAGGAGGTTCTCATTCGCTGGCTGGGTTTCCCAGGCATGTTATGGGCCAGGGTCTGGCCAGAATTTAGCAGATACGCTGGGTGGGACAGGGCCCCGGACGTGCTCGTTCTGCACGTCGGGGGCAATGACATAGCTTCCAGATCAACCAGGGCCATCATTCGTGACATCAAATTTGATGTGTTACGACTGAAACGGGAATTTCCAGCTACTATAGTAGTATGGTCTGACATGGTAGCCAGGTCCTCGTGGAGATTGGCGAGGTCCGTTACCAAGATTAATAAGGCTAGGGTCAAGCTGAACAAGGAGGTGGCGAGGTTCGTGACGCAGAATGGGGGGGTAGCTATCAGACACGTTGAGCTGGAGAGTGACCTTCACTTGCTTCTCAGCAGAGATGGGGTTCACCTCAATGAGATTGGAACGGATTTGTGGGCCTTAGCAATAGAGGAGGGCATTCAGAGAGCTTTGAGGGTGTGGGCCTCTCTGCCGTGAGGGGTCACGTCGGTTCGTGGATGGAGGGGTAAGGGCTCCGAAGGTTCGTGGTCTTTCTGGGGGGATTTGCCTCAGGTGCAAATCACCAGATTGGCATCTCAGCAGGTGATAGTAATTTGGTGGCATGCAGCCGTCCCTGAGCCGGTGACCGCGGCGGGGGCCGGTTATAGGCTGTCTGCCAGTTAAGGTTAAATGCAATGTGTTTGATATCTCGGATCCCTTACCTCAGCTCTCTAAAAAGTTATATGTTTATAGTTTGGTATTTTGGTAAATAAACGGGCTGCTTTGGCCTATTAAATCCATGCTGGTGGTCGTGTGTATTATTTCAGGTTCATGGGGTAAGGTAACTGGGGAGGCTAGGCTTTGCTTCTATCATGCTGTACATAGGTAGTCTAGATGTAACATAGAGTAGATACAAGAAGACCTGGGTACCTTCAGCAGGAAGGTACTCAAGCAGCTGTAACGCAACATGGAAGTCTGCTTTGCCAGGAGATGATAAACTGTATCTATCTGTATTTCTGTTACTTGAATAAATAACGTAAACATTGAAGAGGCCTGAGAAAGTCTATCTCCTGCTTGCTGTGTGGAGAGTCAAGTGATCTCATAGTCTGTGAGACGTAACTGTAAGTAGTTACTGGTGTCGAAGCAAGGTGATATAAAACAGTTTATAACACAGAGAGGTTGTTGGAGAAAATAAGTATATCATCTAGATATACAAGAACGAATCTCCCCAACACCTCCCTGAAGACCTCATTGATGAGTTCTTGGAAAACGGCTGGGGCATTACATAACCCGAAGGGCATCACCAGGTATTCGTAATGCCCATCGGGTGTATTAAAGGCCGTTTTCCATTCATCGCCCTTTCTTATTCGTATCAGGTTGTACGCACCCCGTAAGTCTAATTTTGAAAAGACCTTAGCGTTGGTGACCTGTGTGAATAAGTCGTCTATCAGGGGCAGCGGATAGCGATTCTTCCCCGTAATCTTATTCAGGCCCCGGTAATCAATGCAGGGCCGCAGGCCTCCGTCTTTTTTCTTAACAAAAAAGAAACCTGCCCCAGCAGGCGACCGGGACGGGCGAATGAAACCCTTGGCCAAATTTTCACGGATGTATTCCTGCATGGCCAATTTTTCGGGCCCATATAAATTGTACAGATGGCCTCGGGGGGGGGGGGGGGGGGCATACAACCTGAACGGAGATCGATGAGACAGTCGAAAGGGCGATGTGGGGGCATCTTATCAGCGGCTTTGGGACAGAACACATCAGAATATTCAGAATACTGGTCTGGTACACCCTCCACCTGAACCCTGGTTTGACCCAACGTCAGCTTCCCTAAACACTGCTGAAAACAATGAGGTGACCAAGTTGTTAACTGACCCGTGGCCCAGTCTATTTGTGGTGAATGGATTTGTAACCACGGCATGCCTAGGATGATAGTGGAGGTTGACATATGTAATACAAAAATCTGTAGTTGTTCCCCATGCAGTACCCCTATTGTGACCTTCACCTCTGGGGTCTGTGACAGGGAACGATTCCGTTGCAGGGAAGAATCGTCCACTGCCATGACTTGAATGGGAGGTCTCACTGGGATGAGAGGAATACCCAATTTCTGAGCAAATTCATAGTTCATAAAATTAGCCGCTGAGCCAGAATCAATAAAAGCCTCAGTGGCTACAGATTTGTTATCCTATGTAATCGTACAAGGGAGAAGCAACTTTTTTTCTTTAAGGGGTGAGAATTGTGTGCCTAGGGTGTCACCCCCCACTACTCCTAGGCAAACTCGTTTTCCGGCTTGTTGGGGCAATTTCGTACCCTATGCCCCCCCCTTCAGCGCAATACAGACACAGTTGTTCAGTCATTCTCCGTCTACGCTCCACCTGGGTCAGTTTTTACTGACCAATCTGCATTGGCTCGGGTGGAGGTAGGACCGGAGAAGATGAGACAGGAAGAGAGGGAGTCACTGGAGGTGCAGCGGGAGGTGCAGCGTAGGATGTCAACCTGACACGATGACTACCCCTGGTCTGTCTCTGATGGCGCAGCCTGCGATCGATACGAGTGGCCGATGAAATGGCCTCATCGACTGTTCTGGGCTCGGGCTGACTCAGCATCAGATCGGAGACCTCATCAGATAAGCCTGACAAGAAGCAATCCAACAAGGCATAGGTGTCCCACCTGGCTGTAACTGACCACCTTCTAAATTCAGCCGCATAATCTTCGACCGGACCTTTGCCTTGCCACAAAAGCTTGAGCTTCCGCTCAGAGGTCGAGGCAAGATCCGGGTCGTCGTAAATTACTGCCATGGCTTTAAAGAATTCCTCTACGGAGGTAAGGGCAGTGTCCCCAGTGGGCAAACTGTACGCCCATGTCTGCGAATCGTCAGATAATAAGGTTTTAATAAATGTGACCCTCTGAGTCTCAGTCCCTGAAGATCGGGGTCTCAATTCAAAATAGGATAACACTCTACTCCTAAAATTACGGAAGTCAGATTTGTGGCCGGAAAATCTCTCAGGTACGGGCATACGTATGTCAACGCTAGGAGGGGATCGCACCTCGTCCACTGATGTCTGGAGGGTTTGTACAGACCCTGATAGGGCATCAATTAAGGCTTTGTGACTGCCCAGCAATTGGTTGATGTTATCCACCGAAGTGGCCAGTGCGCCCAGACGGTCAGTGGCGTTCTGTAACGATCGGTGTAACACAGAGAGGATCTGATTACCGGTGATCTGCAGTATCACTGGGAATACAGATATATACCAGATTATTGATGATCTGCAGTATCACCGATAATCAGATATATAAGCTAACCTCTGGACACCTGAGTGGAGTAAGAGTGTTTGGTGTAACAGTAATACTTTGAGGACTGGACCTCAGGAACAAGTTCCGTACAGCAAGGAGTACTGCACAAATACAGATTCCTTCCGTGAACCTGGACTCTCCTGGGGGAGGAGTCAGGCTGAAGGTAGGAAGGACAGAACAGGAGCGACACCCAAGAGGGGGTGTCACTAACAGATCTAGGAACTGCCTCTAACAGTAAGGTCAGTTCTCGAGGTCGGACAAGCCAGGTCGCAAACACACGGGCAGCTAAAGCACAGATTCAGAAGGCAGAGGCGGAGTCCAAGTACAGGCAGGGTTCGGCAACAGGGTATCAGAAATATCGAGGTACAAAATCAGGAGGCAGGTGCAAAGTCTAAGGACGAGCCGGTGTTCGGCAACAGAGTATCAGAATGGCAAGGTACAGGATCAGAGTTCAGAAGAATAGTCAGGCAAGCAAAGGGTCATAACAAATAATCACAATCAAACTAGTACTTTAGACTATCAATAGAATCTAGCTAAGTGTAGGATTACAGCTCCAGCTGGTCCCGGCACACTTTAGGATCTGACTCAGGTCTGAGTGCTACCACGTTGTGATCGCAACGCCAGACAACCAGCAACTGAACAGCCAGCACTATATATACACAAGAGCTGCCCAGCACCTCCCCAAGTGCTGGACCAATGAATGGTGCTGCAATTGTCAGCTGACCAGCCTGGTCAGCTGACCTACTTCTGGCTGTCATGTAAATCCTGCCTCGCTGCGCGCACGCGCGTCATTCTGAACCTTGGTGGACTAGCAGTCCCATCCACACCAGTACTGTCCTGCAATGTATTCGCCGACCTGTGCGCGGGGATGGTCGCACCGCCATCAGCACTGGCGGCGGCATCCCCGTGCTGGGACAAACCACTCGCATCAGGCCTATGCGCGCTAACCGCTGCGTCAGATGCTGCGTTTTTTCCGCGTTCTGCTATGTCATGCGCGGGAAGAGCCGCCTCCCGCTGACTTACAGCGGCGGCTCTTCCACGTTTCCTCACAGCAGATCACCAATAATCAGATTCTCTCTGCGTGCTGACACCAATCATTACAGAACGGCAGACCAAACCCAAATGGACACACTCCGCAGCCGTCTCGATGGAGAATTACAACCGAGTACTGGACAGTCACCAGACCGAACTCAACGCTTTGTCTGGAACTGTACAAGTTTATCAGACGGCTGTGGATACCGTGCGATCTCCTCCTAGCACAGACATTCGTATGCCTGTACCTGAAAGGTTTTCTGGCCACAGATCTGACTTCCGGAATTTTAGAAACAGAGTGTTATCATACTTTGAGTTAAGACTGTAACGATCGGTGAAGCACAGAGAGAATCTGATTACCGGTGATCTGCAGTATCACTGGGAATACAGATATATACCAGATTATATGTGATCTGCAGTATCACCGATAATCCGATATACAAGCTAACCTCTGTTCACCTGAGTAGAGTGTAGTGCTTGGTGTAACAGTAACACTTAGAGGACAAGGCCTCAGTGCAGCAAGGAGTACTGCACAGATTCCTTCCGCAGACCTGAGCTCTCCAAGACGGGAGGAGTCAGACTGACAGTAGGAAGGATTGTCTGAAAGTGACCCTCAGGAGGAAAGGTCGCTAACAGAGCGAGGAACCGCCTCTAACGGTAAGGTCGGTTCTCGAGGTCGGACAAGCCAGGTCGTACACACACGGACAGATACAGTACAAGGTCAGAAGACAGAGGCGGAGTCAAAGTACAGGCAGGGTTCGGCAACAGAGTATCAGAAGTATCGAGGTACAAGATCAGAGTTCAGGGGAATAGTCAAGGCAGGCAAAGGTCATAACAGATAATCACAATCAAACTAGTACTTTAGCTATCAACAGAATCTAGCTAAGTGTAGGATTACAGCTCCAGCTGGTCCCGGCACACTTGCGGATCTGACTACGGATCTGGGTGCTCCCACGTATGTGATCGCAACGCCAGACAAAGAGCAAGTGAACAGCCAGCAGTATATATACACAAGGACCTTCCCAGGACCTCCCTGATTGCTGGACCAATGAGAGTTGTGGAAAATGTCAGCTGACCCGCCTGGTCAGCTGACTCACTTCTGGCTGTTATTTAAACTCAGCCTCTGTGCGCGCGCGCGTGTCACTCTGGGCCTTGGTGGACTATCAGTCCCAGCCACACCAGTACTGTCTTGCAATGTATTTTGTGAACCGCTTGCGGGAGCCGCCTCCAATGCGGATTCCGCCGTTCTCAATGCGGATTCCGTCGTTCCCAATGCGGATTCCGCCGCTCTGCCTAAGCGGCATGCGGCGGTTTTTCCGCGTTGTGACGCCCTGCTGGACGCAGAAACAGCCGCCTCACTATGAGAGACGGCGGCTCTTCCGCGTTTCCTCACAGTACCCCCCCCCCGAGGAGCGGACTCCGGACAACTCCCACCAGGTTTCTCGGGATGTAAGGCATGAAATTCTCTCTTTAATTCGTCTGCATGCATGCGCGTCCCCGGTACCCATTGCCTCTCCTCAATGCCGTACCCTTTCCAGTGTACGAGATATTGTACCGAGTTTTGTACAGAGCGTGAATCTAGAATCTTTTCCACCTCATATTCGGGTTGGGCATCTACCAAAACCGGAGGAGGAGGAGTGGGACCCACCTGGACTGCTGGTTTAACAATAACAATAACAATAATATTTATATAGCGCTTTTCTCCCTGGGGACTCAAAGCGCTGCGACCCTGCATTATGCAGTCTCAAAGGCTCGGGAAAAGAGGTGAGTTTTTAGCCTTTTTTTAAAGCTGTCCAGAGAAGGAGCCTCTCGTACTGATTGTGGAAGTGAGTTCCATAGAGTAGGGGCTGCGTAGGAAAAGGCCCGAGCACCAAATGTTAAGTGTATCCTTTAAGAAGGGATACGTGGAAGGACCTTACCCCCCGCATGCTAGTGGGAAGATCGATGGTATAAGTAACATCGTTGACTTTCTTGGCAACCGGGAATGGACCCACAAACCTGGGACCAAGCTTATTAGAAGGTTGTCTTAGGGTCAAGTGACGTGTGGACACCCAGACCAAGTCTCCTGGTCGGAACTTCCACTCCAACGAGCGTCTCTTGTCAGCTTGACCCTTCTGACTCAAAAAGGCCTTCTCCAGGTTACTTCTTACTGTCCCCCAAAGGTCCTTAAATGACCTTTGCCAGGCCTCCAGAGCTGGAAACGGGGTGGAGGCTATAGGAAATGGGGAAAATTTGGGTGATCTCCCCGTCACTACCTGAAAAGGAGAGAACCCGGAGGACGAGTTTTTTAAATTATTTTGGGCAAATTCTGAGAAGGGCAGGAATCTGACCCAATCGTCCTGCGCCTCTGCCACATAACACCTTAAAAACTGCTCTAAAGACTGATTTATCCTCTCAGTCTGGCCATTGGTCTGTGGGTGATAGCCAGATGAGAAAGACAGCCTTATGCCCATGAGCTGGCAAAAGGCTTTCCAAAATCGTGAGACAAATTGGACTCCCCTGTCTGAAACTATGTCTTCGGGAATGCCGTGTAATCGGAAGACATGAGTGATAAACAATTCGGCCAATTCCTGAGCCGAGGGGAGTCCTTTCAAAGGCACAAAATGGGCCATTTTGCTAAAGCGGTCGACTATCACCCAAATGACCGCCATGCCTTCCGATCTGGGAAGCTCACCCACAAAATCCATGGACAGGTGGGTCCACGGCTCATTCGGGGTGGGCAAAGGCTGCAAAGTACCGACAGGTGCCAGCCAGGAGGGTTTACTCTTGGCACATGTCACACACTCCTTCACATATTCCTTGCAATCTGCTGCCAAGGAAGGCCACCAGGCGCATCTGGCTACCAAATCCTGTGTTCTAGATGCCCCAGGATGCCCTGCATTTTTATGCGCATGGAACATCTCAAGAACCTGGAGGCGTAATGTCAGAGGAACGAACAGGACCCCTGCGGGCTTCCCTTCCGGGATGTCCTGCTGAAAGGGAGCCAACATCTCCCTCCAATCCTCCCAACTTCCAGTGGCTGCCAGTATCAACCTCTGGGGAATAATAGTCTCTGGAACGGAGGGCTGTGCTGTCTCTGACTCAAAACATCTGGATAGCGCATCCGCCTTAACATTCTTGCTCCCCGGGGTGTATGTAATAATAAAACTGAACCTGGAGAAAAATAACGACCATCGAGCCTGACGAGGGCTCAACCTCTTAGCCCCCTAGATGTACTCTAAGTTTTTGTGATCGGTGTAAACCGTGATGGTATGCTCAGCTCCCTCTAACCAATGTCGCCATTCCTCGAAAGCCAGTTTAATGGCCAGGAGCTCCCTGTTGCCAATATCGGAATTCCTCTCTGCAGGGGAGAACCTGCGAGAGAAATAAGCACACGGGTGCATTCTACCCTGCAAGCCTGACCGCTGAGACAGCACAGCCCCCACCCCAACCTCCGAGGCATCCACCTCAACAATGAACGGGAAAGACGTATCCACATGTCTGAGGATGGGTGCTGAACAGAATAGGCCCTTCAGGGTGGCAAAAGCATGTAAAGCCTCAGGAGACCAGTGAGTGGTACCTGCCCCCTTCTTAGTGAGACTGGTAAGGGGAGAAATGACCGTGGAGTACCCCTTTATGAACCTTCTATAATAGTTGGCGAAGCCAAGAAAGCGCTGAAGGGATTTCAACCCAACCGGCTGTGGCCACTCCAGAACAGCGGAGACCTTGGCAGGATCCATAGACAGGCCCGTGGTGGAAATTATGTACCCCAAGAAAGCGACAGATGTTACTTCAAAGATGCACTTTCAAGCTTTGCGTATAGGGAGTTCTGCCTTAACTGATTCAAAACAAACCTCACATGGGGCCATATGCAATTCACTTTTTCCCCTGAGTTTTCTCCTAGGAGAGAAATTTTCAGCATCTTTTTAAAATAGATTTTCAGCATTTTGTAATAGAAAAAGTACCAAAAAGTAGGTGAAAAAGTACTATAAAAATTATTTTGAGTATTTTTTTTGCTTGCTGGTGGCGTAAAAGGCATTTTATTGACAAGTTTAAAAATATCACCTTGGAGAAAACTCAGGAGAAAAAGTTAATTGCATATGGCCCATGGTTTCTATGTTCAGAGAGGTTGTTGGAGAAGATAAGGATATCATCAAGATAAACTAGTACAAATCTCCCCAACACCTCCCTGAATACCTCGTTAATGAGTTCTTGGAAAACGGCCGGAGCATTACATAGCCCGAAGGGCATCACCAGGTACTCATAATGTCCGTCTGGTGTATTAAAGGCCGTTTTCCACTCATCGCCCTTTCTTATGCATATCAGATTGTACGCGCCCCGCAAATCTAGTTTAGAAAAGATCTTAGCGTCTGTAATCTGAGTGAATAAATCGTCTATCAGTGGCAGCGGATAGCGATTTTTTACTGTAATCTTGTTAAGACCGTGATAATCGATGCAGGGTCGCAGGCCTCCGTCCTTCTTTTTAACAAAAAAGAAACCTGCTCCAGCAGGCGACCGGGACGGGCGAATAAAACCCTTGGCCAAATTTTCACGGATGCACTCCTGCATGGCCAATTTTTCGGGCCCTGACAGATTGTACAAATGACCCCGGGGGGGGGGGGGGGGTACACAACCTGAACGGAGATCAATGGGACAATCGAAAGGGCGATGTGGGGGTAAATTGTCTGCTGCCTTGGGACAGAACACGTCGGAAAATTCAGAGTACTGGTCTGGTACCCCTCCCACCTGAATTCTGGTTTGCCCTAAGGTCACCTTCCCCAAACACCGCTGAAAACAACGAGGTGACCAAGTGGTTAACTGACCCGTGGCCCAGTCTATTTGAGGTGAATGGAGTTGTAACCACGGTATGCCTAGGATAATAGTGGAGGTAGACATGTGCAATGCAAAAAACGATAATTGTTCCCCATGCAGTACCCCTATGGTGACCTTCACCTCCGGAGTCTGTGACAGAGCACGATTCCGTTGCAGAGGGGAATCGTCTACTGCCGTGACCTGAATGGGGGGCCTCACAAGGGTGAGGGGAATACCCAACTCCTGAGCAAACTCAAAATTCATAAAATTGGCCGCTGAGCCCGAATCAATAAAAGCCTCAGTGGCCACAGATTTATTCTCCAATGTAATTGTACAGGGGAGAAGCAATTTCTTTTCTTTAAGGGGTGAAAATTGTGTGCCTAGGGTGTCACCCCCCACTACTCCTAGGCAAACTCGTTTCCCGACTTGTTCGGGCAGTTTCGCACCCTATGCCCTGCTTCTGCACAGTATAGGCATAGTTGTTCCGTCATTCTCCGCCTTCGCTCCACCTGGGTCAATTTCGATTGACCAATCTGCATTGGTTCGGGTGGAGGCAAGGCCGGAGGGGATGAGACAGACGGAGATGGCGTTACTAAGGGTGCAGCGGAGGGTGCCGCATAGGATGTCACCCTTACACGGTGACTGCCCCGAATTTGCCTCTGATGGCGTAATCGACGGTCGACTCGAATGGCCGATGTGATGGCCTCATCGACTGTCCTGGGCTCGGGTAAAGTTAACATTAGATCGGAGACCTCCTCCGACAACCCAGACAAGAAGTAATCCATCAGGGCAAAATTGTCAAATCTGGCGGTGACTGACCATCTGCGGAATTCTGCCGCGTAATCCTCGACTGAGCCTCTGCCTTGCCGCAAAAGTTTGAGCTTGCGCTCAGAGGTTGCCGCAAGGTCAGGGTCGTCGTATATCACGGCCATGGCCTTAAAAAATTCCTCTACCGAGGTCAGAGCTGTATCAGTGGGAGGCAGACTGTATGCCCAGGTCTGGGAGTCACCAGTTAACAATGTTTTAATAAAAATGACCCGTCGGGTCTCAGTCCCCGAGGATCAGGGTCTCAACTCGAAGTATGACAACACTCTACTCTTAAAATTCCGCAAGTCAGACTTGTGGCCGGAAAATTTATCAGGTACGGGCATACGTATGTCATCACTAGGAGAAGATTGCACCGAATCAACTGACGTCTGAAGGGTTTGCACAGAGCCTTTTAGGGCATCAATTAAGGCTTTGTGCTGGCCCAGTGCTTGATGGATAGTATCCACCGAAGTGGCAAGCACCGTCAGAGGGTCAGCGCGTGCGTCCATCAGTTTATTGGTCTGGTGTTCTGTAACGATCGGTGAAGCACAGAGAGAATCTGATTACCGGTGATCTGCAGTTTCACTGGGAATACAGATATATACCAGATTATATGTGATCTGCAGTATCACCGATAATCCGATATACAAGCTAACCTCTGTTCACCTGAGTAGAGTGTAGTGCTTGGTGTAACAGTAACACTTAGAGGACAAGGCCTCAGTGCAGCAAGGAGTACTGCACAGATTCCTTCCGCAGACCTGAGCTCTCCAAGACGGGAGGAGTCAGACTGACAGTAGGAAGGATTGTCTGAAAGTGACCCTCAGGAGGAAAGGTCGCTAACAGAGCGAGGAACCGCCTCTAACGGTAAGGTCGGTTCTCGAGGTCGGACAAGCCAGGTCGTACACACACGGACAGATACAGTACAAGGTCAGAAGACAGAGGCGGAGTCAAAGTACAGGCAGGGTTCGGCAACAGAGTATCAGAAGTATCGAGGTACAAGATCAGAGTTCAGGAGGATAGTCAGGCAGGCAAAGGTCATAACAGATAATCACAATCAAACTAGTACTTTAGCTATCAACAGAATCTAGCTAAGTGTAGGATTACAGCTCCAGCTGGTCCCGGCACACTTGCGGATCTGACTACGGATCTGGGTGCTCCCACGTATGTGATCGCAACGCCAGACAAAGAGCAAGTGAACAGCCAGCAGTATATATACACAAGGACCTTCCCAGGACCTCCCTGATTGCTGGACCAATGAGAGTTGTGGAAAATGTCAGCTGACCCACCTGGTCAGCTGACTCACTTCTGGCTGTTATTTAAACTCAGCCTTTGTGCGCGCGCGCGTGTCACTCTGGGCCTTGGTGGACTATCAGTCCCAGCCACACCAGTACTGTCTTGCAATGTATTTTGTGAACCGCTTGCGGGGGCCGCCTCCAATGCGGATTCCGCCGTTCTCAATGCGGATTCCGCCGTTCCCAATGCGGATTCCGCCGCTCTGCCTAAGCGGCATGCGGCGGTTTTTCCGCATTGTGACGCCCTGCTGGACGTGGAAACAGCCGCCTCACTATGAGAGACGGCGGCTCTTCCGCCTTTCCTCACAAAGACCTAATTCCTCAGGGACCATGGCCCAGAGAGTAACCTTCATTAAGACTCTATTGTCAGGGGATTCCCAGACTTGGGCATATAGCCTTCCAACGGGGGATAAGGCCCTAACCTCGGTAGAGGAAATTTTTTAAAGTGATGGCTATAATTTGCGATGACCCGGATATTGCCTTCCGCTGAACGGAAACTCAAGTTATTGCAGCAAGGCAAAGGTCCGGTAGAAAACTATGCTGCAGAATTTAGAAAGTGGGCAGTGTCAGCTCGATGGGACTCTTTTGCTCTACTTGACTGTTTCTTATCGGGGTTGTCAGACGGAGTTTCTGATCTAATGTTGGGTCATCCTGAACCCAAATCCATCGATGAGGCCATTTCATCGGCCATCAGAATTCATCGTCGTTTACGCTATCAAAGACAGACCCGGGGTAGGAACAATGTGAAGTACTTGTCCTACGCAGCATCTCCTTCTGCTCCATCTCCACCTGATTCACCCCCACTGGAACCAATGCAGATTGGTAGGTCGAGATTATCTCAGGTGGAACGGAGACGCAGGGAAACAGAGCAGTTCTATCTTTACTGTGCAGAGGGGGGGTCATAAGGTACAGAATTGTCCCAAGAAGTCGGGAAACGCTGCCACCTAGGTGTAGTCGGAGGTAATACCCTAGGCGCAGTCATTACCTCTCGATGACAAACGTTTTCTTCTCCCTTGCACTATATCTTGGCAAGATAAGACAGAGACTACTGAGGCCTTCATTGATTCAGGCTCAGCAGCTAATTTTATGGATTATGAATTTGCTAAAAATTTGGGGATCCCGATCTCCCCTTTAAAACAACAGATTCGGGTCACTGCGGTGGATGATTCCCCTCTGCAAAGTAATCACCCTCTTTCCCAGACCCCAGATTTGGGGGTCACAATAGGGGTCTTGCATAAAGAAAGTTTATCATTTTTTGTGTTACGAATGACAACCTCCACAATCATTCTTGGAATGCCATGGTTACAGATTCACTCGCCTCAGATCAATTGGGCTACGGGTCAGCTAACGAGCTTGTCTGCCCATTGCTATCATCATTGTTTAGCGAAAGTAACCTTTGGTAAAACCAAGATTCACATGGAGGGATTGCCAGATCAATACTCAGAATTTGCAGACGTATTCTGCCCCAAGTCAGCAGATAAACTTCCTCCACACCGTCCCTTCGATTGCCCCATTGATCTTAGGTCTAGTTGTATGCCCCCTAGAGGTCATCTCTATAACTTATCAGGGCCAGAGAAATTGGCCATGCAGAAATACATCCGAGAAAACTTAGCTAAAGGTTTTATTCATTCTTCTCGATCTCCGGCCAGGGCAGGGTTCTTTTTTGTGAAAAATGATGGTGGCCTACGCCCTTGCATTGACTATCGGGGCTTAAATAAAATCACAGTAAAAAAATCGCTATCCTTTGCCGTTAATAGACGATTTGTTTACTCAAGTCACCAATGCTAAGATCTTTTCAAAATTGGATCTGAGGGGTGATTACAACCTTGTGCGAATCAGGGACGGTGATGAGTGTAAGACGGCCTTTAACACACCCGTCGGGCATTACGAGTACCTAGTGATGCCTTTCGGGTTGTGTAATGCCCCGGCCGTCTTCCAAGAACTGATCAATGAGGTCTTTAGAGAGGTATTGGGCAAATTCGTCTTCGTATACTTTGACGACATTCTAATTTTCTCGTCCAACCTCTCAGAGCACAGAGATCATGTGAAGTTTGTGTTACGGAAGTTGAGACAGAACATGCTGTACACTAAGCTGGAGAAATGCATATTTGAAGTGTCCTCTGTCGCCTTTCTGGGGTACATAATTTCAACCTCTGGCCTCTCTATGGACCCTGGGAAGGTTTCAGCTGTGTTGGATTGGCCGCAACCTGTGGGATTAAAGGCTCTCCAGAGGTTCCTGGGGTTTGCTAACTACTACAGAAGGTTCATAAAGGAGTACTCTACGGTGATCTCACCTCTCACCAGTCTCACAAAGAAAGGGGCAGATACTCACCACTGGTCCCCTGAGGCCCATGATGCTTTCTCCACTTTAAAGAAATTGTTCTGTACTGCATCCATCTTGAGACATGTTGACACCACCTTCCCCTTTATTGTGGAGGTAGATGCCTCAGAGGTAGGGGTAGGGGCTGTGCTGTCTCATCGTTCCTTCGGTTGCAGGGAAAGTTACACCCCTGTGCCTATTTTTCACGTAGGTTTTCACCCGCTGAGAAAAACTACGATATAGGCAATAGGGAACTTCTAGCCATTAAGTTGGCCTTTGAGGAATGGCGACATTGGCTAGAGGGTGCAGAACATACCATTACTGTCTATACTGACCAAAAGAATTTGGAGTACATTGAGGGCGCTAAGAGACTTAGCCCCCGACAGGCTCGGTGGTCATTGTTCTTCTCGAGATTCAGATTTGTAATCACGTATACCCCTGGTAGTAAAAACATCAAAGCTGATGCTTTGTCCAGATGTTTTGAGCCCGAGACAGCACAGCCCTCAGACCCAGAAACCATTCTGCTGCAGAAAGTGGTTCTGGCCGCCACTGAGACCTGGAGGGACTGGACTAAGTTGTTGAGTCCGTTCCAACAGGATGTACCTGAGGAAAAGCCTGAAGGGGTCATGTTTGTACCACTGCCTTTTCATCTACAAATACTGCAGTTGTTTCATTCTCACAAGAATGCTGGGCATCCTGGAGCCACCAGAACTCAGGACCTCGTGGCGAGATGTGCCTGGTGGCCTTCATTGGCAACTGACTGCAAAGAGTATGTAAGAGAATGTGCAGTGTGTGCGAGAAGCAAACCCTCCCGTCAGGCACCTGTTGGGACCTTACAATCACTGCCAGTCCCAAAGGAACCATGGACCCATCTGTCCATGGATTTTGTGGGCGAACTCCCTAGGTCTGAAGGCATGACAGTCATTTGGGTGGTAGTCGATCGTTTCAGCAAGATGGCCCATTTTGTCCCCCTGAAAGGACTCCCCTCGGCCAAGGAATTGGCCGATCTCTTCGTCCAACATATTTTCCGGCTGCATGGTATTCTGGAAAATATAGTGTTAGATCGGGGAGTCCAATTTGTTTCTAAGTTTTGGAGGGCATTCTGCCAGCAGTTAGACATGGAGCTATCTTTCTCATCAGGCTACCACCCACAGACCAATGGCCAGACTGAGAGAACCAATCAGTCTCTGGAACAGTTTTTGAGATGTTATGTGGCAGATGTTCAAACTGACTGGGTCAAATTCCTGCCATTTGCAGAATTTGCACACAACAACTTGAGGAGCTCCTCCTCGGGTTTTTTCTCCATTCCAGGTGGTGACTGGAAGATCACCTAAGTTCACTCCATTGCCAGTGGCTGCCACCCCGTTTCCAGCCCTGGAGGATTGGCAGAAGTCCTTGAAGCAGACGTGGGGAATGGTAGAAAGAAATTTGAGGAGGGCTTTTCAGAGTCAGAAGAAACAGGCTGATAAAAGACGTTCCATAGAGTGGGAGTTTCTTCCAGGTGACTTGGTCTGGGTGTCCATGCGACATTTGGCTCTGAAGCAACTGTCTCCCAAGTTAGGTCCCAGATTTGTGGGACCATTTCCTGTGATAAGGAAAATCAATGATGGCACTTACGCCATTGATCTCCCCGCCAGCATGCGGGGTGTGAGATCTTTCCATGAGTCCTTGCTCAAGCCGGCAGTGCACGTGGATTCCCCCCCCCCCCCCTGTGTTGATTGATGACCAACCTGAATATGAGATTGAGAAGATTCTTGACTCCCGACTTGTGCAGAACTCCGTGCAGTATTTGGTGCATTGGAAAGGGTATGGCATTGAGGAGAGAACTTGGGTGCCAGAATGTCGCATGCATGCAGAGGATTTGAAAAGGGAGTTTCATAACTTGCATCCTGAGAAGCCGGGCAGGAGATGTCCGGAGTCCACTCCTCAGGGGGGGGTACTGTGAGAGATCACGGAAAAGCCGCCGCATGTGCTACTGAGCAGGCGGCTGATTCCACGTCCAGTGCGGCGGTTTGCACGCGGAAGCGTGTTTGGTAGCAAGGCAGAACACGGCATGCAACAACAGTAAGGCGGCTGGTTCTGCGACCAGCGTGGCGGGTTGCACGCGGCAGCGTGTGTCTGGTGTGGCTGAGTATGTTAGTGCACATAGGCTTAGGAATACACGCGCGCTGAGAGGCAGAATTTTTATACTAAGCAGGAAGAGTTAGCTGACCACGCCGATCAGCTGACTCCAGAGCAGGATACTATTGGTTGAGCAATTAGGGGTGGTGCTGGAGAGCACTACTCCATATATAGTTCCTGCTGGACACTTGCAAGTTGTCTGCCGTTGCGATCACTACGTGGAAGCACTCAGACCTAGTCAGATCCTTCAGTGTGTTTGAACCAGGTGGACCTGGGAATTCACACTTAGCCAGATTATTTGAATTGTATTCTGTTTATGCTTAAGCTAGTTCCAGGGTGTAGAGACCAAGGACCTCACACCCAGATTAGGGAACTGTATTGTCATCTGTGTTATACTCCAGACTAGTTCCAGGGTGCTGAGACCACGGACCTCGCACCTAAGTCTAGGGAACTTGTGCAAATCATTCTGTTATGCTTTAGACTAGTTCCGGGGTGTAGAGACCAAGGACCTCACACCCAGACTAGGCATTGTTTGATATCTGTTATGACTTATAGCTTTTCCGACTACTTCTCTGTCTTCTGATTCGGTACCTCGTATATCTGATATTCCGTTGCCAGACCCTGCTTGACTTGGATACCGAATCAGCCTTCTGTATTTGTGTGAAGATGCGCGGAGGAGCCGCCGCCATGAGCCAGGCGGAGGCGGCTCTTTCTGCGCACAGCGGGGCAGAGCACGGGGAGGCAGCCGCCTCCACTCAGTCTGAGGCGGCTGCCCCGTGCAAGGCATGGCGGAGCGCGGAAAAACCGCCGCGTTGGACGCGGCGGTTAGCACGCAGGTCCCCCTGGCAGAGGCACCGCAGAGCGGTGCTGGTGTGGCTGGGACACATAGTCCCTCCAGGTTTAGAGTGACGCGCGTGCGCGCACTCAGGCAGAGAAGATATGACAGCCAGAAGTGAGTCAGCTGACTCTGGCTCCACTCCTCATTGGTCCAGCACTTAGGGAGGTGCTGGAAAGATGCCTGTGTATATATACTGCTAGCTGGTCATTTCTCTGGTGTCTGGCGTTGCGATCACATACGTGGGAGCACTCAGACCTGCAGTCAGATCCTTAAGTGTGCCGGGACCAGCTGGAGCTGTAATCCTACACTTAGCTAGATTCTGTTGATAGCTTAAAGTACTAGTTTGATTGTGATTATCTGTTATGACCCTTTGCCTGCCTGACTATCCTCCTGAACTCTGATCTTGTACCTTGCCATTCTGATACTCTGTTGCCGAATCCCAGCTCGTCCTTAGACTCTGCTTCTGCCTCCTGTTCTTGTACCTCGATATATCTGATACTCTGTTGCCGAACCCCGGCTCGTCCTTAGACTCTGCTTCTGCCTCCTGATCTTGTACCTCGATATATCTGATACCCTGTTGCCGAATCCTGCCTGTACTTAAGACTCCGCCTCTGCCTTCTGAATCTGTACTTTATCTGTCCGTGTGTTTACGACCTGGCTTGTCCGACCTCGAGAACCGACCTTACTGTTGGAGGCGGTTCCCCGTCCTGTTAGTGACACTTCCTCCAGAGTGTCACTTTCAGACAATCCTTCCTATTCTCAGCCTGACTCCTCCCGTCTCGGAGAGTACAGGTCTTCGGAAGGAATCCGTGCAGTACTCCTCACTGCACTGAGGCCTAGTCCTCTAAGTGTTACTGTTACACCAAACACTACACTCTACTCAGGTGAACAGAGGTTAGCTAGTATATCGGATTATCGGTGATACTGCAGATCACTTATAATCTGGTATATATCTGTATTCCCAGTGATACTGCAGATCACCGGTAATCAGATCCTCTCTGTGCTTCACCGATCGTTACAGAACGCCAGACCAAAAAAACAGATGGACGCACGCGCTGACCCTCTGAATGTGCTTGCCACTTCGGTGGATAACATTCATCAAGCACTGGGCCAGCACAAAGCATTAATTGATGCCCTATCAGGCTCTGTGCGAACCCTCCAGACGTCAATTGATTCGGTGCGATCCCCTCCTAGTGATGACATACGTATGTCCGTACCTGATAAATTTTCCGGCCACAAGTCTGACTTTCGGAATTTTAAGAGTAGAGTGTTATCATATTTTGAGTTGAGACCCTGATCCTCGGTAACTGAGACCCAACGGGTCATATTTATTAAGACCTTGCTAACTGGTGACTCTCAGACCTGGGCATATAACCTGCCCCCTAGAGACACAGCTCTGACCTCCTTAGAGGAATTCTTTAAAGCCATGGCAGTAATTTACGACGACCCAGACCTTGCTGCGACCTCTGAGCAGAAGCTCAAGCTTTTACGGCAAGGCAAGGGCCCAGTCGAAGATTACGCGGCCGAATTTCGTAGGTGGTCAGTTACGGCCAGGTTTGACACCTATGCCCTGCTGGATTACTTCCTGTCTGGGTTGTCGGATGAGGTCTCCGACCTAATGTTAAGTCAACCCGAGCCCAAGACAGTCGATGAGGCCATCTCATCGGCCATTCGAATCGACCGTAGGCTACGCCATCAGAGACAGACTAGGGGCAGTCATCGTGTCAGGTTGACTTCTTACGCAGCGCCTCCCGCTTCACCCCTAGTAACTCCATCTCCTTCTGTCTCATCGTCTCCGGTCTTGCCTCCACCTGAGCCGATGCAGATCGGTCGGTCTAAGCAGACCCAAGTGGAGAGAAGACGGAGAATGTCTGAACAGTTCTGCTGTACTAAGCTAACGCTCATAGCCTAGAAGAGACTGCAGTGTAACTTGCATTACAAAGTCAGTGCCTGATTGTGCCTTGCTACTGTACGATTGTACTGTGTGTGTGAGTGGCGTTCCCGTATTCGGCCTAAAGCGCAAAGCTGACCCGAATACGAAAACGCGGATTGCATGCAGATCACTCGACAGCAGAGTGGAAGTGTCTAGCGGCAGCTAGTGGTGGCAGTGAGAAGTGTTTGAGGGGTCACAGCCTTGTGGTAGCTCGACTAAGGCTGCTTCCCCTCTCGATCTGGTCAAACCTGCAGTCGGGAGCCGTATCTGCAGGCTTGCCGCGGGGCCCGTTCCTGACAGTGCATACTCTGGGAATATTGCACTCTGGTATTATTGCACAGCACAAAATAATTGCACACTCTGGAATTATTGCACAACATAAAATAATTGCAAACTTTGGGATCATTGCACACTCTGGGATTATTGCACAGCACAGGATATTTGCACTCTGGGATTATTGCACAGCACAAGATTATTGCACACTTTGGGATTATTGCACACTCTGGGATTATTGCACACTCTGGGATTATTGCACTGCAAAGAATTATTGCACAAACTGGGATTATTGCACACTCTGGTATTATTGCACACCCTGGGATTATTGCGCACTCTGGTATTATTGCACAGCACAGGATTATTGTACACTCTGGGATTATTGCACAGGATTATTGCACACTCTGGGATTATTGCACACTCTGGGATAATTGCACACCCTGGGAATATTGCACACCCTGGGGTTATTGCACACTCTGGTATTATTGCACACCCTGGGATTATTGCACACTCTGGTATTATTGCACAGCACATGATTATTGCACACTCTGGGATTATTGCACACTCTGGGATTATTGCACAGCACAGGATTATTGCACACTCTGGGAATATTGCACACTCTGGTATTATTGCACAGCACATGATTATTGCACACCCTGGGAATATTGCACACTTTGGTATTATTGCACACCCTGGGAATATTGCACACTCTGGTATTATTGCACTGCACAGGATTATTGCACACCCTGGGATTATTGCACACTCTGGTATTATTGTACACCCTGGGATTATTGCACACTCTGGTATTATTGCACTGCACAGGATTATTGCACACCCTGGGATTATTGCACACTCTGGTATTATTGCACAGCACAGGATTATTGTACACTCTGGGATTATTGCACAGGATTATTGCACACTCTGGGATTATTGCACACTCTGGGATAATTGCACACCCTGGGAATATTGCACACCCTGGGGTTATTGCACACTCTGGTATTATTGCACACCCTGGGATTATTGCACACTCTGGTATTATTGCACAGCACATGATTATTGCACACTCTGGGATTATTGCACACTCTGGGATTATTGCACAGCACAGGATTATTGCACACTCTGGGAATATTGCACACTCTGGTATTATTGCACAGCACATGATTATTGCACACCCTGGGAATATTGCACACTTTGGTATTATTGTACACCCTGGGATTATTGCACACTCTGGTATTATTGCACTGCACAGGATTATTGCACACCCTGGGATTATTGCGCACTCTGGTATTATTGCACAGCACAGGATTATTGTACACTCTGGGATTATTGCACAGGATTATTGCACACTCTGGGATTATTGCACACTCTGGGATAATTGCACACCCTGGGAATATTGCACACCCTGGGGTTATTGCACACTCTGGTATTATTGCACACCCTGGGATTATTGCACACTCTGGTATTATTGCACAGCACATGATTATTGCACACTCTGGGATTATTGCACACTCTGGGATTATTGCACAGCACAGGATTATTGCACACTCTGGGAATATTGCACACTCTGGTATTATTGCACAGCACATGATTATTGCACACCCTGGGAATATTGCACACTTTGGTATTATTGCACTGCACAGGATTATTGCACACCCTGGGAATATTGCACACTCTGGTATTATTGCACTGCACAGGATTATTGCACACCCTGGGATTATTGCACACTCTGGTATTATTGCACACCCTGGGATTATTGCACACTCTGGTATTGTTGCACTGCACAGGATTATTGCACACCCTGGGATTATTGCACACTCTGGTATTATTGCACTGCACAGGATTATTGCACACTCTGGTATTATTGCACTGCACAGGATTATTGCACACCCTGGGAATATTGCACACTCTAGTATTATTACACTGCACAGGATTATTGCACACCCTGGGATTATTGCACACTCTGGTATTATTGCACTGCACAGGATTATTGCACACCCTGGGAATATTGCACACTCTGGTATTATTGCACTGCACAGGATTATTGAACACCCTGGGAATATTGCACTCTGGTATTATTGCACTGCACAGGATTATTGCACACCCTGGGAACATTACACACTCTGGTATTATTGCACTGCACAGTATTATTGAACATCACAGTATTATTGCACAGCACAGGATTATTGCACACCCTGGGAATATTGCACTCTGGTATTATTGCACTGCACAGGGTTATTGCACACCCTGGAAATATTGCACTCTGGTATTATTGCACTGCACAGGATTATTGCACACCCTGGGAACATTACACACTCTGGTATTATTGCACTGCACAGTATTATTGAACATCACAGTATTATTGCACAGCACAGGATTATTGCACACCCTGGGAATATTGCACTCTGGTATTATTGCACTGCACAGGGTTATTGCACACCCTGGGAATATTGCACTCTGGTATTATTGCACTGCACAGGATTATTGCACACCCTGGGAACATTACACACTCTGGTATTATTGCACTGCACAGTATTATTGAACATCACAGTATTATTGCACAGCACAGGATTATTGCACACCCTGGGAATATTGCACACTCTGGTATTAGTGCACTGCACAGGAGTATTACACTCTCCTTGGATTATTGCACTGCACATGATTATTACACTCTCCTGAGATTATTGCACTGCACAGGATTATTGCACACTCTGGTATTATCGCACTGCACAGGATTATTACACACCCTGGGAATATTGCACACTCTGGTATTAGTGCACTGCACAGGAGTATTACACTCTCCTTGGATTATTGCACTGCACAGGATTATTACACTCTCCTGGGATTATTGCACAGCACAGGATTATTGCACACTCTGTATTATCGCACTGCACAGGATTATTACACACCCTGGGATTATTGCACAGCACAGGATTATTGCACACTCTGGTATTATTGCACACCCTGGGATTATTGCACAGCACAGGATTATTGCACACTCTGTATTATCGCACTGCACAGGATTATTACACACCCTGGGATTATTGCACAGCACAGGATTATTGCACACTCTGGTATTATTGCACACCATGGTATTATTGCACAGCACAGGATTATTGCACACTCTGGTATTATTGCACACCCTGGGATTATTGCACAGCACAGGATTATTGCACACTCTGGTATTATTGCACACCATGGTATTATTGCACAGCACAGGATTATTGCACACTCTGGTATTATTGCACACCCTGGGATTATTGCACAGCACAGGATTATTGCACACTCTGGTATTATTGCACACCCTGGGATTATTGCACAGCACAGGATTATTGCACACCCTGGGATTATTGCACCCTGGGATTACTGCACTGCACAGGATTATTGCACTCTCCTGGGATTACTGCACGCAGCTCCGCCCTCTCCGCCAGGCTGCACAATATATATGGTGGGGACCATACTCGGTTATGCTCTATGCAGGGCTAGATTATCATCGTGCAGACACACGCAGCTCCTGCTTCTATTTGAGGCCGACCGGTCACACTGAGCATGCGCGGTAAGCGAGTTCACACGCCGGTGTGAGTCACGTGGTGCGGTGAGTGCCGCGCAGGCGCAGATCTCGCAGCAGTCAGGGCGCGTGCGTACTGTTGGGCAATGTGCGGTGCGCATGCGCGGTGCTGGGCTTTGTCTGCCGCATCTGATGGAGCACTTGCTGTGACGTCACGTGTGCTGAGGGGTGAGTGCGAGAACTGATGCATTGTATCTAAGGTGTGACGTCATGTGCTCAGTGCGGGGTCCTCTGCTGCGGGGAGGGGTGTCTGGGGGTCCCTGTGATGGGAGAATGGTGTCTGGGGGTCCCTGTGATGGGGGAAGGGTGTCTGGGGGGTCCCTGTGATGGGGGAAGGGTGTCTGGGGGGTCCCTGTGATGGGAGAGGGGTGTCTGGGGGTCTCTGTGATGGGGGAGGGGGTGTCTGGGGGTCTCTGTGATGGGGGAGGGGTGTCTGGGGGTCTCTGTGATGGGAGAGGAGTGTCTGGGGGTCTCTGTGATGTGGAGTGGTGTCTGGGGGTCTCTGTGCTGGGAGAGTGGTGTCTGGGGGTCTCTGTGATGGGAGAGTGGTGTCTGGGGGTCTCTGTGATGGGGGAGGGGTATCTGGGGGTCCCTGTGATGGGAGAATGGTGTCTGGGGGTCCCTGTGATGGGGGAAGGGTGTCTGGGGGGTCCCTGTGATGGGAGAGGGGTGTCTGGGGGTCTCTGTGATGGGGGAGGGGGTGTCTGGGGGTCTCTGTGATGGGGGAGGGGTGTCTGGGGGTCTCTGTGATGGGGGAGGGGTGTCTGGGGGTCTCTGTGATGGGGGAGAGGGGTGTCTGGGGGTCTCTGTGATGGGAGAGGGGTGTCTGGGGGTCTCTGTGATGGGGGAGGGGTGTCTGGGGGTCTCTGTGATGGGAGAGGAGTGTCTGGGGGTCTCTGTGATGTGGAGGGGTGTCTGGGGGTCTCTGTGATGGGGGAGGGGAGTCTGGGGGTCTCTGATGAGGGAGGGGTGTCTGGGGGTCTCTGTGATGGGGAGGGGTGTCTGGGGGTCTCTGTGTTGGGAAAGGGGTATCTGGGGGTCTCTGTGATGGGAGAATGGTGTCTGGGGGTCTCTGTGATGGGAGAGTGGTGTCTGGGGGTCTCTGTGATGGGGGAGGGGTATCTGGGGGTCCCTGTGATGGGAGAATGGTGTCTGGGGGTCCCTGTGATGGGGGAAGGGTGTCTGGGGGGTCCCTGTGATGGGAGAGGGGTGTCTGGGGGTCTCTGTGATGGGGGAGGGGGTGTCTGGGGGTCTCTGTGATGGGGGAGGGGTGTCTGGGGGTCTCTGTGATGGGGGAGGGGTGTCTGGGGGTCTCTGTGATGGGGGAGAGGGGTGTCTGGGGGTCTCTGTGATGGGAGAGGGGTGTCTGGGGGTCTCTGTGATGGGGGAGGGGTGTCTGGGGGTCTCTGTGATGGGAGAGGAGTGTCTGGGGGTCTCTGTGATGTGGAGGGGTGTCTGGGGGTCTCTGTGATGGGGGAGGGGAGTCTGGGGGTCTCTGATGAGGGAGGGGTGTCTGGGGGTCTCTGTGATGGGGAGGGGTGTCTGGGGGTCTCTGTGTTGGGAAAGGGGTATCTGGGGGTCTCTGCGATGGGGGAGGGGTGTCTGGGGGTCTCTATGTTGGGGAGGGGTGTCTGGGCATCTCTGTGATGGGGAGGGGTGTCTAGGGGTCTCTGGCCTAGTGCACACCAGAGCGTTTCCGCTGCGGTTTGCGATCCGCCTGCGGGTGCGGATCCGCTAGGGTAATGTATTTCAATGGGCTGGTGCACACCAGAGCGGGAGGCGTTTTGCAGAAACGCATACTCCCGGGCTGCAGCAGATTTTGGATTGCGGATGCGTTTCTGCCTCAATGTTAAGTATTAGTTAAGTATAGGAAAAACGCAAACCGCTCTGAAAAACGGCACTTCAGAGCGGTTTGCCAGGCGTTTTTTTTTACAGTAGCTGTTTAGTAACAGCTTTACTGTAACAATACATGAAATCTACTACACCAAAAACGCTTCACAAAACCGCAAAATGCTAGCTGAAACGCCACAGAAAAAGCGTTTCAAAATCTGCTAGCATTTTGTGGATTTGCTAGCGTTTTTTGGTGTGCACCAGGCCTCTGTGTTGGGAAAGGGGTGTCTGGGGGTCTCTGTGATGAGGGAAGGGTGTCTGGGGGTCTCTGAGGTATATATGTTTTCCAGGTAGCACAGACAACAGCCGATCCAGCATTAGGAGTTATCAGCTGAAAAAAAAAAAAAAAAAAAAGAGCTTTACTCACCTGGGGCTTTCTCCAGCCCCTTGCTGCCGACTGTCCCACGCCGACCTCTCCGCCGCTGTCCCGGGCTCCACGCACGGTGCAGAGTCCGACCGCGGTGTCGACCTTACTGCGCCTGCGCGAACCGCTGTCAATCATTGCCACGTGGTGGTAGTAGTTCTGCGCAGTGCGCCGCGGACCACGTGGCGATGATTGACAGCGGCAGTTCGCGTAGGCACAGTAAGGCCCACACCGCGGTCGGACTCTGCACCGTGCGTGGAGCCCGGGACGGCGGCGGAGAGGTCGGCGTGGGACAGTCGGCAGCAAGGGGCTGGAGAAAGCCCCAGGTGAGTAAAGCTCATTTTTTTGTTTTTGGCTGATAACTCCTTTAAAGAACACCTGAAGTGTAATTACTTGAGTAATGGGAAGCCTGTGAAGGGTCCCTGTAACACACTTACCTTCCGGCGGCAGGTCCCGCGACGGCTCTGGCGTAGTCCGAGCGAGCGGCGGGATGCCGCGCTGACATCCTCTGACGGCATCCCCGGCTTCCCTCCGGCGGGGTCTTCCGGCTCATGTGCGACCGAAAGGTTGCATCGCGCACGCATGAGCTCTTATAGGCCTTATAGGCTCAGGAGGAGGATTAGCAGGTGAGGTCATGAGTGACCTCACCAAGTAGGAGTGGCTTCTGATCGAGCAGTCTGTATTTAAAGGGAACCAGAGAGGATTCAATATACATACCTGGGGCTTCCTCCAGCCCCATACGCACGGATCGCTCCCACGCCGCCGTCCTCCGCTGCCTGGATCCGCCGCCACCGGGTCCCGTCATTGCCGCGAGTCGGCAAGTCGGCCGGCGGACGCAGCCAATTCTCCGCATTACAGGGTGCTCTCTCTCCATACAGATACGCATGTGGCTGCTTACTGCGCTGCCGCATGCGTACATGTATGGAGGGAGCCCCTGTGATGCGGACAATTGGCCGCGTCCGCCGGAAGTGACGGGCCCGGTACCGGCGGATCCAGGAAGCTGAGGACGGCGGCGTGGGAGCGATTCAGGCTTATGGAGCTGGAAGAAGCCCCCGGTATGTATAAAATCATTTTCTTTTTTCAACCCCCCGTTCCTCTCTGGTTCCCTTTAAGCTCAGGACCATTCAGTTGCTCGCTGACCTTGATACTAATCAGTCCGCTGGTTCTTGGTCCTAGCTAGCTTCCTTGAGCTACATCATATATGGTGGTACTCACCATATATATGTACTCTAGTTAGTCAGTCGTTGTTTGATCATTGATAGCTATAATTGTAATTTCTCGTAATATCCTCCTGATATTATTGAGTATTATTCATTGGGATTTATCAGTGTACCGACCTTCTGCCTGTTTCCTGACCTCGCCTCTGTCTAGATTTCTGTTACCGACTCGGCCTGTCCCTGACTCTGTTACTGCCTGATCCTCGCAATACGACTGACATCTGATACACGTGTATGACCCAGCTTGAATTAGACTATGTTTTTGCTTACGACATTGTACCTTGATATCGATACTTGTGCACAAGTTTAGACCGGTCTGAGACTATATGGCTATCATTCATAAAGCATTCCCGCATGCGGAAATGCGTAATCTTGGTGGAGGGCTGCTTTCACTTCACTGCTGGGAGATTGTGAGCTCTGATTATATTATATTGCTGTTGTTTGTAAAGTGTGTGTGTTGCTGCTTTGATATCTGGGGCTTGTGCATAGCGATTCATCAGATATCTAACAGCAAGTGCTTGTTTTAAAAGTACAATTTTTTTTTTCTCTGTTTGCAGCAGGCTGTCAATCAGCTAGGGGGAGGGATTAGCTGTAACACGAGGTATTTGGACAGCTTCAGGTCTCAGTACTGAGCTTGCTCAGTCTGTGGCTTGCTCACTAAGTGGCTTCGACACAAGTGGCATAGGCGTTAGAACACAGGCACAAAGAGAGAAGGGAGAGGAAACAGGTAAGGACTAAAAAAAAAAAAAAAAAAAAAAAAAAAACCTTCAACCAATATTGCGGTTTTTTTTGCATTGGTTAGAATGTGCTAACACGTTGTGGTGTAGTCTTTAAGTTTTGAGGACTCCACCCCAGCTTCACTCACTCCCCCTCCCCTCCTCCCCCTCCTCCCCCCCACCCCAACTTTACTCACTCCCCCTCCTCCACCCCAACTTACTCACTCCCCCTCCTCCACCCCTCCCCCTCTTCCACCCCAGCTACACTTACTCCCGAACGTCACTCACTCTCCCGTTTCATCTTTTACCACCATAGTTTACTTTAAATAAATTTTCCCCACACAATAGTCATCATGTTGGACAATGCAGTACAGTGTACATCCTGCAGCATGTATGCATGCCTTGATCAGCGGATTGAGGGTGTTTACTGTTGCCCTGGATGTGTGCGTGTTGCTCGGTTAGAGGCGGAAGTCGCAGAGCTAAATAAGCATCTCGCAACACTGAGACGCATACACAACATGGAGATGAGCTTGGATCTCACGATCCAGACACTTGATGGAACCCTTGAAGATGAGGTGGGTGGAGTAAAGCCGGAGCAAGAAGCAGAGGTAGCCGCTAGTTGGGTCACAGTTAGAAGGGGTAGGGGAAAAAGTGGCAGGGAGGCTAGTCCCGAGTTGTCCCTCACTAATAAGTATGCTTGTTTGCGTAATATTGGTGAGGACGACTCTGGAGTAGCAATGCTGCAGCAGGATGTGCTCCTTAGCAACCAAGGGGCAGACTGCTGTAACGAGAAAGGGAATAGGAGTGCAGCTAAGGCTAGACAGGTACTGGTGGTAGGGGATTCAATTATTAGGCGCACAGACAGGGTAATCTGTCGAAGAAACCGTGAATGCCGTACAGTCTGTTGCCTCCCGGGTGCTCGGGTTCGGCATATAGCGGAAAGAATTGACAGATTATTGGGTGGGGCTGGGGAAGACCCGGCTGTCATGGTACACATTGGCACCAATGACAAAGTTAGTGGGAGATGGAAGGTCCTCAAAAATGATTTTCAGGTACTTGGAGATAAACTTAAAGCAAGGACCTCCAAGGTGGTGTTCTCTGAAATACTGCCAGTGCCACGTGCTACATCTGAGAGACAGAGGGAGCTTAGGGAGTTAAATAAGTGGCTGAGAAATTGGTGTAGGAAGGAAGGGTTTGGGTTCCTGGAGAACTGGGCAGACTTTGCAGTCGGCTACAGGTTCTACAGCAGGGACGGGCTGCACCTTAATGGGGAGGGTGCAGCTGCATTGGGGGAGAAGATGGCTAAACGGTTGGAGGAGATTTTAAACTAGGATCTGGGGGGAGGCGGGAGGATAAAGTCTCAACATATAGACAAGATAAGGTAAAAAGACAGTGGGAGCCTAACATTATGGGGGGTGGAGAGGGGGGTGGGGACAGTGTAAAGATTAAGGAGGTTGGTAAAACTTCAAGTAGCCCATTTCAGGTAAACAAAATTGGTAAATGTGGTGGTAAAAATATAAAGTGCATGATAACCAATGCTCGGAGCCTTGCAAATAAAATAGATGAACTAGAGTTCATTCTGAATGACAAAGGCTATGACATTGTGGGAATAACCGAGACATGGATGGATGAAAGTCATGACTGGATAGCCAATTTAAAAGGATACAATGTGTTCAGGAGGGATAGAACAGGGAAAAAAGGTGGAGGGGTTTGTCTCTTTGTTAAGAATTCTTTTACAGCTGTCCTCAACGATGAGATGGAGGAAGATTGCGAAGATGTGGAGTCCGTTTGGGTAAATATTCATGGTGGAAATAAAAGTTGCCAATTGCTTATTGGGGTATGCTACAGACCACCTCATATTAATGAAGCTGCAGAACTGCAATTACTACAGCAAATTGAAAAAGCGGCAAGTAAAAATGAGGTCATAGTTATGGGCGACTTCAACTTTCCAGACATTGACTGGGGTATTGAGGCTACCCATTCTGGTAAAAGCAGCAGATTTCTGGCAGCACTACAGGACAATTACTTGACTCAAATGGTAACGGAACCAACTAGGGGGAATGCGTTACTGGATCTGATCATTTCGAATAGACCAGATAATGTATCAAATGTGCAGGTTCAAGAACATTTGGGAAATAGTGATCACAACATGATAACGTTTGATCTGGTGACTGATAGGCCACGGGGCAGCGGGACCACTAAAACTATGAATTTTAGAAAAGCAAAGTTCAATCAAATTAGGCAGGCACTAAGTTTGGTGAACTGGGATAATGTACTACAAGGGGAGGACACTGAAGGGAAATGGCAAGCTTTTAAACGTATTCTCAATCAATATTGTAGTATGTATATCCCATATGGAAACAAAATGTCTAGGAATAAAAAAAGGCCTCTATGGATGAATAGAAAGGTTAGAGATAAAATGAAGAGGAAAAAGAATGCCTATAAGGTCCTAAAACAGGAGGGGTCCGAGGCTGCACTCAGCAATTACAAGGAGTGCAATAAAAATTGTAAAAAAGAAATTAGGCTAGCAAAGATCGAAGCTGAAAATCAAATCGCTAGGGATATCAAATCTAACCCAAAAAAGTTTTACAAGTACATCAACTCTAAAAAAAGAAAGGTTGACTGTATAGGACTCCTAAAGGATGAAGGTGGAAACTCAATGGTGGATGACCAAGGTAAGGCAGAGTTATTAAATGCTTTCTTTGCTTCTGTCTTTGCAAAGGAAACAGCACTGTTGCAAATTACAGAGGCGGAAGAGTCTCAATCTTCTAACTGTAATATTAAATACTTAACGCAGGAAGAAGTAAAGGCAAGACTAAATAAATTAAAAATAGACAAGGCACCTGGCCCGGATGGCATGCATCCTCGGGTCCTAAGGGAATTAAGTTCAGTTATAGATAAACCCCTTTATCTTATCTTTTGTGACTCTCTTGCAACTGGCAGAGTCCCAGTGGATTGGCGTACAGCCCACGTTTTCCCATTATTTAAGAAGGGCAAAAAATCAGATCCAGGAAATTATAGACCTGTAAGCTTAACATCAGTTGTATGCAAACTATTTGAGGGGTTACTAAGAGATACTATACATGACTTCATAGTAGAAAATAATCTTATTTCTCAGCATCAACATGGGTTTACTAAAGACAGGTCCTGTTTGACTAACATGCTCAGCTTTTATGAGGTAGTGAATGCTAATATGGATATTGGGAATGCTGTAGATGTGATATACTTAGACTTTGCTAAGGCCTTCGACACTGTTCCCCACAAAAGTCTGGTGCAAAAGATGAGGATGCAAGGACTGGGGAAGAGTCTGTGTGCTTGGATAGGGAACTGGCTAATGGACAGAAAACAAAGAGTTGTGGTCAATGGATCATACTCAAAATGGGAGACTGTTAGCAGTGGGGTCCCACAGGGGTCTGTACTGGGTCCAGTGCTCTTCAATTTATTTATTAATGACCTAGTGGATACAGTAGTGAGCAATGTTGCTATTTTTGCAGATGATACAAAATTGTGCAGAATCATCAACTCTAAGGAAGATAGTGTTATATTGCAACAGGATCTGGATAGGATGGCTATATGGGCACATACATGGCAGATGAAATTCAATGTTGACAAATGTAAAGTCATGCATTTTGGTCGTACCAATGGTCTAACACCATACAAAATAAATGGGATACAGTTGGGGACATCAAACTTGGAGAAGGACTTAGGAGTACTCATCGACAACAAGTTAAATAATCGTACTCAATGCCAAGCCGCTGCAGCTAAAGCTAACAAAATTTTGGGATGCATTAAAAGGGAAATAAAAACTCGAGATGCTAGCATAATATTGCCCCTGTTTAACTCTCTAGTAAGGCCACATCTGGAATATGGAATTCAGTTCTGGGCACCACATTACAAAAAAGATATTGCAGTTCTAGAGCAGGTGCAGAGACGAGCAACAAAATTGATACGTGGGATGGAAGGTCTCACTTACCAAGAAAGGTTAGATAAACTGGGTTTATTTAGTCTAGAGAAAAGACGCCTTAGAGGAGATCTAATTAACATGTATAAATACATCAGAGGGCAATATAATAGCTTGGCGGATGAGCTTTTTGTCCCTAGGCCTTCTCAAAGGACTAGAGGACATGATCTGCGCATGGAGGAAAAACGTTTTAGCCATTTATTTAGGAAAGGGTTCTTTACAGTAAGAGTGATTAAGATGTGGAATGCATTGCCACAGGAAGTCGTTATGGCAAACTCTATACCTGCATTTAAAGGGGGCTTAGATGCTTTCCTTGCGTTGAATGACATCCATGGCTACAATTATTAGGTAATGCCAATGATGTTGATCCAGGGATTTTATCTGATTGCCATCTGGAGTCGGGAAGGAATTTTTACCTTGTAAGGGTTTTTTCGCCTTCCTCTGGATCAACAGGGATATGTGAGGGAGCAGGCTGGAGTTGTACTTTGTACTGGTTGAACTCGATGGACGTATGTCTTTTTTCAACCAAAGTAACTATGTAACTATGTAACTATGTAATACCGCTGACTTTACCGAGCACTGAGCAAGTTGTGTATTCATAAAGCCTCTTTCCGTATGCGGAGCTGACATTCCCGTGCAGAGTGACAACGTACCGCCTTGTGCAGTGTGGATACGCAGGTATCCAGAAAAAGTAGCAAAATGTTCATTCATAAACATTTCCGCATAGCGGTATGCGGAAGGGGATTACCGATCCCCTGGATGTAGCGGGAAGCTTGCGGAGTACATGTAAGTGAATGGGACGGACCTCCCACACAGCAGCAGAGAGAGCACCGCATGGAGGGACTCGGCCAGCTTTTCTGTTTCCGCATGCCTACCGCCCACCTACCGAAACCATTCTCCAGAAAACCTCCGCACTGCTACCGCCCCAGGCACAAACTTTATGAATGACCACCCAGAAGGATAAACTACCGACGGCGGTATTCTCCCGCACGGGTTCCCCTTACCGACAGCCTGTTCATGAATGATAGCCTATACATTGTACTGTTATTGTGAATTTATCTGTACGTTATCTCGTCACGCACCAGCGTGATATTATCAAGGTCCTAAAAGTTATCATGGAGGCTTTGCAAGAGCAGATTCAGACACTTGCCGGTGCAGTTGGCCACCTCACCGAGCAAATGGCCGCTCAGCAAGAGCAGATAACTCCAACACACTTTCTCAAATCAATGTTCCAATATTCCAGCGAATGTTGTATTATGTTAATGCTCAGCAACCTCCTCCACCAGCTCTTATTCCAGCTATCACAGCCTAAAATGCCATTACCCGAAAAATTTACAGGTTCTCGTGCTGACTTCAGCAATTTTCACAACCAATGCATGTCCTATTTCGAGGTCAGGTCAAGGTCTTCTGGTACCGAGTCATAGAAAATTACTTTGGTTAAAACGTTATTGCAGGGAGACTCACAAACCTGGGCATATGGGTTAAATCCAGAAGATGTAGCTCTTACATCTGTAGAAAAGTTTTTTGATGCCATGGCTGTGATTTACGCTGACCCTGATATTTCAGGCCGCGAGATGTTCGTCAGGGAAAACATACTGTAGAGGAGTATGCGGCCGAGTTCAGAAAATGGTCAGTCAAGTGGGATGAGGCAGCACTCCTCGACCAATTTCTCTTTGGGCTAACTGATTCTGTTAACAACATGCTAGTAAGTCACCCTGAACCCAGAACTCTGGAGGATGCTATCTCCCTGGCTATACGGGTTGACAGACGGATTAGGCACAGACGTCAGCACAAAACCTATTCCGTCTCAGGGAACCCTAGACGAGGTAGCGCATCCTCCAGTGAAGAGCCGATGGAACTGGGCTTCTCACGTCTTTCACCCACTGAGAACCTCAGAAGAAAACAAGCTGGTCTGTGTTTGTATTGTGGTGAAAAGGGTCACTTTGCCCAGAGTTTTTCTGCTAAGGGCAAGGCTCCGGGAAACTCCAGCGCCTAGGTGAAGTTGGGAAACCTCACCTGGGTGGGCCAATTGTTCCCCCTCAAAATTAAGAAAATTATTTTGCCAGTTATCATTCATTGGGGTAATGTTTTATTTCATACTGAAGCCTTTGTTGGTTCAGGGGCTGCAGGGAACTTTATAGACTCTACTTTTGCAGTCAACTTTGGTATCCCTGCCCTCACCTTGCAGAACAAGCTCTATGTGACCGCCATAGATGGTACCCCTTTGCAGTCCAAACAACCCATTTCCATCACACCTGAGGTTTCATTACAGGTTGGGGCTTTACATCATGAGCAGTTGCAATTGTATGTATTCCGCATGCCTTCCAGTCCAATTGTGTTGGGGTTGCCATGGTTACGGCGACACAACCCCCATCTAGACTGGTGTTCAGGACATCTTACAGATTGGTCACAACACTGTCATGATGTATGCCTACGGGGTATACCTTTCTTCAGCATGGGGGTCAAACAGATAGCACTTCCTCCACCTTACGAGGATTTTGCCGATGTATTTTCTCCCCAATTTGCTGATAAGTTACCACCACATCGATATTATGATTGTCCTAATGACCTGCTGCCCCCACGTGGACATCTATACACTCTTACTGGTCCTGAAAAACTTTCCATGAAAGAATATATTAAGGAGAACCTAGAGAAAGGTTTTATTAGGCCATCCACTTCTCCAGCCGGCGCCGGCTTCTTTTTCGTGGAGAAAAAAGATGGAGGGTTACGCCCCTGTATTGATTACAGGGGATTGAATAAAATCGCTGTTAAAAATAGATATTCACTTCCCCTGATTGATGATCTATTTGCACAAGTGTCCGGGGCCAAGATTTTTTCCAAATTAGATCTACGAGGGGCATACAATCTGATCAGAATCCGTCAAGGAGACGAGTGGAAGACAGCGTTCAATACCCAAGATGGGCATTACGAATATCTCGTGATACCCTTTGGGTTATGTAATGCTCCAGCCGTCTTCCAAGATTTTGTGAATGATATCTTTGTAGGCTCAGGAGGAGGATTCAGCAGGTGAGGTCATGAGTGACCTCACCAAGTAGGAGTGGCTTCTGATCGAGCAGTCTGTATTTAAGGTCAGGAGCATTCAGTTGCTCACTGACCTTGATACTAATCAGTTCGCTGGTTCTTGGTCCTAGCTAGCTTCCTTGAGCTACATCCTATATGGTGGTACTCACCATATATATGTACTCTAGTTAGTCAGTCGTTGTTTGATCATTGATAGCTATAATTGTAATTTCTAGTAATATCCTCCTGATATTATTGAGTATTATTCATTGTGATTTATCAGTGTACCGACCTTCTGCCTGTTTCCTGACCTCGCCTCTGTCTAGATTTCTGTTACCGACTCGGCCTGTCCCTGACTCTGTTACTGCCTGATCCTCGCAATACGACTGACATCTGATACACGTGTATGACCCAGCTTGAATTAGACTACGTTTTTGCTTACGACTTTGTACCTCAATATTGATACTTGTGCACAAGTTCAGACCGGTCTGAGACTATACAGGTCCTTCTCAAAAAATTAGCATATTGTGATAAAGTTCATTATTTTCTGTAATGTACTGATAACCATTAGACTTTCATATATTTTAGATTCATTACACACAACTAAAGTAGTTCAAGCCTTTTATTGTTTTAGTATTGATGATTTTGGCATACAGCTCATGAAAACCCCAAATTCCTATCTCAAAAAATTAGCACATCATAAAAAAGGTTCTCTAAACGAGCTATTAACCTAATCCTCTGAATCAACTAATTAACTCTAAACACCTGCAAAAGATTCCTGAGGCTTATAAAAACTCCCAGCCTGGTTCATTACTCAAAACCGCAATCATGGGTAAGACTGCCGACCTGACTGCTGTCCAGAAGGCCATCATTGACACCCTCAAGCAAGAGGGTAAGACACAGAAAGAAATTTCTGAAAGAATAGGCTGTTCACAGAGTGCTGTATCAAGGCACCTCAGTGGGAAGTCTGTGGGAAGGAAAAAGTGTGGCAGAAAACGCTGCACAACGAGAAGAGGTGACCGGACCCTGAGGAAGATTGTGGAGAAGTACCGATTCCAGACCTTGGGTAACCTGCGGAAGCAGTGGACGGAGTCTGGAGTAGAAACATCCAGAGCCACCGTGTACAGGCGTGTGCAGGAAATGGGCTACAGGTGCCGCATTCCCCTGGTCAAGCCATTTTTGAACCAGAAACAGCGGCAGAAGCGCCTGACCTGGGCTACAGAGAAGCAGCACTGGACAGCTGAGCAGTGCCACAGGCTGATTGCCTCCATGCCACGCCGCATTGAAGCAGTCATTTCTGCAAAAGGATTCCCGACCAAGTATTGAGTGCATAACTGAACATAATCATTTGAAGGTTGACTTTTTTTGTTTTAAAAACACTTTTCTTTTATTGGTCGGATGAAATGCTAACTTTTTGAAATAGGAAATTTGGGGTTTTCATGAGCTGTATGCCAAAATCATCAATGTTAAAACCAATAAAACAACAACAACAACAACAAATAACATTTGTAAAGCGCTTTTCTCCCGTGGGACTCAAAGCGCATAAGCATGGCTCCGACCATCGTGGTACAGAGGAAGAATTCTATAAGTCTGGAAATGCCAGGCTAAACAGGTGGCTTTTCAGTCTGGATTTGAATAGCTCCAGGGATGGTGCTGTCTTTACTGGGTGTGGTAGGGAGTTCCAAAGAGTAGGGGCAGCATGACAGAAGGCTCTGTCTCCAGATTTTTTGAGGTGCACTCTGGGAGTGACCAAGTTTATAGAACTTGCTGATCTGAGGTTGTGAGAGGTGTGGTGCAGCTTCAGCAAGTCCTTCATGTATCCAGGGCCCAGATTGTGCAGGGATTTGAATGTCAGCAGTCCAATCTTGAAGAGTATTCTCCATTCTACTGGTAGCCAGTGCAGTGAGCGAAGGATCGGTGTAATGTGACAGTGGCGAGGCTGGTTTGTTAGCAATCTGGCAGCAGCATTCTGCACTAATTGCAGGCGACGCAAGTCTTTTTTGGGGAGGCCAGCATAAAGGGCATTGCAGTAGTCCAGCCGTGATGTGATGAAGGCGTGGACTAGGGTTGGAAGATCCTCTGGGGGAATCAGATGTTTAATCTTTGCAATGTTCTTCAGATGAAAGAAGGAAGATTTAACTACAGATGAAATTTGGTTTCTGAAACTCAATTCCCCATCGATTAGTACGCCAAGGCTGCGCACAAGGTTGGAGCTGTTTATGTCTGAATTCCCAATCCTGATTGGTGTTGCTTTAGGATAGAGCTGTTTTGATGGCGAGCACTGGCTTTGGACAAACAGGACCTCAGTTTTGTCAGCATTCAGTTTCAACCAGTTATCATTCATCCATGCCTGAAGCTCAGCTAAGCAAGAGTTTATTTTTGGGGTAGGGTCTGTTCCACCAGGTTTGAAGGACAGGTATAGCTGTGTGTCATCGGCGTAGCAGTGGTACGTCAGGCCATGTCGTTGGATAAGTGTACCGAGTGGCAACATGTAGATTGCAAACAGCAGAGGGGATAGGATTGATCCTTGTGGCACTCCGAATTGTAGAGGTGCAGGTTTGGACATTATAGGTCCTAGGGATACTCTCTGTGTTCTGTCAGTCAGGAATGATCTGAACCACTGGAGGACTGATCCACTGATGCCACAGTACTCCTGCAGTCTGTTAAGCAGGATTTCATGGTCAACTGTGTCAAAAGCAGCTGAGAGATCCAACAGGATTAGGATGGAGCATTCCCCTCTGTCCCTTGCCATGAGCAGATCGTTGCAGACTTGGATGAGGGCTGTTTCACAGCTGTGGTGTTTCTTAAAGCCAGATTGTAGAGGGTCCAGGATGTTGTTTACTGACAGCCTGGTTTCAAGTTGCAGATAGACAGCCTTTTCAATAACTTTACCTAAGAAGGGGAGGTTGGAGACAGGTCTGTAGCTGCTCATAGCATCTGGATCCATGGAAGGTTTTTTGAGAAGGGGCTTGATGATTCCTTCTTTTAGAGAGGTAGGAAACCTCCCTGCTTGCAGAGAGCAATTTACTATTTTGTGAAATGCTGGACCAAGCAGGTCAGGGCATTTCAGCATATGTTTAGTTGGTCCAGGGTCCAGGTCGCAGGTTGTCTGGTGGAGACGACAGAGGGTGTCTGAGATCTCTTCCTCACTAATACTTTTGAAATCAGTCCAGGGTGTTAGGTTGTTTTTGCAGCTATTTCCATTAGTTGCATGAGTCTTGGGTGCTGTGGACTGAATGAGAGACCGAATAGAAGATACTTTGTCAGCAAAGTAGCAGGCAAATTTCTCACATAGCTCCTTTGAGGGAGTTATAGTGGGTTTTAGACAGGATGGATTACATAGTCTATCAACTGTGCGGAATAGTTGGGCTGGTCTGTTGGCGGCCTTTGCGATCTCCTGTGATAGGTAGGAGGATTTTTTTCTTGGTGATCGCATTTTGGTAGCTTTCCCGGTGAGAGACAAGGGTGTGTTTTATCTTTTGAATTCTGAAGGCTTGAACTACTTGAATCTAAAATATATGAAAGTCTGTTTATCAGTACATTACAGAAAATAATGAACTTTATCACAATATGCTAATTTTTTGAGAAGGACCTGTACATTGTACTGTTATTGTGAATTTATCTGTACGTTATCTCGTCACGCACCAGTGTGATAGTCCCGCACAGCGTTCAGCACAGACCACCCTATACTTATTGCACTCACACCGGCATTATCCTCCCAGCCGGGGACAAGCACATCCTGACTGGGCATGCTCAAGTACGATCTGCACATGCCCAGTAGAGCAAGGCCAGTTGAGCATGGCTCTTCTCCTCCATGTGGACTGTAAGGGCTTGTGTCCTCCAGGGACGACTCATCGTGGTTCCCCGCATGGGAATTTTCACGGGGAATCGTCACCTGTTGAAACCAATGGCTGCTTCGGAATTTGTGTGTGGGGAGCAGGATGTGATGCTGGCAGCAGATGCATAGTCTCTCGCAACCACAGGGCATTTGTCTCAGAGGTGGAAACTGGGCCTAAGGCTTGGGACCATGCTGCAGAATGGTACATCATGCTTTCCATTAGTGCTGCGTACGCTCGTTTGTGATTTTTCTACCCCGATTTGCATGTTTAAAGAGACACTGAAGCGACAATGATATAATGATTTGTATGTGTAGTACAGCTAAAAAATAAAACATTAGGACCAGAGACATAAGTCTAATTGTTTCCAGTACAGGAAGAGTTAAAGGAATACTGTAGGGGGTCGGGGGAAAATGAGTTGGACTTACCCGGGGCTTCTAATGGTCCCCCACAGACATCCTGTGCCCGCACAGCCACTCACTGATGCTCTGCCCCCCCCCCCCCCCCCCCCCCGCAGACATCCTGTGCCCGCACAGCCACTCACCAATGCTCCGGCCCGCCTCCGGTTCACTTCTGGAATTTCAGACTTTAAAGTCTGTAAACCACTGCGCCTGCGTTGCCGTGTCCTCACTCCCGCTGATGTCACCAGGAGTGTATAGCACAAGCCCAGTATGGTCTATGCCTGCGCAGTACAGCCCGGAGGATGTCCGATGACGTCAGCGTGCCCGCGTTAAGTGCATTTTGGAGCGCAGAAGAGCCCGACCTGGCAGCCGGCCTGGCCAGGTCGGGTGCGCCACCGGAGGTGACCAGGAGCCTGCGGAGCGGTGGCGAGGGCACGTCCTGCCTGCCACGGGCTGGAGGAAGCCCCAGGTAAGTGGATGTGCATTTTTTTTTTTTCCCCACCGCGGATCTTCCCTTTAAAGTCGCAGAGAACTGTCTTCTGAAGCTTGTTATCTCAAGTGTTAATCACTGTATTTTCTTTTTCTTCTTCCCAGAGGACAGGTCAAAAGTTCACTAGCCTGCTCTGTAAAATGATTTACAATGCTGAGTAGAGTGTAAACTGCAAATTTCAGAGAAAGATGCAATGTTATAAAAAACACTATGGGCTTGATTCACAAAGCGGTGCTAACCTACTTAGCACGTCTAAAGTCTTTAGACATGCTAACCAGGGTGCTAAGTAGGTTAGCACCGGATTTCTCAATTGAGAAAACCGGTGCTAACCTACTTAGCACCCTGGTTAGCGCGCCTAAAGACTTTAGACGTGCTAAGTAGGTTAGCACCGCTTTGTGAAGCAAGCCCTATATAACCGAAAATAAAAATAGCAGAAAATTTTCTTTGCTACTAATGTTCTAGCAGTTATCCGTACTACACAACCAATTCATTATATCATAATTTTTTGGCCGCTTCAGTGTCTCTTTAAAAAACGTCCTCGCCGCATAATATCGCGAATCTCATAGACCCATAGAATCCCATCGCGATTTCCATAGACTGCTGGAGGGGCTTGGAGGCTTATGGTGGGTAAAGCATAGGTTACCTATGTCGGTTTCCGCAGAAGCAAACATGGTTCCTGTGTAAGAGAACCTGAGGGTAGTATGTAGCTCACCCCGAGGTGAAAGGAATGTGGAGGCCGCCATAGTTAGTTTATTTCAAACAATGCAGATTGCCTGGCTGTTCTTTTGATCTTTTGCCTCTTTTTAGCCATAGACCCTGAACAAGCATGCAGATCATGTGCTCTGACTGAAGTTTAGCCATATGCTTGTTTCAGGTGTGTCATTCAGACACTACTGCAGTCAGAGATCAACAGGATGCCAGGCAACTGGTAATTAAAAGGAAATCAATATGGCAGCTTCCATATGTCTTTCCCCGCGGGTTCCTTTTATTAACAGGTGTCTTCTATTAGATGGCAAGACTTTTAGTCCTCAGCAGTGGTGAGTAGGGATAGCCCAGCCTAGGAGAACTCATGGAGAAGCATGTGATCAGTCTGATCAGCTGATAGATTTGTAAGCCTCTGATTTGCTGTGATGACTTGCTGGTTTAACACATGATCATGACCAGCAAATCAGAGCCTTACAGATCTATCAGCTGATCAAACTGATCACATGCTTCTCCGTGAGTTCTCCTAGGCTGGGCAATCCCTAGTGGTGATCTCCGGATGGGTTTCATTCAGATTTCATCCGGATAATTGGTGCACCTGGGCGGGTGTGTGAGGAAGGGTTAAACTTACCCAGAAGCCGTGTTCTTTAACCCGTCCCACGCTGTGTTCCAAGCCGCATCACGTGACTACTATGCTTCCTCCTTCAAACCGGAAGGCGGAAGTGTTTGTAGTCACGTGACCGCGGCTTGGGACGCGTCGTGGGAGGAGTTAAAGACGGCTTCTGGGTAAGTTTAACACACACCTGCCCAGGTGCACTAATTATCCGGATGAAATCTGAATGAAACCCATTCGGATTTCATCTGGTGCTCATCACTGGTCCTCAGCTGGGCCTCCTCGCATTATTGGATTGTGTGGTTAAAGGTTTGAGAATGAACATTTGAGCCATCACAGTTGTCTACACACGTCTTCAGCAAGATGCTCAGTCCAGAACTTCTATTCTCCAGTGTCCTCTCCTGTTCAGAAAGGTCTGGAGAGCCTTTGTAAGTCCAGAATTGTTGATGTGTCTGAACTTGAACCGTCCTTTCTATTGTCCTAACTTTGGCATTGTTCACAGGGCTGCTATTCAACACGTAAGAGTCGTGAGGCCAGCTCCTGATGACCTTCTGCGGGAGAACAGAGCTTTCTTTTGTGGTGTCCAGGCAACTGCCATCTCTAGAAATCCGCTAAATTCAGACCTGCATTATCGAGGTGTTGCCATGCTTTTGACCCTAACCAAGATTTGTCGTACATCTGGGAGTGTCTTTGATGCCTTAACAATGCAGTGGAGGTAGTGAGGCCACATTCAGCACCTGACAAATCACTTCCCTTGTTGCTTGTTGCTCACACTAATTGCCTGGGAGAATCATGGAGGCCTTTGGGCCGGTCATGCTCTATTTACTTCAAGTTCAAGAGAATGAAAAGAGAGAAAAACCTCAGCCAAAGCCAAAGAGGAACCTTAAGATGCCCGCTGCAGAAAAACCTCGTCCAAAGCCTAAGCGTCCTCCACCTCCAAAGCCTCAGGTTCTGGGGATCAGGAAGCCACGGATATTCAGGGAACGTACGGGCATGGAAGGACTGACAGACGAGGAAGTCATGGAGAGGTTCCGACTCACTAAAGGCACTATTATAGACTTGTATGAGCTAATAAGGGCTGACATCGATCCACTGACACAGAGGAGCCACGCCATTCCCGGGATTGTCAAATTATTGAACTGCCTTCACTTTTTCTCTTCCGGCTCATTCCAGACCAAAGCCTCAGCCATCGGCGGCGTGTCTCAGTCCACTTTCTCCCGGTTTTTGGTGCCAGTCATCCAAGCCTTGAAGAAACATGTCCACACCTTCATAAACTTCCCCAAAGATAAGGCTGGCTGGCAGAAACTGAAAAGCGACTTCTACGAGGTAGCTGGGGTGCCGCATGTCATGGGTGTTCTGGACTGCATGCACATTGCCGTATCGGCACCGCACGAGCGAGAGGAAATTTACAGGAATAAAGAGGGCTACCATTCGGTCAACGTGCAGATGATAGTGGACAGTAACGGCAGGATTCTCAGCTTGTTCTCAGCCTTTCCCGGGAGCTCCCAGAATTCCTCCATCCTACGGCAGTCATCCGTGTACGAGGGGTTTGAGAATGGAAGACTCAGTGGTGGCTGGCTCTTAGGTAAGCCCTCTCCGCTGGTGTATCTATTCAAGGATCGTTCACACTAGGGGGTTGATTCACTTAACTGTGCTATGAAAAATAACATACCTTATAAAAGATATCGCACCTTATAAAAGATATCACACCTTATCAAAGTTAACACACCTTATCAGAGTAGCATAGCGAGCGTTATGAGAAGGTTCCTTCTATGCGAAGGTTCATATCAGCGCGGTTCATGCGCTGTGCGTTCAGAAAAGCGGTGCCTGGACCATTTTTGAGGCGCTTTTGCCTCAATGGAAGGTATAGGAAAAAACGCACACAAAATCAGTTTGTGCAGCGATTGCGTTCGTGTTTTCAAAGGACTCACGAGGCAAAATAGGAAAACAAAGTTAAATACCTGCATGCTTTTTGAAGTACCTGCATGCTTTTTGAAGGCACGGACACCATCCGCGCCCCTCGTGCCGTTCCGCCAAGTCCCCGCTGCTCAATGTCCTCCCGGGCCTGCTCCCGGCCCCACAGCCCGGGTCGGGCTCTCCTGCCTCCACTAAAATGGCCACCGGAGCTGGCCGCAGCTGCGATCCACGCTGCAGGCTGTCTCCTGTACCTTGGATCGGGGGGAGACCCTAGAGCTGCTTAGCCGCACTTGCGTCTATGCGGACTGTGCAGCCGCGGCCAGCTCCGGTGGCCATTTTAGTGGCGGCAGGAGAGCCCGGGCTGTGGGGTCGGGAGCCGGCCCGGGGGGACATTGAGCAGCGGGGACCCGGCGGAACGGCGCGGATGGTGTCCGTGCCTTCAAAAAGCATGCAGGTATTTAACTTTTTTTCACCTTGTGAGTCCTTTAAGAATAAATACATTGTATTTATTCTTTTCCGAGTTCACTTCCTGACTTGCGTTGGGGAGTGAAAAAAACACAATCGCTCCAAAAAAGCGCTTATTGAAGCGCTGTACAAAAACTGCAGTGCCCACCCGAGCGCCGGGAGGAGAAAAAAAAACTTCAAAAACGTCAAACGCTAAAGCGAACGGAACGCAATGTGAACGAGCCCTCAAGGCACTTCTTATGTCCTGGGGATCGATGCTTAGCATGGAGCCACTCCTGGACTCCGGCATACTGTGCAGGCACAGCGGGACTCGCACAGTACGGCTGCACACAGAGGGGAGCGCGGCCACAATAACACCTGACAAGCTCTTGTTGGACATGTCTCGGGGGTCGATGCTTAGCATGGAGCCACTCCTGGACTCCGGCACACTGTGCAGGCACGGCGGGACTCGCATAGTACGGCTGCACACGCCGGGGAGCGCGGCCACAATAACATCTGACAAACTTTTGTTGGACATGTCCCGGGGGTCGATGCTTAGCATGGAGCCACTCCTGGACTCCGGCATACTGCGCAGGCACGGCGGGACTCGCACAGTACGGCTGCACACGGCGGGGAGCGGGGCCACAATAACAGCTGACAAACTTTTGTTGGACATGTCCCGGGGGTCGATGCTTAGCATGGAGCCACTCCTGGACTCCGGCATACTGCGCAGGCACGGCGGGACTCGCACAGTACGGCTGCACACGGCGGGGAGCGGGGCCACAATAACAGCTGACAAACTTTTGTTGGACATGTCCCGGGGGTCGATGCTTAGCATTGAGCCACTCCTGGACTCCGGCATATTGCGCAGGCATGGCAGGACTCGCACTGTACGGCTGCACACGGTGGGGAGCGGGGCCACAATAGCATCTGATAAGCTCTTGTTGGACATCTCTGGGGGGTCGATGCTTAGCATGGCGCCACTCCTGGACTCCGGCATACTGCGCAGGCATGGCGGGACTCGCACAGTACGGCTGCACACGGTGGGGAGGGCAGCCACAATAGCATCTGATAAGCTCTTGTTGGACATCTCTGGGGGGTCGATGCTTAGCATGGAGACACTCCTGGACTCCGGCATACTGCGCAGGCACGGCGGGACTCGCACAGTACGGCTGCACACAGAGGGGAGCGGGGCCACAATAACACCTGACAAGCTCTTGTTGGACATGTCCTGGGGGTCGTTGCTTAGCATGGAGCCACTCCTGGACTCCGGCACACTGTGCAAGCACGGCGGGACTCGCACAGTACGGCTGCACATGGCGGGGAGCGGGGCCACAATAACACCTGACAAGCTCTTGTTGGACATGTCCCGGGGGTCGATGCCTAGCATGGCGCCACTCCTGGACTCCGGCATATTGCGCAGGCACGGCGGGACTCGCACAGTACGGCTGCACACAGAGGGGAGCGCGGCCACAATAACACCTGACAAGCTCTTGTTGGACATGTCCCGGGGGTCGATGCTTAGCATGGAGCCACTCCTGGACTCCGGCATACTGCGCAGGCACGGCGGGACTCGCACAGTACGGCTGCACACGGCGGGGAGCGCGGCCACAATAACACCTGACAAGCTCTTGTTGGACATGTCCTGGGGGTCGTTGCTTAGCATGGAGCCACTCCTGGACTCCGACATACTGCGCAGGCTCGGCAGGACTCGCACAGTACGGCTGCACACAGAGGGGAGCGCGGCCACAATAACACCTGACAAGCTCTTGTTGGACATGTCCTGGGGGTCGTTGCTTAGCATGGAGCCACTCCTGGACTCCGGCATACTGCGCAGGCACGGCGGGACTCGCACAGTACGGCTGCACACAGAGGGGAGCGCGGCCACAATAACATCTGATAAGCTCTTGTTGGACATGTCCCGGGGGTCGTTGCTTAGCATGGAGCCACTCCTGGACTCCGGCATACTGCGCAGGCACGGCGGGACTCGCACAGTACGGCTGCACACAGAGGGGAGGGGGGCCACAATAACACCTGACAAGCTCTTGTTGGACATCTCTGGGGGGTGGATGCTTAGCATGGAGCCACTCCTGGACTCCGGCATACTGCGCAGGCACGGCAGGACTCGCACAGTACGGCTGCACACAGAGGGGAGCGGGGCCACAATAACACCTGACAAGCTCTTGTTGGACATGTCTCGGGGGTCGATGCTTAGCATGGAGCCACTCCTGGACTCCGGCATACTGCGCAGGCACAGCGGGACTCGCACAGTACGGCTGCACACAGAGGGGAGCGCGGCCACAATAACGTCTGACAAGCTCTTGTTGGACATGTCCCGGGGGTCGATGCTTAGCGTGGAGCCACTCCTGGACTCCGGCATACTGCGCAGGCACGGTGAGACTCGCACAGTACGGCTGCACACGGCGGGGAGCAGGGCCACAATAACATCTGACAAGCTCTTGTTGGACATGTCCCGGGGGTCGATGCTTAGCATGGAGCCACTCCTGGACTCCGGCATATTGCGCAGGCATGGCAGGACTCGCACTGTACGGCTGCACACGGTGGGGAGGGCAGCCACAATAGCATCTGATAAGCTCTTGTTGGACATCTCTGGGGGGTCGATGCTTAGCATGGCGCCACTCCTGGACTCCGGCATACTGCGCAGGCACGGCGGGACTCGCACAGTACGGCTGCACACAGAGGGGAACGCGGCCACAATAACATCTGATAAGCTCTTGTTGGACATCTCTGGGGGGTCGATGCTTAGCATGGAGCCACTCCTGGACTCCGGCATACTGCGCAGGCACGGCGGGACTCGCACAGTACGGCTGCACACAGAGGGGAGCGGGGCCACAATAACACCTGACAAGCTCTTGTTGGACGTCCCGGGGGTCGATGCTTAGCATGGAGCCACTCCTGGACTCCGGCATACTGCGCAGGCACGGCGGGACTCGCACAGTACGGCTGCACACAGAGGGGAGCGGGGCCACAATAACACCTGACAAGCTCTTGTTGGACGTCCCGGGGGTCGATGCTTAGCATGGAGCCACTCCTGGACTCCGGCATACTGCGCAGGCACGGCGGGACTCGCACAGTACGGCTGCACACGGCGGGGAGCGCGGCCACAATAACACCTGACAAGCTCTTGAGGACAATCTGACAATACTCTGTTGCACTTTCTTGATGATGATGGCGGTATTGTTGTCCCATTTTAGTTTGTGGGAGAATAATGGGGAAACGTAGATAGTGTATGGCCAGCTGATAATTGTATCAGATCTTTTCTCTTGTAGGCGGCCCAGTCTATGCATGTCGGCCCTGGCTGCTGACCCCAGTTCTGGAACCACAAACCCCAGCGGAGAAGGCCTACAACGAGGCCCATGCCAAGAGCATCGCCGTCATAGACAACACCTTCAGGATGCTCAAGACCCACTACAAATGCCTGGACAAATCAGGGGGCGGCCTGCAGTACGACCCCACCAAGGTATCTGACATCATCGTGGCCTGCTGCATCCTGCACAACATCTCCATGCTTAACAACAGTCTGGCCAAGGGGGAGGAGCCTTCCGAGAAGGTCAAACCGACCGCAGATCTGCAACCGCCTCCCAAGGGAAACGCACAGGACGTCCGCACCCGGGTCATCCAACGCTACTTCTCTTGTAGGTGATATTTATTAACTAAGATGATGGAATATGTTGAAAATTCCCCTTCTGCTCCAAAAATGAAAAAAATGTGCCTGAAATGCTTACTAAAATTCTGCTTTCACTTTCACCTGGAGCCCATATCACTAAAGATGGTGAATGAGATGTTAATAGTCCCAGCTTACATGCAGATGTAATGCTGATTCTCCAGTCAGGTGCACTTACTGTTGATTGTGATTGGCCCATTTGCCACCTGTCAACCATTTGTATTGCCTTTGCATGCAATCTAGGCTTATTAACGTCTCACTGAAGATCTCTACATATTATGTGACTGTGCTGACTACTCCCCACTCTTCAGCTGTAAAGAGATTTCCCTCTGATACGTCCCATACACACACGCTTATCATCCATGTAACCAAACCACCTGGAAGGTAATAGAATTATGGGAAGGGGTGTGTCCTGGACTATGAGGGTGCTAGACCCAGCCCAGCAGTCCAGGACAAGGAGAGCAGCCAGGTGACTAGACTTATGGGAAGGGGTGTGTCCTGGACTATCAGGGTGCTAGACCCAGCCCAGCAGTCCAGGACAAGGAGAGCAGCCAGGTGACTAGACTTATGGGAAGGGGTGTGTCCAGGACTATCAGGGTGCTAGACCCAGCCCAGCAGTCCAGGACAAGGAGAGCAGCCAGGTGACTAGACTTATGGGAAGGGGTGTGTCCAGGACTATCAGGGTGCTAGACCCAGCCCAGCAGTCCAGGACAAGGAGAGCAGCCAGGTGACTAGACTTATGGGAAGGGGTGTGTCCAGGACTATCAGGGTGCTAGACCCAGCCCAGCAGTCCAGGACAAGGAGAGCAGCCAGGTGACTAGACTTATGGGAAGGGGTGTGTCCAGGACTATCAGGGTGCTAGACCCAGCCCAGCAGTCCAGGACAAGGAGAGGGATCAAGTGACTTGACTTATGGGAAGGGGGGTGTCCTGGACTATGAGGGTGCTAGACCCAGCCCAGCAGTCCAGGAGGAGAGGGATCAGGTGACTTGACTTATGGGAAGGGGGGTGTCCTGGACTATCAGAGTGCTAGCCCAGCAGTCCAGGACAAGGAGGAGAGCAGTCAGGTGACTCGACTTATGGGAAGGAGTGTGTCCTGGGCTATGAGGGTGCTAGACCCAGCCCAGCAGTCCAGGACAAGGAGTAGAGCAGTCAGGCGACTCGACTTATGGGAAGGGGGGTGTCCTCGACTATCAGAGTGCTAGACGCAGTCCAGGACAAGGAGGAGAGCAGTCAGGTGACTCGACTTATGGAAAGGAGTGTGTCCTGGGCTATGAGGGTGCTAGACCAAGCCCAGCAGTCCAGGACAAGGAGAGGAATCAGGTGACTTGACTTATGGGAAGGGGGGTGTCCTGGACTATCAGAGTGCTAGACTCAGCACAAGGAGGAGAGGGATCAGGTGATTAGACTTATTGGAAGGGGTGTGTCTTTTACTGTCAGGGTGCTAGACAGAGCCCAGCAGTCCAGGAAAAGGAGGAGAGGGATCAGGTGACTAGACTTATGGAAGGGGTGTGTCGTGGACTATCAGGCTGATTGACTCAGCCCAGTACAAGGAGGGGAGGCATCAGGTGACCAGACCTATGGTAAGCGGGTTGTCCTGGACTATCAGGGTGCTAGACCCAGCCCAGCAGTCCAGGACAAGGAGGAGAGCAGCCAGGTGACTAGACTTATGGGAAGGGGTGTGTCCTGGACTATCAGGGTTCTAGACCCAGTTCAGGACAAGGAGGAGACAGATCAGGTGACCAGACTTATGGGAGGATGTGTATCCTGAGCTATCAGGGTGCTAGACGCAGCCCATGACAAGGAGGAGAGCAGTCTGGTGACTAGACTTATGGGAAGAGGTGTGTCCTGGACTATCAGGGTGCTAGACGCAGCCCAGCAGTCCAGGACAAGGAGGAGAAGGGATCAGGTGGCTAGTTTTATGGGAAGGGGTGTGTCCCGGATGATCAGAGTGCTAGATGCAGTCCAGGACAAGGAGGAGAGAAATCAGGTGACTAGACTTATGGGAAGAGGTGTGTCCTGGACTATCAGGGTGCTAGACGCAGCCCATGACAAGGAGGAGAGCAGTCAGGTGACTAGGCTTGCCATCTGGAGTCGGGAAGGAATTTTTCCCTTTTGGGGCTAATTGGACCATGCCTTGTAAGGGTTTTTTCGCCTTCCTCTGGATCAACAGGGATATGTGAGGGAGCAGGCTGGTGTTGTACTTTGTGCTGGTTGAACTCGTTGGACGTGTGTCTTTTTTTCAACCGGAATGACTATGTAACTATGACTATGTAGACTTATGGGAAGCGGTGTGTCTTTTACTATCAGGGTGCTAGACCCAGCCCAGGACAAGGAGGAGAGTGATCAGGGGACTAGACTTATGTGAGGGTGTGTGTCCTGGTCTATCAGGGTGCTAGACCCAGCCCAGGACAAGGAGGAGAGGGATCAGGAGACTAGACTTATGGAAAGGGGTGTGTCCTGGACTATCAGGGTGCTAGACCCAGCCCAGCAGTCCAGGACAAGGAGGAGAGTGGTCAGGTGACTAGACTTATGTGAGGGTGTGTGTCCTGGACTATCAGGGTGCTAGACCCAGCCCAGGACAAGGAGGAGAGGGATCAGGAGACTAGACTTATGGAAAGGGGTGTGTCCTGGACTATCAGGGTGCTAGACCCAGCCCAGCAGTCCAGCACAAGGAGGAGAGCAGTTAGGTGACTAGACTTATGGGAAGGGGTGTGTATTTTATTATCAGGGTGCTAGACCCAGCGCAGCAGCCCAGGACAAGGAGGAGAGGGATCAGGGGACTAGACTTATGTGAGGGTGTGTGTCCTGGTCTATCAGAGTGCTAGACCCAGCCCAGGACAAGGAGGAGAGGGATCAGGGGACTAGACTTATGGGAAGAGGTGTGTCCTGGACTATCAGGGTGCTAGACCCAGCCCAGCAGTCCAGGACAAGGAGGAGAGGGATGTGGGGACTAAACGTATGGGAAGGGGTGTGTCCTGGGCTATCAGGGTGCTAGACCCAGCCCAGCAGTCCAGCACAAGGAGGAGAGCAGGTGACTTTGCAGGGTGAGTTATGTAGTGATATTTTGTACTAATGTAACAATCTCTTATTTCCTCTGATTACGGAGGGGACGCGACTCTAAGGTCGGCTGCACGCTGCAGACTGGCGGCCTGGACTGCAGACTGGCCGCACCGCCAGAAACAGACCTTTTGGGATAATCCTGTTAGTATGCGGTAATCCCTGTCTGGCATCCAGCCAAACAGGAAGTAGCAATCACTTCCTGTAGGGCAATCGATGATATGCGCAGTAGTGTATTGCTAAAATACGCTTCCGCGCATGCCCGACGCAAAAAACTGCGACAGGTTTTTTTAACCTCCTTGGCGGTAATCCCGAGCTGAGCTCGGGGTATGCCGCCGGAGGTCGCCGCTCAGGCCCTGCTGGGCCGATTTACATTCTGTAAAAAGCAGCACACGCAGCCGGCACTTTGCCAGCCGCGTGTGCTGTCCGATCGCCGCCGCTCCGCGGCGATCCGCCGTGTGCAGCGGCGAAAGAGGGTCTCCCCAGCCGCCCGAGCCCAGCGCAGCCGGAACAAACAGTTCCGGCCGGCGCTAGGGGCTGGATCGGGCGGCTCTGACGTCAGGACGTCGACTGACGTCCATGACGTCACTCCGCTCGTCGCCATGGCGACGAGGAAAGCGAAACAAGATAGGCCGCTCATTGCGGCCTATCTTGTTACTTTCGATTGCCGGAGGCGATCGAAAGTACGCTTCCGGAGCGCCCTCTAGTGGGCTTTCATGCAGCCAACTTTCAGTTGGCTGCATGAAATATTTTTTCCCAGTACGTCTGCTCAGACAGCACCCCTAATGAGACTTGTCTCCCTCCGAGCAACGGACAGGAAGCTGCAAAAGATTTAAAAAAATTTGCATAATCAGGCGGTCAATAGTATAAATAGGCATAGTCTCTCACTCTACCTTCAGTTCTAGTTTCCTGTCCGGACGTGAAGGAGGGAGAGGTCTCAAGGTGCCATCCGGTCAGATGACTGGGGCTTGCTGCCTGGTCTCCTGCATAGTCCGCTCCAGGGGAGAGCGGTATGATGTGACTAGCAGCATTCAGGAGGCTTCTCCCAGCAAGGCGGCAGATTTATGCGCGCAGACGCGCGCTCCAGGAACTTCTGCTCGGAGAAACCGGAAGTCGTCACGCAGAGGCGTCCCACGTGACCAGGAAGCGCTGCAGAGCAGTTAGCGGCAGGGGCCGCGGCGGGGCAGCGCCAGCTGGACGAAATGTATCAGGTGATTGGGGGTAATTATGCAAATCACTTTGCCGATAGTTGAAAAGCCACCTTTTTTCCCATATCTCAGATGTCGGCTGAGATCATGGAGGACGCTGCAGGATCCTCTACTGCATTATCTGTGGAACCTGGCTCTGAATCCTCTCTGGCAAGTAGTCTGCGGGGCATACTGCTTAGCTATTATCTAGTTTTGTTGGTGGTTTTTTCTGCTAAGAGGATTATGTAGCTAACATAGGCTTATTGTTTGTTTGTATTTTAGCCTAAAAAGTCTGACAAAGTGGATAAGTCGGGGACACATTCCAGTCAAGACAAACGCTCAGACAGCAAGGTTGAAAGGAGATGTGCTATTTGCAATAACCGTGTATCTTCCAGCTCTAGAAAATTATGCCAGTCCTGTACCGATAAAGTAGTGAAAAATGAGTCTCCTGCTGTATTTAAAGACTTGATGGGGTGGATGAGAGCTGAGATGGCTACAGCTATTAGGGAAATAAAGGACTCTGCTATGGCTTCCTCCTCTGCAGCCGATGCTGCTGCCTCATCTGTCACTCTGCCTCTAGTTAATCCACTTGCTAGTATTGTCTCTGATGCACCTCCTGCCTCTCTCCCACCAGTATCCCCAGCAGGCTCTATTGTGAATTTACCTCTCCCTATCGGTGCTAAGAGGAAGAGGTCTGCTGAGGATGTGATTGAATCCGATTTATCAGAAGGGGAGATTTCTTCTCTTGAACAACTTTCAGAAGAGGAAGTTGGGGAAAAAGGAGATAAATCCCAGAAATTTGCCTTCTCCCCAGAACTGATGAAAGATTTTATTTCTGCCTTACATAGTACCATGGGTATTAAAACTGAGCAGAAATCCTTGACACCCCTCGACCAAATGTACGAGAGCTTGGCGGACCCCCAGTCACATTTTATTCCTGTCCATTCCTCTCTCAAGTCTATGATTAAGAAGGAATGGGACATGCCAGAAAAGAGGGCCTTTTGGCCGCGATCTATGTCCAAACGTTATCCCTTCAGTCCCGAAGATTCGGGGTTTTGGGGTCCTCCGCCAAAGCTTGACCCATCATTGTCTAGGGTGTCAAGGAAGACTGACCTATTATTTGAGGATTTCGGGAATCTTAAAGATCCCATCGATAAAAAGATGGACAATATCCTACGTAGAGCCTGGGAGTCTTCCTCTCTGACCTTCAAGCCTGCAGTTGCATCCACAGCAGTGGGTAGATCAATGAAAACATGGCTTTTAGAGATGCAGGCCAAGGTTGCTTCAGGAGTACCTAGGGAGGAGATACTCAAAGATTTTCCCAACTTGTTTAATGCAGCTGATTACCTTACTGATGCCGCTGATGACTCTGTTAAGCTAACAGCAAGAACCACTGCACTAGTGAACTCTGCCAGAAGGGGAGTTTGGGTTAAGACTTGGGGAGGCGATAACTCGTCTAAGTCAAAACTCTGCGGCATTCCTTGTGAAGGGGGTCTTTTGTTCGGTTCTAAACTGGACGAGACCTTAGATAGAACAGCTGACACAAAGAAAAACTTTCCCACTAGGAAGAGATCTTTTCAGTTTAAACGGCCCTTTCGTGGGCCATCAAAGCCAGAGAGTAACGATAAAGCAAACACAAAAAGGAGATGGGCCCCTTATAGGAACCAGAGGAACAAGCCCAACAACCCCCCGATTACCAAGTCAAATAGACAATGACATCAGGCTCCCAGTGGGAGGAAGACTTTCCCACTTCTTCGAGACATGGCAGCTCTACAGAACAAATCCATGGCTCCTACACATTGTATTAGAAGGGTACAGAATAGAATTCGATGTCACGCCTCCTCAGAGATTCCTTCTCACTCCCTTACCTTCAAACAGGCTAAAACAGCTTGCTCTTCAGAACGAGGTAAAATCTCTACTCCACAAGAAGGTAATCAGGGAGGTTCCCTCATGTCAGAAAGGCCAGGGGTTCTATTCGCCAGTATTTCTGGTCAAAAAGGCTCAAGGGGACTTCCGCTTCATTATCAACCTGAAGGGTCTAAACAAGTCAGTAACATACAGAAGGTTCAGGATGGACAACATTTTGTCTGTGATTCGTCTCTTACAGAAGGACTGCTTCCTGGCATCCCTGGACCTGAAAGATGCTTACCTGCACATTCCTATCCACCTGTCCTCGCAGCAATTCCTCAGATTTGCAGTCCTGCTGGACGGAGAGGTAAGACACTTTCAATTTAATGCTCTCCCCTTCGGGTTAGCCTCAGCACCATGGTTGTTTACTAAAGTCATGGCAGAAGTACTTGCAGTCTTGAGAATGGAATCAATTAATATCATAGCCTATCTGGATGATTTACTGATTTGGGGTTCATCTGCAAGCTTAGTGAGTTCCCATCTTGACTCTTGCATAGCCTTCCTTCAGTCGTTAGGGTGGCTAGTAAACTGGGAAAAGTCTTCCTTATCTCCTTGCCAGAATATGGAGTATCTAGGGTTCAATGTTGATACTTTGAATGAAAGAGTTTTTCTCCCTGATAGGAAGATCTCTTCCATACTTAATGCTGTTCTCTCTTTTCAGACATCAAGAAGCATTTCACTGAGAAGGGCAATGGCGATGTTGGGACTATTAACAGCTTCGTTCCCTGCGGTTCAGTGGGGACAGTTTCACTCGAGAAGCTTACAGATATGGATCTTAAGAAGTTGGAACAGGAAGCAATCTTCCCTAGACAAGAAGGTGATGATCCCGCACGATGTCAAAGTATCGTTGCTATGGTGGCAGATTCGAGACCATCTTTCAAGGGGGCGTCTCTGGCAGTATCCAAATCAGACAATTATAACTACGGATGCCAGTTCGTGGGGATGGGGAGCCCACCTGGATCTTCTTCCAGCCCAAGGTCGTTGGTCAACCAAGCTGAGGTCTCGCTCGTCAAACAGCAGAGAACTGGAAGCGGTATGGCAGGCATTACAGTCTTTCAGCAGCCACATCAAGGGCCAGCATGTTTTGATAAGATCAGACAACAGCAGTGTGGTGGCATACATAAATCGCCAAGGAGGAACAAGGAGTCATCTTTTGTGGCGTCAGTCATCTCGAATTCTAAACTGGGCAGAGGCAAACCTGGATTCCCTAAGCGCCAGCCATTTGAAGGGAACATCGAACCATCTGGCCGACTTCTTGAGCAGAAAGACCCTGGACCAGAACGAGTGGACTCTCAAGCAGGAGGTCCTTCAACAGATTACGGACTTATGGGGGTGTCCGGAGGTAGATTTATTCGCCAGGAAAGTAAATACGAAGTATCAGAAGTTTTGTTCGCTCCATCCACGAGACAAGCCTTGGGCGATAGATGCCTTCTCCATGAACTGGGGTCACCATCTGATGTATGCATTCCCCCCATTGCCTCTCATACCCAAGGTCTTGAACAAGATCATACGGGATCAGGCTCGAGTGATATTGATCGCACCATTTTGGCCAAAAAGACCTTGGTTCACGTTACTACAGACTTTAACGATATCTCAGCCAATCACTCTTCCTCTCCTCCCGGACCTTCTGTCTCAGGGACCTGTGTTTCACCAGAATCTACATCTACTTCATCTTACAGCATGGAACCTGAGTGGAAATTGTTAAAGGCAAAGGGACTCTCTGATGGATTGGCGGAAACTCTAATCCAGAGTAGAAAGAAGGTGACTCGTCAGATTTATCAAAAGGCCTGGAGAGTGTTTAATGAATGGTGCAATGAAAAATCTATGCTCAATAACTCTGTCACATCCGTGCTGGAATTTTTACATGATGGTTTCCTGAAAGGACTCAGTATAAGCACCCTTAAAGTACAAACTTCTGCTTTGTCTGTATTTCTGGAGAGGAGACTGGCTCAGGAACACTTAGTGATCCGTTTCTTTGAAGCTTTAAAGAGGATTAAGCCTACTATAAGGTCTAGAGTACCTACTTGGGACTTGAATACAGTCCTTCAGGGGCTTTGCAAAGCTCCGTTTGAACCCTTAGAACAGGCATCAGACAAGATGGTAACCCTTAAGACTGCATTTCTATTAGCCATCACTACTGCTAGACGACTGGGGGAATTACAAGCTCTTTCTATCAAAGAACCATACTGTGTGATATCTGATGATCGAGTTACATTGCGGTTGGACATTGCCTTCCTTCCCAAGGTTGTATCGACATTTCATAAATCTCAGGAGCTGTATATTCCTTCTTTTTGTGCTAATCCAGCTAATGATAAAGAAAGAGAGTTGCATCACTTAGATGTAAGGAGATGTCTTCTTTATTACCTGGAAAGAACTAAATCATGGAGACAGACTGAGGCAATGTTTGTCATCTTTTCCGGAAAATCTAAAGGAAAAGGAGCATCTAAGACCACTCTGGCTAGGTGGATAAAACAGGCTATTGCGACAGCTTATCAGATTCAAGGCAGACAGCTATCTTCACCAGTGAGAGCACATTCGACGCGAGCTGTTTCAACCTCATGGGCAGAGAGGGCTGGAGCCTCCATCGAACAGATATGCAGGGCAGCTACCTGGTCCAGCCAGAATACATTTATAAAGCACTATAGACTTAATGTGTTAGCTAACGCTGATTTATCATTTGGCAGAAAGGTTCTGCAGGCTGTGGTCCCTCCCTAAATATATATATGTATCGTGTATATCGTCTCATTAGGGGTGCTGTCTGAGCAGACGTACTGGGAAAGACCAAAATTACTTACGGTAACGTCTTTTCCAGTAGTCGCGAAGACAGCACCCCTACAACCCACCCTGGGTACAAAAATAATAATAATAATAATAATAATAATATATATATATTATGTGTATGTGTGTGTATATATATATATATATATATATATATATATATATATATATATATATATATATATATATATATATATATATATATATATATATATATATATATATATATATATATATATATATATATATATATATATATATATATATATATATATATATATATATATATATATATATATAGATATAGAGAGAGAGAGAGAAAGAGAGATATTAAAAACATTAAGCATCATTTGGTGTCCGTGTCGTTTGTATAGAACTGAAGGTAGAGTGAGAGACTATGCCTATTTATACTATTGACCGCCTGATTATGCAAATTTTTTTAAATCTTTTGCAGCTTCCTGTCCGTTGCTCGGAGGGAGACAAGTCTCATTAGGGGTGCTGTCTTCGCGACTACTGGAAAAGACGTTACCGTAAGTAATTTTGGTCTTTTTTTTATTCAAAAAAAACCACATTGCAGCCTCCCTGGCAAAATAATTAAACCGCCAGGGAGGTTAAATACATGCATTTACCATAGACTTACATGACTTTCAGTCTGACGCCGATCGCCGTAGGAGACCGTAACGTTACGTATGTCCGCGCGTTAGGACACTTCCACCACAGCGTACCGCAACATGAGTAGTATGAACTCCCCCATAGACTAGCATTAGACTGTGGTTGGTCGCATAGCACCGCCCCGGTGTGAAAGGGCTCTCAGGGGAAATATTACAGGAAATGAGTTTGTATCAATGGTTTTACTCTCAGCTGAGTTTGATTAACAGGAAATTATTTTATTCTTTTCACCTCCAGGAATTCTTCCTCCTTGTGACGTTCATATTGAAGATTTTCTGTGGATAATACTTGATTTCATGCAAGGCCAAAAGACATGACAGGTACTCTTTTCTGCTCTCCCCCTGATAGTAGCAGCCATTTTCTTCCATGATGATAATAATATAGCAAGGTTAAAGAGGAGCTGTTAGGTATAAGGTCTCAGAGACAAAAAATACATATATCAGTAGCTAAACATTGGCTGTACTTACATTACATATGCATTTCACTGTCCACGTTTGGATTTCACAGAATCTTTATATAGTATTTGCAGAGAATGATGCTCCTGACAGCTCATGGCAGGTTCCATGTTTGTCTGTCTCCTATGAAGCCAATTGTGATGTCATATCCTCCCTGCTTCCTGATGATTCCACTCACAGAAAAGCTCATACTGAATAACACTACTGTGCAGTGAATGTTAATTAGCCATGTGGCTAGGAACAATAGCGGACTCCTGCAGTGTACTCTGCCTGGAGATTTATCAGTGCTGTGTGCTGTACTGCATTACAAGCTGTTGTAACTTGACCCTGTAACTTCTCACTAGCAGCCGAGGGGAGGGCCCCAGAATGCTTTGCTGTATGTTATGAGGCCTCTCGTCCTTTTAAGAGCTTTGGAATGCAGAGCCTTGCTGTCAGTACACATCGCAGTAATGGTGGCCATACATGGTACAATTTTTTCATACAATCTTACCATTTCTATGTAATATAAGGGAACTGCCTAAATTATCCTTTAATATATTCACTAAATTTACCCTTATACTACATAGACATGGTAAGATTGGATGAAAAAATTGTACCATGTATGGCCACCATAAGAGAGATTTTTAACTTCAGTATTGCCTTTTTGGCTTCCTTCTAAACTGTTTAACACAGGAGAATAGAGGTTTAAATTAGCTTCTGCAGCCTGACAGTTACTCTTTAAAGGACGCCTGTAGTGAAGCCTGCGCTCTCGGCTTCTGTGTTGATTTTTCTTAAAGGGGAACTGAAGTAAGAGGTATACGGAGGCTGCCATATTTATTTCCTTTTAAGCAATACCAGTTCCCTGGCAGCCCTGCTGGTCTATTTCTCTGCAGTAGTATCTGAATAACACCAGAAACAAGCATGCAGCTAATCTTGTCAGATCTGACTTTAAAGTCTGAAACACCTGATCTGCTGCATGCTTGTTCAGGGGCTATGGCTAATAGTATTAGAGGCAGAGGATCAGCAGGGCTGCCAGGCAACTGGTATTGCTTAAAAGGAAATAAACATGGCAGCCTCCATATACCTCTCTCTTCAGTTCCCCTTTAAACACTTTCTGAGTTACTGATACAAGCAAGCTTGCTGGTCATGTGATGTGACTCGTGTGCCTCCATTGGCCGTCTGCTTACTCTGGGCGTGTCACTCCGAAACTACCGAAGCCCAAAGATCAAGCAGTACAGGCGGGCATCTGGTTTATTTGAACTTTTCTGGCGCTTTCCATCTGTGATTGGCGCACAGCGATCACATGGTCAGGAGCCAGCGCCATTAGACGGTAGGGAGATTGATATCTATGCCCTGCCAGAGACCAGTCTCCAAATGGGGTGAAGATTTCAGTCAGCTGCGTTCTGAAGCCAATACAGCAATCCTGAAGTGCAAGTTCCGCAGTTACCTAAGTAGTGGGAAGCGTTAGGATGGTGCTGAGGCTCCCTGGATCCCCCCAGAGCTCCCCGCTCCAGCACTGAGACCCTCTTTGTCCTCTGGCTGTGAGCACGGCCATGGACAAGCTGATTCGCCCATGCCCAGCTAGATCCTTAACACATACAATTGAAAAGGATTGGGCCTAGTACTGACCCTTGCGGGACACCACTGCTAACGGTTTCCCATTCTGGGTTTGTTCCTGTTACCACCACTCTTTGCCTTCTTGTCCTTTAAAGTGTTCCTGAGGTGAAAGACCTACTTATCTGGGGCTTCCTTAAGCCCCCTTGCGGCCACTCGTCCCTCACTGTTACCCTGGGTATCTCCTGTCCCCGCAGTATGGCCCGGTAGCCTGGCTGAGTCGCGCTTCATCGCACATGCCCAGCCAGGTGTGCTTCCGCGTCTCGCTCCCACGGCTAGGAGCGTCCTGTGCTTGCGCAGTACTGCACAAGCTCCAGGTAAGTATGGTACCCGATATGTCTTGCATCTCAGGTACTCTTTTAGAGGGATAAGGAGGCTGATATTTATTCCCTTTCAAACAATGCAAATTCTCTGCTTCTAATACAATTAGCCATAGACTGAACAAGCATGCAGCAGATCACGTGACTGAAGTGTGACAGGATTAGCTGCATGGCTGTCTCAGTTGTTTTATTCAGACACTACTGCAGCCAAAGAGATCAGCAGGACAGCCAGGCAACTGGTATTGCTTCAAAGGAAATAAATATGGCAGCCTCCATATACCTCTCTCTTCAGGTGTACTTTGTCAAGTTCTTTACCCACAAACGTGTTTTCTCCTGGTGCCTGTGTCCTCAGCTTCTGCATTAGACTGTTGTGGGGAACAGTGTCAAAAGTCCAAGTACACTACATGTATAATAGGTTTCCCAAGATCTGCATTGTATTCATCACTTTAGAAAAGCTGAGCACATTGGTGAGACAGGACCTGTATGTAGGGCTCAGTCTCACTGACGTGCAGTGCTGTCCATCACCCCGAGCACATTGGTGAGACAGGACCTGTATGAAGGGCTCAGTCACACTGACGTGCAGTGCTGTCCATCACCCCGAGCACATTGATGAGACAGGACCTGTATGTAGGGTTCAGTCACACTGACCTGCAGTGCTGTCCATCACCCCGAGCACATTGGTGAGACAGGACCTGTATGTAGGGTTCAGTCACAGTGACGTGCAGTGCTGTCCATCACCCCGAGCACATTGGTGAGACAGGACCTGTATGTAGGGCTCAGTCACAGTGACGTGCAGTGCTGTCCATCACCCCGAGCACATTGATGAGACAGGACCTGTATGAAGGGCTCAGTCACAGTGACGTGCAGTGCTGTCCATCACCCCGAGCACATTGATGAGACAGGACCTGTATGTAGGGTTCAGTCACACTGACGTGCAGTGCTGTCCATCACCCCGAGCACATTGGTGAGACAGGACCTGTATGTAGGGCTCAGTCACACTGACGTGCAGTGCTGTCCATCACCCCGAGCACATTGGTGAGACAGGACCTGTATGAAGGGCTCAGTCACACTGACGTGCAGTGCTGTCCATCACCCCGAGCACATTGGTGAGACAGGACCTGTATGTAGGGCTCAGTCACACTGACGTGCAGTGCTGTCCATCACCCCGAGCACATTGGTGAGACAGGACCTGTATGTAGGGCTCAGTCACACTGACGTGCAGTGCTGTCCATCACCCTGAGCACATTGGTGAGACAGGACCTGTATGTAGGGTTCAGTCACACTGACCTGCAGTGCTGTCCATCACCCCGAGCACATTGGTGAGACAGGACCTGTATGTAGGGCTCAGTCACAGTGACGTGCAGTGCTGTCCATCACCCCGAGCACATTGGTGAGACAGGACCTGTATGAAGGGCTCAGTCTCACTGACGTGCAGTGCTGTCCATCACCCCGAGCACATTGGTGAGACAGGACCTGTATGTAGGGCTCAGTCACACTGACGTGCAGTGCTGTCCATCACCCCGAGCACATTGGTGAGACAGGACCTGTATGTAGGGCTCAGTCACAGTGATGTGCAGTGCTGTCCATCACCCCGAGCACATTGGTGAGACAGGACCTGTATGTAGGGTTCAGTCACACTGACGTGCAGTGCTGTCCATCACCCCGAGCACATTGGTGAGACAGGACCTGTATGTAGGGTTCAGTCACACTGACGTGCAGTGCTGTCCATCACCCCGAGCACATTGGTGAGACAGGACCTGTATGCAGGGCTCAGTCACACTGACGTGCAGTGCTGTCCATCACCCCGAGCACATTGGTGAGACAGGACCTGTATGTAGGGCTCAGTCACACTGACGTGCAGTGCTGTCCATCACCCTGAGCACATTGGTGAGACAGGACCTGTATGTAGGGTTCAGTCACACTGACCTGCAGTGCTGTCCATCACCCCGAGCACATTGGTGAGACAGGACCTGTATGTAGGGCTCAGTCACAGTGACGTGCAGTGCTGTCCATCACCCCGAGCACATTGGTGAGACAGGACCTGTATGAAGGGCTCAGTCTCACTGACGTGCAGTGCTGTCCATCACCCCGAGCACATTGGTGAGACAGGACCTGTATGTAGGGCTCAGTCACACTGACGTGCAGTGCTGTCCATCACCCCGAGCACATTGGTGAGACAGGACCTGTATGTAGGGCTCAGACAGGACCTGTATGCAGGGTTCAGTCACACTGACGTGCAGTGCTGTCCATCACCCCGAGCACATTGGTGAGACAGGACCTGTATGCAGGGCTCAGTCACACTGACGTGCAGTGCTGTCCATCACCCCGAGCACATTGGTGAGACAGGACCTGTATGTAGGGCTCAGTCACACTGACGTGCAGTGCTGTCCATCACCCCGAGCACATTGGTGAGACAGGACCTGTATGTAGGGCTCAGTCACACTGACGTGCAGTGCTGTCCATCACCCCGAGCACATTGGTGAGACAGGACCTGTATGCAGGGCTCAGTCACACTGACCTGCAGTGCTGTCCATCACCCCGAGCACATTGGTGAGACAGGACCTGTATGTAGGGCTCAGTCACACTGATGTGCAGTGCTGTCCATCACCCCGAGCACATTGGTGAGACAGGACCTGTATGTAGGGCTCAGTCTCACTGACATGCAGTGCTGTCCATCACCCCGAGCACATTGGTGAGACAGGACCTGTATGTAGGGCTCAGTCTCACTGACATGCAGTGCTGTCCATCACCCCGAGCACATTGGTGAGACAGGACCTGTATGTAGGGCTCAGTCACACTGACATGCAGTGCTGTCCATCACCCCGAGCACATTGGTGAGACAGGACCTGTATGTAGGGCTCAGTCTCACTGACATGCAGTGCTGTCCATCACCCCGAGCACATTGGTGAGACAGGACCTGTATGTAGGGCTCAGTCACACTGACGTGCAGTGCTGTCCATCACCCCGAGCACATTGGTGAGACAGGACCTGTATGTAGGGCTCAGTCACACTGACCTGCAGTGCTGTCCATCACCCCGAGCACATTGGTGAGACAGGACCTGTATGTAGGGTTCAGTCACACTGACGTGCAGTGCTGTCCATCACCCCGAGCACATTGGTGAGACAGGACCTGTATGTAGGGCTCAGTCACACTGACGTGCAGTGCTGTCCATCACCCTGAGCACATTGGTGAGACAGGACCTGTATGTAGGGTTCAGTCACACTGACCTCCAGTGCTGTCCATCACCCCGAGCACATTGGTGAGACAGGACCTGTATGTAGGGTTCAGTCACACTGACGTGCAGTGCTGTCCATCACCCCGAGCACATTGGTGAGACAGGACCTGTATGTAGGGCTCAGTCACAGTGACGTGCAGTGCTGTCCATCACCCCGAGCACATTGGTGAGACAGGACCTGTATGAAGGGCTCAGTCTCACTGACGTGCAGTGCTGTCCATCACCCCGAGCACATTGGTGAGACAGGACCTGTATGCAGGGCACAGTCACACTGACGTGCAGTGCTGTCCATCACCCCGAGCACATTGGTGAGACAGGACCTGTGTGTAGGGCTCAGTCACACTGACGTGCAGTGCTGTCCATCACCCTGAGCACATTGGTGAGACAGGACCTGTATGTAGGGTTCAGTCACACTGACCTGCAGTGCTGTCCATCACCCTGAGCACATTGGTGAGACAGGACCTGTATGAAGGGCTCAGTCACACTGACGTGCAGTGCTGTCCATCGTGACGCACCCCTCATACTGTCTGGAATGCAGGTTGTATGAAAGTCTATAGACTGCCATGTTACCGGTCACAGTACAGCGTGCGTTCCAGAGTGGCTCATCATAACAAGGCCGGGTACATCCTAGCGCGGTGCATGCATTTTTCCAATGGAATGTCGCCCCCCACGTGTGGGGTTTAGCGTGTTTTGACACACGTGTTGAAGAGTTGAAACACATGCACGGAATCCTGTTTGTGCATGCGTTGTTTGAATGAGCCCTTATTAAACCCGCGCTGATGATATCAAGCAATACATTTTTAAAGAAGAAAAAAATTCCATACGCTTATTTTTTATTTTTATTTTTTTTACAACTCTATGGTAAAATGTCACCTGAAGCGATCACAGTCATTCATTGTGTGCCGTAGTCTTTGTTAATGTTGGTTTAGGCGTCATATGTGGAACTTGCTGCAGAGCGCACAGAAGACAGACAGGAGGTAGCAGCCAATGAAGCCAGACCGTGCCTATTACCTGTGAGGATTATTAGAGTGTATAGATAGATTGAACGCTCGCAATGGCCTCAATTCTGGTGGCTATGGGAAGTAAATATTTGTTTTTGTAGGTAAAATACCTCATGAGGTATTTTCCTCTTTTTTATAGCAATTCTGAAAGATTTTTCTCCATTTCCGAACATGAGGTAAGACATGAGGTAAGACATGAGGTAAGACATGAGGTAAGACATGAGGTAAGACATGAGGTAAGACATGAGGTAAGACATGAGGTAAGACATGAGGTAAACATGAGGTAAGACATGAGGTAAGACATGAGGTAAGACATGAGGTAAGACATGAGGTAAACATGAGGTAAGACATGAGGTAAGACATGAGGTAAATGCATTAAGTGAGGTAAAACATGAGGTATTTCAGCAGTAAGCATGCAGTAAATAATGGTAGTCTTTAATTCTCTTCCATAAGTTAGGATAGTCTTTGGAAAATGATTTTTTTTTTTTTTGAGGGGGGAGGTGTATTTGATTATGTAGAAACCTATGGAAAGTCTATTTATAGGCATCCTTATTAAAAAAAAATTCCAGTAAATATTTGGAGTTTTATTTCTACTATTCTTTTCTATTACACAGCCTGAATAGGAACGACACTAAACAGCAATAGGAACGCCACTAAAAACTGCAAAATGCCTACAAATTGACTTCACCTCCAGGTACTGGCCGGTCCTAGGCCTCTTGCACACTACATGTGATTCCAATTTTTTTTTATCTGATCCGATTTTTGAGTACGATTACAAGACGTAGCAGCAGGCAGTTCGTTTTTTAATCGGCTTCACAAATCGGATCAGATAACAAAATCGGAATCGCATGTAGTGTGCAAGAGGCCTTTTACCATGTAGAACTTACGTAGTATTGTGTAGGAAGATTAGGTTGTTCTGAAATCACTTTTCTTTGCAGGCTTAGAGTAGCTCTGAGAAGGTCCTATCCCAGATTTTAGGGGCAGTTTACCACTTATAGCGATTGTATGTGTATGGTATATAGATTGAGGTTACGGATGGTGGGTGGTCTATGTCCTATCAGATTGAGAATTTAAGCAGGCAGACCTGGGGGGGAGGGGGGTGACAGTCTGCTCTTAGAATTACTGAATGAACCATAAATTAGAGCTTATGTAGCTCACATGACAAGAATGTCTTCTCTTTTCTCCATTCGGGGTAAGGTGTCCTAAGGAAGTCCTCCCTATGGGAACAGTACATGTGGCACAAGCATTATATATACCAACTTTCTGTAACCCACCGCCTCTCTAGTTCTCTACATTGCTTTGTTTTGACCCATTACCTGCTGGTCACGCTTCAATATTTTTCTTTTGCTTTTCAGACAATTCACCCTGAAGTTCTGCACTACAAGGTTCCCAAATCTGTGGATTGTTCTGAAATACTTCCTTCTGTCTTAAAAGACTGAAACTGTGACCCCTCCCCCCCCCTCCTTTTCCTTGAGATGGACCAGTCAGGGGTCCGGCCTGTGGTGCTGATCCTCCGACACCCTTGTTGCCTGAGACTATGTGGTACTGTACACCGGCTGATGCTGCAATACCCCAGCAGCCTGGACCTTCGCCTGGCCGGGGGTGCTGCACTAGGTTACCTAAACTGTTACATATCTGTAGCTGTGGAATAGATTGATCTCTCCCAGCAGACCACAATGGAATAACCCAAGGATATCCTTGCAGTGTTAAAGATGGATTGAGAAACGGGCTGGTCCACCTCAATCGCAATATGCTGAATGACTTGATCCAAGGACATTCCTACAGTATTGAAATTGGATACAGGAACATCCCTTCCGCACTAGAGGTGAAATGACCCTATAACCACACATGACGATGGAACGATCTCAGGAACATCCCGCAGTTTTAAAGATCAAATGATCTGAGGAACAACCCAAAGGTTCTGGAGAGGAATTAGTCTCAATACCACCTCTTCCAGAGATGGACTACTCCCAGACGTACCCCTAACGTTTTGGAGAAAGGCTGAGGAACACCCCTAAAATTCTGAAGAGGGAATGTTCCCATAACCACCTCTTCCAGAGATGGATTATTTGACGGCACACGCCTCGATATTGGGATAAGGATGGCCCCACATACATCTGTGATGCTTCTCAATCCTGATCCTTAGATCTTTGGGAATGATCCATAACACTAATAACTTGACAGAATAAGCTAATATCTCTTTGGCCTCTACAGCTTCAGAAATAGATCATCACTGAGATTTTGGTCACTTAAAGGAGACCTGTCCGTTGAGGTTTTCATTTCATACAAGGACAGTTCACTGTATGGTTGGCTTAACTCAGCCTAGGGGTGCCCTCACTGTTCTGGGGTGAAGTGAGATGACCCCACACCCCATGAAGGCCTGGTGATGTGAACACTATAGAACTTTAGCACTTATATTTGAAATCTGCCTCTTTGTAGATGAAAGTTCATTAGATGAGTGGTTGCCAGTAGATACTTGAGTGTGAGTGCGTTGACTGTTGAATGGGACTCAGAAACCAACCCTAGGTCTCGGGTGGCCTGACTCCTGAGCATTGAGAGGCTGTGGTCTGCTGGTGGTGGTCCATTTATGGCCTCCATTCTGAAAGTGAATCTTTTACCAGATTAGGGCATAGATTGGGAAAAGGCTAGAGCTACAATGGTAATTTTATTTGATGTATCCTCTTGGGATGAAGAGCTTTATCTCCTTATTTTCAACTGCCTCGTTTAAAGCTCCATACTCATGCTTGAACGAAACGAACAATAGGTGAGTCGAAAATTGTTTACAAAAAAGTGTCCCAACGATGGTAAAAGATGGCAATTATCATTCATGCAGACCGGTCTGTCCTGGCGGATTGGCTCAGACGATAGTCGGTGTCAGACGTTTGTATTGAACCATAATAATTGCTCCATTCAAACTAGTCACGTGGTGAATTTCAGGGGTCCTCATTTTCGCACTTCTGCCAACGATCCGATCCGCAGACTGTCGTTGTGCTCTCGTTGAATTCAACTGCTCTTTAGCCTAGTTCCTTCAGCGTAAACAATTGGGGATCGCTTGGTTTTTAACAGCAGTGATTGAGCGTGTACATTGAAAATAAAAACAAATGCATTCCGAGATATTCTCTCTCTCAATATCTGAGGATTTATCTCTCTGACATAGTCCAGATCTCATCTTAGCAGACTCCTCCCCCGCTAACAGCTGCTTCAGTTACACCAATGTATTTTGACCCACCCCAGATATTTGGTCTGTGAGATTTCTTCAGCTGCTGGGGTCTGGGCTACACAGTGTCTGATTGCAGGAGATCAGGAGAGGTGACTCTTCGGGGGCGTGTGCTTTATTTGCAGTACACAGTGACGGATTGCAGGAGATCAGGAGAGGGTGGCTCCTCGGGGGCGTGTTCTTTATTTGCAGTACACAGTGTCTGATTGCAGGAGATTAGCGGAGGGTGACTCCTCTGGGGCGTGTGCTTTATTTGCAGTACACAGTGTCCTGATTGCAGGAGATCAGGAGAGGGTGGCTCCTTGGGGGCGTGTGCTTTATTTGCAGTACACAGTGATTGCAGGAGATCAGAATAGGGTGACTCTCGGGGGCATGTGCTTTATTTTCAGTACACAGTGATTGCAAGAGATCAGGAGAGGTGACTCCTCGGGGGCATGTGCTTTATTTGCCATACCCAGTGTCCTGATTGCAGGAGATTAGGAGAGGGTGACTCCTCGGGGGCGTGTGCTTTATTTGCAGTACCCAGTGTCCTGATTGCAGGAGATCAGGAGAGGGTGACTCCTCGGGAGCATTTGCTTTATTTGCAGTACACAGTGTCTGATTGCAGGAGATCAGGAGAGGTGACTCCTCGGGGGCATGTGCTTTATTTGCCATACCCAGTGTCCTGATTGCAGGAGATCAGGAGAGGGTGACTCCTCGGGGGCGTGTGCTTTATTTGCAGTACCCAGTGTCCTGATTGCAGGAGATTAGGAGAGGGTGACTCCTCGGGGGCGTGTGCTTTTTATGCAGCACATAGATTTTAGGAGTTCTGCCACCCATATAGCTCAGTCCCATCTACATGAAGAGGTGCCACATGGACTGATACTTACCACTGCTTAACCACAGATCCCCTCTGGTGCTGTTCAGGAGGCACAAACCAAGGTCTGGGCTAAGCCCCATGCACATGCCTTACAATCAGGCGTGTGTACGACAGCGCCCTCCCCCAACCCACAAGCCATCCACCAGGCGGATCTACTCATCACTAGCGACGCCTACCCCATTGTTAGCGCTGCTCCCCTCCTTGCCGTGTGATGTCACGCATGTGCCGCCCGTCTGCCCCACCTTCTCGCATAGCAACAGAACACATAATCAGCTACACAGCCGTGTGTGCAGCCCGGCCCAGTGATGTCGCCCAAGAGAATCATCACTGGTTGCTGAGTGTATGGAGCTGGAGACATCCAGGAGACCAGGGCCCAGCTTGTATCTGCTTGAGATCAGGAACATTGGTGATTGTAGTGAGCAGCGGGTATCACTCGACAGGTGAGATGACTGGTGGTTGAGTAACGTGTCTCTCAGTTATCCTTCACGTTCACTTCAGTGTTCTAAGGGGGCGGTAGATGGGGTTGCAGTTGTTACAGTAGCCGTATAACTTAAGTAGCTGCAATAGCGGTGTGATTGCTCGAGGGGGCGGTAGAAGGGGTTGCAGTTGTTACAGTAGCCGTTTGACTGAAGTAGCTGCAGTAGCGGTGTGATTGCTCTAGGGGGCGGTAGATGGGGTTGCAGTAGGCATAGTAGCAGTGTGACTGAAGTAGCTGCAGTAGCGGTGTGATTGCTGTAGGGGGCAGTAGATGGGGTTGCAGTAGGCACAGTAGCAGTGTGATGGTGTGCAGACAGTATGCGTGTGACTGAAGTAGCTGCAGTAGCGGTGTGATTGCTCTAGGGGGCGGTAGATGGGGTTGCAGTAGGCATAGTAGCAGTGTGACTGAAGTAGCTGCAGTAGCGGTGTGGTTGCTGTAGGGGGCAGTAGATGGGGTTGCAGTAGGCACAGTAGCAATGTGATGGTGTGCAGACAGTATGCATTTGACTGAAGTAGCTGCAGTAGCGGTGTGATTGCTCTAGGGGGCGGTAGATGGGGTTGCAGGAGGTTCAGTAGTAGGTGTGATTGCTGTAGGGACAGTAGCTGTGATTGGTTAGTTTTCTCTTTAAAGAACTGCAGAACATGCCAGCATTCTATAATAAAAGTTAAATATACCCGACTCCCGTGTCCAGACTGAACAATCTCATTGCGTCCTTAAAGGGAGTCTGAAGTAAAAAAAAACAACAACACATACTTACCTAAGGAGGGGGAAGGCTCTGGGTCCTATAGAGGCTTCCTGTTCCTCTCCTTGTCCCGTCATTCCTGAGTTGGCTCCTCCATTAGCAGTCTCCCATGGGTCTTAGACTGCTCTCTTCCGCTGTGGGAAGCTTCAGAAGTCTTCAGGAGCACTCGGGCTCCCAAAACCGGGCCACTCCAGACTGCGCATGTGTGAGCGCCCTCTCTCGGGCACTCTCGCGCGCGTAGTACAGAGCCTCCCGTCTTCGGTAGCAATAGGGCTCCCGAAGACTGCTGAAGCTTCCCGCGGCGGGAGATTTAAACCGGGTAGCCAGCGTAGGAACAAGGGGATGAGGAGAGGAATGAGAAAGCTCTATAGAACCCAGAACCTTCCCTCTCTTTAGGCAAGTATCGTTTTTTTCTTACATTTTCGGCTTCAGACTTTAATAGAAACATTCAACGAGTGGTGATACGCAAATACAATGAACATTATGCACATTTGGAGCTGACAAGATCTGTAAATTTGCTGAGTCAGGTTTGGGAAATGGCTAGGGATGTTCAGAAAAGCAGATTTCCGTTTCTGACGGACTTCTTCTTTCCAAAAAGTGTTTTTCCGTTGTACGCTATTATTCAGAATCCGCATTTCCAATCGCCAACTGCGGTTAACATCTGCTTCCTCTAATTGGCCTAATACTTCCGAGTCTTCTGATTGGCCTAAAATTTCTGCGGTAATCAGATTCCTGCAGTATAATACTGATTCTCCGATTGTTCCAATTCTTCTTGTGATTGTCCAAATACATACATGTCAAACTCCGGCCTGTGGGCCAAATCTGGCCCTCGGAGCCATCAGCTTTGGCCCTCAAGTGATTTCTCCACTTTACATTATGTTTGGCTCACTCTAGACCACCAGGGAAGCTATATTGGAGGGTAAGCCCTAGATCACCAGGGAAGCCATATGGAGAGGGGGACAGAACTTGTATAGGAGAGTAAAGGGAGCCACTAGACACAAGGGAACTGTACAGGGAAGGGGAAGGGCCCTAAACATCAGGGAATTGTATACATGAGGGAGGAGGACCACTAGATACCAGGGAACTGTACAGGGGGGCGAGAGGGGCTGCTAGACACCAGGGAACTGTATAAAGGAGGAGGGGGGCTGCTAGACACCAGGGAACTGTATAGGGGAGGAAGGGGGGGGGTCACTAGAAACCATGGAACTGTATAGTGGAGGGAGGGGAGCACTAGACACCAGGGAACTGTATAGGGGAGGAAGGGGGGTCACTATACTCCAGGGAACTGTATAGGGGAGGGAGGGAGGGGAGCACTAGACACCAAGGAACTGTATAGTGGAGGGAGGACCACTAAACATCAGAGAACTGTATTGGGAATGGAGGGGGGGGGGTGCTATTAGACACCAGGAAACTGTATAGGGGATAAGGGGGCCACTACACACCAGGAAACTGTAAGGGAGGGCACTAGACTCCAGGAAACTGTATAAGGGAAGGCAAGGGCAGTAAACACCAGGGAACTTTATAAGGGAGGGCACTTGACACCAGGGAACTGTATAGTGGAGGGAGGACCACTAAACATCAGAGAACTGTATTGGGAATGGAGGGGGGGGTGGCTATTAGACACCAGGGAACTGTATAAGGGAGGGAGGTGGTCACTAGACATTCAGGTCAGCCGTGAGTTGGTACCAGAGCACAGTTTTGCCTCTGTATTTGAGTTCCACACCCCTGCCCTAATGCATCAGTCTGGGGAACGCTGAATTTCCATGGAAATCTGATTTCTGCTGGGGAAAGCCGACAACCTCTGCTGTTTCTGTATCTGATTTATTTCCTCAGTGATATCCCCATCCCCCAATGTTTTTTGTTCTTGTGGAAGTTGTGCCTCTGCGGATGTTTTCTGCGTCGCTGAATACGGCTCGTATTGAGGCTGGACTCACCCGGGGCGGAGGAGAAAGCTGGGAAGAGTCGACTTATAAGATATTCTGGGAATATTCAATCCTCTTAAGCTGGAATGTTTTATTGACTCAAGTATAAGTCTACCCAGAAACATTAGTGGCTGCACATGGGACTCAGGATGGGTAAATCACTGCACTGCATACAGTACTGCAGCCAACTCAACTCCACTCCTCCTTCTGCTGCCCAGTATTTCCCGCCCCTTTCCTTGTTAATTCTTGTGGCCAGGACTTTCACACCTGTATTTCCTGTCCTCAAAGTACCACTTACCACAGGGTACATTGCTGCAAATGGGAATGTCACTATTAATGCACACACTTCTCAGTGATGCCCAGTGACTCGTGTATAAGTCCAACCCTATACTTTTATAAAATGAATCGGACCTACATTTCTAGACTTATACTCGAGTGCATACAGTAAGTTGTATCAGTGTTGCCTCATGCCAAGATATTACAAGCAGCATCTGCTTAAAGAGAACCTGTCATAAAGAAAAGTGCCACTTACCTCGGGAGGGGGAAGCCCCTGGATCGTAATGAGGCTTCCCCCCTCCTTTGCAGCAAGGAGGCAGCCCTCAGCAGCAAAGGGCGATATCAACCTTATGGATCCACCGCAGACGCATCACCATCTTCCCCCTCCCATCAGGAAATAGCCGAGTCCGATAAAGTCCGTTCTGCTGCGCAGGTGTTTCGCCCCTGCACAATATCCACCTGATCGGACCACTTCCTCCGGAGCCCGAGGGGGGGAAGGTGGTACTGCGCCTGTGCTGGATCTCATAAGTAAATATTGCCGCGTACTGCGGGTGCTGCTGCCAGTGAGAATATACCCTTCAAGGGGATCCAAAGTCAGAGGGAGGCTGCCATATTTATTTCATTTTAAGCAATGCAGATTCCCTGGCGGTCCTGCTGATCCTCTGCCTCTAATATCTTTAGCCATAGCCCCGGAACAAGCATGCAGATCAGATGACTGGATTAGCTGCATGCTGGTTTCTGGTTTGTGATTCAGACTTTACTGCAGCCAGAGGGACCAGCAGGGCTGCCAGGCAACTGGTATTACTTAACAGGAAATAAATATGGCAGCCTCCATACTCCTCTCACTTCAGGTGAATAATGCTATGTTGCTTCATTACAAGGAACACATATATGTACAATAGCCACTCAGGACTCTATATAATGGCTGATGTGTGATGGGGTCAGTCCATTCTATATTCTCCATTATGAAGGACAGAAGTGTGTGGAAAGTGCCGGCAGAGACGCTAACGGGAATCTCTATAACATTCATTTTTATTGTAAAGTGTACCTGTGAGGGGATAAAAGGTCCAAGCTAGATAGTCACCTCCGTAGAGGGAAGCCTCTGGGTAATGCAGATTCTTCCCTCATCCTTGACTGCAGAGATTCAGCGCTGGGACCTGCCGAACATATTTCACAAGAGCTGGTCGGATACGGAGTCGTGGCCACGCCCCGTCCGTGTGCAGGTGTGACCTGTAGTAGCCAAGTGCCACCTGTGTGAGAGTTTTACCTCTGTGCATGAGCCGCTCAGTGCTACTGGGGTGGCCACGCCCCATCCGTGTGCAGGTATGACCTGTAGTAGCCAAGAGCCACCCGTGTGAGAGTTTTACCTCTGTGCATGAGCGGCTCTGTGCTACTGGGGTGGCCGCGCCCCGTCCGTGTGCAGGTATGACCTGCAGTAGCCAAGAGCCACCTGTGTGAGAGTTTTACCTCTGTGCATGAGCGGCTCTGTGCTACTGGGGTGGCCGCGCCCCGTCTGTGTGCAGGTGTGACCTGTAGTAGCCAAGAGCCACCTGTGTGAGAGTTTTACCTCTGTGCCTGAGCGGCTCTGTGCTACTGGGGTGGCCACGCCCCGTCCGTGTGCAGGTGTGACCTGTAGTAGCCAAGTGCCACCTGTGTGAGAGTTTTACCTCTGTGCATGAGCCGCTCAGTGCTACTGGGGTGGCCACGCCCCATCCGTGTGCAGGTATGACCTGCAGTAGCCAAGAGCCACCTGTGTGAGAGTTTTACCTCTGTGCATGAGCGGCTCTGTGCTACTGGGGTGGCCACGCCCCGTCCGTGTGCAGGTATGACCTGTAGTAGCCAAGAGCCACCCGTGTGAGTTTTACCTCTGTGCATGAGCGGCTCAGTGCTACTGGGGTGGCCACGCCCCGTCCGTGTGCAGGTGTGACCTGTAGTAGCCAAGAGCCACCTGTGTGAGAGTTTTACCTCTGTGCATGAGCCGCTCAGTGCTACTGGGGTGGCCACGCCCCATCCGTGTGCAGGTATGACCTGCAGTAGCCAAGAGCCACCTGTGTGAGAGTTTTACCTCTGTGCATGAGCGGCTCTGTGCTACTGGGGTGGCCACGCCCCGTCCGTGTGCAGGTGTGACCTGTAGTAGCCAAGAGCCACCCGTGTGAGAGTTTTACCTCTGTGCATGAGCGGCTCAGTGCTACTGGGGTGGCCACGCCCCGTCCGTGTGCAGGTGTGACCTGTAGTAGCCAAGAGCCACCTGTGTGAGAGTTTTACCTCTGTGCATGAGCGGCTCTGTGCTACTGGGGTGGCCGCGCCCCGTCTGTGTGCAGGTGTGACCTGTAGTAGCCAAGAGCCACCTGTGTGAGAGTTTTACCTCTGTGCCTGAGCGGCTCTGTGCTACTGGGGTGGCCACGCCCCGTCCGTGTGCAGGTGTGACCTGTAGTAGCCAAGAGCCACCCGTGTGAGAGTTTTACCTCTGTGCATGAGCGGCTCAGTGCTACTGGGGTGGCCACGCCCCGTCCGTGTGCAGGTGTGACCTGTAGTAGCCAAGAGCCACCTGTGTGAGAGTTTTACCTCTGTGCCTGAGCGGCTCAGTGCTACTGGGGTGGCCACGCCCCGTCCGTGTTCAGGTGTGACCTGTAGTAGCCAAGAGCCACCTGTGTGAGAGTTTTACCTCTGTGCCTGAGCGGCTCAGTGCTACTGGGGTGGCCACGCCCCGTCCGTGTGCAGGTGTGACCTGTAGTAGCCAAGAGCCACCCGTGTGAGAGTTTTACCTCTGTGCATGAGCGGCTCTGTGCTACTGGGGTGGCCACGCCCCGTCCGTGTGCAGGTGTGACCTGTAGTAGCCAAGAGCCACCCGTGTGAGAGTTTTACCTCAGTGCTACTGGGGTGGCCGCGCCCCGTCCGTGTGCAGGTGTGACCTGTAGTAGCCAAGAGCCACCTGTGTGAGAGTTTTACCTCTGTGCATGAGCGGCTCTGTGCTACTGGGGTGGCCACGCCCCGTCCGTGTGCAGGTGTGACCTGTAGTAGCCAAGAGCCACCTGTGTGAGAGTTTTACCTCTGTGCATGAGCGGCTCTGTGCTACTGGGGTGGCCACGCCCCGTCCGTGTGCAGGTGTGACCTGTAGTAGCCAAGAGCCACCTGTGTGAGAGTTTTACCTCTGTGCCTGAGCGGCTCAGTGCTACTGGGGTGGCCACGCCCCGTCCGTGTGCAGGTGTGACCTGTAGTAGCCAAGAGCCACCCGTGTGAGAGTTTTACCTCTGTGCATGAGCGGCTCTGTGCTACTGGGGTGGCCACGCCCCGTCCGTGTGCAGGTGTGACCTGTAGTAGCCAAGAGCCACCCGTGTGAGAGTTTTACCTCTGTGCCTGAGCGGCTCAGTGCTACTGGGGTGGCCACGCCCCGTCCGTGTGCAGGTGTGACCTGTAGTAGCCAAGAGCCACCCGTGTGAGAGTTTTACCTCAGTGCTACTGGGGTGGCCGCGAACAAGGAGGAGGGGGTTCTGGCGAGCATCAGAGGGGTGAATGGATGGAGGATTGGATCATCCAGAGGCTGAGGTGAGTATCTATTTACTGTTTGTTTTCCCACACAGGTTCACTTTAAAGGGGAACTGAAGAGAGAGGTATATGGAGGCTGTCATGTTTATTTCCTTTTAATCAATACCAGTTGCCTGGCAGCCCTGCTGGTCTATTTCTCTGCAGTAGTATCTGATTAAAACCAGAAACAAGCATGCAGCTAGTCTTGTCAGATCAGACTTATAAGTCTGAACCACGGAAACACCTGATCTGCTGCATGCTTGTTCAGGGGCTATGGCTAATAGTATTAGAGGCAGAGGATCAGCAGGGCTGCCAGGCAACTGGTATTGTCTAAAAGGAAATAAACATGACAGCCTCCATATACCTCTCTCTTCAGTTCCCCTTTAAAGAGACTCTGTAAAAAAAAAAAAAGTTCCCCTGGGCGGTACTCACCTCGGGAGGGGGAAGCCTCAGGGTCCCAACGAGGCTCCCCCACTCCTGTAGCTGCAGGCAGTCCAGCGCTGGCTCCCCTGAAGTGTCCCAGAATCCTCCCTCGACAAGGCTGACAAGCGCTGATTTATTTCCCTTCCCTGGCTCCAGCGGGGGCGCTGTTGTGGCTCTCCGCACGGAGATAGGCGGAAATAGCCGATCTCTGTCGGGTCCGCTCTACTACGCAGGCACAGGAGACTTGTGCCTGAACTGTAGAGCGGGCTGTCAGCGATCGGCTATTTCTGCCTATCTCCGAGGCGGAGGTACAGTAAATATTTACATCCCGCTGTTCGGAGGGGCACAGCGAGACCGCCGTGGGACCGAGGAGGACGGGGGAAGCTTAGATAGGATCCGGAGGCTTCCCCCACCCGAGGTGAGTACCCCCCAGGGGAACTTTTTGTCGTTACAGGTTTCTTTAAGATTCATTTTTGTTACTCCCCCAGCACTTTCCACATTCCTGTGTGCTTGATAAAGGATCGTCCAGATCCGAAACAGGTTCCATTACACAGCATTTACTACAGCTCATGGGTATGCGAGTCTTTTATCTGCCTGAAAATGGGGCATCACTAAAGCACCCCATTAGGCAATAATACCCCAAGGAGTTCCTAATTATTGTGTAGTCTGAATTAATGGTGTGATGATGATCGGCATGGAGGAGTTTTGAGGCAGCCATTGCTGACAGTGAGAAGAATTAAAGAGGAACTGTAACGGCAAAACATCCCCTGGGGGGTACTCACCTCGGGTGGGGGAAGCCTCCAGATCCTAATGAGGCTTCCCACGCCGTCCTGCGTCCCTCGGGGGTCCCGCTGCAGCCCTCCGTACAGCTGTGACGTAATATTTACCTTCCTGGCTCCTGCGCAGTTGCTCTGACGGCTGTCGGTTCCGAAGTAGGCAGAAATACCCGATCGCAAGTCTCCGGCGCCTGCGCAGTAGAGCGGACCCGACGGAGATCGGGTATTTCCGTCTATTTCCGAGCCGAATGCAGCCACAGCGCCCCCACTGGAGCCAGCAAAGGTAAATATTGAAATTACAGTCGGGCCTGTCGCCGGCTGTTCGGAGGGCTGCAGCGAGACCCCCGTGGGACGCAGGACAGCGTGGGAAGCCTCATTAGGATCCGGAGGCTTCCCCCACCCGAGGTGAGTACCCCCCAGGGGATCTTTTTAAAGTTACAGAGTCTCTTTAATGAAGATTGGAAGGTAGATGATGACACCTGGGGTTAGATACACTAAGCTGTGATGCTGCAGCTTAATGACAGCAGGGAGTCTTATAATGCCCTGTGCAGGCTATGCAGTCATAGTGTGCGCTGCTAAATTACACTGGGCTCAGGTAGTTTAACTACCTAACGACCGCATCACAACGATTTGCGTCAAGTCCTGGGGTGGGGTTTTTCAGGAGATCGTGCACGCCTCAGCTCCGCTCCGTCATCAGTCTTGCAGCAGAGACTGTTAGATGGCAAAACCACCGTCTATTTACACTGTACAGCGCTGCGATCTAAGGCAGAGCTGCACTGGGGATAGCCGTGTGACACGGCTGTCCCCCTGGGAGGCACAGAGAGCGATCGGCTGTCATAGGCTGATGTCTGTGAGAGCCGATTGCTGGGATTTCCTGCTGGTGGGAGTTTGGGAAACAAAATAATTTAAGAAATGGCAAAATTTATAAATAAGTAAACGAACAAGCAGCGATCAGAGCCCACCAACAGAAAGCTCTGTTGGTGGGCAAAGAAGGAGGTGGGGGAATCACTTGTGTGCTGGCTTGTATGGCCCTGCAGCAAGGCCTTAAAGCTGCAGTGGCCTAAATTGTAAAAACGAGTCACTAGGGGGTGTATGCCTACGGTCCTGAAGTGGTTAAAGAGCACTTCGGGACACTTAATGAGCGCTCCACTGAACCATGACGGGTCCTGTGGCTTCAAAGTACGATATTCCTGCACTATGATTGGCTCTGTAGACTGCCTGTCACTTGACAGTCAGGCTATCGGGCCCAGGGATGAGCAGAAACTACGCCAGTGCAAACGCATCGTAGTTCGTAGGTGAAGTTTCAAAATTACGCTTACGAATTTACGCGTAGTAAAGTGCCGCTACACGTAGCTTATGCCCACTATGCATAGCTAACGTGTATTGGGTAGTGAACTACTAATGCGTTACTCGCGTCTAATTTTCCGCGTGCGATTGTACGCTTACAAATTTACGCATTGAAAAGGGGAATGTATGCATAGAAGAGTTCCCGATATCAACATTTACAGGGGAATTAATGCATAAAATTTTCTGCATACGGGCATAAGCATCCGCATACACTACGCTTCGCACTACGCGTAATTGCGTATTTTAATGCGTAGTCTAAGAAATGCATACAAAACTAATATTTGATTTCGAACCTGTAGTTTGTCGAAGCGTAATTGCGTAAAACTACGCATAGTTCTAGCGTAGCGAAGTTGGCTGACTACGACCATCCCTAATTGGGCCAATCAAAGTGTAGGATTATAACACTCTGCTCTCATTAAGCTGCTGCTTAGTGAATGAAGCCCCTTTTCTTTTTGCATTTGGCTGTGGACATGCTCATGGACACTTGCCGAGAGGAATCTCCCTTTGACATGGTGGAAGCGCGGCTGTGGTAGAATGACAATGCAATACTGCCACTGATGGAGATTCTCCCATAATCTGACACACACAGGCACATGCAGATCTTGTGTACAATCTAGGTGCGTACCACACGCGAGATGGAACTCTGCTGAGGAGGTCAGCTTGACCGAGAACTGAGCTTGTTTACAGGTGTCTGCCGATCTCACCACAACGGCCCGCCGTGTGCCACTTATCGTCCCTGTACAGGACTCCGCCCTCAAGCTGTCGCCTAAGGGATTGTTTTGTAAAAGTATGCCCATTAAGTTATGTACATAAAAGTTCCACTTTGTTTTCTTAGCTTTTTATTTATTTATGATACAAACTGCACCAAAACATTCTTTAGATTGGAAAGTGAGGATCTCGCAGGTGAACTTTAATATGTAGCCAAGGTGAGCCTCGGGTCAAGAAATACTTATCTAAGAAGAGGGACCCTCCAGATGCTTCCCTTATCCTCCTCTGATTCACCGTGGTTGCTTGGGACCCTCCTAAAGATCCCACCATGCTCCTGCTGTGTCATCAGCATTGTGCATGAGTGGTTTCACTTTATTGGAAAGCTCTGGCATCAGTGCTGTGCAGGAGTGGTTTCAGATTACTGCGCAGGTGCGGCATCAGCGTTCTGCACGAGTGGTTACGGCTTACTGCACAGGTGCGGCATCAGCGTCGTGCACGAGTGGTTTCGGCTTACTGCCCAGGTACAGCATCAGTGCTGTGCATGAGTGGTTTCAGATTACTGTGCAGGTGCGGCATCAGCGTCGTGCACGAGTGGTTACGGCTTACTGCGCAGGTGCGGCATCAGCGTTCTGCACGAGTGGTTTCAGCTTACTGTGCCGGTGCGGCATTAGCGTTCTGCACGAGTGGTTACGGCTTACTGCATAGGTGCGGCATCGTTGGTGTGCATGAGTGGTTACGGCTTACTGCGCATGTCCAGTATCAGCGTTTTGCTTGTGTGGTTTCAGATTACTGCGCAGGTGCGGCATCAGCATTCTGCACGAGTGGTTACGGCTTACTGCACAGGTGCGGCATCAGCGTCGTGCACTAGTGGTTTCGGCTTACTGCCCAGGTACAGCATCAGTGCTGTGCATGAGTGGTTTCAGATTACTGTGCAGGTGCGGCATCAGCGTCGTGCATGAGTGGTTACGGCTTACTGCGCAGGTGCGGCATCAGCGTTCTGCACGAGTGGTTTCGGCTTACTGTGCAGGTGCGGCATCAGCGTTCTGCACGAGTGGTTACGGCTTACTGCATAGGTGCGGCATCGTTGGTGTGCATGAGTGGTTACGGCTTACTGCGCATGTCCAGTATCAGCGTTTTGCTTGTGTGGTTACGGCTTACTGTGCAGGTGTGGTGTCAGTGTTGTGCACGAGTGGTTTCGGCTTACTGCGCAGCTGTGGCATTAGCATTGTGTACAAGTGATTTCAGCTTACACTGCACAGATCCAGCATCAGCGTCGTACACTAGTGGTTTCGGCTTACTGTGCAGGTGCGGCATCAGCGTCGTACACGAGTGGTTTCGGCTTACTGTGCAGGTGCGGCATCAGCCTCGTACACGAGTGGTTTCGGCTTACTGTGCAGGTGCGGCATCAGCGTCGTACACGAGTGGTTTCGGCTTACTGTGCAGGTGCGGCATCAGCCTCGTACACGAGTGGTTTCGGCTTACTGTGCAGGTACGGCCGTACTCTCGCAGGCACAGTACAGCCACACTTGTGCGTGAGGAAGGGTTTCCGTGAGCAGCAATGGTGGTCCAGAGGACGATGCGGGAAGCATCTGCAGGTTCCAGTTCTTAGGTAAGTATTTTTTTGACCAGAGCTTTGTCTCAGGTTCATTTTCAAACAAAGTAAATCTTTTCTGAAAATTCTGAAAGAAAGAATGTCCCCAAGCCTCATTTATTTCCATTCTCCAGGCCGGACAGTCGGTCAACAATACACATGGTCAACGCCATGCTAATGAATGCAAATTGTATGCAGTTTGAAATCGGGACAATCGATCAGAGACTGGCAGTGTTATCGAGCCAGTGGAAAGTTTGAGTCCATTTCTGAATAGTGTGTTGCTGCAGCAATGCGTCTCTCTACAAGGGAGGAGCCATGGGAGGGAGGAGCGATAAGCAGCAGAGAGCTCACGTCTGATCAGTGCCTTCTGGTATACTGGGCTCTGTGGGGATGCAGGTATAACATGTCCGGGAGATCTATGGTACACTAATACCTGGCAACAGCATAGCAGAGGCTTCCATTTCCAGCTACCATCCCACTTTAAAGGAAAGGGAGGAAAAGAAGATGGCTTATACTTACCTGGGGCTTCTTGCAGCTCCTCCCCCTCAGTCTATCAGGTCGCTGCTGTCCTCCCAGTCCACACCACTGTGTCACTGTCATCCCATGCGCTGTCCTGGCTGCACACGCCTCCTCAGTCACGCTTCCGTGTCTGGAACTATTCTGCGCTTGCACACTCTCTAAACCTTGCAGCTGTGCAGGCGCAGAACACTGCCGGCCACGAGAAGGGGGTGTGGCTGCGCTTGCACTGTCTCTAAACCTTGCAGCTGGGCAGGCGCAGAACACTCCCGCCCAAGAGGAGGCATGGGGCTGAGCTTGCACAGTCTCTAAACCTTGCAGCTGTGCAGGCGTACAACACTCCCGGCCATGAGGAGGGGGTGTGGCTGCGATTGCACAGTCTCTAAATCTTGCAGCTGTGCAGGTGCAGAACACTCCCGGCCACGAGGAGGGGGTGTGGCTGCGATTGCACAGTCTCTAAATCTTGCAGCTGTGCAGGTGCAGAACACTCCCGGCCATGAGGAGGGGGTGGGGCTTCGCTTGCACAGTCTCTAAACCTCGCAGCTGTGCAGGCGTACAACACTCCCGCCCACGAGGAGGCACGGGGCTTCGCTTGCACAGTCTCTAAACCTCGCAGCTGTGCAGGTGCAGAACACTCCCGCCCACGAGGAGGGGGTGTGGCTGCGCTTGCACAGTCTCTAAATCTTGCAGCTGTGCAGGTGCAGAACACTCCCGGCCATGAGGAGGGGGTGGGGCTTCGCTTGCACAGTCTCTAAACCTCGCAGCTGTGCAGGCGTACAACACTCCCGCCCACGAGGAGGCACGGGGCTTCGCTTGCACAGTCTCTAAACCTTGCAGATGTGCAGGCGCAGAACACTGCCGGCCACAAGGAGGGGCTGTGGCTGCGATTGCACAGTCTCTAAACCTCGCAGCTGTGCAGGTGCAGAACACTCCCGCCCACGAGGAGGGGGTGTGGCTGCACTTGCACAGTCTCTAAACCTTGCAGCTGTGCAGGTGCAGAACACTCCCGCCCACGAGGAGGCACGGGGCTGCGCTTGCACAGTCTCTAAACCTCGCAGCTGTGCAGGTGCAGAACACTGCCAGCCACGAGTAGGCACGGGGCTGCGCTTGCACAGTCTCTAAACCTTGCAGATGTGCAGGTGCAGAACACTCCCGGCCACAAGGAGGGGGTGTGGCTGCGATTGCACAGTCTCTAAACCTTGGAGCTGTGCAGGTGCAGAACACTCCCGGCCATGAGAAGGGGGTGGGGCTTCGCTTGCACAGTCTCTAAACCTTGAAGCTGTGCAGGCGCAGAACACTCCCGGCCACGAGGAGGGGGTGTAGCTGCAATTGCACAGTCTCTAAACCTTGCAGCTGCGCAGGTGCAGTACACTTCCGGCCACAATGTGCTTGCAGCCAGTCACAGACATTAATGGGGGTCACAGCGGCACAACACAGTGGTCGGGGAGGATAGCAAGGGATCTGGTAGACTGCAGTGAGTAAGGAAGAAGCTCCATTTGAAGTTGCATACAATTTCCATTTAATTTGCATACAAGGTGAAAATGCATTCCATTGACCATGCATACTAGTGGCCAGGGATGGAATTTATTCTATGACACCTTCAGTGAAGTAGCACAGGTACATTCTGTATCCATGGAAGTGACGATCCACGTGTGACATCATCAGTAGTGGCCTTACTCTTCTGTGGGGGACAGAAAGGTGAGTATTAATGTTACAGAAAACTCCCAAAACATCACAAAAAGCCGATAGCAGATCTGCCACTGCCTGTCTACTAAACATGGTCAATCATATGTTAATTTAACGCAAGTTATATGCCGTTTGGAATGGGGTCAATTTAAAAGTATTTCCTGTCGATTGGGATTGGCTCATCTCTAAACTGCATAAAAAAGTGCATGAAATTTGCATGCAAACTGATATCTCATTGACATGTCATTGGCTAACTCTGCTCCCTACTGACCTCTCAGCCTCATGCCACAGCTACCATCTTTCCCCGGATATAAGACACTGTCTTATATTCTTTTCTTTTTTGAGGGGGGGCTTACTTTTAGGAGAGGGGTAGACGCTTTGTGTGGGGAGGTGTGTGGTCTCTCACCGCACCTCCCTTGTGGCTGTGTCCCCCTCCGTTCTTTGTAACATCTCCAGTGTAGCAGCGGCATAGGATTGATGCTGTGAGGGCGCCCTTTGACCCTCCCGCTGACACTTTGCAGGTTCTGCACTGGCGGTCTCCTCCTGTCATAATCAATGTGCGCCTGGAACTAATCAGCCAGGCACAGAGCCGGCAAAGCATCAGCGTGTGAGGGTCAAAGGGCGCCCTCACAGCATCAATCCTATGCCGCCGCTACACTGGAGACGTTACAAGGAACGGAGGGGGTCGCACTTACAAGGGAGGTGAGAGAACACACACCTCCCCATACACAAAGCGTCCCACAGCTGGGTCTTATTTTCGGGGGATGGCTTATATTTCAAGCATGCTTGAAAGATAAGATGGGTCTTATTTTCGGGGAGGTCTTAAATTCAGGGAAAGACGGTATATGACGGTAAGGCCAGATTGCATTACTTGGTAGTCTGTGATGCTTTTGTTTTCAGTACAGCCCAGGCATGTTCCTCTTCCAGCATAAGTTACACAGTAGCTGCAGCTGTCACTTGTTTTCCACAGCTGCACAAACTAAGTGACTGTCAGGAAGCTCTGAAACCCCCATGGAGCAGCTGAGGCATTTTAATGAAGTATTCAAGGTAAGCAATCTGAAATAGCATGCCTGTGCGGTGCTGGACTGAAGGGGGTTACTTGTTTCTCAAAAAGTGGCATTTCTCTTCAATTACAACATGCCATAAACTGTGACACAACAAGTGTTATTTGAACACGCCCACATCCATACTGATCACGCCCTTTATCCACCATGCTTCCATTTTATGCCACTCCAGGCTTTCTGAAACCTTATCAATGATCTTAGAGATGAACCTCAGCTGCTTCCTCAAGGCACGTATCCACCTGCAATTTTTTCCAACAATTTTCCTGACAATTTTTTAGCGACGAGCAGTCATTTACGCGATCTAGCGACATAGGTACAGGTGCACGATCATGCAAATGGCGCTCAGCGTTGCACGGTGATAATGACTGTCACGGCGGATCGGATTTTTAAGATCCCCAACGACTACGCGCAAAGTCTTGTTTGCTCCCGTCGTGTAACATTGTGTGAAGTAGCGCATACCCGCCGGCCGGAAGATGGAAAAAGCTGGATCAGGAGACGTCGCTGGATCCATCTCCCTGCATCACAAGGTGAGTTTGTAGCTTTAGAGAGGTTCTCCATAACATCATTGCCAACTGATCTTTTATTACAAGGCCCAGAGGGGAGGGGCTTGTGGCACAAACTGCCTGTATCTCACAGGCCTACAGGACATCCAGTATCTCACAGGCTTACAGGACATCCATTATCTCACAGGCCTACGGGACATCCATTATCTCACAGGCCTACCGGACATCCAGTATCTCAGAGGTCTTCAGGACATCCAGTATCTCACAGGCCTACAGGACATCCAGTATCTCACAGGCCTACAGGACATCCAGTATCTCACAGGCCTACAGGACATCCAGTATCTCACAGGCCTACAAGTCATACAGTATCTCACAGGCCTACTGGACATCCAATATCTCACAAGCCTACATGACATCCATTATTTCAGAGGCCTACAGGACATCCAGTATCTCACAAGCCTACAGGACATCCAGTATCTCCCAGGCCTACAGGACATCCAGTATCTCACAAGCCTTCAGGACATTCAGTATCTCACAGGCCTACAGGACATCCAGTATCTCACAAGCCTACAGGACATCCATTATCTCACAAGCCTTCAGGTCATACAGTATCTCACAGGTCTACAGGACATCCAGTATCTCACAGGCCTACAGGACATCCAGTATATCAGAGGTCTACAGGACATCCAGTATATCAGAGGTCTACAGGACATCCAGTATCTCACAGGCCTACAAGTCATACAATATCTCACAGGCCTACAACATCCATCATTTCAGAGGTCTACAGGACATCCAGTATCTCACAAGCCTACAGGACATCCAGTATCTCCCAGGCCTACAGGACATCCAGTATCTCACAAGCCTTCAGGACATTCAGTATCTCACAGGCCTACAGGACATCCAGTATCTCACAAGCCTACAGGACATCCATTATCTCACAAGCCTTCAGGTCATACAGTATCTCACAGGTCTACAGGACATCCAGTATCTCACAGGCCTACAGGACATCCAGTATCTCTAAAGCCTACAGGACATCCAGTATATCAGAGGTCTACAGGACATCCAGTATATCAGAGGTCTACAGGACATCCAGTATCTCACAGGCCTACAAGTCATACAATATCTCACAGGCCTACAACATCCAATTATTTCAGAGGTCTACAGGACATCCAGTATCTCACAGGCCTACAGGACATCCAGTATCTCACAGGCCTACAGGACATCCACTATCTCACAGGCCTACAAGTCATACAATATCTCACAGGCCTACAACATCCATTATTTCTGAGGTCTACAGGACATCCAGTATCTCACAGGCCTAGAGGACATCCAGTATCTCACAGGCCTACAGGACATCCAGTATCTCACTGGCTTACAGGACATCCATTATCTCACAGGCCTACAGGACATCCAGTATCTAACAGGCCTACAGGACATCCAGTATCTCACAGGCCTACAGGACATCCAGTATCTCACAGGCCTACAGGACATCCAGTATCTCACAGGCCTGCAGGACATCCAGTATCTCACAGGCCTGCAGGACATCCAGTATCTCACAGGCCTGCAGGACATCCAGTATCTCACAGGCCTGCAGGACATCCAGTATCTCACAGGCCTACAGGACACCCAGTATCTCACAGGCCTACAGGACATCCAGTATCTCACAGGCCTACAGGACATCCAGTATCTCACAGGCCTACAGGACATCCAGTATCTCACAGGCCTACAGGACATCCAGTATCTCACAGGCCTACAGAACATCCAGTATTTCACAAGCCTACAGGCCATCCAGTATCTCACAGCCCTACAGGACATCCAGTATATCTTAACCCTACAGGACATCCGGTATCTCACAGGCTTACAGGAAATCCAGTATCTCACAGGCCTACAGGACATCCAGTATCTTACAGGCCTACAGGACATCCAGTATCTCACAGGCCTACAGGACATACAGTATCTCACAGGCCTACAGGACATCCAGTATCTCACAAGCCTACAGGACATCCAGTATCTCACAGGCCTGCAGGACATCCAGTATCTCACAGGCCTACAGGACATCCAGTATCTCACAGGCCTGCAGGACATCCAGTATCTCACAGGCCTGCAGGACATCCAGTATTTCACAGGCCTACAGGACATCCAGTATCTCACAGGCCTGCAGGACATCCAGTATCTCACAGGCCTACAGGACATCCAGTATCTCACAGGCCTACAGGACATCCAGTATCTCACAGGCCTACAGGACATGCAGTATCTCACAGGCCTACAGGTCATACAGTATCTCACAGGCCTACAGGACCTCCAGTATCTCACAGGCCTGCAGGACATCCAGTATCTCACAAGCCTACAGGACATCCAGTATCTCACAGGCCTACAGGACATGCAGTATCTCACAGGCCTACAGGACATCCAGTATCTCACAGGCCTACAGGACATCCAGTATCTCACAGGCCTACAGGCCATCCAGTATCTCACAGGCCTGCAGGACATCCAGTATCTCACAGGCCTACAGGACATCCAGTATCTCACAGGCCTACCAGACATCCAGTATCTCACAGGTCTACAGGACATCCAGTATCTCACAAGCCTACAGGCCATACAGAATCTCAGTCTTACAGGACATCCAGTATCTCACAGGCCTACAGGACATCCAGTATCTCACAGGCCTACAGGACATCCAGTACCTCACAGGCCTACAGGACATCCAGTATCTCACTGGCTTACAGGACATCCATTATCTCACAGGCCTACAGGACATCCAGTATCTCACAAGCCTACAGGACATCCAGTATCTCACAAGCCTACAGGACATCCAGTATCTCACAGGCCTATAGGACATCCAGTATCTAACAGGCCTACAGGATAGTGTTGTCCGGATCATGAACGATTCGGATCTTTGATCCGAATCTATTTTGTGAGTCGAATCATCCGAATCATCAAAATGAGTGATTCGAATCGCAAAAGGGGCGGGGCCAGGAGCGACACGCCCCCTCTCAGCGGGCAGCGGGGTCCTGGAAGCAGAGCTGAGATGGATCGCTCTGTTGGAGGGGAGGCAGCCTTGCAGGGACAGGTAGATGAGGGGACATGGGTGCCACTGCCAGATATGTGTAGAGCACACATACTGGCTGTAATGTGCTGCTCATTATAGGCTGTCTGTTCCGTAGTTGTGACCAGTGAACACATTGGAAACTTTTGGCTCAGCTCAGCACAGCTTGGGAAATGCTTTCTTTCACTGTGCGACGTTTCCATTCAAGGTATACAGATGAGCATATAGGTGAAATACATGTAAAGCATATGATTGCAGCATGTGGGTATTGTGTGCAAGAAAACATTTCTGCTCTCTGCTCGTCCCTCCTCCCTTCTCTGTCCTCTCCCTGCCCTCTGTGCATCTTCTCCCCTTCTCTGTGTGTCCACCCCCCTCTCCTTCTCCTGCCCTGCTAGTCATTTCACCCCCGAATGCTTCCGTAGTCAAATGATCCGAGATTCGGATCAAAGATCCGGATCTTTTCAATGATCCGATTTGAATCATCCGGATCATTGAAAAGATCCGAACTTCCCATCTCTACCACAGGACATACAGTACCTTACAGGTCAGTAGAACTTGTATTTCTATAAATTAGTTATTGTATTTTTTTAATAAACAACACTGCAGATGTGACACTGTGACACAATTAACTCAGTGTACTTATTTTATAACAGTGTTTTGGCCCTTTTCCTCATTTGGTGTTATCGCTCTCACACTCTCTCATACTGGTCACTGGAAGCTCAGCATGGCCCCTCATGGCAGAGACCTCTCTGAGGAGCTTATAGAAGAATTCTGCCCAATCAGACATTTTCCCTCCCAGGAGTCATGTGACTGGTTAGTGTTACAAGGCCTCAGGTGTGACTGGGGAGCAGGAGGTGTGTTACATTTGGTGTTATCGCTCTCACACTCTCTCATACTGGTCACTGGAAGCTCAGCATGGCTCCTCATGGCAGAGACCTCTCTGAGGAGCTTATAGAAGAATTCTGCCCAATCAGACATTTTCCCTCCCAGGAGTCATGTGACTGGTTAGTGTTACAAGGTCTCAGGTGTGACTGGGGAGCAAGAGGTGTGTTACATTTGGTGTTATTGCTCTCACACTCTCTCATACTGGTCACTGGAAGCTCAGCATGGCTCCTCATGGCAGAGATCTCTCTGAGGAGCATAAAGAATTGTTGCTCTACACTAAGCTGGCCTGTAGGCTATAAGAAGATTGCCAACACCCTGAAACTGATAAGAGCAGAAAAAATACCGCTCCCATCACAGGAGGGAGACAGTGCTGGAAAAAGGGCTGCCCAGCCCGCACACAGTGTAAAGCAATCAAAGTCCGCACAATGTCTCCAAAAATCCAAAATGTATTCAGGACGTATCCCAATCAGATAAAAAAGCGAGTACTTAGACTGACATGTTTCGAACCAGCACGGTTCCTGATCAAAGCCATTTTTATGACTCACATCTACAAGGTTTTATAGAGGGTGGTGGGCAGAACCAGGAGGTGTAACAGACCGACCACACCCAATAAGGGCGGTCTCACAGGGTCAGCACTCTCCAAAATGGTCGCCACAGCAGCCTCTACAACACTGTACAAATTTAAAATTTGTGTTACAAACCAAAAGATACATAAAAACCAAAGAAAAAGAAAGCGCACTTAAAGATGAAAACACATCAATGTTTAGCAGAGCAAATAAGTATATACACAAGCAAATAGTTCCAATCAAAAATAAAGATGGAACAAAAAACAAAGAAAACGTGGAACAGGGAGGGGTCTCCTTTATTAATATTTAAGCTAACCAGTCACTAAAGCTAAATCCCACCTAGCATTCATACCGAGGGGGGCCCAATGGAGACATTGTGCGGATTTTGATTGCTTTACCCTGAAACTGAACATCAGCACGGTGGCCAAGACCATACAGTAGACAGACTCCACTCAGACCAGGCATTGTCATGGCCGACCACAGAGGTTACATAGTTACATAGTTATTTTGGTTGAAAAAAGACATACGTCCATCGAGTTCAACCAGTACAAAGTACAACACCAGCCTGCTCCCTCACATATCCCTGTTGATCCAGAGGAAGGCGAAAAAACCCTTACAAGGCATGGTCCAATTAGCCCCTAAAGGGAAAAATTCCTTCTTGACTCCAGATGGCAATCAGATAAAATCCCTGGATCAACATCATTAGGCATTACCTAGTAATTGTAGCCATGGATGTCTTTCAACGCAAGGAAAGCATCTAAGCCCCCTTTAAATGCAGGTATAGAGTTTGCCATAACGACTTCCTGTGGCGATGCATTCCACATCTTAATCACTTTTACTGTAAAGAAACCTTTCCTAAATAAATGGCAAAAACGTTTTTCCTCCATGCGCAGATCATGTCCTCTAGTCCTTTGAGAAGGCCTAGGGACAAAAAGCTCATCCGCCAAGCTATTATATTGCCCTCTGATGTATTTATACATGTTAATTAGATCTTCTCTAAGGCGTCTTTTCTCTAGACTAAATAAACCCAGTTTATCTAACCTTTCTTGGTAAGCGAGACCTTCCATCCCACATATCAATTTTGTTGCTAGTCTCTGCACCTGCTCTAAGACTGCAATATCTTTTTTGTAATGTGGTGCCCAGAACTGAATTCCATATTCCAGATGTGGCCTTACTAGAGAGTTAATCAGGGGCAATATTATGCTAGCATCTCGAGTTTTTATTTCCCTTTTAATGCATCCCAAAATTTTGTTAGCTTTAGCTGCAGCGGCTTGGCATTGAGTACAATTATTTAACTTGTTGTCGATGAGTACTCCTAAGTCCTTCTCCAACTTTGATGTCCCCAACTGTATCCCATTTATTTTGTATGGTGCTAGACCATTGGTACGACCAAAATGCATGACTTTACATTTGTCAACATTGAATTTCATCTGCCATGTATGTGCCCATATAGCCATCCTATCCAGATCCTGTTGCAATATGACACTATCTTCCTGAGAGTTGATGATTCTGCACAATTTTGTATCATCTGCAAAAATAGCAACGTTGCTCACTACTGCATCTACTAGGTCATTAATAAATAAATTGAAGAGCACTGGACCTAGTACAGACCCCTGTGGGACCCCACTGCTAACAGTCTCCCATTTTGAGTACGATCCATTGACCAAAGGGCACGTGCTCAGCATCCAGACGTTGTCTTTTGCAACTAGACAGATGGGTGCTAGCAGCATTGCTGCAGAGGGTGAAGAGGTGACCTCCTCTACTCTTGTGTGTCCTTGCCCCGCACTTCATTCCTCTCTATTTCTCGCCCCATACCCCATCTGCATGTGCGTAAAGTGTTCCTATCCCATGTTAAGCCATACCAATAGGATGATTGTATTTAGAACCCCTGTTGGTATGTTATCGGTGGTACCTGACACGGGGTCCTCGCAGTTCCTTCCACACACACTGCAGCACTTCTGGTCTTTGGGGCAGCAGGTGTCATCGTTGCAGGTATAGGTGTTCCTCTTGCAGATCTTTCCATCTGGGCAGTGGCCGGGTTTCTCTGCACGGATTGGACAGGCTGAATTAGTGACATCACAGGCTCACAGCGGTAGAATTATTGCTGCCAGGTGTTTTATTACCCCATGGAGGTTGTCTATAAAGATGACTAAATCTAATGTGAGTAGAAATTGCGGTCTAAGAAGGCAAGTTTAGCTTGGCCAGCGAGTCCAGCCAGACCCAGACTAAAGAGCAGGCCAGTAACCGGCCTAGCATGCCCAGCAAGACCTGTGAGCCGACCAGCTGGACCATTCAGACAAGAGGCCCACCACTGCCAGTCACCAACCCAGAAAGCTCTGTTCCTGTTCTGTAGGTGGAGGGCAACCAATGGAGGTGGGAGAGGTCACAGCAGCCTCTGTATATGGCCCAGGCAGACGGGCTTGCTCATCACGAGTAACCACAGTGGTTACTCATGATTCAAATGAGCTGTAATTGGTGCGGCTGGATGCTGCAGGGTTAATTACCCATAATGCCACCATCTGCCCTGCATTTCAAAGGGCTTGCAAGTGTCCTACTGGTCGCGTTGCAAGCCTCATTATGGCACACTTCCTCCTTCAAGCCGGAAAGAGGAAGTGCTCCATAGCGAGTGTAATGGATTGCGGAGACACCGCCGCGCGGACTGACAGCGGGGCGGCTGAATCCGCATTCAGTCCGGTGGGTTCTCCGCAGCGGCATGCGTCTGGTTTGTCTGAGCCTTCTAGTGCACACAGATGGAGAGCTACGCGCGTGCGCGCTAACAGGCAGGCCCTTTATACCAATAGGAGAGGGATCAGCTGATCCCAGTGCAGCAGGTGATTGGTTGAATGGGACTGGGTGGCGCTGAGAAGCGCTCTGCAATATATACTTCTCGTCTGTCAGTGGCTGGTTGTCTGCCGTTGCGAATGCTTATGTGTTAGCACTCAGACCATAGTCAGATCTCATAGTGTGTTAGAACCAGGTGGACCGGGGAATTCACACTTAGCCAGATTACTGTGTTATTGCTGTATTATACTTTAGACCAGTTCCAGGGTGTAGAGACCACGGACCTCACACCCAAGACTAGGGATACTGTGTTATTACTGTGTTATACTTTAGACTAGTTCCAGGGTGTAGAGACCATGGACCTCACACCCAAGACTAGGGATACTGTGTTATTACTGTGTTATACTTTAGACCAGTTCCAGGGTGTTGAGACCACAGACCTCGCACGCAAGATTAGGGATACTGTGTCATTGCTGTGTCATTCTTTAGACCAGCTCCTGGGTGTTGAGACCACGGACCTTACACTCTAGACTAGGCTTCTGCTTGATATCTGTTATGACCTATTGCCTTCTTGACCCTGCTCCTGCTCTCTGATTCGGTACCTTCGCATATCTGATTACCTGTTGCCAACCCTGCCTGTCCCTGGTTACCGAATCAGCCTTCTGTCTCTGTACCTTATCTGCTCGTGTGTTGCTGACCTGGCCTGGCCGACCCTTCTACCTGTGACACCCCCCCCCCCCGGTGGGGTGTCCAGTAGTTGCAGGGTTTCCCTGTCCCTCAGAGGGACCTCTCTGCAATCCAGTTAGGGACTCTATCCCATAGGAGTCCTTTGACTGCAGTAGAGTCGGACTCCCAGCAGTTCAGGGAATCACTGGCTCTCTGGTTATCTCCAACCCTGACTAGGAGATATTAGTTATACGGTCTAGGGTCACCTGCTCCTCAGGTGGGCCAGTCTCATACTGTTGCACCAAACACTCACACTATAAGGTGTCCAGAGGTTAGTTATACTTGTATTATTGGTGATTCTGCAGATCATCAATAATCGGGTATATATCTGTATTCTTGGTGATACTGCAGGTCACCAATAATCAGATTCTCTCTGTGTGCTGACACCGATCGTTACAGCGAGGCTTGCAATGTGACTAATAGGACCCTTGCAAGCTTGTTGAAACGCAGGGTGGACGGTGGCATTATGGGTAATTAACCCCACCGCATCCAGCCTCACACCTGCACCAATTACAGCTCATTTGAATCACGAGTAACCACTGTGTCTACTTATGATGAGCAAGCCTGCTGGCAGATAATAGTAGTGGGTACTCCAGTGCCCTCTAGTGTCTGGCATAGCTACAGCAGGTGAGATATCCCCCCGCCCTCCTCTCTCGGGTTACCTGCGATTGGCGGCACACACTTCTGTCCCTCTCCGGAAAGGCAGCACTTCTTATCCGGCTTACAGTCCGAGTCCCGGCTGCACTTCACAGATGGACACTGGAGGGCGCTGGTCTTACCGGGGGGACAAAATCCCTGCGGTTCTGTGTGGGGAGAGAGAAAACACATCCCTCAACAGTTGTGTTTTATACATTTCTTTATTTTATAATGATAATACCACCACTATTTTAACACCTTCCTCACGGCGTGGCTCTTTTAAAGAAAATCTGTAATTAAAAAAAAAAAAAAAAAAACTCTGGAGGATACTTACCTTGGGAGGGGAAAACTCTGGAGGATACTTACCTTGGGAGGGGAAAACTCTGGAGGATACTTACCTTGGGAGGGGAAACTCTGGAGGATACTTACCTTGGGAGGGGAAAACTCTGGAGGATACTTACCTCGGGAGGGGAAAACTCTGGAGGATACTTACCTCGGGAGGGGAAAACTCTGGAGGATACTTACCTCGGGAGGGGAAAACTCTGGAGGATACTTACCTCGGGAGGGGAAAACTCTGGAGGATACCCTCCTCGGGAGGGGAAAACTCTGGAGGATACTTACCTCGGGAGGGGAAAACTCTGGAGGATACTTACCTCGGGAGGGGAAAACTCTGGAGGATACTTACCTCGGGAGGGGAAAACTCTGGAGGATACTTACCTCGGGAGGGGAAAACTCTGGAGGATACTTACCTTGGGAGGGGAAAACTCTGGAGGATACTTACCTTGGGAGGGGAAAACTCTGGATGCTAACAAGGCTTCCCCCATCTTCTGATGTCCCGGCTATCCAGCGCTGCAGCACCCCGAAGAGCGGCGAGGTAAATATTTACCTACGGCGATCCTGCGCAGACACACCAGCCCCTCCTCATTCGGGTAAGGCGGAAATAGCCAAACCTGATCGTATTTGCTGTACTGCGCAGGTGCGAGTCCTTTGTGCATGTGTAGTAGAGCGCGCATACCATCAGGTTACAGTATTTCCACCTCCCCCGAATAAAGAGCCGCTACTGCGCCTGCGCTGGATCCCAGAGACGTAAATATATCACAGCTTGTCGGGGAAGGATTCGGGGGAGCCAGCGCTGGACTGCCTGCAGCTACAGGGGAGGGGGAAGCCTCATTGGGACCCTGAGGCTTCCCCCTCCCGAGGTGAGTACCCCCACAGGGGAACTTTTTTATTTTCTTTAAGGACTGGAGCCTTTTTTTTCTGAATTCGAGCTGTGATTGGCTCACGGTGATCACAGGGTCAGGAGCCAATGAGATCGCTCCTGACGTGCGCACAGAGCTCCGGTGTCACTATGACATCTGAGCGAGCGAGACGTAGCGGTACCAGAGCGACGATGGGAGCGATTGTGAAATCTACATCCTCTCACAGCCATGTGCAGGACGAAGATTTCAGCTACGTTGGTGGTGAAAGGGTTAAGTGTATTGTCATATTATCTTGTCTGTAACACACATGAAGCCAGTGGATAGACACTGCACCTTTAATAGCTGCCTGGTGAAGTCATATGTGGAATGTGTGCATCTTCTTGGAGAGTCTCAGCCCCGGGTGTTCAGCAGCCATGTTTTTCCTGATGGGGTGCTGCGTTGTCGGGAAACAACTCTACTGGCTGCCCCACATACAGCGAGAGACAGAAGTAAGAACTCTGTGTGCTGCCTTCATGCAGAGATGCGCAAAACCACACGTTCTTAACATTTGTAAAGGATCTTATAATATGCAGTAGTTACATGGTTGTCCATCGAATTCATCAAGAAATCTTTATCAAAGGTACACCACCAGCCTGCACCCCCAAATATCCCTGCTGATCCAGAGGAAGGCAAAACCCCTTACAAGGCATGGTCCAATTAGCTCTAAAGCTGCGTACACACGCTCTACGGCAATGGACGGGTCCGTCAGACCCTCCCACTGGGCGGGCGTTCCAGCGACAGTAGCATGTGTGTACGCACTATCGGCAGACTGATAAGGCTGTTTCTGAACGATCCACTGAGTGGATCGTTCAGAAACAGCGTTATCAGTCTGCCTGACAGACTGTACACACGCATTGCTGTCGCTGGAACGTCCGCCCGGCGGGGGGGGGGGGGGGTTGACGGACCCGTCTATTGCCATAGAGTGTGTGTACGCAGCTTAAAAAGGGAAAAAAATTACTTCCCGACTCCAGATGGCAATCAGATTAAATCCCTGGATCAACACACACATCCTTGGATCAGCCATATTCTAGCTATCTAAGACTGACAATGACCTAGTACAACAGGACTTTGACAACATGGCCATATGGGCAGGCACCTGGCAGGTGAAATATATATACACAGTGGTTTGCAAAAGTATTCGGCCCCCTTGAAGTTTTCCACATTTTGTCACATTACTGCCACAAACATGAATCAATTTTATTGGAATTCCGCATGAAAGACCAATACGAAGTGCTGTACACGTGAGAAGTGGAACGAAAATCATACATGATTCCAAACATTTTTTACAAATAAATAACTGCAAAGTAGGGCGTGCGTAATTATTCAGCCCCCTGAGTCAATACTTTGTAGAACCACCTTTTGCTGCAATTACAGCTGCCAGTCTTTTAGGGTATGTCTCTATCAGTTTTGCACATCTAGAGACTGAAATCCTTGCCCATTCTTCTTTGCAAAACAGCTCCAGCTCAGTCAGATTAGATGGACAGCGTTTGTGAACAGCAGTTTTCAGATCTTGCCACAGATTCTCGATTGGATTTAGATCTGCACTTTGACTGGGCTATTTTAACACATGGATATGTTTTGTTTTAAACCATTCCATTGTTGCCCTGGCTTTATGTTTAGGGTCATTGTCCTGCTGGAAGGTGAACCTCCGCCCCAGTCTCAAGTCTTTTGCAGACTCCAAGAGGTTTTCTTACAAGATTGACCTGTATTTGGCTCCATCCATCTTCCCATCAACTCTGACCAGCTTCCCTGTCCCTGCTGAAGAGATGCACCCCCAGAGCATGATGCTGCCACTACCATATTTGACAGTGGGGATGGTGTGTTCAGAGTGATGTGCAGTGTTAGTTTTCTGCCACACATAGCGTTTTGCATTTTGGCCAAAAAGTTCCATTTTGGTCTCATCTGACCAGAGCACCTTCTTCCACATGTTTGCTGTGTCCCCCAGATGACTTGTGGCAAACTGCAAACGGGACTTCTTATGCTTTCTGTTAACAATGCCTTTCTTCTTGCCACTCTTCCATAAAGGCCAACTTTGTACAGTGCATGACTAATAGTTGTCCTATGGACAGATTCCCCCACCTGAGCTGTAGATCTCTGCAGCTCTTCCAGAGTCACCATGGGCCTCTTGACTGCATTTCTGATCAGCGCTCTCCTTGTTCGGCCTGTGAGTTTAGGTGGATGGCCTTGTCTTGGTCGGTTTACAGTTGTGCCATACTCCTTCCATTTCTGAATGATCGCTTGAAAAGTGCTCCGTGGGATGTTCAAGGCTTTGGAAATCTTTTTGTAGCCTAAGTCTGCTTTAAATTTCTCAATAACTTTATCCCTGACCTGTCTGGTGTGTTCTTTGGACTTCACGGTGTTGTTGCTCCCAATATTCTCTTAGACAACCTCTGAGGCCCTCACAGAGCAGCTGTATTTGTACTGACATTAGATTACACACAGGTGCACTCTATTTAGTCATTAGCACTCATCAGGCAATGTATATAGGCAACTGACTGCACTCAGATCAAACGGGGCTGAATAATTACGCACACCCCACTTTGCAGTTATTTATTTGTAAAAAAAAATTGGAATCATGTTTGATTTTCGTTCCACTTCTCACATGTACACCACTTGGTATTGGTCTTTCATGTGGAATTCCAATAAAATTGATTCATGTTTGTGGCAACAATATGACAAAATGTGGAAAACTTCAAGGGGGCCGAATACTTTTGCAACCCACTGTATGTACATATATATATATATATATATATATATATATATATATATATATATATATATATATATATATATATATGCTAATGGTAGATAATTATATAAAATAAATGTCATACAGCTGGGAACATCAGACTTGTAGAGGGACTTAGGAATACTAGTTGATAACAAGTTAAGTAATTGTCTAGAATGCCAAGCAGCAGTAGCTAAAGTAAGTAAATCAGAATTTCTGTGGAATTGGAAATTTCTGACCATCCCTGCTTACAAACAAACAGTCTCCCGGAACTGAACCTGTTTGTAAGTGCTGTAGAGGACAACCTGTATTGACCCTTCTAGCCATTGGGACCAACTGCTCTGATGCGTGCCCTTCTATCGGGCAGATCACCATACTCCTGTATTTACACACAATACATCGCAGTGTTAGATACTTACCTGCACAAACATATCACCAATCTATAGCACAACAGGCCCCATCAATCGTAATTTCAATACATTTTTGGCAAATTTATCAACATGATGGCAATTGCATACAGCTTCTGCTGGAGGTTTCTGTAGTGTAGTGGTTATCACGTTTGCTTTACAAGCAAAAGGTCCCCAGCTCGAAACTGGGCAGAAACAGCGATGCTTTTTGTTCCATAAAGTGGTCTATTCCCCTCCTTTCTAAAGAAGATTTTTGGCCTCCAACGCTAGCTGCACCTTGACAAAACTCACATTAGTCTGCCTACTCCTCTTGATCCAGTTGTCTCCAAGCAAAAGAGCTGGAGTTAGTCCAAAGTAGCGTGTTAGCTTGATCAGGACAGATGTGGATCCTAGTTGTTGCGTGTGGTTAAAATGAGCTGCACGTGGTTAAAACAAGCTTTGCTTGGGTAAAATGAGCCGCTTGTGGGTACACCCTGAGAAGTGTAGGTGGTTTCTGTAGTGTAGTGGTTATCACGTTCGCCTAACACGCGAAAGGTCCCCAGTTCGAAACTGGGCAGAAACATGGCTTTTTCTCTGGTCTTCTTTCCTTTTCACGCAGGCTCCACTTACACATGCATGAGTCTTTACCTGTCTGGCTTAATGACATTCACGAAAAGCTCTACTTTTCCTCTTTCGGGGCTCCAGGACAAGCAAGAAGTGTCTGGTTTCTGTAGTGTAGTGGTTATCACGTTCGCCTCACACGCGAAAGGTCCCCGGTTCGAAACCGGGCAGAAACAGGCAAATTACTGACCAATATTATCACCTTTGAGTAGTATGAGGCTTTGCTTACTTAATCTGCTCATAGTATTTAAAATCTGTTGATCCTCATACTAGAGTATAACGTAATTGCCACCGTACCAATGGTCATAGATGTGCAGGAATCCCCTTTGGAGTTACAAATCTTTCAAGATGAAACAGGCACACCATCCGACATCAAATTCTCGGGCTGCTTGGTGAAGTGGCATAGGCAGTACCACACTTCAAGTAAATCCACAAGATCTCACCAGCACACCACCAGTTACAGCACACCTTTTATTGTGCCAATATCCACAGAATTCCAACAATCGTTTCGGGGGCCACGCAGGGTCCCCTTTATCCACATGCCTTGATAAAGGGGACCCTGCGTGGCCCCCGAAACGATTGTTGGAATTCTGTGGATATTGGCACAATAAAAGGTGTGCTGTAACTGGTGGTGTGCTTTGGAGTTACAAGACACTGTAAATTACTCCATATGATTCACACCATCTAAAATCGGTTCTTTATTAGACTTTTCTTTAAAAAGTTACAGCATCTTAAAAGTTCATCTGTGGGAAAGTCAAAGGTTTTAGATGGTGTGAATCGTATGGAGTAATTTACAGTGATCCTCAGACTACAGGCAGGTGGTAAAATTGCTCAGTCAGGAGTGAAGGTGTGTACGGGTTATCAGAATCTGTTTTGACGTTTTAATGACTGTCATCCGTTTATGTGTTGAGTATTCCCCTTGAAGTCTTTTCGCTGGGACTCTTGTTTGCTATGATGACATCTTTGATGTGTGTTTCATCGCATGAAGTCAGAGCACATTAACCACGCCTCCTATATCCACCTGTGTATGTTTAGTGAGGAGGCAGATTGTTAAAACACATCTGAAAGACATACATGGGCCTGGTACACACTTTCAATTATGATTTGCCAATCACTGTCAAATGTTACCACCTCAATTTTGTGTGAGAGTCCAGAGATATTGAATACTATGAGTAGATCGTGCAGGTAAACCATCATACTACATGGATGTGGTCAAAGTGGTCAGTGATTGGCCAATCCTTATTGAAAGTGTGTACCAGGCTGTTGCCATACCTGAGGCCTCTTCATTGCCCCCATAAACTGTGCCCCCTCCCCATCATTGCTGATCTCTCCTCCATATGGGAGTTTTGCCCCTGATTGATCCCTAAAACTTGCATGCTCTGCCCACTCTAAGCACCCTCTTCATGCGTGCGCCCCCCCCCCCCCCCCCGACCAGGGTCGGGCAGAGGCGAGAGAGGCTCCAGCCTCAGGGCGCAGTGTAGGAGGGGGTACTGGGCCGAGGCAGAGGCAAGAGAGGCTCCAGCCTCAGGGCGCAGTGTAGGAGGGGCACACAACTCACTCAGCTATCATTCCCCTATTGTGTTAGAAGCAGAGAGATAAGAAAAGGGAATACATGGCAGTGACTGCAGCCAGATAACTAGAGATTTAGGTGGGCCCTGGGGTGCCTCTTAGTCTAATAGCAACCAGTGTGTGATGGCTGGGGTGGGAGGGATGGAGGGGCGCACTTTGGTGTCTCAGCCTTGGGTGCTGGAGGACCTTGTCATGGCACTGCCCCGACTGTGTGCTGGAACTCACCAGGGAGCGTCCTGGACATGCTCCTGGCCACGGTGCACAGCCCTGGAGGTGCGCAACCAAAGAGGATGCATGTAGAGGCCAGAGCCTCCCCCTTTACTCTGACCGTGTTCAGTTAAAGCTTAAAAAATGGGGCAAATCGCCAAGATGAAGATGAGGCCAGTAATTCCGAGTGGCGAAAGAGGTCATGTGGGCCCCGAAGAAGCCCCAGGAATGGCCACTCTAAATATTTTTATTTAATTCCAGTATCCTTCAAGGTACAATTATCACCTGTAGTTAACATTAGCCCTCATTCAGAAGGATGTCAGCAGGTAGGCTAGCAATGGCTTGCTTACTATCTACAGGTCAGGTCTATAGCCAGCTGTGGTTGATTGAAGAGGACAGTAGTGTGGAGTAGTCTTACCTGGCTCCGGCTCCCAGCACGTCTGGCCACATATGTTGCAGCACTTCTGCCCCCCGGGGCATTGGATGTCTCTGGTGCAATTCCTCACGAGCTCCGGGTTACACTTTGCCTTTATATTGGGGCAGCGGCCGGGTTTCACTACAGAGAGACAGAGGTGGATAAAGAGAGACAGTCACTCATTTGTTTACACTTCACACAGGTGGGTGTGGTCAGAGTTTGCAGAGGGTGGTACCTATTTGTGGGGCCACGCACTGAAGGCCACAGTTGATGCAGCAGCATTTGTTGGGGGCGGTGCACATGCTGTCGTTGTGGCACTGGGGAGGCCCGGGCTTGGCATACATACAAATCGATGAATTGAATTTTGGGCAGACATCAATCAGATCTATCAGAAGAGCAAACAGACGGTTAATTCTATCAGCAGGTCGTATCCAGGGAGTGTCATTACTTACTGCTAGTAAACAGAACTCTATTTTTCCTTTTTTCGTAATTTTAAAAGGTTTGCAATCTTTCAATGTGTTTCCTGCTAGAGATGTCATGATCATAGAATTTTCTGTTCGCGAACGGCGAATGTGAACTTCCACAAATGTTTGCGAACAGGCGAATCTGGCGAACCACCATAGATTTCAATGGGCAGGCGAAATTTAAAACCTACAAAGACTGTTTCTAACCACAAAAGTGATGAAAAAGTTGTTTCAAGGGGTCTTTCACCAAAAATTACAGAGGTGATGTAAACTCAGGTTTTAATCCCTAAAGGGCAGAAATCACTCTATGCACAGCTCTGGGTGTCAGTGGGCTGTGGGGTGTCACACACACAGAGATACAATAGTACTATCAGAGTACAGTGACATAATAATACACTGGAGTGATTCTGTGCCTGCAGTGTAATGAGGTAACAGCAGTAGTGTGCACACAGCTCTGGGTGTCAGTGGGCTGTGGGGTGTCACACAGAGAGATACAATAGTACTATCAGAATACAGTGACATAATAATACACTGGAGGGGTTCTGTGCCTGCAGTGTAATGAGATAACAGCAGTAGTGTGCACACAGCTCTGGGTGTCAGTGGGCTGTGGGGTGTCACACAGAGATACAATAGTACTATCAGAATACAGTGACATAATAATACACTGGAGTGGTTCTGTGCCTGCAGTGTAATGAGGTAACAGCAGTAGTGTGCACACAGCTCTGGGTGTCAGTGGGCTGTGGGGTGTCACACAGAGAGATACAATAGTACTATCAGAGTACAGTGATATAATAATACACTGGAGTGGTTCTGTGCCTGCAGTGTAATGAGGTAACAGCAGTAGTGTGCGCACAGCTCTGGGTGTCAGTGGGCTGTGGAGTGTCACACAGAGAGATACAATAGTGCTATCAGAGTACAGTGACATAATAATACACTGGAGTGGTTCTGTGCCTGCAGTGTAATGAGGTAACAGCAGTAGTGTGCACACAGCTCTGGGTGTCAGTGGGCTGTGGAGTGTCACACAGAGAGATACAATAGTGCTATCAGAGTACAGTGACATAATAATACACTGGAGTGGTTCTGTGCCTGCAGTGTAATGAGGTAACAGCAGTAGTGTGCACACAGCTCTGGGTGTCAGTGGGCTGTGGAGTGTCACACAGAGAGATACAATAGTGCTATCAGAGTACAGTGACATAATAATACACTGGAGGGGTTCTGTGCCTGCAGTGTAATGAGGTAACAGCAGTAGTGTGCACACAGCTCTGGGGGTCAGTGGGCTGTGGGGTGTCACACAGAGAGAGATACAATAGTACTATCAGAGTACAGTGACATAATAATACACTGGAGTGGTGCTGTGCCTGCAGTGTAATGAGGTAACAGCAGTAGTGTGCACAGCTCTGGGTGTCAGTGGGCTGTGGGGTGTCACACAGAGAGATACAATAGTACTATCAGAGTACAGTGACATAATAATACACTGGAGTGGTTCTGTGCCTGCAGTGTAATGAGGTAACAGCAGTAGTGTGCACACAGCTCTGGGTGTCAGTGGGCTGTGGAGTGTCTCACAGAGAGATACAATAGTGCTATCAGAGTACAGTGACATAATAATACACTGGAGTGGTTCTGTGCCTGCAGTGTAATGAGGTAACAGCAGTAGTGTGCACACAGCTCTGGGTGTCAGTGGGCTGTGGGGTGTCACACAGAGAGATACAATAGTACTATCAGAGTACAGTGACATAATAATACGCTGGAGTGGTTCTGTGCCTGCAGTGTAATGAGGTAACAGCAGTAGTGTGCACACAGCTCTGGGTGTCAGTGGGCTGTGGGGTGTCACACAGAGAGATACAATAGTACTATCAGAATACAGTGACATAATAATACACTGGAGTGGTTCTGTGTCTGCAGTGTAATGAGGTAACAGCAGTAGTGTGCACAGCTCTGGGTGTCAGTGGGCTGTGGGGTGTCACACACAGAGATACAATAGTACTATCAGAGTACAGTGACATAATAATACACTGGAGTGGTCCTGTGCCTGCAGTGTAATGAGGTAACAGCAGTAGTGTGCACACAGCTCTGGGTGTCAGTGGGCTGTGGGGTGTCACACACAGAGAGATACAATAGTACTATCAGAATACAGTGACATAATAATACACTGGAGTGGTTCTGTGCCTGCAGTGTAATGAGGTAACAGCAGTAGTGTGCACACAGCTCTGGGTGTCAGTGGGCTGTGGGGTGTCACACAGAGAGATACAATAGTACTATCAGAATACAGTGACATAATAATACACTGGAGTGGTTCTGTGCCTGCAGTGTAATGAGGTAACAGCAGTAGTGTGCACACAGCTCTGGGTGTCAGTGGGCTGTGGAGTGTCACACACAGAGAGATACAATAGTACTATCAGAATACAGTGATATAATAATACACTGGAGTGGTTCTGTGCCTGCAGTGTAATGAGGTAACAGCAGTAGTGTGCACACAGCTCTGGGTGTCAGTGGGCTGTGGAGTGTCACACACAGAGAGATACAATAGTACTATCAGAGTACAGTGACATAATAATACACTGGAGTGGTTCTGTGCCTGCAGTATAATGAGGTAACAGCAGTAGTAGTGTGCACACAGCTCTGGGTGTCAGTGGGCTGTGGGGTGTCACACAGAGAGATACAATAGTACTATCAGAGTACAGTGACATAATAATGCACTGGAGTGGTTCTGTGCCTGCAGTGTAATGAGGTAACAGCAGTAGTGTGCACAGCTCTGGGTGTCAGTGGGCTGTGGAGTGTCACACAGAGAGATACAATAGTACTATCAGAGTACAGTGACATAATAATACACTGGAGTGGTTCTGTGCCTGCAGTGTAATGAGGTAACAGCAGTAGTGTGCACACAGCTCTGGGGGTCAGTGGGCTGTGGAGTGTCACACAGAGAGATACAATAGTACTATCAGAGTACAGTGACATAATAATACACTGGAGTGGTTCTGTGCCTGCAGTGTAATGAGGTAACAGCAGTACTGTGCACAGCTCTGGGTGTCAGTGGGCTGTGGAGTGTCACACAGAGAGATACAATAGTACTATCAGAGTACAGTGACATAATAATACACTGGAGTGGTTCTGTGCCTGCAGTGTAATGAGGTAACAGCAGTAGTGTGCACACAGCTCTGGGGGTCAGTGGGCTGTGGGGTGTCGCACACAGAGAGATACAATAGTACTATCAGAGTACAGTGACATAATAATACACTGGAGTGGTTCTGTGCCTGCAGTGTAATGAGGTAACAGCAGTAGTGTGCACACAGCTCTGGGGGTCAGTGGGCTGTGGAGTGTCACACACAGAGAGATACAATAGTACTATCAGAGTACAGTGACATAATAATACACTGGAGTGGTTCTGTGCCTGCAGTGTAATGAGGTAACAGCAGTAGTGTGCACACAGCTCTGGGTGTCAGTGGGCTGTGGGGTGTCGCACACAGAGAGATACAATAGTACTATCAGAGTACAGTGACATAATAATACACTGGAGTGGTTCTGTGCCTGCAGTGTAATGAGGTAACAGCAGTAGTGTGCACACAGCTCTGGGTGTCAGTGGGCTGTGGGGTGTCACACAGAGAGATACAATAGTACTATCAGAATACAGTGACATAATAATACACTGGAGTGGTTCTGTGCCTGCAGTGTAATGAGGTAACAGCAGTAGTGTGCACACAGCTCTGGGTGTCAGTGGGCTGTGGGGTGTCACACAGAGAGATACAATAGTACTATCAGAATACAGTGACATAATAATACACTGGAGTGGTTCTGTGCCTGCAGTGTAATGAGGTAACAGCAGTAGTGTGCACACAGCTCTGGGTGTCAGTGGGCTGTGGAGTGTCACACACAGAGAGATACAATAGTACTATCAGAATACAGTGATATAATAATACACTGGAGTGGTTCTGTGCCTGCAGTGTAATGAGGTAACAGCAGTAGTGTGCACACAGCTCTGGGTGTCAGTGGGCTGTGGAGTGTCACACACAGAGAGATACAATAGTACTATCAGAGTACAGTGACATAATAATACACTGGAGTGGTTCTGTGCCTGCAGTATAATGAGGTAACAGCAGTAGTAGTGTGCACACAGCTCTGGGTGTCAGTGGGCTGTGGGGTGTCACACAGAGAGATACAATAGTACTATCAGAGTACAGTGACATAATAATACACTGGAGTGGTTCTGTGCCTGCAGTGTAATGAGGTAACAGCAGTACTGTGCACAGCTCTGGGTGTCAGTGGGCTGTGGAGTGTCACACAGAGAGATACAATAGTACTATCAGAGTACAGTGACATAATAATACACTGGAGTGGTTCTGTGCCTGCAGTGTAATGAGGTAACAGCAGTAGTGTGCACACAGCTCTGGGGGTCAGTGGGCTGTGGAGTGTCACACACAGAGAGATACAATAGTACTATCAGAGTACAGTGACATAATAATACACTGGAGTGGTTCTGTGCCTGCAGTGTAATGAGGTAACAGCAGTAGTGTGCACACAGCTCTGGGTGTCAGTGGGCTGTGGGGTGTCGCACACAGAGAGATACAATAGTACTATCAGAGTACAGTGACATAATAATACACTGGAGTGGTTCTGTGCCTGCAGTGTAATGAGGTAACAGCAGTAGTGTGCACACAGCTCTGGGTGTCAGTGGGCTGTGGGGTGTCACACAGAGAGATACAATAGTACTATCAGAATACAGTGACATAATAATACGCTGGAGGGGTTCTGTGCCTGCAGTGTAATGAGGTAACAGCAGTAGTGTGCACACAGCTCTGGGTGTCAGTGGGCTGTGGAGTGTCTCACACAGAGAGATACAATAGTACTATCAGAATACAGTGACATAATAATACACTGGAGTGGTACTGTGCCTGCAGTGTAATGAGGTAACAGCAGTAGTGTGCACAGCTCTGGGTGTCAGTGGGCTGTGGGGTGTCACACAGAGAGATACAATAGTACTATCAGAATACAGTGACATAATAATACACTGGAGTGGTTCTGTGCCTGCAGTGTAATGAGGTAACAGCAGTAGTGTGCACACAGCTCTGGGTGTCAGTGGGCTGTGGGGTGTCACACACAGAGAGATACAATAGTACTATCAGAATACAGTGACATAATAATACACTGGAGTGGTGCTGTGCCTGCAGTGTAATGAGGTAACAGCAGTAGTGTGCACACAGCTCTGGGTGTCAGTGGGCTGTGGAGTGTCACACAGAGAGATACAATAGTACTATCAGAGTACAGTGACATAATAATACACTGGAGTGGTTCTGTGCCTGCAGTGTAATGAGGTAACAGCAGTAGTGTGCACACAGCTCTGGGTGTCAGTGGGCTGTGGAGAGTCACACAGAGAGATACAATAGTACTATCAGAGTACAGGGACATAATAATGCACTGGAGTGGTTCTGTGCCTGCAGTGTAATGAGGTAACAGCAGTAGTGTGCACACAGCTCTGGGTGTCAGTGGGCTGTGGAGTGTCACACAGAGAGATACAATAGTACTATCAGCATACAGTGACATAATAATACACTGGGGTGGTTCTGTGCCTGCAGTGTAATGAGGTAACAGCAGTAGTGTGCACACAGCTCTGGGTGTCAGTGGGCTGTGGGGTGTCACACACAGAGAGATACAATAGTACTATCAGAATACAGTGACATAATAATACACTGGAGTGGTTCTGTGCCTGCAGTGTAATGAGGTAACAGCAGTAGTGTGCACACAGCTCTGGGTGTCAGTGGGCTGTGGGGTGTCACACACAGAGAGATACAATAGTACTATCAGAATACAGTGACATAATAATACACTGGAGTGGTTCTGTGCCTGCAGTGTAATGAGGTAACAGCAGTAGTGTGCACACAGCTCTGGGTGTCAGTGGGCTGTGGGGTGTCACACACAGAGAGATACAATAGTACTATCAGAATACAGTGACATAATAATACACTGGAGTGGTTCTGTGCCTGCAGTGTAATGAGGTAACAGCAGTAGTGTGCACAGCTCTGGGTGTCAGTGGGCTGTGGGGTGTCACACACAGAGAATTGCAATAGTACTATCAGAATACAGTGACATAATAATACACTGGAGTGGTGCTGTGCCTGCAGTGTAATGAGGTAACAGCAGTAGTGTGCACACAGCTCTGGGTGTCAGTGGGCTGTGGGGTGTCACACACAGAGAGATACAATAGTACTATCAGAATACAGTGACATAATAATACACTGGAGTGGTTCTGTGCCTGCAGTGTAATGAGGTAACAGCAGTAGTGTGCACAGCTCTGGGTGTCAGTGGGCTGTGGGGTGTCACACACAGAGAATTGCAATAGTACTATCAGAATACAGTGACATAATAATACACTGGAGTGGTGCTGTGCCTGCAGTGTAATGAGGTAACAGCAGTAGTGTGCACACAGCTCTGGGTGTCAGTGGGCTGTGGGGTGTCACACAGAGAGATACAATAGTACTATCAGAATACAGTGACATAATAATACACTGGAGTGGTTCTGTGCCTGCAGTGTAATGAGGTAACAGCAGTAGTGTGCACAGCTCTGGGTGTCAGTGGGCTGTGGGGTGTCACACAGAGAGATACAATAGTACTATCAGAATACAGTGACATAATAATACACTGGAGTGGTTCTGTGCCTGCAGTGTAATGAGGTAACAGCAGTAGTGTGCACACAGCTCTGGGTGTCAGTGGGCTGTGGGGTGTCACACAGAGAAATGCAATAGTACTATCAGAATACAGTGACATAATAATACACTGGAGTGGTGCTGTGCCTGCAGTGTAATGAGGTAACAGCAGTAGTGTGCACACAGCTCTGGGTGTCAGTGGGCTGTGGAGTGTCACACAGAGAGATACAATAGTACTATCAGAATACAGTGACATAATAATACACTGGAGGGGTTCTGTGCCTGCAGTGTAATGAGGTAACAGCAGTAGTGTGCACACAGCTCTGGGGGTCAGTGGGCTGTGGGGTGTCACACAGAGAGATACAATAGTACTATCAGAGTACAGTGACATAATAATACACTGGAGTGGTTCTGTGCCTGCAGTGTAATGAGGTAACAGCAGTAGTGTGCACACAGCTCTGGGGGTCAGTGGGCTGTGGGGTGTCACACAGAGAGATACAATAGTACTATCAGAGTACAGTGACATAATAATACACTGGAGGGGTTCTGTGCCTGCAGTGTAATGAGGTAACAGCAGTAGTGTGCACACAGCTCTGGGTGTCAGTGGGCTGTGGGGTGTCACACAGAGAGATACAATAGTACTATCAGAGTACAGTGACATAATAATACACTGGAGGGGTTCTGTGCCTGCAGTGTAATGAGGTAACAGCAGTAGTGTGCACACAGCTCTGGGTGTCAGTGGGCTGTGGGGTGTCACACAGAGAGATACAATAGTACTATCAGAGTACAGTGACATAATAATACACTGGAGGGGTTCTGTGCCTGCAGTGTAATGAGGTAACAGCAGTAGTGTGCACACAGCTCTGGGTGTCAGTGGGCTGTGGGGTGTCACACACAGAGAGATACAATAGTACTATCAGAGTACAGTGACATAATAATACACTGGAGTGGTTCTGTGCCTGCAGTGTAATGAGGTAACAGCAGTAGTGTGCACACAGCTCTGGGTGTCAGTGGGCTGTGGGGTGTCACACAGAGAGATACAATAGTACTATCAGAATACAGTGACATAATAATGCACTGGAGGGGTTCTGTGCCTGCAGTGTAATGAGGTAACAGCAGTAGTGTGCACACAGCTCTGGGTGTCAGTGGGCTGTGGGCTGTCACACAGAGAGATACAATAGTACTATCAGAGTACAGTGACATAATAATGCACAGGAGTGGTTCTGTGCCTGCAGTGTAATGAGGTAACAGCAGTAGTGTGCACAGCTCTGGGTGTCAGTGGGCTGTGGGGTGTCACACAGAGAGATACAATAGTACTATCAGAATACAGTGACATAATAATACACTGGAGTGGCTCTGTGCCTGCAGTGTAATGAGGTAACAGCAGTAGTGTGCACAGCTCTGGGTGTCAGTGGGCTGTGGAGTGTCTCACAGAGAGATACAATAGTACTATCAGAGTACAGTGACATAATAATACACTGGAGTGGTGCTGTGCCTGCAGTGTAATGAGGTAACAGCAGTAGTGTGCACACAGCTCTGGGTGTCAGTGGGCTGTGGAGTGTCACACAGAGAGATACAATAGTACTATCAGAATACAGTGACATAATAATACACTGGAGGGGTTATGTGCCTGCAGTGTAATGAGGTAACAGCAGTAGTGTGCACAGCTCTGGGTGTCAGTGGGCTGTGGGGTGTCACACAGAGAGATACAATAGTACTATCAGAATACAGTGACATAATAATACACTGGAGGGGTTCTGTGCCTGCAGTGTAATGAGGTAACAGCAGTAGTGTGCACACAGCTCTGGGTGTCAGTGGGCTGTGGGGTGTCACACAGAGAGAGATACAATAGTACTATCAGAATACAGTGACATAATAATACACTGGAGGGGTTCTGTGCCTGCAGTGTAATGAGGTAACAGCAGTAGTGTGCACACAGCTCTGGGTGTCAGTGGGCTGTGGAGTGTCACACAGAGAGATACAATAGTACTATCAGAGTACAGTGACATAATAATACACTGGAGGGGTTCTGTGCCTGCAGTGTAATGAGGTAACAGCAGTAGTGTGCACAGCTCTGGGTGTCAGTGGGCTGTGGGGTGTCACACAGAGAGATACAATAGTACTATCAGAGTACAGTGACATAATAATACACTGGAGTGGTTCTGTGCCTGCAGTGTAATGAGGTAACAGCAGTAGTGTGCACACAGCTCTGGGTGTCAGTGGGCTGTGGGGTGTCACACAGAGAGATACAATAGTACTATCAGAATACAGTGACATAATAATACACTGGAGTGGCTCTGTGCCTGCAGTGTAATGAGGTAACAGCAGTAGTGTGCACACAGCTCTGGGTGTCAGTGGGCTGTGGGGTGTCACACAGAGAGATACAATAGTACTATCAGAATACAGTGACATAATAATACACTGGAGTGGCTCTGTGCCTGCAGTGTAATGAGGTAACAGCAGTAGTGTGCACACAGCTCTGGGTGTCAGTGGGCTGTGGGGTGTCACACAGAGAGATACAATAGTACTATCAGAATACAGTGACATAATAATGCATTGGAGTGGTTCTGTGCCTGCAGTGTAATGAGGTAACAGCAGTAGTGTGCACAGCTCTGGGTGTCAGTGGGCTGTGGAGTGTCTCACAGAGAGATACAATAGTACTATCAGAGTACAGTGACATAATAATACACTGGAGTGGTCCTGTGCCTGCAGTGTAATGAGGTAACAGCAGTAGTGTGCACACAGCTCTGGGTGTCAGTGGGCTGTGGAGTGTCACACACAGAGAGATACAATAGTACTATCAGAGTACAGTGACATAATAATACACTGGAGTGGTTCTGTGCCTGCAGTGTAATGAGGTAACAGCAGTAGTGTGCACACAGCTCTGGGTGTCAGTGGGCTGTGGGGTGTCGCACACAGAGAGATACAATAGTACTATCAGAGTACAGTGACATAATAATACACTGGAGTGGTTCTGTGCCTGCAGTGTAATGAGGTAACAGCAGTAGTGTGCACACAGCTCTGGGTGTCAGTGGGCTGTGGGGTGTCACACAGAGAGATACAATAGTACTATCAGAATACAGTGACATAATAATACGCTGGAGGGGTTCTGTGCCTGCAGTGTAATGAGGTAACAGCAGTAGTGTGCACACAGCTCTGGGTGTCAGTGGGCTGTGGAGTGTCTCACACAGAGAGATACAATAGTACTATCAGAATACAGTGACATAATAATACACTGGAGTGGTACTGTGCCTGCAGTGTAATGAGGTAACAGCAGTAGTGTGCACAGCTCTGGGTGTCAGTGGGCTGTGGGGTGTCACACAGAGAGATACAATAGTACTATCAGAATACAGTGACATAATAATACACTGGAGTGGTTCTGTGCCTGCAGTGTAATGAGGTAACAGCAGTAGTGTGCACACAGCTCTGGGTGTCAGTGGGCTGTGGGGTGTCACACACAGAGAGATACAATAGTACTATCAGAATACAGTGACATAATAATACACTGGAGTGGTGCTGTGCCTGCAGTGTAATGAGGTAACAGCAGTAGTGTGCACACAGCTCTGGGTGTCAGTGGGCTGTGGGGTGTCACACAGAGAGATACAATAGTACTATCAGAATACAGTGACATAATAATGCACTGGAGTGGTTCTGTGCCTGCAGTGTAATGAGGTAACAGCAGTAGTGTGCACACAGCTCTGGGTGTCAGTGGGCTGTGGGGTGTCACACAGAGAGATACAATAGTACTATCAGAGTACAGTGACATAATAATACACTGGAGTGGTTCTGTGCCTGCAGTGTAATGAGGTAACAGCAGTAGTGTGCACACAGCTCTGGGTGTCAGTGGGCTGTGGGGTGTCACACAGAGAGATACAATAGTACTATCAGAATACAGTGACATAATAATACACTGGAGTGGTTCTGTGCCTGCAGTGTAATGAGGTAACAGCAGTAGTGTGCACACAGCTCTGGGTGTCAGTGGGCTGTGGGGTGTCACACAGAGAGATACAATAGTACTATCAGAATACAGTGACATAATAATGCATTGGAGTGGTTCTGTGCCTGCAGTGTAATGAGGTAACAGCAGTAGTGTGCACACAGCTCTGGGTGTCAGTGGGCTGTGGAGTGTCACACAGAGAGATACAATAGTACTATCAGAGTACAGTGACATAATAATACACTGGAGTGGTTCTGTGCCTGCAGTGTAATGAGGTAACAGCAGTAGTGTGCACACAGCTCTGGGGGTCAGTGGGCTGTGGGGTGTCACACAGAGAGATACAATAGTACTATCAGAGTACAGTGACATAATAATACACTGGAGGGGTTCTGTGCCTGCAGTGTAATGAGGTAACAGCAGTAGTGTGCACACAGCTCTGGGTGTCAGTGTGCTGTGGGGTGTCACACAGAGAGATACAATAGTACTATCAGAGTACAGTGACATAATAATACACTGGAGGGGTTCTGTGCCTGCAGTGTAATGAGGTAACAGCAGTAGTGTGCACAGCTCTGGGTGTCAGTGGGCTGTGGGGTGTCACACAGAGAGATACAATAGTACTATCAGAGTACAGTGACATAATAATACACTGGAGTGGTTCTGTGCCTGCAGTGTAATGAGGTAACAGCAGTAGTGTGCACACAGCTCTGGGTGTCAGTGGGCTGTGGGGTGTCACACAGAGAGATACAATAGTACTATCAGAATACAGTGACATAATAATACACTGGAGTGGTTCTGTGCCTGCAGTGTAATGAGGTAACAGCAGTAGTGTGCACAGCTCTGGGGGTCAGTGGGCTGTGGGGTGTCACACAGAGAGATACAATAGTACTATCAGAGTACAGTGACATAATAATACACTGGAGGGGTTCTGTGCCTGCAGTGTAATGAGGTAACAGCAGTAGTGTGCACACAGCTCTGGGTGTCAGTGGGCTGTGGGGTGTCACACAGAGAGATACAATAGTACTATCAGACTACAGTGACATAATAATACACTGGAGTGGCTCTGTGCCTGCAGTGTAATGAGGTAACAGCAGTAGTGTGCACAGCTCTGGGTGTCAGTGGGCTGTGGGGTGTCACACAGAGAGATACAATAGTACTATCAGAGTACAGTGACATAATAATACACTGGAGGGGTTCTGTGCCTGCAGTGTAATGAGGTAACAGCAGTAGTGTGCACACAGCTCTGGGTGTCAGTGGGCTGTGGGGTGTCACACACAGAGAGATACAATAGTACTATCAGAGTACAGTGACATAATAATACACTGGAGTGGTTCTGTGCCTGCAGTGTAATGAGGTAACAGCAGTAGTGTGCACACAGCTCTGGGTGTCAGTGGGCTGTGGAGTGTCACACAGAGAGATACAATAGTACTATCAGAATACAGTGACATAATAATACACTGGAGTGGTTCTGTGCCTGCAGTGTAATGAGGTAACAGCAGTAGTGTGCACACAGCTCTGGGTGTCAGTGGGCTGTGGAGTGTCACACAGAGAGATACAATAGTACTATCAGAGTACAGTGACATAATAATACACTGGAGTGGTTCTGTGCCTGCAGTGTAATGAGGTAACAGCAGTAGTGTGCACACAGCTCTGGGTGTCAGTGGGCTGTGGGGTGTCACACACAGAGAGATACAATAGTACTATCAGAATACAGTGATATAATAATGCACAGGAGTGGTTCTGTGCCTGCAGTGTAATGAGGTAACAGCAGTAGTGTGCACACAGCTCTGGGTGTCAGTGGGCTGTGGAGAGTCACACAGAGAGATACAATAGTACTATCAGAATACAGTGACATAATAATGCACTGGAGTGGTTCTGTGCCTGCAGTGTAATGAGGTAACAGCAGTAGTGTGCACACAGCTCTGGGTGTCAGTGGGCTGTGGGGTGTCACACAGAGAGATACAATAGTACTATCAGAATACAGTGACATAATAATGCACTGGAGGGGTTCTGTGCCTGCAGTGTAATGAGGTAACAGCAGTAGTGTGCACACAGCTCTGGGTGTCAGTGGGCTGTGGGGTGTCACACAGAGAGATACAATAGTACTATCAGAGTACAGTGACATAATAATGCACAGGAGTGGTTCTGTGCCTGCAGTGTAATGAGGTAACAGCAGTAGTGTGCACAGCTCTGGGTGTCAGTGGGCTGTGGGGTGTCACACAGAGAGATACAATAGTACTATCAGAATACAGTGACATAATAATACACTGGAGTGGCTCTGTGCCTGCAGTGTAATGAGGTAACAGCAGTAGTGTGCACAGCTCTGGGTGTCAGTGGGCTGTGGAGTGTCTCACAGAGAGATACAATAGTACTATCAGAGTACAGTGACATAATAATACACTGGAGTGGTGCTGTGCCTGCAGTGTAATGAGGTAACAGCAGTAGTGTGCACACAGCTCTGGGTGTCAGTGGGCTGTGGAGTGTCACACAGAGAGATACAATAGTACTATCAGAATACAGTGACATAATAATACACTGGAGGGGTTCTGTGCCTGCAGTGTAATGAGGTAACAGCAGTAGTGTGCACAGCTCTGGGTGTCAGTGGGCTGTGGGGTGTCACACAGAGAGATACAATAGTACTATCAGAATACAGTGACATAATAATACACTGGAGGGGTTCTGTGCCTGCAGTGTAATGAGGTAACAGCAGTAGTGTGCACACAGCTCTGGGTGTCAGTGGGCTGTGGGGTGTCACACAGAGAGAGATACAATAGTACTATCAGAATACAGTGACATAATAATACACTGGAGGGGTTCTGTGCCTGCAGTGTAATGAGGTAACAGCAGTAGTGTGCACACAGCTCTGGGTGTCAGTGGGCTGTGGAGTGTCACACAGAGAGATACAATAGTACTATCAGAGTACAGTGACATAATAATACACTGGAGGGGTTCTGTGCCTGCAGTGTAATGAGGTAACAGCAGTAGTGTGCACAGCTCTGGGTGTCAGTGGGCTGTGGGGTGTCACACAGAGAGATACAATAGTACTATCAGAGTACAGTGACATAATAATACACTGGAGTGGTTCTGTGCCTGCAGTGTAATGAGGTAACAGCAGTAGTGTGCACACAGCTCTGGGTGTCAGTGGGCTGTGGGGTGTCACACAGAGAGATACAATAGTACTATCAGAATACAGTGACATAATAATACACTGGAGTGGCTCTGTGCCTGCAGTGTAATGAGGTAACAGCAGTAGTGTGCACACAGCTCTGGGTGTCAGTGGGCTGTGGGGTGTCACACAGAGAGATACAATAGTACTATCAGAATACAGTGACATAATAATACACTGGAGTGGCTCTGTGCCTGCAGTGTAATGAGGTAACAGCAGTAGTGTGCACAGCTCTGGGTGTCAGTGGGCTGTGGAGTGTCTCACAGAGAGATACAATAGTACTATCAGAGTACAGTGACATAATAATACACTGGAGTGGTGCTGTGCCTGCAGTGTAATGAGGTAACAGCAGTAGTGTGCACACAGCTCTGGGTGTCAGTGGGCTGTGGAGTGTCACACAGAGAGATACAATAGTACTATCAGAATACAGTGACATAATAATACACTGGAGGGGTTCTGTGCCTGCAGTGTAATGAGGTAACAGCAGTAGTGTGCACACAGCTCTGGGTGTCAGTGGGCTGTGGAGTGTCACACAGAGAGATACAATAGTACTATCAGAATACAGTGACATAATAATACACTGGAGTGGTGCTGTGCCTGCAGTGTAATGAGGTAACAGCAGTAGTGTGCACACAGCTCTGGGTGTCAGTGGGCTGTGGAGTGTCACACAGAGAGATACAATAGTACTATCAGAATACAGTGACATAATAATACACTGGAGTGGCTCTGTGCCTGCAGTGTAATGAGGTAACAGCAATAGTGTGCACACAGCTCTGGGTGTCAGTGGGCTGTGGGGTGTCACACAGAGAGATACAATAGTACTATCAGAATACAGTGACATAATAATACACTGGAGTGGTTCTGTGCCTGCAGTGTAATGAGGTAACAGCAGTAGTGTGCACACAGCTCTGGGTGTCAGTGGGCTGTGGGGTGTCACACACAGAGAGATACAATAGTACTATCAGAGTACAGTGACATAATAATACACTGGAGTGGTTCTGTGTCTGTAGCTTAATGTGGTAACAGCAGTAGTGTGCACACAGCTCTGGGTGTCAGTGGGCTGTGGAGTGTCTCACACAGAGATACAATAGTACTATCAGAATACAGTGACATAATAATACACTGGAGGGGTTCTGTGCCTGCAGTGTAATGAGGTAACAGCAGTAGTGTGCACACAGCTCTGGGTGTCAGTGGGCTGTGGGGTGTCACACAGAGAGATACAATAGTACTATCAGAATACAGTGACATAATAATACACTGGAGTGGTTCTGTGCCTGCAGTGTAATGAGGTAACAGCAGTAGTGTGCACACAGCTCTGGGTGTCAGTGGGCTGTGGGGTGTCACACAGAGAGATACAATAGTACTATCAGAATACAGTGACATAATAATACACTGGAGGGGTTCTGTGCCTGCAGTGTAATGAGGTAACAGCAGTAGTGTGCACACAGCTCTGGGTGTCAGTGGGCTGTGGGGTGTCACACACAGAGAGATACAATAGTACTATCAGAGTACAGTGACATAATAATACACTGGAGTGGTTCTGTGTCTGTAGCTTAATGTGGTAACAGCAGTAGTGTGCACACAGCTCTGGGTGTCAGTGGGCTGTGGAGTGTCACACAGAGAGATACAATAGTGCTATCAGAGTACAGTGACATAATAATACACTGGAGTGGTGCTGTGCCTGCAGTGTAATGAGGTAACAGCAGTAGTGTGCACACAGCTCTGGGTGTCAGTGGGCTGTGGAGTGTCACACAGAGAGATACAATAGTACTATCAGAATACAGTGACATAATAATACACTGGAGTGGTTCTGTGCCTGCAGTGTAATGAGGTAACAGCAGTAGTGTGCACACAGCTCTGGGTGTCAGTGGGCTGTGGAGTGTCACACAGAGAGATACAATAGTACTATCAGAATACAGTGACATAATAATACACTGGAGTGGTTCTGTGCCTGCAGTGTAATGAGGTAACAGCAGTAGTGTGCACACAGCTCTGGGTGTCAGTAGGCTGTGGGGTGTCACACACAGAGAGATACAATAGTACTATCAGAGTACAGTGACATAATAATGCACTGGAGGGGTTCTGTGCCTGCAGTGTAATGAGGTAACAGCAGTAGTGTGCACACAGCTCTGGGTGTCAGTGGGCTGTGGAGTGTCACACAGAGAGATACAATAGTACTATCAGAATACAGTGACATAATAATACACTGGAGGGGTTCTGTGCCTGCAGTGTAATGAGGTAACAGCAGTAGTGTGCACACAGCTCTGGGTGTCAGTGGGCTGTGGGGTGTCACACAGAGAGATACAATAGTACTATCAGAGTACAGTGACATAATAATACACTGGAGTGGTGCTGTGCCTGCAGTGTAATGAGGTAACAGCAGTAGTGTGCACACAGCTCTGGGTGTCAGTGGGCTGTGGGGTGTCACACAGAGAGATACAATAGTACTATCAGAATACAGTGACATAATAATGCACTGGAGTGGTTCTGTGCCTGCAGTGTAATGAGGTAACAGCAGTAGTGTGCACACAGCTCTGGGTGTCAGTGGGCTGTGGGGTGTCACACACAGAGATACAATAGTACTATCAGAATACAGTGACATAATAATACACTGGAGTGGTTCTGTGCCTGCAGTGTAATGAGGTAACAGCAGTAGTGTGCACACAGCTCTGGGTGTCAGTGGGCTGTGGGGTGTCACACAGAGAAATGCAATAGTACTATCAGAATACAGTGACATAATAATACACTGGAGTGGTGCTGTGCCTGCAGTGTAATGAGGTAACAGCAGTAGTGTGCACACAGCTCTGGGTGTCAGTGGGCTGTGGGGTGTCACACAGAGAGATACAATAGTACTATCAGAATACAGTGACATAATAATACACTGGAGTGGTTCTGTGCCTGCAGTGTAATGAGGTAACAGCAGTAGTGTGCACACAGCTCTGGGTGTCAGTGGGCTGTGGAGTGTCACACAGAGAGATACAATAGTACTATCAGAATACAGTGACATAATAATACACTGGAGGGGTTCTGTGCCTGCAGTGTAATGAGGTAACAGCAGTAGTGTGCACACAGCTCTGGGTGTCAGTGGGCTGTGGGGTGTCACACAGAGAGATACAATAGTACTATCAGAATACAGTGACATAATAATACACTGGAGTGGTTCTGTGCCTGCAGTGTAATGAGGTAACAGCAGTAGTGTGCACACAGCTCTGGGTGTCAGTGGGCTGTGGGGTGTCACACACAGAGATGCAATAGTACTATCAGAATACAGTGACATAATAATGCACAGGAGTGGTTCTGTGCCTGCAGTGTAATGAGGTAACAGCAGTAGTGTGCACACAGCTCTGGGTGTCAGTGGGCTGTGGGGTGTCACACAGAGAGATACAATAGTACTATCAGAGTACAGTGACATAATAATACACTGGAGTGGTTCTGTGCCTGCAGTGTAATGAGGTAACAGCAGTAGTGTGCACACAGCTCTGGGGGTCAGTGGGCTGTGGGGTGTCACACAGAGAGATACAATAGTACTATCAGAGTACAGTGACATAATAATACACTGGAGTGGTTCTGTGCCTGCAGTGTAATGAGGTAACAGCAGTAGTGTGCACAGCTCTGGGTGTCAGTGGGCTGTGGGGTGTCTCACAGAGATACAATAGTACTATCAGAATACAGTGACATAATAATACACTGGAGTGGTTCTGTGCCTGCAGTGTAATGAGGTAACAGCAGTAGTGTGCACACAGCTCTGGGTGTCAGTGGGCTGTGGGGTGTCACACAGAGAGATACAATAGTACTATCAGAATACAGTGACATAATAATGCACTGGAGGGGTTCTGTGCCTGCAGTGTAATGAGGTAACAGCAGTAGTGTGCACACAGCTCTGGGTGTCAGTGGGCTGTGGGGTGTCACACAGAGAGATACAATAGTACTATCAGAGTACAGTGACATAATAATACACTGGAGGGGTTCTGTGCCTGCAGTGTAATGAGGTAACAGCAGTAGTGTGCACACAGCTCTGGGTGTCAGTGGGCTGTGGGGTGTCACACAGAGAGATACAATAGTACTATCAGAGTACAGTGACATAATAATACACTGGAGGGGTTCTGTGCCTGCAGTGTAATGAGGTAACAGCAGTAGTGTGCACAGCTCTGGGTGTCAGTGGGCTGTGGGGTGTCACACAGAGAGATACAATAGTACTATCAGAGTACAGTGACATAATAATACACTGGAGTGGTTCTGTGCCTGCAGTGTAATGAGGTAACAGCAGTAGTGTGCACACAGCTCTGGGTGTCAGTGGGCTGTGGGGTGTCACACAGAGAGATACAATAGTACTATCAGAATACAGTGACATAATAATACACTGGAGTGGTTCTGTGCCTGCAGTGTAATGAGGTAACAGCAGTAGTGTGCACAGCTCTGGGGGTCAGTGGGCTGTGGGGTGTCACACAGAGATACAATAGTGCTATCAGAATACAGTGACATAATAATACACTGGAGTGGTTCTGTGCCTGCAGTGTAATGAGGTAACAGCAGTAGTGTGCACACAGCTCTGGGTGTCAGTGGGCTGTGGGGTGTCACACAGAGAGATACAATAGTACTATCAGAATACAGTGACATAATAATACACTGGAGTGGTACTGTGCCTGCAGTGTAATGAGGTAACAGCAGTAGTGTGCACACAGCTCTGGGTGTCAGTGGGCTGTGGGGTGTCACACAGAGAGATACAATAGTACTATCAGAATACAGTGACATAATAATGCACTGGAGTGGTGCTGTGCCTGCAGTGTAATGAGGTAACAGCAGTAGTGTGCACAGCTCTGGGTGTCAGTGGGCTGTGGGGTGTCACACAGAGAGATACAATAGTACTATCAGAATACAGTGACATAATAATACACTGGAGTGGTTCTGTGCCTGCAGTGTAATGAGGTAACAGCAGTAGTGTGCACACAGCTCTGGGTGTCAGTGGGCTGTGGGGTGTCACACAGAGAGATACAATAGTACTATCAGAGTACAGTGACATAATAATACACTGGAGGGGTTCTGTGCCTGCAGTGTAATGAGGTAACAGCAGTAGTGTGCACACAGCTCTGGGTGTCAGTGGGCTGTGGGGTGTCACACAGAGAGATACAATAGTACTATCAGAGTACAGTGACATAATAATACACTGGAGGGGTTCTGTGCCTGCAGTGTAATGAGGTAACAGCAGTAGTGTGCACACAGCTCTGGGTGTCAGTGGGCTGTGGGGTGTCACACACAGAGAGATACAATAGTACTATCAGAGTACAGTGACATAATAATACACTGGAGTGGTTCTGTGCCTGCAGTGTAATGAGGTAACAGCAGTAGTGTGCACACAGCTCTGGGTGTCAGTGGGCTGTGGGGTGTCACACAGAGAGATACAATAGTACTATCAGATTACAGTGACATAATAATACACTGGAGTGGTTCTGTGCCTGCAGTGTAATGAGGTAACAGCAGTAGTGTGCACACAGCTCTGGGTGTCAGTGGGCTGTGGGGTGTCACACAGAGAGATACAATAGTACTATCAGAGTACAGTGACATAATAATACACTGGAGTGGTTCTGTGCCTGCAGTGTAATGAGGTAACAGCAGTAGTGTGCACACAGCTCTGGGTGTCAGTGGGCTGTGGGGTGTCACACAGAGAGATACAATAGTACTATCAGAGTACAGTGACATAATAATACACTGGAGTGGTTCTGTGCCTGCAGTGTAATGAGGTAACAGCAGTAGTGTGCACACAGCTCTGGGTGTCAGTGGGCTGTGGGGTGTCACACAGAGAGATACAATAGTACTATCAGAATACAGTGACATAATAATACACTGGAGTGGTTCTGTGCCTGCAGTGTAATGAGGTAACAGCAGTAGTGTGCACACAGCTCTGGGTGTCAGTGGGCTGTGGGGTGTCACACAGAGAGATACAATAGTACTATCAGAATACAGTGACATAATAATGCACTGGAGGGGTTCTGTGCCTGCAGTGTAATGAGGTAACAGCAGTAGTGTGCACACAGCTCTGGGTGTCAGTGGGCTGTGGGGTGTCACACAGAGAGATACAATAGTACTATCAGAGTACAGTGACATAATAATGCACAGGAGTGGTTCTGTGCCTGCAGTGTAATGAGGTAACAGCAGTAGTGTGCACAGCTCTGGGTGTCAGTGGGCTGTGGAGTGTCTCACAGAGAGATACAATAGTACTATCAGAGTACAGTGACATAATAATACACTGGAGTGGTGCTGTGCCTGCAGTGTAATGAGGTAACAGCAGTAGTGTGCACACAGCTCTGGGTGTCAGTGGGCTGTGGAGTGTCACACAGAGAGATACAATAGTACTATCAGAATACAGTGACATAATAATACACTGGAGTGGCTCTGTGCCTGCAGTGTAATGAGGTAACAGCAGTAGTGTGCACACAGCTCTGGGTGTCAGTGGGCTGTGGAGTGTCTCACAGAGAGATACAATAGTACTATCAGAATACAGTGACATAATAATACACTGGAGTGGCTCTGTGCCTGCAGTGTAATGAGGTAACAGCAGTAGTGTGCACAGCTCTGGGTGTCAGTGGGCTGTGGAGTGTCTCACAGAGAGATACAATAGTACTATCAGAGTACAGTGACATAATAATACACTGGAGTGGTGCTGTGCCTGCAGTGTAATGAGGTAACAGCAGTAGTGTGCACACAGCTCTGGGTGTCAGTGGGCTGTGGAGTGTCACACAGAGAGATACAATAGTACTATCAGAGTACAGTGACATAATAATGCACTGGAGTGGTTCTGTGCCTGCAGTGTAATGAGGGAACAGCAGTAGTGTGCACACAGCTCTGGGTGTCAGTGGGCTGTGGAGTGTCACACACAGAGATACAATAGTACTATCAGAATACAGTGACATAATAATACACTGGAGTGGTTCTGTGCCTGCAGTGTAATGAGGTAACAGCAGTAGTGTGCACACAGCTCTGGGTGTCAGTGGGCTGTGGGGTGTCACACAGAGAGATACAATAGTACTATCAGAATACAGTGACATAATAATGCACTGGAGTGGTTCTGTGCCTGCAGTGTAATGAGGTAACAGCAGTAGTGTGCACACAGCTCTGGGTGTCAGTGGGCTGTGGAGTGTCACACAGAGAGATACAATAGTACTATCAGAATACAGTGACATAATAATACACTGGAGTGGTGCTGTGCCTGCAGTGTAATGAGGTAACAGCAGTAGTGTGCACAGCTCTGGGTGTCAGTGGGCTGTGGGGTGTCACACAGAGAGATACAATAGTACTATCAGAACACAGTGACATAATAATGCACTGGAGTGGTGCTGTGCCTGCAGTGTAATGAGGTAACAGCAGTAGTGTGCACACAGCTCTGGGTGTCAGTGGGCTGTGGAGTGTCACACAGAGAGATACAATAGTACTATCAGAATACAGTGACATAATAATACACTGGAGTGGTGCTGTGCCTGCAGTGTAATGAGGTAACAGCAGTAGTGTGCACAGCTCTGGGTGTCAGTGGGCTGTGGGGTGTCACACAGAGAGATACAATAGTACTATCAGAACACAGTGACATAATAATGCACTGGAGTGGTGCTGTGCCTGCAGTGTAATGAGGTAACAGCAGTAGTGTGCACACAGCTCTGGGTGTCAGTGGGCTGTGGAGTGTCACACAGAGAGATACAATAGTACTATCAGAATACAGTGACATAATAATACACTGGAGGGGTTCTGTGCCTGCAGTGTAATGAGGTAACAGCAGTAGTGTGCACAGCTCTGGGTGTCAGTGGGCTGTGAGGTGTCACACAGAGAGATACAATAGTACTATCAGAATACAGTGACATAATAATACACTGGAGGGGTTCTGTGCCTGCAGTGTAATGAGGTAACAGCAGTAGTGTGCACACAGCTCTGGGTGTCAGTGGGCTGTGGGGTGTCACACAGAGAGAGATACAATAGTACTATCAGAATACAGTGACATAATAATACACTGGAGGGGTTCTGTGCCTGCAGTGTAATGAGGTAACAGCAGTAGTGTGCACACAGCTCTGGGTGTCAGTGGGCTGTGGAGTGTCACACAGAGAGATACAATAGTACTATCAGAGTACAGTGACATAATAATACACTGGAGGGGTTCTGTGCCTGCAGTGTAATGAGGTAACAGCAGTAGTGTGCACAGCTCTGGGTGTCAGTGGGCTGTGGGGTGTCACACAGAGAGATACAATAGTACTATCAGAGTACAGTGACATAATAATACACTGGAGTGGTTCTGTGCCTGCAGTGTAATGAGGTAACAGCAGTAGTGTGCACACAGCTCTGGGTGTCAGTGGGCTGTGGGGTGTCACACAGAGAGATACAATAGTACTATCAGAATACAGTGACATAATAATACACTGGAGTGGCTCTGTGCCTGCAGTGTAATGAGGTAACAGCAGTAGTGTGCACACAGCTCTGGGTGTCAGTGGGCTGTGGGGTGTCACACAGAGAGATACAATAGTACTATCAGAGTACAGTGACATAATAATGCACTGGAGGGGTTCTGTGCCTGCAGTGTAATGAGGTAACAGCAGTAGTGTGCACACAGCTCTGGGTGTCAGTGGGCTGTGGGGTGTCACACAGAGAGATACAATAGTACTATCAGAATACAGTGACATAATAATACACTGGAGGGGTTCTGTGCCTGCAGTGTAATGAGGTAACAGAAGTAGTGTGCACACAGCTCTGGGTGTCAGTGGGCTGTGGGGTGTCACACAGAGAGATACAATTGTACTATCAGAATACAGTGACATAATAATACACTGGAGTGGCTCTGTGCCTGCAGTGTAATGAGGTAACAGCAGTAGTGTGCACAGCTCTGGGTGTCAGTGGGCTGTGGAGTGTCTCACAGAGAGATACAATAGTACTATCAGAGTACAGTGACATAATAATACACTGGAGTGGTGCTGTGCCTGCAGTGTAATGAGGTAACAGCAGTAGTGTGCACACAGCTCTGGGTGTCAGTGGGCTGTGGAGTGTCACACAGAGAGATACAATAGTACTATCAGAATACAGTGACATAATAATACACTGGAGGGGTTCTGTGCCTGCAGTGTAATGAGGTAACAGCAGTAGTGTGCACACAGCTCTGGGTGTCAGTGGGCTGTGGGGTGTCACACAGAGAGATACAATAGTACTATCAGAATACAGTGACATAATAATACACTGGAGTGGTGCTGTGCCTGCAGTGTAATGAGGTAACAGCAGTAGTGTGCACACAGCTCTGGGTGTCAGTGGGCTGTGGAGTGTCACACAGAGAGATACAATAGTACTATCAGAATACAGTGACATAATAATACACTGGAGTGGCTCTGTGCCTGCAGTGTAATGAGGTAACAGCAATAGTGTGCACACAGCTCTGGGTGTCAGTGGGCTGTGGGGTGTCACACAGAGAGATACAATAGTACTATCAGAATACAGTGACATAATAATGCACTGGAGTGGTTCTGTGCCTGCAGTGTAATGAGGTAACAGCAATAGTGTGCACACAGCTCTGGGTGTCAGTGGGCTGTGGAGTGTCACACAGAGAGATACAATAGTACTATCAGAATACAGTGACATAATAATACACTGGAGGGGTTCTGTGCCTGCAGTGTAATGAGGTAACAGCAGTAGTGTGCACAGCTCTGGGTGTCAGTGGGCTGTGGGGTGTCACACACAGAGATACAATAGTACTATCAGAGTACAGTGACATAATAATACACTGGAGTGGTTCTGTGCCTGCAGTGTAATGAGGTAACAGCAGTAGTGTGCACACAGCTCTGGGTGTCAGTGGGCTGTGGGGTGTCACACAGAGAGATACAATAGTACTATCAGAATACAGTGACATAATAATACACTGGAGTGGTGCTGTGCCTGCAGTGTAATGAGGTAACAGCAGTAGTGTGCACACAGCTCTGGGTGTCAGTGGGCTGTGGGGTGTCACACACAGAGAGATACAATAAACTATCAGAGTACAGTGACATAATAATACACTGGAGTGGTTCTGTGTCTGTAGCTTAATGTGGTAACAGCAGTAGTGTGCACAGCTCTGGGTGTCAGTGGGCTGTGGAGTGTCACACAGAGAGATACAATAGTACTATCAGAGTACAGTGACATAATAATACACTGGAGGGGTGCTGTGCCTGCAGTGTAATGAGGTAACAGCAGTAGTGTGCACACAGCTCTGGGTGTCAGTGGGCTGTGGAGTGTCACACAGAGAGATACAATAGTGCTATCAGAGTACAGTGACATAATAATACACTGGAGTGGTGCTGTGCCTGCAGTGTAATGAGGTAACAGCAGTAGTGTGCACACAGCTCTGGGTGTCAGTGGGCTGTGGAGTGTCACACAGAGAGATACAATAGTACTATCAGAATACAGTGACATAATAATACACTGGAGTGGTTCTGTGCCTGCAGTGTAATGAGGTAACAGCAGTAGTGTGCACACAGCTCTGGGTGTCAGTGGGCTGTGGAGTGTCACACAGAGAGATACAATAGTACTATCAGAATACAGTGACATAATAATACACTGGAGTGGTTCTGTGCCTGCAGTGTAATGAGGTAACAGCAGTAGTGTGCACACAGCTCTGGGTGTCAGTGGGCTGTGGAGTGTCACACAGAGAGATACAATAGTACTATCAGAATACAGTGACATAATAATACACTGGAGTGGTTCTGTGCCTGCAGTGTAATGAGGTAACAGCAGTAGTGTGCACACAGCTCTGGGTGTCAGTGGGCTGTGGGGTGTCACACACAGAGAGATACAATAGTACTATCAGAGTACAGTGACATAATAATGCACTGGAGTGGTTCTGTGCCTGCAGTGTAATGAGGTAACAGCAGTAGTGTGCACACAGCTCTGGGTGTCAGTGGGCTGTGGAGTGTCACACAGAGAGATACAATAGTACTATCAGAGTACAGTGACATAATAATGCACTGGAGGGGTTCTGTGCCTGCAGTGTAATGAGGTAACAGCAGTAGTGTGCACACAGCTCTGGGTGTCAGTGGGCTGTGGGGTGTCACACAGAGAGATACAATAGTACTATCAGAGTACAGTGACATAATAATGCACTGGAGTGGTTCTGTGCCTGCAGTGTAATGAGGTAACAGCAGTAGTGTGCACACAGCTCTGGGTGTCAGTGGGCTGTGGAGTGTCACACAGAGAGATACAATAGTACTATCAGAATACAGTGACATAATAATACACTGGAGGGGTTCTGTGCCTGCAGTGTAATGAGGTAACAGCAGTAGTGTGCACACAGCTCTGGGTGCCAGTGGGCTGTGGAGTGTCACACAGAGAGATACAATAGTACTATCAGAGTACAGTGACATAATAATGCACTGGAGTGGTGCTGTGCCTGCAGTGTAATGAGGTAACAGCAGTAGTGTGCACACAGCTCTGGGTGTCAGTGGGCTGTGGGGTGTCACACAGAGAGATACAATAGTACTATCAGAGTACAGTGACATAATAATACACTGGAGTGGCTCTGTGCCTGCAGTGTAATGAGGTAACAGCAGTAGTGTGCACAGCTCTGGGTGTCAGTGGGATGTGGGGTGTCACACAGAGAGATACAATAGTACTATCAGAATACAGTGACATAATAATACACTGGAGTGGTCCTGTGCCTGCAGTGTAATGAGGTAACAGCAGTAGTGTGCACACAGCTCTGGGTGTCAGTGGGCTGTGGGGTGTCACACAGAGAGATACAATAGTACTATCAGAATACAGTGACATAATAATACACTGGAGTGGTTCTGTGCCTGCAGTGTAATGAGGTAACAGCAGTAGTGTGCACAGCTCTGGGTGTCAGTGGGCTGTGGGGTGTCACACAGAGAGATACAATAGTACTATCAGAATACAGTGACATAATAATACACTGGAGTGGTTCTGTGCCTGCAGTGTAATGAGGTAACAGCAGTAGTGTGCACACAGCTCTGGGTGTCAGTGGGCTGTGGGGTGTCACACAGAGAGATACAATAGTACTATCAGAATACAGTGACATAATAATACACTGGAGTGGTTCTGTGCCTGCAGTGTAATGAGGTAACAGCAGTAGTGTGCACACAGCTCTGGGTGTCAGTGGGCTGTGGGGTGTCACACACAGAGAGATACAATAGTACTATCAGAGTACAGTGACATAATAATGCACAGGAGTGGTTCTGTGCCTGCAGTGTAATGAGGTAACAGCAGTAGTGTGCACAGCTCTGGGTGTCAGTGGGCTGTGGGGTGTCACACACAGAGAGATACAATAGTACTATCAGAGTACAGTGACATAATAATGCACTGGAGGGGTTCTGTGCCTGCAGTGTAATGAGGTAACAGCAGTAGTGTGCACACAGCTCTGGGTGTCAGTGGGCTGTGGAGTGTCACACAGAGAGATACAATAGTGCTATCAGAGTACAGTGACATAATAATACACTGGAGTGGTGCTGTGCCTGCAGTGTAATGAGGTAACAGCAGTAGTGTGCACACAGCTCTGGGTGTCAGTGGGCTGTGGGGTGTCACACAGAGAGATACAATAGTACTATCAGAATACAGTGACATAATAATACACTGGAGGGGTTCTGTGCCTGCAGTGTAATGAGGTAACAGCAGTAGTGTGCACACAGCTCTGGGTGTCAGTGGGCTGTGGGGTGTCACACAGAGAGATACAATAGTACTATCAGAATACAGTGACATAATAATACACTGGAGTGGTTCTGTGCCTGCAGTGTAATGAGGTAACAGCAGTAGTGTGCACACAGCTCTGGGTGTCAGTGGGCTGTGGGGTGTCACACAGAGAGATACAATAGTACTATCAGAGTACAGTGACATAATAATACGCTGGAGTGGTTCTGTGCCTGCAGTGTAATGAGGTAACAGCAGTAGTGTGCACACAGCTCTGGGTGTCAGTGGGCTGTGGGGTGTCACACAGAGAGATACAATAGTACTATCAGAGTACAGTGACATAATAATACGCTGGAGTGGTTCTGTGCCTGCAGTGTAATGAGGTAACAGCAGTAGTGTGCACACAGCTCTGGGTGTCAGTGGGCTGTGGGGTGTCACACAGAGAGATACAATAGTACTATCAGAATACAGTGACATAATAATACACTGGAGTGGTTCTGTGCCTGCAGTGTAATGAGGTAACAGCAGTAGTGTGCACACAGCTCTGGGTGTCAGTGGGCTGTGGGGTGTCACACAGAGAGATACAATAGTACTATCAGAATACAGTGACATAATAATACACTGGAGTGGTTCTGTGCCTGCAGTGTAATGAGGTAACAGCAGTAGTGTGCACACAGCTCTGGGTGTCAGTGGGCTGTGGGGTGTCACACACAGAGAGATACAATAGTACTATCAGAGTACAGTGACATAATAATACACTGGAGTGGTTCTGTGTCTGTAGCTTAATGTGGTAACAGCAGTAGTGTGCACACAGCTCTGGGTGTCAGTGGGCTGTGGAGTGTCACACAGAGAGATACAATAGTGCTATCAGAGTACAGTGACATAATAATGCACTGGAGTGGTGCTGTGCCTGCAGTGTAATGAGGTAACAGCAGTAGTGTGCACACAGCTCTGGGTGTCAGTGGGCTGTGGAGTGTCACACAGAGAGATACAATAGTACTATCAGAATACAGTGACATAATAATACACTGGAGGGGTTCTGTGCCTGCAGTGTAATGAGGTAACAGCAGTAGTGTGCACACAGCTCTGGGTGTCAGTGGGCTGTGGAGGCTCTCACACAGAGAGATACAATAGTACTATCAGAGTACAGTGACATAATAATACACTGGAGTGGTGCTGTGCCTGCAGTGTAATGAGGTAACAGCAGTAGTGTGCACACAGCTCTGGGGGTCAGTGGGCTGTGGGGTGTCACACAGAGAGATACAATAGTACTATCAGAATACAGTGACATAATAATACACTGGAGTGGTTCTGTGCCTGCAGTGTAATGAGGTAACAGCAGTAGTGTGCACACAGCTCTGGGGGTCAGTGGGCTGTGGGGTGTCACACAGAGAGATACAATAGTACTATCAGAATACAGTGACATAATAATACACTGGAGTGGTTCTGTGCCTGCAGTGTAATGAGGTAACAGCAGTAGTGTGCACACAGCTCTGGGTGTCAGTGGGCTGTGGGGTGTCTCACACAGAGAGATACAATAGTACTATCAGAATACAGTGACATAATAATACACTGGAGTGGTGCTGTGCCTGCAGTGTAATGAGTTAACAGCAGTAGTGTGCACACAGCTCTGGGTGTCAGTGGGCTGTGGAGTGTCACACAGAGAGATACAATAGTACTATCAGAATACAGTGACATAATAATACACTGGAGTGGTTCTGTGCCTGCAGTGTAATGAGGTAACAGCAGTAGTGTGCACACAGCTCTGGGTGTCAGTGGGCTGTGGGGTGTCACACACAGAGAGATACAATAGTACTATCAGAGTACAGTGACATAATAATGCACTGGAGGGGTTCTGTGCCTGCAGTGTAATGAGGTAACAGCAGTAGTGTGCACACAGCTCTGGGTGTCAGTGGGCTGTGGAGTGTCACACAGAGAGATACAATAGTGCTATCAGAGTACAGTGACATAATAATACACTGGAGTGGTGCTGTGCCTGCAGTGTAATGAGGTAACAGCAGTAGTGTGCACACAGCTCTGGGTGTCAGTGGGCTGTGGGGTGTCACACAGAGAGATACAATAGTACTATCAGAATACAGTGACATAATAATACACTGGAGGGGTTCTGTGCCTGCAGTGTAATGAGGTAACAGCAGTAGTGTGCACACAGCTCTGGGTGTCAGTGGGCTGTGGGGTGTCACACAGAGAGATACAATAGTACTATCAGAATACAGTGACATAATAATACACTGGAGTGGTTCTGTGCCTGCAGTGTAATGAGGTAACAGCAGTAGTGTGCACACAGCTCTGGGTGTCAGTGGGCTGTGGGGTGTCACACAGAGAGATACAATAGTACTATCAGAATACAGTGACATAATAATGCACTGGAGTGGTTCTGTGCCTGCAGTGTAATGAGGTAACAGCAGTAGTGTGCACACAGCTCTGGGTGTCAGTGGGCTGTGGGGTGTCACACACAGAGAGATACAATAGTACTATCAGAGTACAGTGACATAATAATACACTGGAGTGGTTCTGTGTCTGTAGCTTAATGTGGTAACAGCAGTAGTGTGCACACAGCTCTGGGTGTCAGTGGGCTGTGGAGTGTCTCACACAGAGATACAATAGTACTATCAGAATACAGTGACATAATAATACACTGGAGGGGTTCTGTGCCTGCAGTGTAATGAGGTAACAGCAGTAGTGTGCACACAGCTCTGGGTGTCAGTGGGCTGTGGGGTGTCACACAGAGAGATACAATAGTACTATCAGAATACAGTGACATAATAATACACTGGAGTGGTTCTGTGCCTGCAGTGTAATGAGGTAACAGCAGTAGTGTGCACACAGCTCTGGGTGTCAGTGGGCTGTGGGGTGTCACACACAGAGAGATACAATAGTACTATCAGAGTACAGTGACATAATAATACACTGGAGTGGTTCTGTGTCTGTAGCTTAATGTGGTAACAGCAGTAGTGTGCACACAGCTCTGGGTGTCAGTGGGCTGTGGGGTGTCACACAGAGAGAGATACAATAGTACTATCAGAGTACAGTGACATAATAATACACTGGAGTGGTTCTGTGTCTGTAGCTTAATGTGGTAACAGCAGTAGTGTGCACACAGCTCTGGGTGTCAGTGGGCTGTGGAGTGTCACACAGAGATACAATAGTACTATCAGAGTACAGTGACATAATAATACACTGGAGTGGTTCTGTGCCTGCAGTGTAATGAGGTAACAGCAGTAGTGTGCACACAGCTCTGGGTGTCAGTGGGCTGTGGGGTGTCACACAGAGAGATACAATAGTACTATCAGAATACAGTGACATAATAATACACTGGAGTGGTTCTGTGCCTGCAGTGTAATGAGGTAACAGCAGTAGTGTGCACACAGCTCTGGGTGTCAGTGGGCTGTGGGGTGTCACACAGAGAGATACAATAGTACTATCAGAATACAGTGACATAATAATACACTGGAGTGGTTCTGTGCCTGCAGTGTAATGAGGTAACAGCAGTAGTGTGCACACAGCTCTGGGTGTCAGTGGGCTGTGGAGTGTCACACAGAGAGATACAATAGTACTATCAGAATACAGTGACATAATAATACACTGGAGTGGTTCTGTGCCTGCAGTGTAATGAGGTAACAGCAGTAGTGTGCACAGCTCTGGGTGTCAGTGGGCTGTGGAGTGTCACACAGAGAGATACAATAGTACTATCAGAGTACAGTGACATAATAATACACTGGAGTGGTTCTGTGCCTGCAGTGTAATGAGGTAACAGCAGTAGTGTGCACACAGCTCTGGGTGTCAGTGGGCTGTGGGGTGTCACACAGAGAGATACAATAGTACTATCAGAATACAGTGACATAATAATACACTGGAGTGGTGCTGTGCCTGCAGTGTAATGAGGTAACAGCAGTAGTGTGCACACAGCTCTGGGTGTCAGTGGGCTGTGGGGTGTCACACACAGAGAGATACAATAGTACTATCAGAGTACAGTGACATAATAATGCACTGGAGGGGTTCTGTGCCTGCAGTGTAATGAGGTAACAGCAGTAGTGTGCACACAGCTCTGGGTGTCAGTGGGCTGTGGGGTGTCTCACACAGAGAGATACAATAGTACTATCAGAATACAGTGACATAATAATACACTGGAGGGGTTCTGTGCCTGCAGTGTAATGAGGTAACAGCAGTAGTGTGCACACAGCTCTGGGTGTCAGTGGGCTGTGGAGTGTCTCACACAGAGAGATACAATAGTGCTATCAGAATACAGTGACATAATAATACACTGGAGGGGTTCTGTGCCTGCAGTGTAATGAGGTAACAGCAGTAGTGTGCACACAGCTCTGGGTGTCAGTGGGCTGTGGGATGTCACACAGAGAGATACAATAGTACTATCAGAATACAGTGACATAATAATACACTGGAGTGGTTCTGTGCCTGCAGTGTAATGAGGTAACAGCAGTAGTGTGCACACAGCTCTGGGTGTCAGTGGGCTGTGGAGTGTCACACAGAGAGATACAATAGTGCTATCAGAATACAGTGACATAATAATACACTGGAGTGGTTCTGTGCCTGCAGTGTAATGAGGTAACAGCAGTAGTGTGCACACAGCTCTGGGTGTCAGTGGGCTGTGGGGTGTCACACAGAGAGATACAATAGTACTATCAGAATACAGTGACATAATAATACACAGGAGTGGTTCTGTGCCTGCAGTGTAATGAGGTAACAGCAGTAGTGTGCACACAGCTCTGGGTGTCAGTGGGCTGTGGGGTGTCACACAGAGAGATACAATAGTACTATCAGAATACAGTGACATAATAATACACTGGAGGGGTTCTGTGCCTGCAGTGTAATGAGGTAACAGCAGTAGTGTGCACACAGCTCTGGGTGTCAGTGGACTGTGGGGTGTCACACAGAGATACAATAGTACTATCAGAATACAGTGACATAATAATACACTGGAGGGGTCCTGTGCCTGCAGTGTAATGAGGTAACAGCAGTAGTGTGCACAGCTCTGGGTGTCAGTGGGCTGTGGGGTGTCACACACAGAGAGATACAATAGTACTATCAGAATACAGTGACATAATAATACACTGGAGTGGTCCTGTGCCTGCAGTGTAATGAGGTAACAGCAGTAGTGTGCACAGCTCTGGGTGTCAGTGGGCTGTGGGGTGTCTCACACAGAGAGATACAATAGTACTATCAGAATACAGTGACATAATAATACACTGGAGGGGTCCTGTGCCTGCAGTGTAATGAGGTAACAGCAGTAGTGTGCACACAGCTCTGGGTGTCAGTGGGCTGTGGGGTGTCACACAGAGAGATACAATAGTACTATCAGATTACAGTGACATAATAATACACTGGAGTGGTGCTGTGCCTGCAGTGTAATGAGGTAACAGCAGCAGTAGTGTGCACACAGCTCTGGGTGTCAGTGGGCTGTGGGGTGTCACACACAGAGAGATACAATAGTACTATCAGAATACAGTGACATAATAATACACTGGAGTGGTGCTGTGCCTGCAGTGTAATGAGGTAACAGCAGTAGTGTGCACACAGCTCTGGGTGTCAGTGGGCTGTGGAGTGTCACACAGAGAGATACAATAGTACTATCAGAATACAGTGACATAATAATACACTGGAGTGGTTCTGTGCCTGCAGTGTAATGAGGTAACAGCAGTAGTGTGCACACAGCTCTGGGTGTCAGTGGGCTGTGGAGTGTCACACAGAGAGATACAATAGTACTATCAGAATACAGTGACATAATAATACACTGGAGTGGTTCTGTGCCTGCAGTGTAATGAGGTAACAGCAGTAGTGTGCACAGCTCTGGGTGTCAGTGGGCTGTGGGGTGTCACACAGAGAGATACAATAGTACTATCAGAGTACAGTGACATAATAATACAGTGGAGTGGTTCTGTGCCTGCAGTGTAATGAGGTAACAGCAGTAGTGTGCACACAGCTCTGGGTGTCAGTGGGCTGTGCAGTGTCACACAGAGATACAATAGTACTATCAGAATATAGTGACATAATAATACACTGGAGTGGTTCTGTGCCTGCAGTGTAATGAGGTAACAGCAGTAGTGTGCACACAGCTCTGGGTGTCAGTGGGCTGTGGGGTGTCACACACAGAGAGATACAATAGTACTATCAGAATACAGTGACATAATAATACACTGGAGTGGTCCTGTGCCTGTAGTGTAATGAGGTAACAGCAGTAGTGTGCACAGCTCTGGGTGTCAGTGGGCTGTGGGGTGTCACACACAGAGATACAATAGTACTATCAGAGTACAGTGACATAATAATACACTGGAGGGGTTCTGTGCCTGCAGTGTAATGAGGTAACAGCAGTAGTGTGCACACAGCTCTGGGTGTCAGTGGGCTGTGGGGTGTCACACACAGAGATACAATAGTACTATCAGAATACAGTGACATAATAATGCACTGGGGTGGTTCTGTGCCTGCAGTGTAATGAGGTAACAGCAGTAGTGTGCACACAACTCTGGGTGTCAGTGGGCTGTGCAGTGTCTCACACAGAGAAATACAATAGTACTATCAGAATACAGTGACATAATAATACACTGGAGTGGTTCTGTACCTGCAGTGTAATGAGGTAACAGCAGTAGTGTGCACAGCTCTGGGTGTCAGTGGGCTGTGGAGTGTCTCACACACAGAGAGATACAATAGTACTATCAGAACACAGTGACATAATAATGCACTGGAGTGGTTCTGTGCCTGCAGTGTAATGAGGTAACAGCAGTAGTGTGCACACAGCTCTGGGTGTCAGTGGGCTGTGGAGTGTCACACACAGAGAGATACAATAGTACTATCAGAGTACAGTGACATAATAATACACTGGAGGGGTTCTGTGCCTGCAGTGTAATGAGGTAACAGCAGTAGTGTGCACAGCTCTGGGTGTCAGTGGGCTGTGGAGTGTCACACAGAGAGATACAATAGTACTATCAGAATACAGTGACATAATAATACACTGGAGTGGTTCTGTGCCTGCAGTGTAATGAGGTAACAGCAGTAGTGTGCACACAGCTCTGGGTGTCAGTGGGCTGTGGAGTGTCACACACAGAGATACAATAGTACTATCAGAATACAGTGACATAATAATGCACTGGAGTGGTACTGTGCCTGCAGTGTAATGAGGTAACAGCAGTAGTGTGCACAGCTCTGGGTGTCAGTGGGCTGTGGGGTGTCACACAGAGAGATACAATAGTACTATCAGAATACAGTGACATAATAATACACTGGAGTGGTGCTGTGCCTGCAGTGTAATGAGGTAACAGCAGTAGTGTGCACAGCTCTGGGTGTCAGTGGGCTGTGGGGTGTCACACAGAGATACAATAGTACTATCAGAGTACAGTGATATAATAATACACTGGAGTGGTTCTGTGCCTGCAGTGTAATGAGGTAACAGCAGTAGTGTGCACACAGCTCTGGGTGTCAGTGGGCTGTGGAGTGTCACACAGAGAGATACAATAGTACTATCAGAATACAGTGACATAATAATACACTGGAGTGGTTCTGTGCCTGCAGTGTAATGAGGTAACAGCAGTAGTGTGCACACAGCTCTGGGTGTCAGTGGGCTGTGGGGTGTCACACAGAGAGATACAATAGTACTATCAGAATACAGTGACATAATAATACACTGGAGTGGTTCTGTGCCTGCAGTGTAATGAGGTAACAGCAGTAGTGTGCACACAGCTCTGGGTGTCAGTGGGCTGTGGGGTGTCACACACAGAGAGATACAATAGTACTATCAGAATACAGTGACATAATAATACACTGGAGTGGTGCTGTGCCTGCAGTGTAATGAGGTAACAGCAGTAGTGTGCACACAGCTCTGGGTGTCAGTGGGCTGTGGAGTGTCTCACAGAGAGATACAATAGTACTATCAGAATACAGTGACATAATAATACACTGGAGTGGTTCTGTGCCTGCAGTGTAATGAGGTAACAGCAGTAGTGTGCACACAGCTCTGGGTGTCAGTGGGCTGTGGGGTGTCACACACAGAGAGATACAATAGTACTATCAGAGTACAGTGACATAATAATACACTGGAGTGGTTCTGTGTCTGTAGCTTAATGTGGTAACAGCAGTAGTGTGCACACAGCTCTGGGTGTCAGTGGGCTGTGGAGTGTCTCACACAGAGATACAATAGTACTATCAGAATACAGTGACATAATAATACACTGCAGTGGTTCTGTGCCTGCAGTGTAATGAGGTAACAGCAGTAGTGTGCACACAGCTCTGGGTGTCAGTGGGCTGTGGGGTGTCACACACAGAGAGATGCAATAGTACTATCAGAATACAGTGACATAATAATACACTGGAGTGGTTCTGTGCCTGCAGTGTAATGAGGTAACAGCAGTAGTGTGCACACAGCTCTGGGTGTCAGTGGGCTGTGGGGTGTCACACAGAGAGATACAATAGTACTATCAGAATACAGTGACATAATAATACACTGGAGTGGTTCTGTGCCTGCAGTGTAATGAGGTAACAGCAGTAGTGTGCACACAGCTCTGGGTGTCAGTGGGCTGTGGAGTGTCACACACACAGAGATACAATAGTGCTATCAGAATACAGTGACATAATAATGCACTGGAGTGGTTCTGTGCCTGCAGTGTAATGAGGTAACAGCAGTAGTGTGCACAGCTCTGGGTGTCAGTGGGCTGTGGAGTGTCACACAGAGAGATACAATAGTACTATCAGCATACAGTGACATAATAATACACTGGAGTGGTTCTGTGCCTGCAGTGTAATGAGGTAACAGCAGTAGTGTGCACACAGCTCTGGGGGTCAGTGGGCTGTGGGGTGTCACACACAGAGAGATACAATAGTACTATCAGAATACAGTGACATAATAATGCACTGGAGTGGTACTGTGCCTGCAGTGTAATGAGGTAACAGCAGTAGTGTGCACACAGCTCTGGGTGTCAGTGGGCTGTGGGGTGTCACACAGAGAGATACAATAGTACTATCAGAATACAGTGACATAATAATGCACTGGAGTGGTACTGTGCCTGCAGTGTAATGAGGTAACAGCAGTAGTGTGCACACAGCTCTGGGTGTCAGTGGGCTGTGGGGTGTCACACACAGAGAGATACAATAGTACTATCAGAGTACAGTGACATAATAATACACTGGAGTGGTTCTGTGTCTGTAGCTTAATGTGGTAACAGCAGTAGTGTGCACACAGCTCTGGGTGTCAGTGGGCTGTGGAGTGTCACACAGAGAGATACAATAGTGCTATCAGAATACAGTGACATAATAATACACTGGAGTGGTTCTGTGCCTGCAGTGTAATGAGGTAACAGCAGTAGTGTGCACACAGCTCTGGGTGTCAGTGGGCTGTGGGGTGTCACACAGAGAGATACAATAGTACTATCAGAATACAGTGACATAATAATACACTGGAGTGGTTCTGTGCCTGCAGTGTAATGAGGTAACAGCAGTAGTGTGCACACAGCTCTGGGTGTCAGTGGGCTGTGGAGTGTCACACACAGAGAGATACAATAGTACTATCAGAATACAGTGACATAATAATGCACTGGAGTGGTTCTGTGCCTGCAGTGTAATGAGGTAACAGCAGTAGTGTGCACACAGCTCTGGGTGTCAGTGGGCTGTGGGGTGTCTCACACAGAGAGATACAATAGTACTATCAGAGTACAGTGACATAATAATACACTGGAGTGGTTCTGTGCCTGCAGTGTAATGAGGTAACAGCAGTAGTGTGCACACAGCTCTGGGTGTCAGTGGGCTGTGGGGTGTCACACAGAGAGATACAATAGTACTATCAGAGTACAGTGACATAATAATACACTGGAGTGGTTCTGTGTCTGTAGCTTAATGTGGTAACAGCAGTAGTGTGCACACAGCTCTGGGTGTCAGTGGGCTGTGGGGTGTCACACAGAGAGATACAATAGTACTATCAGAATACAGTGACATAATAATACACTGGAGTGGTTCTGTGCCTGCAGTGTAATGAGGTAACAGCAGTAGTGTGCACACAGCTCTGGGTGTCAGTGGGCTGTGGGGTGTCTCACACAGAGAGATACAATAGTACTATCAGAGTACAGTGACATAATAATACACTGGAGTGGTTCTGTGCCTGCAGTGTAATGAGGTAACAGCAGTAGTGTGCACACAGCTCTGGGTGTCAGTGGGCTGTGGAGTGTCTCACACAGAGATACAATAGTACTATCAGAATACAGTGACATAATAATACACTGGAGGGGTTCTGTGCCTGCAGTGTAATGAGGTAACAGCAGTAGTGTGCACACAGCTCTGGGTGTCAGTGGGCTGTGGGGTGTCACACAGAGAGATACAATAGTACTATCAGAATACAGTGACATAATAATACACTGGAGTGGTTCTGTGCCTGCAGTGTAATGAGGTAACAGCAGTAGTGTGCACACAGCTCTGGGTGTCAGTGGGCTGTGGGGTGTCACACACAGAGAGATACAATAGTACTATCAGAGTACAGTGACATAATAATACACTGGAGTGGTTCTGTGTCTGTAGCTTAATGTGGTAACAGCAGTAGTGTGCACACAGCTCTGGGTGTCAGTGGGCTGTGGGGTGTCACACAGAGAGATACAATAGTACTATCAGAGTACAGTGACATAATAATACACTGGAGTGGTTCTGTGCCTGCAGTGTAATGAGGTAACAGCAGTAGTGTGCACACAGCTCTGGGGGTCAGTGGGCTGTGGGGTGTCACACAGAGAGATACAATAGTACTATCAGAGTACAGTGACATAATAATGCACTGGAGTGGTTCTGTGCCTGCAGTGTAATGAGGTAACAGCAGTAGTGTGCACACAGCTCTGAGTGTCAGTGGGCTGTGGAGTGTCACACAGAGAGATACAATAGTACTATCAGAATACAGTGACATAATAATACACTGGAGTGGCTCTGTGCCTGCAGTGTAATGAGGTAACAGCAGTAGTGTGCACACAGCTCTGGGTGTCAGTGGGCTGTGGAGTGTCACACAGAGAGATACAATAGTGCTATCAGAGTACAGTGACATAATAATACACTGGAGTGGTGCTGTGCCTGCAGTGTAATGAGGTAACAGCAGTAGTGTGCACACAGCTCTGGGTGTCAGTGGGCTGTGGAGTGTCACACAGAGAGATACAATAGTACTATCAGAATACAGTGACATAATAATACACTGGAGTGGTTCTGTGCCTGCAGTGTAATGAGGTAACAGCAGTAGTGTGCACACAGCTCTGGGTGTCAGTGGGCTGTGGAGTGTCACACAGAGAGATACAATAGTACTATCAGAATACAGTGACATAATAATACACTGGAGTGGTTCTGTGCCTGCAGTGTAATGAGGTAACAGCAGTAGTGTGCACAGCTCTGGGTGTCAGTGGGCTGTGGGGTGTCACACAGAGAGATACAATAGTACTATCAGAGTACAGTGACATAATAATACAGTGGAGTGGTTCTGTGCCTGCAGTGTAATGAGGTAACAGCAGTAGTGTGCACACAGCTCTGGGTGTCAGTGGGCTGTGGGGTGTCACACAGAGAGATACAATAGTACTATCAGAGTACAGTGACATAATAATACACTGGAGTGGTTCTGTGCCTGCAGTGTAATGAGGTAACAGCAGTAGTGTGCACACAGCTCTGGGTGTCAGTGGGCTGTGGAGTGTCACACAGAGAGATACAATAGTACTATCAGAATACAGTGACATAATAATACACTGGAGTGGTTCTGTGCCTGCAGTGTAATGAGGTAACAGCAGTAGTGTGCACACAGCTCTGGGTGTCAGTGGGCTGTGGGGTGTCACACAGAGAGATACAATAGTACTATCAGAATACAGTGACATAATAATACACTGGAGTGGTGCTGTGCCTGCAGTGTAATGAGGTAACAGCAGCAGTAGTGTGCACACAGCTCTGGGTGTCAGTGGGCTGTGGGGTGTCACACACAGAGAGATACAATAGTACTATCAGAATACAGTGACATAATAATACACTGGAGTGGTGCTGTGCCTGCAGTGTAATGAGGTAACAGCAGTAGTGTGCACACAGCTCTGGGTGTCAGTGGGCTGTGGAGTGTCACACAGAGAGATACAATAGTACTATCAGAATACAGTGACATAATAATACACTGGAGTGGTTCTGTGCCTGCAGTGTAATGAGGTAACAGCAGTAGTGTGCACAGCTCTGGGTGTCAGTGGGCTGTGGGGTGTCACACAGAGAGATACAATAGTACTATCAGAGTACAGTGACATAATAATACAGTGGAGTGGTCCTGTGCCTGCAGTGTAATGAGGTAACAGCAGTAGTGTGCACACAGCTCTGGGTATCAGTGGGCTGTGCAGTGTCACACAGAGATACAATAGTACTATCAGAATATAGTGACATAATAATACACTGGAGTGGTTCTGTGCCTGCAGTGTAATGAGGTAACAGCAGTAGTGTGCACACAGCTCTGGGTGTCAGTGGGCTGTGGGGTGTTACACACAGAGAGATACAATAGTACTATCAGAATACAGTGACATAATAATACACTGGAGTGGTCCTGTGCCTGTAGTGTAATGAGGTAACAGCAGTAGTGTGCACAGCTCTGGGTGTCAGTGGGCTGTGGGGTGTCACACACAGAGATACAATAGTACTATCAGAGTACAGTGACATAATAATACACTGGAGGGGTTCTGTGCCTGCAGTGTAATGAGGTAACAGCAGTAGTGTGCACACAGCTCTGGGTGTCAGTGGGCTGTGGGGTGTCACACACAGAGATACAATAGTACTATCAGAATACAGTGACATAATAATGCACTGGGGTGGTTCTGTGCCTGCAGTGTAATGAGGTAACAGCAGTAGTGTGCACACAACTCTGGGTGTCAGTGGGCTGTGCAGTGTCTCACACAGAGAAATACAATAGTACTATCAGAATACAGTGACATAATAATACACTGGAGTGGTTCTGTACCTGCAGTGTAATGAGGTAACAGCAGTAGTGTGCACAGCTCTGGGTGTCAGTGGGCTGTGGGGTGTCACACACAGAGAGATACAATAGTACTATCAGAGTACAGTGACATAATAATGCACTGGAGTGGTTCTGTGCCTGCAGTGTAATGAGGTAACAGCAGTAGTGTGCTCACAGCTCTGGGTGTCAGTGGGCTGTGGGGTGTCTCACACAGAGAGATACAATAGTACTATCAGAGTACAGTGACATAATAATACACTGGAGGGGTTCTGTGCCTGCAGTGTAATGAGGTAACAGCAGTAGTGTGCACACAGCTCTGGGTGTCAGTGGGCTGTGGGGTGTCTCACACAGAGAGATACAATAGTACTATCAGAATACAGTGACATAATAATACACTGGAGTGGTTCTGTGCCTGCAGTGTGATGAGGTAACAGCAGTAGTGTGCACAGCTCTGGGTGTCAGTGGGCTGTGGAGTGTCTCACACACAGAGAGATACAATAGTACTATCAGAACACAGTGACATAATAATGCACTGGAGTGGTGCTGTGCCTGCAGTGTAATGAGGTAACAGCAGTAGTGTGCACACAGCTCTGGGTGTCAGTGGGCTGTGGAGTGTCACACAGAGAGATACAATAGTACTATCAGAATACAGTGACATAATAATACACTGGAGTGGTTCTGTGCCTGCAGTGTAATGAGGTAACAGCAGTAGTGTGCACACAGCTCTGGGTGTCAGTGGGCTGTGGAGTGTCACACACAGAGAGATACAATAGTACTATCAGAATACAGTGACATAATAATGCACTGGAGGGGTTCTGTGCCTGCAGTGTAATGAGGTAACAGCAGTAGTGTGCACACAGCTCTGGGTGTCAGTGGGCTGTGGAGTGTCACACAGAGAGATACAATAGTGCTATCAGAATACAGTGACATAATAATACACTGGAGTGGTTCTGTGCCTGCAGTGTAATGAGGTAACAGCAGTAGTGTGCACAGCTCTGGGTGTCAGTGGGCTGTGGAGTGTCACACAGAGAGATACAATAGTACTATCAGAATACAGTGACATAATAATACACTGGAGTGGTTCTGTGCCTGCAGTGTAATGAGGTAACAGCAGTAGTGTGCACACAGCTCTGGGTGTCAGTGGGCTGTGGAGTGTCACACAGAGAGATACAATAGTACTATCAGAATACAGTGACATAATAATACACTGGAGTGGTTCTGTGCCTGCAGTGTAATGAGGTAACAGCAGTAGTTGTGCCTGCAGTGTAATGAGGTAACAGCAGTAGTGTGCACACAGCTCTGGGTGTCAGTGGGCTGTGGGGTGTCACACAGAGATACAATAGTACTATCAGAATATAGTGACATAATAATACACTGGAGTGGTTCTGTGCCTGCAGTGTAATGAGGTAACAGCAGTAGTGTGCACACAGCTCTGGGTGTCAGTGGGCTGTGGGGTGTCACACACAGAGAGATACAATAGTGCTATCAGAATACAGTGACATAATAATGCACTGGAGTGGTTCTGTGCCTGCAGTGTAATGAGGTAACAGCAGTAGTGTGCACAGCTCTGGGTGTCAGTGGGCTGTGGAGTGTCTCACACAGAGATACAATAGTACTATCAGAATACAGTGACATAATAATACACTGGAGTGGTTCTGTGCCTGCAGTGTAATGAGGTAACAGCAGTAGTGTGCACAGCTCTGGGTGTCAGTGGGCTGTGGAGTGTCACACAGAGAGATACAATAGTACTATCAGAATACAGTGACATAATAATACACTGGAGTGGTTCTGTGCCTGCAGTGTAATGAGGTAACAGCAGTAGTGTGCACACAGCTCTGGGTGTCAGTGGGCTGTGGAGTGTCACACAGAGAGATACAATAGTACTATCAGAATACAGTGACATAATAATACACTGGAGTGGTTCTGTGCCTGCAGTGTAATGAGGTAACAGCAGTAGTTGTGCCTGCAGTGTAATGAGGTAACAGCAGTAGTGTGCACACAGCTCTGGGTGTCAGTGGGCTGTGGGGTGTCACACAGAGATACAATAGTACTATCAGAATATAGTGACATAATAATACACTGGAGTGGTTCTGTGCCTGCAGTGTAATGAGGTAACAGCAGTAGTTGTGCCTGCAGTGTAATGAGGTAACAGCAGTAGTGTGCACACAGCTCTGGGTGTCAGTGGGCTGTGGGGTGTCACACAGAGATACAATAGTACTATCAGAATACAGTGACATAATAATACACTGGAGTGGTTCTGTGCCTGCAGTGTAATGAGGTAACAGCAGTAGTTGTGCCTGCAGTGTAATGAGGTAACAGCAGTAGTGTGCACACAGCTCTGGGTGTCAGTGGGCTGTGGGGTGTCACACAGAGATACAATAGTACTATCAGAATATAGTGACATAATAATACACTGGAGTGGTTCTGTGCCTGCAGTGTAATGAGGTAACAGCAGTAGTGTGCACACAGCTCTGGGTGTCAGTGGGCTGTGGAGTGTCACACAGAGAGATACAATAGTACTATCAGAATACAGTGAGATAATAATACACTGGAGTGGTTCTGTGCCTGCAGTGTAATGAGGTAACAGCAGTAGTGTGCACACAGCTCTGGGTGTCAGTGGGCTGTGGGGTGTCACACAGAGAGAGATACAATAGTACTATCAGAGTACAGTGACATAATAATACACTGGAGTGGTTCTGTGCCTGCAGTGTAATGAGGTAACAGCAGTAGTGTGCACACAGCTCTGGGTGTCAGTGGGCTGTGGGGTGTCACACAGAGAGATACAATAGTACTATCAGAATACAGTGACATAATAATACACTGGAGTGGTCCTGTACCTGCAGTGTAATGAGGTAACAGCAGTAGTGTGCACACAGCTCTGGGTGTCAGTGGGCTGTGGGGTGTCACACACAGAGAGATACAATAGTGCTATCAGAATACAGTGACATAATAATACACTGGAGTGGTTCTGTGCCTGCAGTGTAATGAGGTAACAGCAGTAGTGTGCACAGCTCTGGGTGTCAGTGGGCTGTGGAGTGTCACACAGAGAGATACAATAGTACTATCAGAATACAGTGACATAATAATACACTGGAGTGGTTCTGTGCCTGCAGTGTAATGAGGTAACAGCAGTAGTGTGCACACAGCTCTGGGTGTCAGTGGGCTGTGGAGTGTCACACAGAGAGATACAATAGTACTACTATCAGAATACAGTGACATAATAATGCACTGGAGTGGTTCTGTGCCTGCAGTGTAATGAGGTAACAGCAGTAGTGTGCACACAGCTCTGAGTGTCAGTGGGCTGTGGGGTGTCACACACAGAGAGATACAATAGTACTATCAGAATACAGTGACATAATAATACACTGGAGTGGTCCTGTGCCTGTAGTGTAATGAGGTAACAGCAGTAGTGTGCACAGCTCTGGGTGTCAGTGGGCTGTGGGGTGTCACACACAGAGATACAATAGTACTATCAGAATACAGTGACATAATAATACACTGGAGTGGTCCTGTGCCTGTAGTGTAATGAGGTAACAGCAGTAGTGTGCACAGCTCTGGGTGTCAGTGGGCTGTGGGGTGTCACACACAGAGATACAATAGTACTATCAGAATACAGTGACATAATAATGCACTGGGGTGGTTCTGTGCCTGCAGTGTAATGAGGTAACAGCAGTAGTGTGCACACAACTCTGGGTGTCAGTGGGCTGTGCAGTGTCTCACACAGAGAAATACAATAGTACTATCAGAATACAGTGACATAATAATACACTGGAGTGGTTCTGTACCTGCAGTGTAATGAGGTAACAGCAGTAGTGTGCACAGCTCTGGGTGTCAGTGGGCTGTGGAGTGTCTCACACACAGAGAGATACAATAGTACTATCAGAACACAGTGACATAATAATGCACTGGAGTGGTGCTGTGCCTGCAGTGTAATGAGGTAACAGCAGTAGTGTGCACAGCTCTGGGTGTCAGTGGGCTGTGGAGTGTCACACAGAGAGATACAATAGTACTATCAGAATACAGTGACATAATAATACACTGGAGTGGTTCTGTGCCTGCAGTGTAATGAGGTAACAGCAGTAGTGTGCACACAGCTCTGGGTGTCAGTGGGCTGTGGAGTGTCACACAGAGAGATACAATAGTACTATCAGAATACAGTGACATAATAATGCACTGGAGTGGTACTGTGCCTGCAGTGTAATGAGGTAACAGCAGTAGTGTGCACAGCTCTGGGTGTCAGTGGGCTGTGGGGTGTCACACAGAGAGATACAATAGTACTATCAGAATACAGTGACATAATAATACACTGGAGTGGTGCTGTGCCTGCAGTGTAATGAGGTAACAGCAGTAGTGTGCACAGCTCTGGGTGTCAGTGGGCTGTGGGGTGTCACACAGAGAGATACAATAGTACTATCAGAACACAGTGACATAATAATGCACTGGAGTGGTACTGTGCCTGCAGTGTAATGAGGTAACAGCAGTAGTGTGCACACAGCTCTGGGTGTCAGTGGGCTGTGGGGTGTCACACAGAGAGATACAATAGTACTATCAGAATACAGTGACATAATAATACACTGGAGGGGTTCTGTGCCTGCAGTGTAATGAGGTAACAGCAGTAGTGTGCACACAGCTCTGGGTGTCAGTGGGCTGTGGAGTGTCACACAGAGAGATACAATAGTACTATCAGAATACAGTGACATAATAATACACTGGAGTGGTTCTGTGCCTGCAGTGTAATGAGGTAACAGCAGTAGTGTGCACACAGCTCTGGGTGTCAGTGGGCTGTGGGGTGTCACACAGAGAGATACAATAGTACTATCAGAATACAGTGACATAATAATACACTGGAGTGGTTCTGTGCCTGCAGTGTAATGAGGTAACAGCAGTAGTGTGCACACAGCTCTGGGTGTCAGTGGGCTGTGGAGTGTCTCACACAGAGATACAATAGTACTATCAGAATACAGTGACATAATAATACACTGGAGTGGTTCTGTGCCTGCAGTGTAATGAGGTAACAGCAGTAGTGTGCACACAGCTCTGGGTGTCAGTGGGCTGTGGGGTGTCACACACACAGAGATACAATAGTACTATCAGAGTACAGTGACATAATAATACACTGGAGTGGTTCTGTGCCTGCAGTGTAATGAGGTAACAGCAGTAGTGTGCACAGCTCTGGGTGTCAGTGGGCTGTGGGGTGTCACAGAGAGATACAATAGTACTATCAGAGTACAGTGACATAATAATACACTGGAGTGGTTCTGTGCCTGCAGTGTAATGAGGTAACAGCAGTAGTGTGCACACAGCTCTGGTGTCAGTGGGCTGTGGGGTGTCACACAGAGAGATACAATAGTACTATCAGAGTACAGTGACATAATAATACACTGGAGGGGCTCTGTGCCTGCAGTGTAATGAGGTAACAGCAGTAGTGTGCACACAGCTCTGGGTGTCAGTGGGCTGTGGAGTGTCACACAGAGAGATGCAATAGTACTATCAGAGTACAGGGACATAATAATACACTGGAGTGGTTCTGTGCCTGCAGTGTAATGAGGTAACAGCAGTAGTGTGCACACAGCTCTGGGTGTCAGTGGGCTGTGGGGTGTCACACAGAGAGAGATACAATAGTACTATCAGAGTACAGTGACATAATAATACACTGGAGTGGTGCTGTGCCTGCAGTGTAATGAGGTAACAGCAGTAGTGTGCACAGCTCTGGGTGTCAGTGGGCTGTGGGGTGTCACACAGAGAGATACAATAGTACTATCAGAATACAGTGACATAATAATACACTGGAGTGGTGCTGTGCCTGCAGTGTAATGAGGTAACAGCAGTAGTGTGCACACAGCTCTGGGTGTCAGTGGGCTGTGGGGTGTCACACAGAGAGATACAATAGTACTATCAGATTACAGTGACATAATAATACACTGGAGTGGTGCTGTGCCTGCAGTGTAATGAGGTAACAGCAGTAGTGTGCACACAGCTCTGGGTGTCAGTGGGCTGTGGAGTGTCACACAGAGAGATACAATAGTACTATCAGAATACAGTGACATAATAATACACTGGAGGGGTTCTGTGCCTGCAGTGTAATGAGGTAACAGCAGTAGTGTGCACAGCTCTGGGTGTCAGTGGGCTGTGGAGTGTCTCACACAGAGAGATACAATAGTACTATCAGATTACAGTGACATAATAATACACTGGAGTGGTGCTGTGCCTGCAGTGTAATGAGGTAACAGCAGTAGTGTGCACACAGCTCTGGGTGTCAGTGGGCTGTGGAGTGTCACACAGAGAGATACAATAGTACTATCAGAATACAGTGACATAATAATACACTGGAGGGGTTCTGTGCCTGCAGTGTAATGAGGTAACAGCAGTAGTGTGCACACAGCTCTGGGTGTCAGTGGGCTGTGGAGTGTCACACAGAGAGATACAATAGTACTATCAGAATACAGTGACATAATAATACACTGGAGGGGTTCTGTGCCTGCAGTGTAATGAGGTAACAGCAGTAGTGTGCACACAGCTCTGGGTGTCAGTGGGCTGTGGAGTGTCTCACACAGAGAGATACAATAGTACTATCAGAATACAGTGACATAATAATACACTGGAGGGGTTCTGTGCCTGCAGTGTAATGAGGTAACAGCAGTAGTGTGCACACAGCTCTGGGTGTCAGTGTGCTGTGGGGTGTCACACAGAGAGATACAATAGTACTATCAGAATACAGTGACATAATAATACACTGGAGTGGTTCTGTGCCTGCAGTGTAATGAGGTAACAGCAGTAGTGTGCACAGCTCTGGGTGTCAGTGGGCTGTGGAGTGTCACACAGAGAGATACAATAGTACTATCAGAATACAGTGACATAATAATACACTGGAGGGGTTCTGTGCCTGCAGTGTAATGAGGTAACAGCAGTAGTGTGCACACAGCTCTGGGTGTCAGTGGGCTGTGGGGTGTCACACAGAGAGAGATACAATAGTACTATCAGAGTACAGTGACATAATAATACACTGGAGTGGTGCTGTGCCTGCAGTGTAATGAGGTAACAGCAGTAGTGTGCACACAGCTCTGGGTGTCAGTGGGCTGTGGAGTGTCTCACAGAGAGATACAATAGTACTATCAGAGTACAGTGACATAATAATACACTGGAGTGGTGCTGTGCCTGCAGTGTAATGAGGTAACAGCAGTAGTGTGCACACAGCTCTGGGTGTCAGTGGGCTGTGGAGTGTCACACAGAGAGATACAATAGTACTATCAGAATACAGTGACATAATAATGCACTGGAGTGGTTCTGTGCCTGCAGTGTAATGAGGTAACAGCAGTAGTGTGCATACAGCTCTGGGTGTCAGTGGGCTGTGGGGTGTCACACAGAGAGATACAATAGTACTATCAGAATACAGTGACATAATAATACACTGGAGTGGTTCTGTGCCTGCAGTGTAATGAGGTAACAGCAGTAGTGTGCTCACAGCTCTGGGTGTCAGTGGGCTGTGGGGTGTCACACAGAGAGATACAATAGTACTATCAGATTACAGTGACATAATAATACACTGGAGTGGTTCTGTGCCTGCAGTGTAATGAGGTAACAGCAGTAGTGTGCTCACAGCTCTGGGTGTCAGTGGGCTGTGGGGTGTCACACAGAGAGATACAATAGTACTATCAGAATACAGTGACATAATAATACACTGGAGGGGTTCTGTGCCTGCAGTGTAATGAGGTAACAGCAGTAGTGTGCACAGCTCTGGGTGTCAGTGGGCTGTGGGGTGTCACACAGAGAGATACAATAGTACTATCAGATTACAGTGACATAATAATACACTGGAGTGGTGCTGTGCCTGCAGTGTAATGAGGTAACAGCAGTAGTGTGCACACAGCTCTGGGTGTCAGTGGGCTGTGGAGTGTCACACAGAGAGATACAATAGTACTATCAGAATACAGTGACATAATAATGCACTGGAGTGGTTCTGTGCCTGCAGTGTAATGAGGTAACAGCAGTAGTGTGCATACAGCTCTGGGTGTCAGTGGGCTGTGGGGTGTCACACACAGAGAGATACAATAGTACTATCAGAATACAGTGACATAATAATGCACTGGAGTGGTTCTGTGCCTGCAGTGTAATGAGGTAACAGCAGTAGTGTGCACACAGCTCTGGGTGTCAGTGGGCTGTGGAGTGTCACACAGAGAGATACAATAGTACTATCAGAATACAGTGACATAATAATACACTGGAGGGGTTCTGTGCCTGCAGTGTAATGAGGTAACAGCAGTAGTGTGCACAGCTCTGGGTGTCAGTGGGCTGTGGGGTGTCACACAGAGAGATACAATAGTACTATCAGAATACAGTGACATAATAATACACTGGAGTGGTTCTGTGCCTGCAGTGTAATGAGGTAACAGCAGTAGTGTGCACACAGCTCTGGGTGTCAGTGGGCTGTGGGGTGTCACACAGAGAGAGATACAATAGTACTATCAGAGTACAGTGACATAATAATACACTGGAGTGGTGCTGTGCCTGCAGTGTAATGAGGTAACAGCAGTAGTGTGCACACAGCTCTGGGTGTCAGTGGGCTGTGGGGTGTCACACAGAGAGATACAATAGTACTATCAGAATACAGTGACATAATAATACACTGGAGTGGTGCTGTGCCTGCAGTGTAATGAGGTAACAGCAGTAGTGTGCACACAGCTCTGGGTGTCAGTGGGCTGTGGGGTGTCACACAGAGAGATACAATAGTACTATCAGATTACAGTGACATAATAATACACTGGAGTGGTGCTGTGCCTGCAGTGTAATGAGGTAACAGCAGTAGTGTGCACACAGCTCTGGGTGTCAGTGGGCTGTGGAGTGTCACACAGAGAGATACAATAGTACTATCAGATTACAGTGACATAATAATACACTGGAGTGGTGCTGTGCCTGCAGTGTAATGAGGTAACAGCAGTAGTGTGCATACAGCTCTGGGTGTCAGTGGGCTGTGGGGTGTCACACACAGAGAGATACAATAGTACTATCAGAATACAGTGACATAATAATGCACTGGAGTGGTTCTGTGCCTGCAGTGTAATGAGGTAACAGCAGTAGTGTGCACACAGCTCTGGGTGTCAGTGGGCTGTGGGGTGTCACACAGAGAGATACAATAGTACTATCAGAATACAGTGACATAATAATACACTGGAGTGGTTCTGTGCCTGCAGTGTAATGAGGTAACAGCAGTAGTGCGCACAGCTCTGGGTGTCAGTGGGCTGTGGGGTGTCTCACACAGAGAGATACAATAGTACTATCAGAATACAGTGACATAATAATGCACTGGAGTGGTTCTGTGCCTGCAGTGTAATGAGGTAACAGCAGTAGTGTGCACACAGCTCTGGGTGTCAGTGGGCTGTGGGGTGTCACACAGAGAGATACAATAGTACTATCAGAATACAGTGACATAATAATGCACTGGAGTGGTTCTGTGCCTGCAGTGTAATGAGGTAACAGCAGTAGTGTGCACACAGCTCTGGGTGTCAGTGGGCTGTGGAGTGTCGCACACAGAGAGATACAATAGTACTATCAGAATACAGTGACATAATAATACACTGGAGGGGTTCTGTGCCTGCAGTGTAATGAGGTAACAGCAGTAGTGTGCACACAGCTCTGGGTGTCAGTGGGCTGTGGGGTGTCACACAGAGAGATACAATAGTACTATCAGAATACAGTGACATAATAATACACTGGAGGGGTTCTGTGCCTGCAGTGTAATGAGGTAACAGCAGTAGTGTGCACAGCTCTGGGTGTCAGTGGGCTGTGGAGTGTCACACAGAGATACAATAGTACTATCAGAATACAGTGACATAATAATACACTGGAGTGGTACTGTGCCTGCAGTGTAATGAGGTAACAGCAGTAGTGTGCACACAGCTCTGGGTGTCAGTGGGCTGTGGGGTGTCACACAGAGAGATACAATAGTACTATCAGAATACAGTGACATAATAATACACTGGAGTGGTGCTGTGCCTGCAGTGTAATGAGGTAACAGCAGTAGTGTGCACACAGCTCTGGGTGTCAGTGGGCTGTGGGGTGTCACACAGAGAGATACAATAGTACTATCAGATTACAGTGACATAATAATACACTGGAGGGGTTCTGTGCCTGCAGTGTAATGAGGTAACAGCAGTAGTGTGCACAGCTCTGGGTGTCAGTGGGCTGTGGGGTGTCACACAGAGAGATACAATAGTACTATCAGAGTACAGTGACATAATAATACACTGGAGTGGTTCTGTGCCTGCAGTGTAATGAGATAACAGCAGTAGTGTGCACACAGCTCTGGGTGTCAGTGGGCTGTGGAGTGTCACACACAGAGATACAATAGTACTATCAGAGTACAGTGACATAATAATGCACTGGAGGGGTTCTGTGCCTGCAGTGTAATGAGGTAACAGCAGTAGTGTGCACACAGCTCTGGGTGTCAGTGGGCTGTGGAGTGTCACACAGAGAGATACAATAGTACTATCAGAATACAGTGACATAATAATACACTGGAGTGGTTCTGTGCCTGCAGTGTAATGAGGTAACAGCAGTAGTGTGCACAGCTCTGGGTGTCAGTGGGCTGTGGGGTGTCACACAGAGAGATACAATAGTACTATCAGAGTACAGTGACATAATAATACACTGGAGTGGTTCTGTGCCTGCAGTGTAATGAGGTAACAGCAGTAGTGTGCACACAGCTCTGGGTGTCAGTGGGCTGTGGAGTGTCACACAGAGAGATACAATAGTACTATCAGAATACAGTGACATAATAATACACTGGAGTGGTTCTGTGCCTGCAGTGTAATGAGGTAACAGCAGTAGTGTGCACACAGCTCTGGGTGTCAGTGGGCTGTGGGGTGTCACACAGAGAGATACAATAGTACTATCAGAATACAGTGACATAATAATACACTGGAGTGGTCCTGTACCTGCAGTGTTATGAGGTAACAGCAGTAGTGTGCACACAGCTCTGGGTGTCAGTGGGCTGTGGGGTGTCACACAGAGAGATACAATAGTACTATCAGAATACAGTGACATAATAATACACTGGAGTGGTTCTGTGCCTGCAGTGTAATGAGGTAACAGCAGTAGTGTGCACACAGCTCTGGGTGTCAGTGGGCTGTGGGGTGTCACACAGAGAGATACAATAGTACTATCAGAATACAGTGACATAATAATACACTGGAGTGGTTCTGTGCCTGCAGTGTAATGAGGTAACAGCAGTAGTGTGCACACAGCTCTGGGTGTCAGTGGGCTGTGGAGTGTCACACAGAGAGATACAATAGTACTATCAGAATACAGTGACATAATAATACACTGGAGTGGTTCTGTGCCTGCAGTGTAATGAGGTAACAGCAGTAGTGTGCACACAGCTCTGGGTGTCAGTGGGCTGTGGGGTGTCACACAGAGAGATACAATAGTACTATCAGAATACAGTGACATAATAATACACTGGAGTGGTCCTGTACCTGCAGTGTTATGAGGTAACAGCAGTAGTGTGCACACAGCTCTGGGTGTCAGTGGGCTGTGGGGTGTCACACAGAGAGATACAATAGTACTATCAGAATACAGTGACATAATAATACACTGGAGTGGTTCTGTGCCTGCAGTGTAATGAGGTAACAGCAGTAGTGTGCACACAGCTCTGGGTGTCAGTGGGCTGTGGGGTGTCACACAGAGAGATACAATAGTACTATCAGAATACAGTGACATAATAATACACTGGAGTGGTTCTGTGCCTGCAGTGTAATGAGGTAACAGCAGTAGTGTGCACACAGCTCTGGGTGTCAGTGGGCTGTGGGGTGTCACAGAGAGATACAATAGTACTATCAGATTACAGTGACATAATAATACACTGGAGTGGTCCTGTGCCTGCAGTGTAATGAGGTAACAGCAGTAGTGTGCACACAGCTCTGGGTGTCAGTGGGCTGTGGAGTGTCTCACACACAGAGAGATACAATAGTACTATCAGAATACAGTGACATAATAATGCACTGGAGGGGTGCTGTGCCTGCAGTGTAATGAGGTAACAGCAGTAGTGTGCACACAGCTCTGGGTGTCAGTGGGCTGTGGGGTGTCACACAGAGAGATACAATAGTACTATCAGAATACAGTGACATAATAATGCACTGGAGTGGTTCTGTGCCTGCAGTGTAATGAGGTAACAGCAGTAGTGTGCACACAGCTCTGGGTGTCAGTGGGCTGTGGGGTGTCACACAGAGAGATACAATAGTACTATCAGAGTACAGTGACATAATAATACACTGGAGTGGTTCTGTGCCTGCAGTGTAATGAGGTAACAGCAGTAGTGTGCACACAGCTCTGGGTGTCAGTGGGCTGTGGGGTGTCACACAGAGAGATACAATAGTACTATCAGAATACAGTGACATAATAATACACTGGAGTGGTTCTGTGCCTGCAGTGTAATGAGGTAACAGCAGTAGTGTGCACAGCTCTGGGTGTCAGTGGGCTGTGGGGTGTCTCACACAGAGATATACAATAGTACTATCAGAATACAGTGACATAATAATGCACTGGAGTGGTCCTGTGCCTGCAGTGTAATGAGGTAACAGCAGTAGTGTGCACAGCGCTGGGTGTCAGTGGGCTGTGGGGTGTCACACAGAGAGATGCAATAGTACTATCAGATTACAGTGACATAATAATACACTGGAGTGGTCCTGTGCCTGCAGTGTAATGAGGTAACAGCAGTAGTGTGCACACAGCTCTGGGTGTCAGTGGGCTGTAGAGTGTCTCACACAGAGAGATACAATAGTACTATCAGAATACAGTGACATAATAATACACTGGAGTGGTTCTGTGCCTGCAGTGTAATGAGGTAACAGCAGTAGTGTGCACAGCTCTGGGTGTCAGTGGGCTGTGGGGTGTCACACAGAGAGATACAATAGTACTATCAGAATACAGTGACATAATAATACACTGGAGGGGTTCTGTGCCTGCAGTGTAATGAGGTAACAGCAGTAGTGTGCACAGCTCTGGGTGTCAGTGGGCTGTGGGGTGTCACACAGAGAGATACAATAGTGCTATCAGAATACAGTGACATAATAATGCACTGGAGTGGTTCTGTGCCTGCAGTGTAATGAGGTAACAGCAGTAGTGTGCACACAGCTCTGGGGGTCAGTGGGCTGTGGGGTGTCACACAGAGAGATACAATAGTGCTATCAGAGTACAGTGACATAATAATACACTGGAGTGGTTCTGTGCCTGCAGTGTAATGAGGTAACAGCAGTAGTGTGCACACAGCTCTGGGTGTCAGTGGGCTGTGGGGTGTCACACAGAGATACAATAGTACTATCAGAATACAGTGACATAATAATACACTGGAGTGGTTCTGTGCCTGCAGTGTAATGAGGTAACAGCAGTAGTGTGCACACAGCTCTGGGTGTCAGTGGGCTGTGGGGTGTCACACAGAGAGATACAATAGTGCTATCAGAGTACAGTGACATAATAATACACTGGAGTGGTTCTGTGCCTGCAGTGTAATGAGGTAACAGCAGTAGTGTGCACAGCTCTGGGTGTCAGTGGGCTGTGGAATGTCACACAGAGAGATACAATAGTACTATCAGAATACAGTGACATAATAATACACTGGAGTGGTCCTGTGCCTGCAGTGTAATGAGGTAACAGCAGTAGTGTGCACACAGCTCTGGGTGTCAGTGGGCTGTGGGGTGTCACACAGAGAGATACAATAGTACTATCAGAATACAGTGACATAATAATGCACTGGAGTGGTTCTGTGCCTGCAGTGTAATGAGGTAACAGCAGTAGTGTGCACACAGCTCTGGGTGTCAGTGGGCTGTGGGGTGTCACACACAGAGAGATACAATAGTACTATCAGAGTACAGTGACATAATAATACACTGGAGTGGTTCTGTGCCTGCAGTGTAATGAGGTAACAGCAGTAGTGTGCACACAGCTCTGGGTGTCAGTGGGCTGTGGAGTGTCACACAGAGAGAGATACAATAGTGCTATCAGAGTACAGTGACATAATAATGCACTGGAGTGGTTCTGTGCCTGCAGTGTAATGAGGTAACAGCAGTAGTGTGCACACAGCTCTGGGTGTCAGTGGGCTGTGGGGTGTCACACAGAGAGATACAATAGTACTATCAGAATACAGTGACATAATAATGCACTGGAGTGGTTCTGTGCCTGCAGTGTAATGAGGTAACAGCAGTAGTGTGCACACAGCTCTGGGTGTCAGTGGGCTGTGGAGTGTCACACACAGAGAGATACAATAGTACTATCAGAGTACAGTGACATAATAATACACTGGAGTGGTTCTGTGCCTGCAGTGTAATGAGGTAACAGCAGTAGTGTGCACACAGCTCTGGGTGTCAGTGGGCTGTGGGGTGTCACACAGAGATACAATAGTACTATCAGAGTACAGTGACATAATAATACACTGGAGGGGTTCTGTGCCTGCAGTGTAATGAGGTAACAGCAGTAGTGTGCACACAGCTCTGGGTGTCAGTGGGCTGTGGGGTGTCACACAGAGAGATACAATAGTGCTATCAGAGTACAGTGACATAATAATACACTGGAGGGGTTCTGTGCCTGCAGTGTAATGAGGTAACAGCAGTAGTGTGCACAGCTCTGGGTGTCAGTGGGCTGTGGGGTGTCACACAGAGAGATACAATAGTACTATCAGAGTACAGTGACATAATAATACACTGGAGTGGTGCTGTGCCTGCAGTGTAATGAGGTAACAGCAGTAGTGTGCACACAGCTCTGGGTGTCAGTGGGCTGTGGAGTGTCACACAGAGAGATACAATAGTACTATCAGAATACAGTGACATAATAATACACTGGAGGGGTTCTGTGCCTGCAGTGTAATGAGGTAACAGCAGTAGTGTGCACACAGCTCTGGGTGTCAGTGGGCTGTGGGGTGTCACAGAGAGATACAATAGTACTATCAGAATACAGTGACATAATAATACTCTGGAGTGGTTCTGTGCCTGCAGTGTAATGAGGTAACAGCAGTAGTGTGCACAGCTCTGGGTGTCAGTGGGCTGTGGGGTGTCACACAGAGAGATACAATAGTGCTATCAGAATACAGTGACATAATAATGCACTGGAGTGGTTCTGTGCCTGCAGTGTAATGAGGTAACAGCAGTAGTGTGCACACAGCTCTGGGTGTCAGTGGGCTGTGGAGTGTCTCACACACAGAGAGATACAATAGTACTATCAGAGTACAGTGACATAATAATACACTGGAGGGGTTCTGTGCCTGCAGTGTAATGAGGTAACAGCAGTAGTGTGCACACAGCTCTGGGTGTCAGTGGGCTGTGGAGTGTCTCACACACAGAGAGATACAATAGTACTATCAGAGTACAGTGACATAATAATGCACTGGAGGGGTTCTGTGCCTGCAGTGTAATGAGGTAACAGCAGTAGTGTGCGCACAGCTCTGGGTGTCAGTGGGCTGTGGAGTGTCACACAGAGAGATACAATAGTACTATCAGAATACAGTGACATAATAATACACTGGAGTGGTTCTGTGCCTGCAGTGTAATGAGGTAACAGCAGTAGTGTGCACAGCTCTGGGTGTCAGTGGGCTGTGGGGTGTCACACAGAGAGATACAATAGTACTATCAGAATACAGTGACATAATAATGCACTGGAGTGGTTCTGTGCCTGCAGTGTAATGAGGTAACAGCAGTAGTGTGCACACAGCTCTGGGTGTCAGTGGGCTGTGGGGTGTCACACAGAGATACAATAGTACTATCAGAATACAGTGACATAATAATGCACTGGAGTGGTTCTGTGCCTGCAGTGTAATGAGGTAACAGCAGTAGTGTGCACACAGCTCTGGGTGTCAGTGGGCTGTGGGGTGTCACACACAGAGAGATACAATAGTACTATCAGAGTACAGTGACATAATAATACACTGGAGTGGTTCTGTGCCTGCAGTGTAATGAGGTAACAGCAGTAGTGTGCACACAGCTCTGGGTGTCAGTGGGCTGTGGGGTGTCACACAGAGAGATACAATAGTACTATCAGAGTACAGTGACATAATAATACACTGGAGTGGTTCTGTGCCTGCAGTGTAATGAGGTAACAGCAGTAGTGTGCACACAGCTCTGGGTGTCAGTGGGCTGTGGAGTGTCACACAGAGAGATACAATAGTACTATCAGAATACAGTGACATAATAATACACTGGAGTGGTTCTGTGCCTGCAGTGTAATGAGGTAACAGCAGTAGTGTGCACACAGCTCTGGGTGTCAGTGGGCTGTGGAGTGTCACACAGAGAGAGATACAATAGTGCTATCAGAGTACAGTGACATAATAATACACTGGAGTGGTTCTGTGTCTGCAGTGTAATGAGGTAACAGCAGTAGTGTGCACACAGCTCTGGGTGTCAGTGGGCTGTGGGGTGTCACACAGAGAGATACAATAGTACTATCAGAATACAGTGACATAATAATACACTGGAGTGGTTCTGTGCCTGCAGTGTAATGAGGTAACAGCAGTAGTGTGCACACAGCTCTGGGTGTCAGTGGGCTGTGGGGTGTCACACAGAGAGAGATACAATAGTACTATCAGAGTACAGTGACATAATAATACACTGGAGGGGTTCTGTGCCTGCAGTGTAATGAGGTAACAGCAGTAGTGTGCACACAGCTCTGGGTGTCAGTGGGCTGTGGGGTGTCACACAGAGAGATACAATAGTGCTATCAGAGTACAGTGACATAATAATACACTGGAGGGGTTCTGTGCCTGCAGTGTAATGAGGTAACAGCAGTAGTGTGCACACAGCTCTGGGTGTCAGTGGGCTGTGGGGTGTCACACAGAGAGATACAATAGTACTATCAGAATACAGTGATATAATAATACACTGGAGTGGTTCTGTGCCTGCAGTGTAATGAGGTAACAGCAGTAGTGTGCACACAGCTCTGGGTGTCAGTGGGCTGTGGGGTGTCACACAGAGAGATACAATAGTGCTATCAGAGTACAGTGACATAATAATACACTGGAGTGGTTCTGTGCCTGCAGTGTAATGAGGTAACAGCAGTAGTGTGCACACAGCTCTGGGTGTCAGTGGGCTGTGGAGTGTCACACACAGAGAGATACAATAGTACTATCAGAGTACAGTGACATAATAATACACTGGAGTGGTTCTGTGCCTGCAGTGTAATGAGGTAACAGCAGTAGTGTGCACACAGCTCTGGGTGTCAGTGGGCTGTGGGGTGTCACACACAGAGATACAATAGTACTATCAGAATACAGTGACATAATAATACACTGGGGTGGTTCTGTGCCTGCAGTGTAATGAGGTAACAGCAGTAGTGTGCACACAGCTCTGGGTGTCAGTGGGCTGTGGGGTGTCACACACAGAGATACAATAGTACTATCAGAATACAGTGACATAATAATACACTGGGGTGGTGCTGTGCCTGCAGTGTAATGAGGTAACAGCAGTAGTGTGCACACAGCTCTGGGGGTCAGTGGGCTGTGGGGTGTCACACAGAGAGATACAATAGTGCTATCAGAGTACAGTGACATAATAATACACTGGAGTGGTGCTGTGCCTGCAGTGTAATGAGGTAACAGCAGTAGTGTGCACACAGCTCTGGGGGTCAGTGGGCTGTGGGGTGTCACACACAGAGATGCAATAGTACTATCAGAATACAGTGACATAATAATACACTGGGGTGGTTCTGTGCCTGCAGTGTAATGAGGTAACAGCAGTAGTGTGCACACAGCTCTGGGTGTCAGTGGGCTGTGGGGTGTCACACACAGAGATACAATAGTACTATCAGAATACAGTGACATAATAATACACTGGGGTGGTGCTGTGCCTGCAGTGTAATGAGGTAACAGCAGTAGTGTGCACACAGCTCTGGGGGTCAGTGGGCTGTGGAGTGTCTCACAGAGAGATACAATAGTGCTATCAGAGTACAGTGACATAATAATACACTGGAGTGGTGCTGTGCCTGCAGTGTAATGAGGTAACAGCAGTAGTGTGCACACAGCTCTGGGTGTCAGTGGGCTGTGGGGTGTCACACACAGAGATGCAATAGTACTATCAGAATACAGTGACATAATAATACACTGGAGTGGTGCTGTGCCTGCAGTGTAATGAGGTAACAGCAGTAGTGTGCACACAGCTCTGGGGGTCAGTGGGCTGTGGGGTGTCACACAGAGAGATACAATAGTGCTATCAGAATACAGTGACATAATAATACACTGGAGTGGTTCTGTGCCTGCAGTGTAATGAGGTAACAGCAGTAGTGTGCACAGCTCTGGGTGTCAGTGGGCTGTGGGGTGTCTCACACACAGAGATACAATAGTACTATCAGAGTACAGTGACATAATAATACACTGGAGTGGTTCTGTGCCTGCAGTGTAATGAGGTAACAGCAGTAGTGTGCGCACAGCTCTGGGTGTCAGTGGGCTGTGGAGTGTCACACAGAGAGATACAATAGTACTATCAGAGTACAGTGACATAATAATACGCTGGAGTGGTTCTGTGCCTGCAGTGTAATGAGGTAACAGCAGTAGTGTGCACACAGCTCTGGGTGTCAGTGGGCTGTGGAGTGTCACACAGAGAGATACAATAGTACTATCAGAGTACAGTGACATAATAATACGCTGGAGTGGTTCTGTGCCTGCAGTGTAATGAGGTAACAGCAGTAGTGTGCACACAGCTCTGGGTGTCAGTGGGCTGTGGGGTGTCTCACAGAGAGATACAATAGTACTATCAGAGTACAGTGACATAATAATACGCTGGAGTGGTTCTGTGCCTGCAGTGTAATGAGGTAACAGCAGTAGTGTGCACACAGCTCTGGGTGTCAGTGGGCTGTGGAGTGTCACACAGAGAGATACAATAGTACTATCAGAGTACAGTGACATAATAATACGCTGGAGTGGTTCTGTGCCTGCAGTGTAATGAGGTAACAGCAGTAGTGTGCACACAGCTCTGGGTGTCAGTGGGCTGTGGGGTGTCTCACAGAGAGATACAATAGTACTATCAGAGTACAGTGACATAATAATACACTGGAGGGGTTCTGTGCCTGCAGTGTAATGAGGTAACAGCAGTAGTGTGCACACAGCTCTGGGTGTCAGTGGGCTGTGGGGTGTCACACAGAGAGATACAATAGTACTATCAGAGTACAGTGACATAATAATACACTGGAGTGGTTCTGTGCCTGCAGTGTAATGAGGTAACAGCAGTAGTGTGCGCACAGCTCTGGGTGTCAGTGGGCTGTGGGGTGTCACACAGAGAGATACAATAGTACTATCAGAGTACAGTGACATAATAATGCACTGGGGTGGTTCTGTGCCTGCAGTGTAATGAGGTAACAGCAGTAGTGTGCACACAGCTCTGGGTGTCAGTGGGCTGTGGGGTGTCTCACAGAGAGATACAATAGTACTATCAGAGTACAGTGACATAATAATACGCTGGAGTGGTTCTGTGCCTGCAGTGTAATGAGGTAACAGCAGTAGTGTGCACACAGCTCTGGGTGTCAGTGGGCTGAGGAGTGTCACACAGAGAGATACAATAGTACTATCAGAATACAGTGACATAATAATACACTGGAGGGGTTCTGTGCCTGCAGTGTAATGAGGTAACAGCAGTAGTGTGCACACAGCTCTGGGTGTCAGTGGGCTGTGGGGTGTCACACAGAGAGATACAATAGTACTATCAGAGTACAGTGACATAATAATACGCTGGAGTGGTTCTGTGCCTGCAGTGTAATGAGGTAACAGCAGTAGTGTGCACACAGCTCTGGGTGTCAGTGGGCTGTGGGGTGTCACACAGAGAGATACAATAGTACTATCAGAGTACAGTGACATAATAATACACTGGAGTGGTTCTGTGCCTGCAGTGTAATGAGGTAACAGCAGTAGTGTGCGCACAGCTCTGGGTGTCAGTGGGCTGTGGGGTGTCACACAGAGAGATACAATAGTACTATCAGAGTACAGTGACATAATAATGCACTGGGGTGGTTCTGTGCCTGCAGTGTAATGAGGTAACAGCAGTAGTGTGCACACAGCTCTGGGTGTCAGTGGGCTGTGGGGTGTCACACAGAGAGATACAATAGTACTATCAGAGTACAGTGACATAATAATGCACTGGAGGGGTTCTGTGCCTGCAGTGTAATGAGGTAACAGCAGTAGTGTGCACACAGCTCTGGGTGTCAGTGGGCTGTGGAGTGTCACACAGAGATACAATAGTACTATCAGAATACAGTGACATAATAATACACTGGAGTGGTCCTGTGCCTGCAGTGTAATGAGGTAACAGCAGTAGTGTGCACACAGCTCTGGGTGTCAGTGGGCTGTGGGGTGTCACACACAGAGATACAATAGTACTATCAGAATACAGTGACATAATAATACACTGGAGTGGTTCTGTGCCTGCAGTGTAATGAGGTAACAGCAGTAGTGTGCACACAGCTCTGGGGGTCAGTGGGCTGTGGGGTGTCACACAGAGAGATACAATAGTACTATCAGAGTACAGTGACATAATAATGCACTGGAGTGGTTCTGTGCCTGCAGTGTAATGAGGTAACAGCAGTAGTGTGCACACAGCTCTGAGTGTCAGTGGGCTGTGGAGTGTCTCACAGAGAGATACAATAGTGCTATCAGAGTACAGTGACATAATAATACACTGGAGTGGTGCTGTGCCTGCAGTGTAATGAGGTAACAGCAGTAGTGTGCACACAGCTCTGGGGGTCAGTGGGCTGTGGGGTGTCACACAGAGATACAATAGTACTATCAGAATACAGTGACATAATAATACACTGGAGTGGTTCTGTGCCTGCAGTGTAATGAGGTAACAGCAGTAGTGTGCACAGCTCTGGGTGTCAGTGGGCTGTGGAATGTCACACACAGAGAGATACAATAGTACTATCAGAGTACAGTGACATAATAATACACTGGAGTGGTTCTGTGCCTGCAGTGTAATGAGGTAACAGCAGTAGTGTGCACACAGCTCTGGGTGTCAGTGGGCTGTGGAGTGTCACACAGAGAGATACAATAGTACTATCAGAGTACAGTGACATCATAATGCACTGGAGTGGTTCTGTGCCTGCAGTGTAATGAGGTAGCAGCAGTAGTGTGCACACAGCTCTGGGTGTCAGTGGGCTGTGGAGTGTCACACAGAGAGATGCAATAGTACTATCAGAGTACAGTGACATAATAATACACTGGAGGGGTTCTGTGCCTGCAGTGTAATGTGGTAACAGCAGTAGTGTGCACACAGCTCTGGGTGTCAGTGGGCTGTGGAGTGTCACACAGAGAGATACAATAGTACTATCAGAGTACAGTGACATAATAATACACTGGAGGGGTTCTGTGCCTGCAGTGTAATGAGGTAACAGCAGTAGTGTGCACACAGCTCTGGGTGTCAGTGGGCTGTGGGGTGTCACACAGAGAGATACAATAGTACTATCAGAGTACAGTGATATAATAATACACTGGAGTGGTTCTGTGCCTGCAGTGTAATGAGGTAACAGCAGTAGTGTGCACACAGCTCTGGGTGTCAGTGGGCTGTGGAGTGTCACACACAGAGATACAATAGTACTATCAGAATACAGTGACATAATAATACACTGGAGTGGTTCTGTGCCTGCAGTGTAATGAGGTAACAGCAGTAGTGTGCACACAGCTCTGGGTGTCAGTGGGCTGTGGGGTGTCACACAGAGAGATACAATAGTACTATCAGAGTACAGTGATATAATAATACACTGGAGTGGTTCTGTGCCTGCAGTGTAATGAGGTAACAGCAGTAGTGTGCACACAGCTCTGGGTGTCAGTGGGCTGTGGAGTGTCACACACAGAGATACAATAGTACTATCAGAATACAGTGACATAATAATACACTGGAGTGGTTCTGTGCCTGCAGTGTAATGAGGTAACAGCAGTAGTGTGCACACAGCTCTGGGGGTCAGTGGGCTGTGGGGTGTCACACAGAGAGATACAATAGTACTATCAGAGTACAGTGACATAATAATGCACTGGAGTGGTTCTGTGCCTGCAGTGTAATGAGGTAACAGCAGTAGTGTGCACACAGCTCTGAGTGTCAGTGGGCTGTGGAGTGTCTCACAGAGAGATACAATAGTGCTATCAGAGTACAGTGACATAATAATACACTGGAGTGGTTCTGTGCCTGCAGTGTAATGAGGTAACAGCAGTAGTGTGCACACAGCTCTGGGGGTCAGTGGGCTGTGGAGTGTCACACAGAGAGATACAATAGTACTATCAGAGTACAGTGACATAATAATACGCTGGAGTGGTTCTGTGCCTGCAGTGTAATGAGGTAACAGCAGTAGTGTGCACACAGCTCTGGGTGTCAGTGGGCTGTGGGGTGTCACACAGAGATACAATAGTACTATCAGAGTACAGTGACATAATAATACACTGGAGTGGTTCTGTGTCTGCAGTGTAATGAGGTAACAGCAGTAGTGTGCACACAGCTCTGGGTGTCAGTGGGCTGTGGGGTGTCACACAGAGATACAATAGTACTATCAGAGTACAGTGACATAATAATACACTGGGGTGGTTCTGTGCCTGCAGTGTAATGAGGTAACAGCAGTAGTGTGCACAGCTCTGGGTGTCAGTGGGCTGTGGGGTCTCACACAGAGAGATACAATAGTACTATCAGAATACAGTGACATAATAATACACTGGAGTGGTGCTGTGCCTGCAGTGTAATGAGGTAACAGCAGTAGTGTGCACACAGCTCTGGGTGTCAGTGGGCTGTGGGGTGTCACACAGAGAGATACAATAGTACTATCAGAGTACAGTGACATAATAATGCACAGGAGTGGTTCTGTGCCTGCAGTGTAATGAGGTAACAGCAGTAGTGTGCACACAGCTCTGGGTGTCAGTGGGCTGTGGGGTGTCACACAGAGAGATACAATAGTACTATCAGAGTACAGTGACATAATAATACGCTGGAGTGGTTCTGTGCCTGCAGTGTAATGAGGTAACAGCAGTAGTGTGCACACAGCTCTGGGTGTCAGTGGGCTGTGGGGTGTCACACAGAGAGATACAATAGTACTATCAGAGTACAGTGACATAATAATACACTGGAGTGGTTCTGTGCCTGCAGTGTAATGAGGTAACAGCAGTAGTGTGCACACAGCTCTGGGTGTCAGTGGGCTGTGGGGTGTCACACAGAGAGATACAATAGTACTATCAGAGTACAGTGACATAATAATACACTGGAGTGGTGCTGTGCCTGCAGTGTAATGAGGTAACAGCAGTAGTGTGCACACAGCTCTGGGTGTCAGTGGGCTGTGGGGTGTCACACACACAGAGATGCAATAGTACTATCAGAGTACAGTGACATAATAATACACTGGAGTGGTTCTGTGCCTGCAGTGTAATGAGGTAACAGCAGTAGTGTGCACAGCTCTGGGTGTCAGTGGGCTGTGGAGTGTCACACAGAGAGATACAATAGTACTATCCAGAGCCGGGACAAGGTCCTCCAGCACCCAAGGCTGAGACACCAAAGTGCGCCCCTCCATCCCTGCCTCCCCAGCCGTTACACACTGATTGCTATTAGACTAAGAGGCGCCACAGGGCCCACAACCTCCCCAACACCTTAATATCTAGTTATCTGGCTTGCAGTCACTGCCATATATCCCCTTTTCTTATTTCTTTCTGCTTTAAACACAATTAGGAATGACAGCTGAATGAATTTTGCGCCCCCTCCTACACTGCGCCCTGAGGCTGGAGCCTCTCCAGCCTATGCCTCGGCCCGGCCCTGGTACTATCAGAATACAGTGACATAATAATACACTGGAGTGGTTCTGTGCCTGCAGTGTAATGAGGTAACAGCAGTAGTGTGCACAGCTCTGGGTGTCAGTGGGCTGTGGAGTGTCTCACACAGAGATACAATAGTACTATCAGAATACAGTGACATAATAATACACTGGAGTGGTTCTGTGCCTGCAGTGTAATGAGGTAACAGCAGTAGTGTGCACAGCTCTGGGTGTCAGTGGGCTGTGGGGTGTCACACAGAGATACAATAGTACTATCAGAATACAGTGACATAATAATACACTGGAGTGGTTCTGTGCCTGCAGTGTAATGAGGTAACAGCAGTAGTGTGCGCACAGCTCTGGGTGTCAGTGGGCTGTGGAGTGTCACACAGAGAGATACAATAGTACTATCAGAATACAGTGACATAATAATACACTGGAGTGGTTCTGTGCCTGCAGTGTAATGAGGTAACAGCAGTAGTGTGCACACAGCTCTGGGTGTCAGTGGGCTGTGGAGTGTCTCACACAGAGAGATACAATAGTACTATCAGAATACAGTGACATAATAATACGCTGGAGTGGTTCTGTGCCTGCAGTGTAATGAGGTAACAGCAGTAGTGTGCACACAGCTCTGGGTGTCAGTGGGCTGTGGGGTGTCACACAGAGATACAATAGTGCTATCAGAGTACAGTGACATAATAATGCACTGGAGTGGTTCTGTGCCTGCAGTGTAATGAGGTAACAGCAGTAGTGTGCACACAGCTCTGGGTGTCAGTGGGCTGTGGGGTGTCACACAGAGAGATACAATAGTACTATCAGAATACAGTGACATAATAATACACTGGAGGGGTTCTGTGCCTGCAGTGTAATGAGGTAACAGCAGTAGTGTGCACAGCTCTGGGGGTCAGTGGGCTGTGGGGTGTCACACAGAGAGATACAATAGTACTATCAGAATACAGTGACATAATAATGCACTGGAGGGGTTCTGTGCCTGCAGTGTAATGAGGTAACAGCAGTAGTGTGCACACAGCTCTGGGTGTCAGTGGGCTGTGGAGTGTCTCACAGAGAGATACAATAGTGCTATCAGAGTACAGTGACATAATAATGCACTGGAGGGGTTCTGTGCCTGCAGTGTAATGAGGTAACAGCAGTAGTGTGCACACAGCTCTGGGTGTCAGTGGGCTGTGGGGTGTCACACAGAGAGATACAATAGTGCTATCAGAGTACAGTGACATAATAATACACTGGGGTGGTTCTGTGCCTGTAATGTAATGAGGTAACAGCAGTAGTGTGCACACAGCTCTGGGTGTCAGTGGGCTGTGGAGTGTCACACACAGAGAGATGCAATAGTACTATCAGAATACAGTGACATAATAATACACTGGAGTGGTTCTGTGCCTGCAGTGTAATGAGGTAACAGCAGTAGTGTGCACACAGCTCTGGGTGTCAGTGGGCTGTGGAGTGTCACACACAGAGAGATGCAATAGTACTATCAGAATACAGTGACATAATAATACACTGGAGTGGTTCTGTGCCTGCAGTGTAATGAGGTAACAGCAGTAGTGTGCACACAGCTCTGGGTGTCAGTGGGCTGTGGAGAGTCACACAGAGAGATACAATAGTACTATCAGAATACAGGGACATAATAATACACTGGAGTGGTTCTGTGCCTGCAGTGTAATGAGGTAACAGCAGTAGTGTGCACACAGCTCTGGGGGTCAGTGGGCTGTGGGGTGTCACACAGAGAGATGCAATAGTACTATCAGAATACAGTGACATAATAATACACTGGAGTGGTTCTGTGCCTACAGTGTAATGAGGTAACAGCAGTAGTGTGCACACAGCTCTGGGTGTCAGTGGGCTGTGGGGTGTCACAGAGAGATACAATAGTACTATCAGAGTACAGTGACATAATAATACACTGGGGTGGTTCTGTGCCTGCAGTGTAATGAGGTAACAGCAGTAGTGTGCACACAGCTCTGGGGGTCAGTGGGCTGTGGGGTGTCACACAGAGAGATGCAATAGTACTATCAGAATACAGTGACATAATAATACACTGGAGTGGTTCTGTGCCTGCAGTGTAATGAGGTAACAGCAGTAGTGTGCACACAGCTCTGGGGGTCAGTGGGCTGTGGAGTGTCACACAGAGAGATACAATAGTACTATCAGAGTACAGTGACATAATAATACGCTGGAGTGGTTCTGTGCCTGCAGTGTAATGAGGTAACAGCAGTAGTGTGCACACAGCTCTGGGTGTCAGTGGGCTGTGGGGTGTCACACAGAGATACAATAGTACTATCAGAGTACAGTGACATAATAATACACTGGAGTGGTTCTGTGTCTGCAGTGTAATGAGGTAACAGCAGTAGTGTGCACACAGCTCTGGGTGTCAGTGGGCTGTGGGGTGTCACACAGAGATACAATAGTACTATCAGAGTACAGTGACATAATAATACACTGGGGTGGTTCTGTGCCTGCAGTGTAATGAGGTAACAGCAGTAGTGTGCACACAGCTCTGGGGGTCAGTGGGCTGTGGAGTGTCACACAGAGAGATACAATAGTACTATCAGAGTACAGTGACATAATAATACGCTGGAGTGGTTCTGTGCCTGCAGTGTAATGAGGTAACAGCAGTAGTGTGCACACAGCTCTGGGTGTCAGTGGGCTGTGGAGTGTCTCACAGAGAGATACAATAGTACTATCAGAGTACAGTGACATAATAATGCACAGGAGTGGTTCTGTGCCTGCAGTGTAATGAGGTAACAGCAGTAGTGTGCACACAGCTCTGGGTGTCAGTGGGCTGTGGGGTGTCTCACACAGAGAGATACAATAGTACTATCAGAGTACAGTGACATAATAATACGCTGGAGTGGTTCTGTGCCTGCAGTGTAATGAGGTAACAGCAGTAGTGTGCACACAGCTCTGGGTGTCAGTGGGCTGTGGGGTGTCACACAGAGATACAATAGTACTATCAGAATACAGTGACATAATAATACACTGGAGTGGTTCTGTGCCTGCAGTGTAATGAGGTAACAGCAGTAGTGTGCACACAGCTCTGGGTGTCAGTGGGCTGTGGGGTGTCACACAGAGAGATACAATAGTACTATCAGAGTACAGTGACATAATAATACACTGGAGTGGTTCTGTGCCTGCAGTGTAATGAGGTAACAGCAGTAGTGTGCACACAGCTCTGGGTGTCAGTGGGCTGTGGAGTGTCACACAGAGAGATACAATAGTACTATCAGAATACAGTGACATAATAATACGCTGGAGTGGTTCTGTGCCTGCAGTGTAATGAGGTAACAGCAGTAGTGTGCACACAGCTCTGGGTGTCAGTGGGCTGTGGGGTGTCACACAGAGATACAATAGTGCTATCAGAGTACAGTGACATAATAATGCACTGGAGTGGTTCTGTGCCTGCAGTGTAATGAGGTAACAGCAGTAGTGTGCACACAGCTCTGGGTGTCAGTGGGCTGTGGAGTGTCACACACAGAGATACAATAGTACTATCAGAATACAGTGACATAATAATACACTGGAGTGGTCCTGTGCCTGCAGTGTAATGAGGTAACAGCAGTAGTGTGCACACAGCTCTGGGTGTCAGTGGGCTGTGGGGTGTCACACAGAGAGATACAATAGTGCTATCAGAGTACAGTGACATAATAATACACTGGAGTGGTTCTGTGCCTGCAGTGTAATGAGGTAACAGCAGTAGTGTGCACAGCTCTGGGTGTCAGTGGGCTGTGGGGTGTCACACAGAGAGATACAATAGTACTATCAGAGTACAGTGACATAATAATACACTGGAGTGGTCCTGTGCCTGCAGTGTAATGAGGTAACAGCAGTAGTGTGCACACAGCTCTGGGTGTCAGTGGGCTGTGGGGTGTCACACACAGAGATACAATAGTGCTATCAGAATACAGTGACATAATAATGCACTGGAGTGGTCCTGTGCCTGCAGTGTAATGAGGTAACAGCAGTAGTGTGCACACAGCTCTGGGTGTCAGTGGGCTGTGGGGTGTCTCACACAGAGAGATACAATAGTACTATCAGAATACAGTGACATAATAATGCACTGGAGTGGTGCTGTGCCTGCAGTGTAATGAGGTAACAGCAGTAGTGTGCACACAGCTCTGGGTGTCAGTGGGCTGTGGAGTGTCACACAGAGAGATACAATAGTACTATCAGAGTACAGTGACATAATAATACACTGGAGTGGTTCTGTGCCTGCAGTGTAATGAGGTAACAGCAGTAGTGTGCACACAGCTCTGGGTGTCAGTGGGCTGTGGAGTGTCTCACAGAGAGATACAATAGTACTATCAGAGTACAGTGACATAATAATACACTGGAGGGGTTCTGTGCCTGCAGTGTAATGAGGTAACAGCAGTAGTGTGCACAGCTCTGGGTGTCAGTGGGCTGTGGGGTGTCACACAGAGAAATGCAATAGTACTATCAGAGTACAGTGACATAATAATACACTGGAGGGGTTCTGTGCCTGCAGTGTAATGAGGTAACAGCAGTAGTCTGCACACAGCTCTGGGTGTCAGTGGGCTGTGGGGTGTCACACACAGAGAGATACAATAGTACTATCAGAGTACAGTGACATAATAATACACTGGAGGGGTTCTGTGCCTGCAGTGTAATGAGGTAACAGCAGTAGTGTGCACACAGCTCTGGGGGTCAGTGGGCTGTGGGGTGTCACACAGAGAGATACAATAGTACTATCAGAGTACAGTGACATAATAATGCACTGGAGTGGTTCTGTGCCTGCAGTGTAATGAGGTAACAGCAGTAGTGTGCACAGCTCTGGGTGTCAGTGGGCTGTGGGGTGTCACACACAGAGATACAATAGTACTATCAGAATACAGTGACATAATAATACACTGGAGTGGTTCTGTGCCTGCAGTGTAATGAGGTAACAGGAGTAGTGTGCACACAGCTCTGGGTGTCAGTGGGCTGTGGAGTGTCACACAGAGAGAGATACAATAGTACTATCAGACTACAGTGACATAATAATGCACTGGAGGGGTTCTGTGCCTGCAGTGTAATGAGGTAACAGCAGTAGTGTGCACACAGCTCTGGGTGTCAGTGGGCTGTGGAGTGTCACACAGAGAGATACAATAGTACTATCAGAATACAGTGACATAATAATGCACTGGAGTGGTTCTGTGCCTGCAGTGTAATGAGGTAACAGCAGTAGTGTGCACACAGCTCTGGGTGTCAGTGGGCTGTGGAGTGTCTCACACAGAGAGATATAATAGTACTATCAGATTACAGTGACATAATAATACACTGGAGGGGTTCTGTGCCTGCAGTGTAATGAGGTAACAGCAGTAGTGTGCACAGCTCTGGGTGTCAGTGGGCTGTGGGGTGTCACACAGAGAAATGCAACAGTACTATCAGAATACAGTGACATAATAATACACTGGAGTGGTTCTGTGCCTGCAGTGTAATGAGGTAACAGCAGTAGTGTGCACACAGCTCTGGGTGTCAGTGGGCTGTGGGGTGTATCACACAGAGAAATGCAATAGTACTATCAGAGTACAGTGACATAATAATACACTGGAGTGGTTCTGTGCCTGCAGTGTAATGAGGTAACAGCAGTAGTGTGCACACAGCTCTGGGTGTCAGTGGGCTGTGGGGTGTCTCACACAGAGAGATACAATAGTACTATCAGAGTACAGTGACATAATAATACACTGGAGTGGTTCTGTGCCTGCAGTGTAATGAGGTAACAGCAGTAGTGTGCACACAGCTCTGGGTGTCAGTGGGCTGTGGGGTGTCACACACAGAGATACAATAGTACTATCAGAATACAGTGACATAATAATGCACTGGAGTGGTTCTGTGCCTGCAGTGTAATGAGGTAACAGCAGTAGTGTGCACACAGCTCTGGGTGTCAGTGGGCTGTGGGGTGTATCACACAGAGAAATGCAATAGTACTATCAGAGTACAGTGACATAATAATACACTGGAGTGGTTTTGTGCCTGCAGTGTAATGAGGTAACAGCAGTAGTGTGCACACAGCTCTGGGTGTCAGTGGGCTGTGGGGTGTCTCACACAGAGAGATACAATAGTACTATCAGAGTACAGTGACATAATAATACACTGGAGTGGTTCTGTGCCTGCAGTGTAATGAGGTAACAGCAGTAGTGTGCACACAGCTCTGGGTGTCAGTGGGCTGTGGGGTGTCACACACAGAGATACAATAGTACTATCAGAATACAGTGACATAATAATGCACTGGAGTGGTTCTGTGCCTGCAGTGTAATGAGGTAACAGCAGTAGTGTGCACACAGCTCTGGGTGTCAGTGGGCTGTGGGGTGTCACACAGAGAGATACAATAGTACTATCAGAATACAGTGACATAATAATACACTGGAGTGGTTCTGTGCCTGCAGTGTAATGAGGTAACAGCAGTAGTGTGCACACAGCTCTGGGTGTCAGTGGGCTGTGGAGTGTCACACAGAGAGATACAATAGTACTATCAGAGTACAGTGACATAATAATACACTGGAGGGGTTCTGTGCCTGCAGTGTAATGAGGTAACAGCAGTAGTGTGCACAGCTCTGGGTGTCAGTGGGCTGTGGGGTGTCACACAGAGAGATACAATAGTACTATCAGAATACAGTGACATAATAATACACTGGAGTGGTTCTGTGCCTGCAGTGTAATGAGGTAACAGCAGTAGTGTGCACACAGCTCTGGGTGTCAGTGGGCTGTGGAGTGTCACACAGAGAGAGATACAATAGTACTATCAGATTACAGTGACATAATAATACACTGGAGTGGTTCTGTACCTGCAGTGTAATGAGGTAACAGCAGTAGTGTGCACACAGCTCTGGGTGTCAGTGGGCTGTGGGGTGTCACACACAGAGAGATACAATAGTACTATCAGAGTACAGTGACATAATAATACACTGGAGTGGTTCTGTGCCTGCAGTGTAATGAGGTAACAGCAGTAGTGTGCACACAGCTCTGGGTGTCAGTGGGCTGTGGGGTGTCACACAGAGAGATACAATAGTACTATCAGAATACAGTGACATAATAATACAGTGGAGTGGTGCTGTGCCTGCAGTGTAATGAGGTAACAGCAGTAGTGTGCACACAGCTCTGGGTGTCAGTGGGCTGTGGGGTGTCACACAGAGAGATACAATAGTACTATCAGAATACAGTGACATAATAATACAGTGGAGTGGTGCTGTGCCTGCAGTGTAATGAGGTAACAGCAGTAGTGTGCACAGCTCTGGGTGTCAGTGGGCTGTGGGGTGTCACACACAGAGAGATACAATAGTACTATCAGAGTACAGTGACATAATAATACACTGGAGTGGTTCTGTGCCTGCAGTGTAATGAGGTAACAGCAGTAGTGTGCACAGCTCTGGGTGTCAGTGGGCTGTGGGGTGTCACACACAGAGATACAATAGTACTATCAGAATACAGTGACATAATAATACAGTGGAGTGGTGCTGTGCCTGCAGTGTAATGAGGTAACAGAAGTAGTGTGCACACAGCTCTGGGTGTCAGTGGGCTGTGCAGTGTCACACAGAGAGATACAATAGTACTATCAGAATACAGTGACATAATAATACACTGGAGTGGTTCTGTGCCTGCAGTGTAATGAGGTAACAGCAGTAGTGTGCACACAGCTCTGGGTGTCAGTGGGCTGTGGAGTGTCACACAGAGAGATACAATAGTACTATCAGAATACAGTGACATAATAATACACTGGAGTGGTTCTGTGCCTGCAGTGTAATGAGGTAACAGCAGTAGTGTGCACACAGCTCTGGGTGTCAGTGGGCTGTGGAGTGTCACACAGAGAGATACAATAGTACTATCAGAGTACAGTGACATAATAATACACTGGAGTGGTTCTGTGCCTGCAGTATAATGAGGTAACAGCAGTACTGTGCACAGCTCTGGGTGTCAGTGGGCTGTGGAGTGTCACACAGAGAGATACAATAGTACTATCAGAATACAGTGACATAATAATACACTGGAGTGGTTCTGTGCCTGCAGTGTAATGAGGTAACAGCAGTAGTGTGCACACAGCTCTGGGTGTCAGTGGGCTGTGGGGTGTCACACAGAGAGATACAATAGTACTATCAGAGTACAGTGACATAATAATACACTGGAGTGGTTCTGTGCCTGCAGTGTAATGAGGTAACAGCAGTAGTGTGCACAGCTCTGGGTGTCAGTGGGCTGTGGGGTGTCACACACAGAGAGATGCAATAGTACTATCAGAGTACAGTGACATAATAATACACTGGAGTGGTTCTGTGCCTGCAGTGTAATGAGGTAACAGCAGTAGTGTGCACACAGCTCTGGGTGTCAGTGGGCTGTGGAGTGTCTCACACAGAGAGATACAATAGTACTATCAGAGTACAGTGACATAATAATACACTGGAGTGGTTCTGTGCCTGCAGTGTAATGAGGTAACAGCAGTAGTGTGCACACAGCTCTGGGTGTCAGTGGGCTGTGGGGTGTCACACACAGAGAGATACAATAGTGCTATCAGAATACAGTGACATAATAATACACTGGAGTGGTCCTGTGCCTGCAGTGTAATGAGGTAACAGCAGTAGTGTGCACACAGCTCTGGGTGTCAGTGGGCTGTGGAGTGTCTCACACAGAGAGATACAATAGTGCTATCAGAATACAGTGACATAATAATACACTGGAGTGGTTCTGTGCCTGCAGTGTAATGAGGTAACAGCAGTAGTGTGCACACAGCTCTGGGTGTCAGTGGGCTGTGGAGTGTCTCACACACAGAGAGATACAATAGTACTATCAGAATACAGTGACATAATAATGCACTGGAGGGGTTCTGTGCCTGCAGTGTAATGAGGTAACAGCAGTAGTGTGCACACAGCTCTGGGTGTCAGTGGGCTGTGGAGTGTCACACAGAGATACAATAGTACTATCAGAATACAGTGACATAATAATGCACTGGAGTGGTCCTGTGCCTGCAGTGTAATGAGGTAACAGCAGTAGTGTGCACACAGCTCTGGGTGTCAGTGGGCTGTGGGGTGTCACACAGAGAGATACAATAGTACTATCAGAATACAGTGACATAATAATACACTGGAGTGGTGCTGTGCCTGCAGTGTAATGAGGTAACAGCAGTAGTGTGCACACAGCTCTGGGTGTCAGTGGGCTGTGGAGTGTCACACAGAGAGATACAATAGTACTATCAGAGTACAGTGACATAATAATGCACTGGAGTGGTTCTGTGCCTGCAGTGTAATGAGGTAACAGCAGTAGTCTGCACACAGCTCTGGGGGTCAGTGGGCTGTGGTGTCTCACACAGAGAGATACAATAGTACTATCAGAATACAGTGACATAATAATGCACTGGGGTGGTTCTGTGCCTGCAGTGTAATGAGGCAGCAGCAGTAGTGTGCACACAGCTCTGGGTGTCAGTGGGCTGTGGGGTGTCACACACAGAGAAATGCAATAGTACTATCAGAATACAGTGACATAATAATGCACTGGAGTGGTTCTGTGCCTGCAGTGTAATGAGGTAACAGCAGTAGTGTGCACACAGCTCTGGGTGTCAGTGGGCTGTGGGGTGTCACACAGAGAGATACAATAGTACTATCAGAGTACAGTGACATAATAATACACTGGAGTGGTTCTGTGCCTGCAGTGTAATGAGGTAACAGCAGTAGTGTGCACACAGCTCTGGGTGTCAGTGGGCTGTGGGGTGTCACACAGAGAGATACAATAGTACTATCAGAGTACAGTGACATAATAATACACTGGAGGGGTTCTGTGCCTGCAGTGTAATGAGGTAACAGCAGTAGTGTGCACACAGCTCTGGGTGTCAGTGGGCTGTGGAGTGTCACACAGAGAGATACAATAGTACTATCAGAGTACAGTGACATAATAATGCACTGGAGTGGTCCTGTGCCTGCAGTGTAATGAGGTAACAGCAGTAGTGTGCACACAGCTCTGGGTGTCAGTGGGCTGTGGGGTGTCACACAGAGAGATACAATAGTACTATCAGAGTACAGTGACATAATAATACACTGGAGGGGTTCTGTGCCTGCAGTGTAATGAGGTAACAGCAGTAGTGTGCACAGCTCTGGGTGTCAGTGGGCTGTGGGGTGTCACACAGAGAGATACAATAGTACTATCAGAGTACAGTGACATAATAATACACTGGAGTGGTTCTGTGCCTGCAGTGTAATGAGGTAACAGCAGTAGTGTGCACACAGCTCTGGGTGTCAGTGGGCTGTGGGGTGTCACACAGAGAGATACAATAGTACTATCAGAATACAGTGACATAATAATACACTGGAGGGGTTCTGTGCCTGCAGTGTAATGAGGTAACAGCAGTAGTGTGCACACAGCTCTGGGTGTCAGTGGGCTGTGGGGTGTCACACAGAGAGATACAATAGTACTATCAGAATACAGTGACATAATAATGCACTGGGGTGGTTCTGTGCCTGCAGTGTAATGAGGTAACAGCAGTAGTGTGCACAGCTCTGGGTGTCAGTGGGCTGTGGGGTGTCACACAGAGAGATACAATAGTACTATCAGAGTACAGTGACATAATAATACACTGGAGTGGTTCTGTGCCTGCAGTGTAATGAGGTTACAGCAGTAGTGTGCACACAGCTCTGGGTGTCAGTGGGCTGTGGGGTGTCTCACACAGAGAGATACAATAGTACTATCAGAGTACAGTGACATAATAATACACTGGAGTGGCTCTGTGCCTGCAGTGTAATGAGGTAACAGCAGTAGTGTGCACAGCTCTGGGTGTCAGTGGGCTGTGGGGTGTCACACAGAGAGATACAATAGTACTATCAGAGTACAGTGACATAATAATACACTGGAGTGGTGCTGTGCCTGCAGTGTAATGAGGTTACAGCAGTAGTGTGCACACAGCTCTGGGTGTCAGTGGGCTGTGGGGTGTCTCACACAGAGAGATACAATAGTACTATCAGAGTACAGTGACATAATAATACACTGGAGTGGCTCTGTGCCTGCAGTGTAATGAGGTAACAGCAGTAGTGTGCACAGCTCTGGGTGTCAGTGGGCTGTGGGGTGTCACACAGAGAGATACAATAGTACTATCAGAATACAGTGACATAATAATGCACTGGAGTGGTGCTGTGCCTGCAGTGTAATGAGGTAACAGCAGTAGTGTGCACAGCTCTGGGTGTCAGTGGGCTGTGGGGTGTCACACAGAGAGATACAATAGTACTATCAGAATACAGTGACATAATAATACACTGGAGTGGTTCTGTGCCTGCAGTGTAATGAGGTAACAGCAGTAGTGTGCACAGCTCTGGGTGTCAGTGGGCTGTGGAGTGTCTCACACAGAGAGATACAATAGTACTATCAGAATACAGTGACATAATAATACACTGGAGGGGTTCTGTGCCTGCAGTGTAATGAGGTAACAGCAGTAGTGTGCACAGCTCTGGGTGTCAGTGGGCTGTGGGGTGTCACACAGAGAAATGCAATAGTACTATCAGAATACAGTGACATAATAATACACTGGAGTGGTTCTGTGCCTGCAGTGTAATGAGGTAACAGCAGTAGTGTGCACACAGCTCTGGGTGTCAGTGGGCTGTGGGGTGTCACACAGAGAGATACAATAGTACTATCAGAGTACAGTGACATAATAATACACTGGAGTGGTGCTGTGCCTGCAGTGTAATGAGGTAACAGCAGTAGTGTGCACACAGCTCTGGGTGTCAGTGGGCTGTGGAGTGCCTCACACAGAGAGATACAATAGTACTATCAGAATACAGGGACATAATAATACACTGGAGTGGATCTGTGCCTGCAGTGTAATGAGGTAACAGCAGTAGTGTGCACACAGCTCTGGGTGTCAGTGGGCTGTGGGGTGTCACACAGAGAGATACAATAGTACTATCAGAGTACAGTGACATAATAATGCACTGGAGGGGTTCTGTGCCTGCAGTGTAATGAGGTAACAGCAGTAGTGTGCACACAGCTCTGGGTGTCAGTGGGCTGTGGAGTGTCACACAGAGAGATACAATAGTACTATCAGAATACAGTGACATAATAATACACTGGAGTGGTTCTGTGCCTGCAGTGTAATGAGGTAACAGCAGTAGTGTGCACACAGCTCTGGGTGTCAGTGGGCTGTGGAGTGTCACACAGAGAGATGCAATAGTGCTATCAGAATACAGTGACATAATAATACACTGGAGTGGTTCTGTGCCTGCAGTGTAATGAGGTAACAGCAGTAGTGTGCACACAGCTCTGGGTGTCAGTGGGCTGTGGGGTGTCACACAGAGAGATACAATAGTACTATCAGATTACAGTGACATAATAATACACTGGAGTGGTTCTGTGCCTGCAGTGTAATGAGGTAACAGCAGTAGTGTGCACACAGCTCTGGGTGTCAGTGGGCTGTGGGGTGTCACACAGAGAGATACAATAGTACTATCAGAATACAGTGACATAATAATACACTGGAGTGGTTCTGTGCCTGCAGTGTAATGAGGTAACAGCAGTAGTGTGCACACAGCTCTGGGTGTCAGTGGGCTGTGGAGTGTCACACAGAGAGAGATACAATAGTACTATCAGATTACAGTGACATAATAATACACTGGAGTGGTTCTGTGCCTGCAGTGTAATGAGGTAACAGCAGTAGTGTGCACACAGCTCTGGGTGTCAGTGGGCTGTGGGGTGTCACACAGAGAGATACAATAGTACTATCAGAATACAGTGACATAATAATACACTGGAGTGGTGCTGTGCCTGCAGTGTAATGAGGTAACAGCAGTAGTGTGCAAAGCTCTGGGTGTCAGTGGGCTGTGGGGTGTCACACAGAGAGATACAATAGTACTATCAGAATACAGTGATATAATAATGCACTGGAGTGGTTCTGTGCCTGCAGTGTAATGAGGTAACAGCAGTAGTGTGCACACAGCTCTGGGTGTCAGTGGGCTGTGGGGTCTCACACAGAGAGATACAATAGTACTATCAGAGTACAGTGACATAATAATGCACTGGAGTGGTTCTGTGCCTGCAGTGTAATGAGGTAACAGCAGTAGTGTGCGCACAGCTCTGGGTGTCAGTGGGCTGTGGGGTGTCACACACACAGAGATACAATAGTACTATCAGAGTACAGTGACATAATAATGCACTGGAGTGGTTCTGTGCCTGCAGTGTAATGAGGTAACAGCAGTAGTGTGCACACAGCTCTGGGTGTCAGTGGGCTGTGGAGTGTCACACAGAGAGATGCAATAGTACTATCAGAGTACAGTGACATAATAATACACTGGAGTGGTTCTGTGCCTGCAGTGTAATGAGGTAACAGGAGTAGTGTGCACACAGCTCTGGGTGTCAGTGGGCTGTGGAGTGTCACACAGAGAGATGCAATAGTACTATCAGAGTACAGTGACATAATAATGCACTGGAGTGGTCCTGTGCCTGCAGTGTAATGAGGTAACAGCAGTAGTGTGCACAGCTCTGGGTGTCAGTGGGCTGTGGGGTGTCACACAGAGAGATACAATAGTACTATCAGAGTACAGTGACATAATAATACACTGGAGGGGTTCTGTGCCTGCAGTGTAATGAGGTAACAGCAGTAGTGTGCACACAGCTCTGGGGGTCAGTGGGCTGTGGGGTGTCACACAGAGAGATACAATAGTACTATCAGAGTACAGTTACATAATAATGCACTGGAGTGGTACTGTGCCTGCAGTGTAATGAGGTAACAGCAGTAGTGTGCACACAGCTCTGGGTGTCAGTGGGCTGTGGAGTGTCACACAGAGAGATGCAATAGTACTATCAGAGTACAGTGACATAATAATACACTGGAGTGGTTCTGTGCCTGCAGTGTAATGAGGTAACAGGAGTAGTGTGCACACAGCTCTGGGTGTCAGTGGGCTGTGGAGTGTCACACAGAGAGATGCAATAGTACTATCAGAGTACAGTGACATAATAATACACTGGAGTGGTCCTGTGCCTGCAGTGTAATGAGGTAACAGCAGTAGTGTGCACACAGCTCTGGGGGTCAGTGGGCTGTGGAGTGTCACACAGAGAGATACAATAGTACTATCAGAGTACAGTGACATAATAATACACTGGAGTGGTCCTGTGCCTGCAGTGTAATGAGGTAACAGCAGTAGTGTGCACAGCTCTGGGTGTCAGTGGGCTGTGGGGTGTCACACAGAGAGATACAATAGTACTATCAGAATACAGTGACATAATAATACACTGGAGTGGTGCTGTGCCTGCAGTGTAATGAGGTAACAGCAGTAGTGTGCACACAGCTCTGGGTGTCAGTGGGCTGTGGGGTGTCACACAGAGATACAATAGTACTATCAGAATACAGTGACATAATAATACACTGGAGTGGTTCTGTGCCTGCAGTGTAATGAGGTAACAGCAGTAGTGTGCACAGCTCTGGGTGTCAGTGGGCTGTGGGGTGTCACACAGAGAGATACAATAGTGCTATCAGAATACAGTGACATAATAATACACTGGAGTGGTTCTGTGCCTGCAGTGTAATGAGGTAACAGCAGTAGTGTGCACACAGCTCTGGGTGTCAGTGGGCTGTGGGGTGTCACACAGAGATACAATAGTACTATCAGAATACAGTGACATAATAATACACTGGAGTGGTTCTGTGTCTGCAGTGTAATGAGGTAACAGCAGTAGTGTGCACAGCTCTGGGTGTCAGTGGGCTGTGGGTGTCACACAGAGAGATACAATAGTACTATCAGAGTACAGTGACATAATAATACACTGGAGGGGTTCTGTGCCTGCAGTGTAATGAGGTAACAGCAGTAGTGTGCACAGCTCTGGGTGTCAGTGGGCTGTGGAGTGTCACACAGAGAGATACAATAGTACTATCAGAATACAGTGACATAATAATACACTGGAGTGGTTCTGTGCCTGCAGTGTAATGAGGTAACAGCAGTAGTGTGCACACAGCTCTGGGTGTCAGTGGGCTGTGGGGTGTCACACAGAGAGATACAATAGTACTATCAGAATACAGTGACATAATAATACACTGGAGTGGTTCTGTGCCTGCAGTGTAATGAGGTAACAGCAGTAGTGTGCACACAGCTCTGGGTGTCAGTGGGCTGTGGGGTGTCACACAGAGAGATACAATAGTACTATCAGAGTACAGTGACATAATAATACACTGGAGTGGTTCTGTGCCTGCAGTGTAATGAGGTAACAGCAGTAGTGTGCACAGCTCTGGGTGTCAGTGGGCTGTGGGGTGTCACACAGAGAGATACAATAGTACTATCAGAGTACAGTGACATAATAATACACTGGAGTGGTCCTGTGCCTGCAGTGTAATGAGGTAACAGCAGTAGTGTGCACAGCTCTGGGTGTCAGTGGGCTGTGGGGTGTCACACAGAGAGATACAATAGTACTATCAGAATACAGTGACATAATAATACACTGGAGTGGTGCTGTGCCTGCAGTGTAATGAGGTAACAGCAGTAGTGTGCACACAGCTCTGGGTGTCAGTGGGCTGTGGGGTGTCACACAGAGATACAATAGTACTATCAGAATACAGTGACATAATAATACACTGGAGTGGTTCTGTGCCTGCAGTGTAATGAGGTAACAGCAGTAGTGTGCACAGCTCTGGGTGTCAGTGGGCTGTGGGGTGTCACACAGAGAGATACAATAGTGCTATCAGAATACAGTGACATAATAATACACTGGAGTGGTTCTGTGCCTGCAGTGTAATGAGGTAACAGCAGTAGTGTGCACACAGCTCTGGGTGTCAGTGGGCTGTGGGGTGTCACACAGAGATACAATAGTACTATCAGAATACAGTGACATAATAATACACTGGAGTGGTTCTGTGTCTGCAGTGTAATGAGGTAACAGCAGTAGTGTGCACAGCTCTGGGTGTCAGTGGGCTGTGGGTGTCACACAGAGAGATACAATAGTACTATCAGAGTACAGTGACATAATAATACACTGGAGGGGTTCTGTGCCTGCAGTGTAATGAGGTAACAGCAGTAGTGTGCACAGCTCTGGGTGTCAGTGGGCTGTGGAGTGTCACACAGAGAGATACAATAGTACTATCAGAATACAGTGACATAATAATACACTGGAGTGGTTCTGTGCCTGCAGTGTAATGAGGTAACAGCAGTAGTGTGCACACAGCTCTGGGTGTCAGTGGGCTGTGGGGTGTCACACAGAGAGATACAATAGTACTATCAGAATACAGTGACATAATAATACACTGGAGTGGTTCTGTGCCTGCAGTGTAATGAGGTAACAGCAGTAGTGTGCACACAGCTCTGGGTGTCAGTGGGCTGTGGGGTGTCACACAGAGAGATACAATAGTACTATCAGATTACAGTGACATAATAATACACTGGAGTGGTTCTGTGCCTGCAGTGTAATGAGGTAACAGCAGTAGTGTGCACACAGCTCTGGGTGTCAGTGGGCTGTGGGGTGTCACACAGAGAGATACAATAGTACTATCAGAATACAGTGACATAATAATACACTGGAGTGGTTCTGTGCCTGCAGTGTAATGAGGTAACAGCAGTAGTGTGCACACAGCTCTGGGTGTCAGTGGGCTGTGGAATGTCACACAGAGAGATACAATAGTACTATCAGAATACAGTGACATAATAATACACTGGAGTGGTTCTGTGCCTGCAGTGTAATGAGGTAACAGCAGTAGTGTGCACACAGCTCTGGGTGTCAGTGGGCTGTGGGGTGTCACACACACAGAGATACAATAGTACTATCAGAGTACAGTGACATAATAATGCACTGGAGTGGTTCTGTGCCTGCAGTGTAATGAGGTAACAGCAGTAGTGTGCACACAGCTCTGGGTGTCAGTGGGCTGTGGGGTGTCACACAGAGAGATACAATAGTACTATCAGAATACAGTGACATAATAATACACTGGAGGGGTTCTGTGCCTGCAGTGTAATGAGGTAACAGCAGTAGTGTGCACAGCTCTGGGTGTCAGTGGGCTGTGGAGTGTCACACAGAGAGATACAATAGTACTATCAGAATACAGTGACATAATAATGCACTGGAGTGGTACTGTGCCTGCAGTGTAATGAGGTAACAGCAGTAGTGTGCACAGCTCTGGGTGTCAGTGGGCTGTGGGGTGTCACACAGAGAGATACAATAGTACTATCAGAATACAGTGACATAATAATACACTGGAGTGGTTCTGTGCCTGCAGTGTAATGAGGTAACAGCAGTAGTGTGCACACAGCTCTGGGTGTCAGTGGGCTGTGGAATGTCACACAGAGAGATACAATAGTACTATCAGAATACAGTGACATAATAATACACTGGAGTGGTTCTGTGCCTGCAGTGTAATGAGGTAACAGCAGTAGTGTGCACACAGCTCTGGGTGTCAGTGGGCTGTGGGGTGTCACACAGAGAGATACAATAGTACTACTATCAGAGTACAGTGACATAATAATACACTGGAGTGGTTCTGTGCCTGCAGTGTAATGAGGTAACAGCAGTAGTGTGCACAGCTCTGGGTGTCAGTGGGCTGTGGAGTGTCACACAGAGAGATACAATAGTACTATCAGAATACAGTGACATAATAATGCACTGGAGTGGTACTGTGCCTGCAGTGTAATGAGGTAACAGCAGTAGTGTGCACAGCTCTGGGTGTCAGTGGGCTGTGGGGTGTCACACAGAGAGATACAATAGTACTATCAGAATACAGTGACATAATAATGCACTGGAGTGGTTCTGTGCCTGCAGTGTAATGAGGTAACAGCAGTAGTGTGCACAGCTCTGGGTGTCAGTGGGCTGTGGGGTGTCACACAGAGAGATACAATAGTACTATCAGAATACAGTGACATAATAATACACTGGAGTGGTTCTGTGCCTGCAGTGTAATGAGGTAACAGCAGTAGTGTGCACACAGCTCTGGGTGTCAGTGGGCTGTGGAGTGTCACACAGAGAGATACAATAGTACTATCAGAATACAGTGACATAATAATACACTGGAGTGGTCCTGTGCCTGCAGTGTAATGAGGTAACAGCAGTAGTGTGCACACAGCTCTGGGTGTCAGTGGGCTGTGGGGTGTCACACAGAGAGATACAATAGTACTATCAGAGTACAGTGACATAATAATGCAGTGGAGGGGTTCTGTGCCTGCAGTGTAATGAGGTAACAGCAGTAGTGTGCACACAGCTCTGGGTGTCAGTGGGCTGTGGGGTGTCACACAGAGAGATACAATAGTGCTATCAGAATACAGTGACATAATAATGCACTGGAGGGGTTCTGTGCCTGCAGTGTAATGAGGTAACAGCAGTAGTGTGCACAGCTCTGGGTGTCAGTGGGCTGTGGAGTGTCTCACACACAGAGAGATACAATAGTACTATCAGAATACAGTGACATAATAATGCACTGGAGGGGTGCTGTGCCTGCAGTGTAATGAGGTAACAGCAGTAGTGTGCACACAGCTCTGGGTGTCAGTGGGCTGTGGGGTGTCACACAGAGAGATACAATAGTACTATCAGAATACAGTGACATAATAATGCACTGGAGTGGTTCTGTGCCTGCAGTGTAATGAGGTAACAGCAGTAGTGTGCACACAGCTCTGGGTGTCAGTGGGCTGTGGGGTGTCACACAGAGAGATACAATAGTACTATCAGAATACAGTGACATAATAATACACTGGAGTGGTTCTGTGCCTGCAGTGTAATGAGGTAACAGCAGTAGTGTGCACACAGCTCTGGGTGTCAGTGGGCTGTGGAGTGTCACACAGAGAGATACAATAGTACTATCAGAATACAGTGACATAATAATGCACTGGAGTGGTACTGTGCCTGCAGTGTAATGAGGTAACAGCAGTAGTGTGCACAGCTCTGGGTGTCAGTGGGCTGTGGGGTGTCACACAGAGAGATACAATAGTACTATCAGAATACAGTGACATAATAATACACTGGAGTGGTTCTGTGCCTGCAGTGTAATGAGGTAACAGCAGTAGTGTGCACACAGCTCTGGGTGTCAGTGGGCTGTGGAGTGTCACACAGAGAGATACAATAGTACTATCAGAATACAGTGACATAATAATACACTGGAGTGGTCCTGTGCCTGCAGTGTAATGAGGTAACAGCAGTAGTGTGCACACAGCTCTGGGTGTCAGTGGGCTGTGGGGTGTCACACAGAGAGATACAATAGTACTATCAGAGTACAGTGACATAATAATGCAGTGGAGGGGTTCTGTGCCTGCAGTGTAATGAGGTAACAGCAGTAGTGTGCACACAGCTCTGGGTGTCAGTGGGCTGTGGGGTGTCACACAGAGAGATACAATAGTGCTATCAGAATACAGTGACATAATAATACACTGGAGGGGTTCTGTGCCTGCAGTGTAATGAGGTAACAGCAGTAGTGTGCACAGCTCTGGGTGTCAGTGGGCTGTGGAGTGTCTCACACACAGAGAGATACAATAGTACTATCAGAATACAGTGACATAATAATGCACTGGAGGGGTGCTGTGCCTGCAGTGTAATGAGGTAACAGCAGTAGTGTGCACACAGCTCTGGGTGTCAGTGGGCTGTGGGGTGTCACACAGAGAGATACAATAGTACTATCAGAATACAGTGACATAATAATGCACTGGAGTGGTTCTGTGCCTGCAGTGTAATGAGGTAACAGCAGTAGTGTGCACACAGCTCTGGGTGTCAGTGGGCTGTGGGGTGTCACACAGAGAGATACAATAGTACTATCAGAATACAGTGACATAATAATACACTGGAGGGGTTCTGTGCCTGCAGTGTAATGAGGTAACAGCAGTAGTGTGCACACAGCTCTGGGTGTCAGTGGGCTGTGGAGTGTCTCACACACAGAGAGATACAATAGTACTATCAGAGTACAGTGACATAATAATGCACTGGAGGGGTGCTGTGCCTGCAGTGTAATGAGGTAACAGCAGTAGTGTGCACAGCTCTGGGTGTCAGTGGGCTGTGGGGTGTCACACACAGAGAGATACAATAGTACTATCAGAATACAGTGACATAATAATACACTGGAGGGGTTCTGTGCCTGCAGTGTAATGAGGTAACAGCAGTAGTGTGCACAGCTCTGGGTGTCAGTGGGCTGTGGGGTGTCACACAGAGAGATACAATAGTACTATCAGAATACAGTGACATAATAATACACTGGAGTGGTTCTGTGCCTGCAGTGTAATGAGGTAACAGCAGTAGTGTGCACAGCTCTGGGTGTCAGTGGGCTGTGGGGTGTCACACAGAGATACAATAGTACTATCAGAATACAGTGACATAATAATACACTGGAGTGGTTCTGTGCCTGCAGTGTAATGAGGTAACAGCAGTAGTGTGCACACAGCTCTGGGTGTCAGTGGGCTGTGGGGTGTCACACACAGAGAGATACAATAGTACTATCAGAATACAGTGACATAATAATACACTGGAGTGGTTCTGTGCCTGCAGTGTAATGAGGTAACAGCAGTAGTGTGCACAGCTCTGGGTGTCAGTGGGCTGTGGGGTGTCACACAGAGAGATACAATAGTACTATCAGAGTACAGTGACATAATAATACACTGGAGTGGTTCTGTGCCTGCAGTGTAATGAGGTAACAGCAGTAGTGTGCACACAGCTCTGGGGGTCAGTGGACTGTGGGGTGTCACACAGAGATACAATAGTACTATCAGAATACAGTGACATAATAATACACTGGAGTGGTTCTGTGCCTGCAGTGTAATGAGGTAACAGCAGTAGTGTGCACACAGCTCTGGGTGTCAGTGGGCTGTGGAGTGTCACACACAGAGAGATACAATAGTACTATCAGAGTACAGTGACATAATAATACACTGGAGGGGTTCTGTGCCTGCAGTGTAATGAGGTAACAGCAGTAGTGTGCACACAGCTCTGGGTGTCAGTGGGCTGTGGAGTGTCACACAGAGAGATACAATAGTACTATCAGAATACAGTGACATAATAATACACTGGAGTGGTTCTGTGCCTGCAGTGTAATGAGGTAACAGCAGTAGTGTGCACACAGCTCTGGGTGTCAGTGGGCTGTGGAGTGTCACACACAGAGAGATACAATAGTACTATCAGAGTACAGTGACATAATAATACACTGGAGGGGTTCTGTGCCTGCAGTGTAATGAGGTAACAGCAGTAGTGTGCACACAGCTCTGGGTGTCAGTGGGCTGTGGAGTGTCACACACAGAGAGATACAATAGTACTATCAGAATACAGTGACATAATAATACACTGGAGTGGTCCTGTGCCTGCAGTGTAATGAGGCAGCAGCAGTAGTGTGCACACAGCTCTGGGTGTCAGTGGGCTGTGGGGTGTCACACACAGAGAAATGCAATAGTACTATCAGAATACAGTGACATAATAATGCACTGGAGTGGTCCTGTGCCTGCAGTGTAATGAGGTAACAGCAGTAGTGTGCACACAGCTCTGGGTGTCAGTGGGCTGTGGAGAGTCACACAGAGATACAATAGTACTATCAGAATACAGTGACATAATAATACACTGGAGTGGTTCTGTGCCTGCAGTGTAATGAGGTAACAGCAGTAGTGTGCACACAGCTCTGGGTGTCAGTGGGCTGTGGAATGTCACACAGAGAGATACAATAGTACTATCAGAATACAGTGACATAATAATACACTGGAGTGGTTCTGTGCCTGCAGTGTAATGAGGTAACAGCAGTAGTGTGCACACAGCTCTGGGTGTCAGTGGGCTGTGGGGTGTCACACAGAGAGATACAATAGTACTATCAGAATACAGTGACATAATAATACACTGGAGTGGTTCTGTGCCTGCAGTGTAATGAGGTAACAGCAGTAGTGTGCACACAGCTCTGGGTGTCAGTGGGCTGTGGGGTGTCACACACAGAGAGATACAATAGTACTATCAGAATACAGTGACATAATAATACACTGGAGTGGTTCTGTGCCTGCAGTGTAATGAGGTAACAGCAGTAGTGTGCACACAGCTCTGGGTGTCAGTGGGCTGTGGGGTGTCTCACAGAGAGATACAATAGTGCTATCAGAATACAGTGACATAATAATGCACTGGAGGGGTTCTGTGCCTGCAGTGTAATGAGGTAACAGCAGTAGTGTGCACAGCTCTGGGTGTCAGTGGGCTGTGGAGTGTCACACAGAGAGATACAATAGTACTATCAGAATACAGTGACATAATAATGCACTGGAGTGGTACTGTGCCTGCAGTGTAATGAGGTAACAGCAGTAGTGTGCACAGCTCTGGGTGTCAGTGGGCTGTGGAGTGTCACACAGAGAGATACAATAGTACTATCAGAATACAGTGACATAATAATGCACTGGAGTGGTACTGTGCCTGCAGTGTAATGAGGTAACAGCAGTAGTGTGCACAGCTCTGGGTGTCAGTGGGCTGTGGGGTGTCACACAGAGAGATACAATAGTACTATCAGAATACAGTGACATAATAATACACTGGAGTGGTTCTGTGCCTGCAGTGTAATGAGGTAACAGCAGTAGTGTGCACACAGCTCTGGGTGTCAGTGGGCTGTGGGGTGTCACACACAGAGAGATACAATAGTACTATCAGAGTACAGTGACATAATAATACACTGGAGTGGTTCTGTGCCTGCAGTGTAATGAGGTAACAGCAGTAGTGTGCACACAGCTCTGGGTGTCAGTGGGCTGTGGAGTGTCACACAGAGAGATACAATAGTACTATCAGAGTACAGTGACATAATAATACGCTGGAGTGGTACTGTGCCTGCAGTGTAATGAGGTAACAGCAGTAGTGTGCACACAGCTCTGGGTGTCAGTGGGCTGTGGAATGTCACACAGAGAGATACAATAGTACTATCAGAATACAGTGACATAATAATACACTGGAGTGGTTCTGTGCCTGCAGTGTAATGAGGTAACAGCAGTAGTGTGCACACAGCTCTGGGTGTCAGTGGGCTGTGGGGTGTCACACAGAGAGATACAATAGTACTATCAGAATACAGTGACATAATAATACACTGGAGGGGTTCTGTGCCTGCAGTGTAATGAGGTAACAGCAGTAGTGTGCACAGCTCTGGGTGTCAGTGGGCTGTGGAGTGTCACACAGAGAGATACAATAGTACTATCAGAATACAGTGACATAATAATGCACTGGAGTGGTACTGTGCCTGCAGTGTAATGAGGTAACAGCAGTAGTGTGCACAGCTCTGGGTGTCAGTGGGCTGTGGGGTGTCACACAGAGAGATACAATAGTACTATCAGAATACAGTGACATAATAATACACTGGAGTGGTTCTGTGCCTGCAGTGTAATGAGGTAACAGCAGTAGTGTGCACACAGCTCTGGGTGTCAGTGGGCTGTGGAGTGTCACACAGAGAGATACAATAGTACTATCAGAGTACAGTGACATAATAATGCACTGGAGTGGCTCTGTGCCTGCAGTGTAATGAGGTAACAGCAGTAGTGTGCACACAGCTCTGGGGGTCAGTGGGCTGTGGGGTGTCACACAGAGAGATACAATAGTACTATCAGAATACAGTGACATAATAATACACTGGAGTGGTCCTGTGCCTGCAGTGTAATGAGGTAACAGCAGTAGTGTGCACACAGCTCTGGGTGTCAGTGGGCTGTGGGGTGTCACACAGAGAGATACAATAGTACTATCAGAGTACAGTGACATAATAATGCAGTGGAGGGGTTCTGTGCCTGCAGTGTAATGAGGTAACAGCAGTAGTGTGCACACAGCTCTGGGTGTCAGTGGGCTGTGGGGTGTCACACAGAGAGATACAATAGTGCTATCAGAATACAGTGACATAATAATGCACTGGAGTGGTTCTGTGCCTGCAGTGTAATGAGGTAACAGCAGTAGTGTGCACACAGCTCTGGGTGTCAGTGGGCTGTGGAGTGTCTCACACAGAGAGATACAATAGTACTATCAGAATACAGTGACATAATAATACACTGGAGTGGTTCTGTGCCTGCAGTGTAATGAGGTAACAGCAGTAGTGTGCACACAGCTCTGGGTGTCAGTGGGCTGTGGGGTGTCACACAGAGAGATACAATAGTACTATCAGAATACAGTGACATAATAATACACAGGAGTGGTTCTGTGCCTGCAGTGTAATGAGGTAACAGCAGTAGTGTGCACACAGCTCTGGGTGTCAGTGGGCTGTGGGGTGTCACACAGAGAGATACAATAGTACTATCAGAATACAGTGACATAATAATACACTGGAGTGGTTCTGTGCCTGCAGTGTAATGAGGTAACAGCAGTAGTGTGCACACAGCTCTGGGTGTCAGTGGGCTGTGGAGTGTCTCACACAGAGAGATACAATAGTTCTATCAGAATACAGTGACATAATAATACACTGGAGGGGTTCTGTGCCTGCAGTGTAATGAGGTAACAGCAGTAGTGTGCTCACAGCTCTGGGTGTCAGTGGGCTGTGGGGTGTCACACAGAGAGATACAATAGTACTATCAGAGTACAGTGACATAATAATACACTGGAGTGGTCCTGTGCCTGCAGTGTAATGAGGTAACAGCAGTAGTGTGCACAGCTCTGGGTGTCAGTGGGCTGTGGAGTGTCACACAGAGAGATACAATAGTACTATCAGAGTACAGTGACATAATAATGCACTGGAGTGGTTCTGTGCCTGCAGTGTAAGGAGGTAACAGCAGTAGTGTGCACAGCTCTGGGTGTCAGTGGGCTGTGGGGTGTCACACAGAGAGATACAATAGTACTATCAGAATACAGTGACATAATAATACACTGGAGGGGTTCTGTGCCTGCAGTGTAATGAGGTAACAGCAGTAGTGTGCACAGCTCTGGGTGTCAGTGGGCTGTGGAGTGTCACACAGAGAGATACAATAGTACTATCAGAATACAGTGACATAATAATGCACTGGAGTGGTTCTGTGCCTGCAGTGTAATGAGGTAACAGCAGTAGTGTGCACAGCTCTGGGTGTCAGTGGGCTGTGGGGTGTCACACAGAGATACAATAGTACTATCAGAATACAGTGACATAATAATACACTGGAGTGGTTCTGTGCCTGCAGTGTAATGAGGTAACAGCAGTAGTGTGCACAGCTCTGGGTGTCAGTGGGCTGTGGGGTGTCACACAGAGAGATACAATAGTACTATCAGAATACAGTGACATAATAATGCACTGGAGTGGTTCTGTGCCTGCAGTGTAATGAGGTAACAGCAGTAGTGTGCACACAGCTCTGGGTGTCAGTGGGCTGTGGAGTGTCTCACACAGAGAGATACAATAGTACTATCAGAATACAGTGACATAATAATACACTGGAGTGGTTCTGTGCCTGCAGTGTAATGAGGTAACAGCAGTAGTGTGCACACAGCTCTGGGTGTCAGTGGGCTGTGGGGTGTCACACAGAGAGATACAATAGTACTATCAGAATACAGTGACATAATAATACACTGGAGTGGTTCTGTGCCTGCAGTGTAATGAGGTAACAGCAGTAGTGTGCACACAGCTCTGGGTGTCAGTGGGCTGTGGGGTGTCACACACAGAGAGATACAATAGTACTATCAGAGTACAGTGACATAATAATACACTGGAGTGGTTCTGTGCCTGCAGTGTAATGAGGTAACAGCAGTAGTGTGCACACAGCTCTGGGGGTCAGTGGACTGTGGGGTGTCACACAGAGATACAATAGTACTATCAGAATACAGTGACATAATAATACACTGGAGGGGTCCTGTGCCTGCAGTGTAATGAGGTAACAGCAGTAGTGTGCACAGCTCTGGGTGTCAGTGGGCTGTGGGGTGTCACACAGAGAGATGCAATAGTACTATCAGATTACAGTGACATAATAATACACTGGAGTGGTCCTGTGCCTGCAGTGTAATGAGGTAACAGCAGTAGTGTGCACAGCTCTGGGTGTCAGTGGGCTGTGGGGTGTCTCACACAGAGAGATACAATAGTACTATCAGAATACAGTGACATAATAATACACTGGAGTGGTTCTGTGCCTGCAGTGTAATGAGGTAACAGCAGTAGTGTGCACACAGCTCTGGGTGTCAGTGGGCTGTGGGGTGTCACACAGAGAGATGCAATAGTACTATCAGATTACAGTGACATAATAATACACTGGAGTGGTCCTGTGCCTGCAGTGTAATGAGGTAACAGCAGTAGTGTGCACAGCTCTGGGTGTCAGTGGGCTGTGGGGTGTCTCACACAGAGAGATACAATAGTACTATCAGAATACAGTGACATAATAATACACTGGAGTGGTTCTGTGCCTGCAGTGTAATGAGGTAACAGCAGTAGTGTGCACACAGCTCTGGGGGTCAGTGGACTGTGGGGTGTCACACAGAGATACAATAGTACTATCAGAATACAGTGACATAATAATACACTGGAGGGGTCCTGTGCCTGCAGTGTAATGAGGTAACAGCAGTAGTGTGCACAGCTCTGGGTGTCAGTGGGCTGTGGAGTGTCACACAGAGAAATGCAATAGTACTATCAGAATACAGTGACATAATAATACACTGGAGTGGTTCTGTGTCTGTAGCTTAATGTGGTAACAGCAGTAGTGTGCACAGCTCTGGGTGTCAGTGGGCTGTGGGGTGTCACACAGAGAGATACAATAGTGCTATCAGAATACAGTGACATAATAATGCACTGGAGTGGTTCTGTGCCTGCAGTGTAATGAGGCAGCAGCAGTAGTGTGCACAGCTCTGGGTGTCAGTGGGCTGTGGGGTGTCACACAGAGAGATACAATAGTACTATCAGAATACAGTGACATAATAATACACTGGAGTGGTTCTGTGCCTGCAGTGTAATGAGGTAACAGCAGTAGTGTGCACACAGCTCTGGGGGTCAGTGGACTGTGGGGTGTCACACAGAGATACAATAGTACTATCAGAATACAGTGACATAATAATACACTGGAGGGGTCCTGTGCCTGCAGTGTAATGAGGTAACAGCAGTAGTGTGCACAGCTCTGGGTGTCAGTGGGCTGTGGAGTGTCACACAGAGAAATGCAATAGTACTATCAGAATACAGTGACATAATAATACACTGGAGTGGTTCTGTGTCTGTAGCTTAATGTGGTAACAGCAGTAGTGTGCACACAGCTCTGGGTGTCAGTGGGCTGTGGAGTGTCTCATACAAAACAAACACAGGAGACCGATGTGCTACCCCTCAAAAGGGCTGTTTGGGGTGCTTTCACAGCAAGTGAGGAACAAGAACACAGGCCTAGCTAATGCTTTCCCTACCTATCTGCAGCAAGTCTGACCATGCTCTCACTAACAGTCAGCAGCCAGCAGAGAATGAATCCAATATGGCCACTGCAACTACTTGTTAGTATGGGGGTGGGGGTCCAGGAGGGGTGCTAGCTGATTGGCTGCCATGTGTCTGCTGACTGTGAGCCAAGGCGGTCAAAGTTTAGCTCAATGATGATGTATATGGGGCGAATCAAACACATCAAATGTTCACCGCGAATGCTAACAGCCGATGTTCTCAGAATACTGCTCGCCCGTGAACAGTTTGGGCCATCTCTGTTCCCTGCCTGTGTTCCCTGTCCCACTTCACAGGAGCTGTGTATCAGGACAGCTGAGGATGACTCCGCACGAGCTAGAGCACAGCAATTCCCCTACAGGCCACTGCTGTCAACCACAGTGTGCAGAAGACTGAAAACATAAATAATAATAATAGTGACAATAATCATCATCGTCAGTATTATTGTTATTTTGCCCCATTCCCAGCCTGAAGAAGATACGGGACCTGCTTGTTGTCAGCACACACAGTCCCTTCTCCTAGAGGGAACTGCAGTAGATTAGGGACAGGCTGAGATGTTCCTCTTTCTTGCCGGGGATTTTGCAGAGATGGCCACATATACTTTGATATCTTTGTTGCTCTGTGGACCCCCCTCAGTACCTCATCACAGCAAAGTCACCAGAGATCCACCTCACAGAGCAGCACCTTGTCCCTGCCCAGGAGGTCATCCCATTCTGTCTCTTCTTTATCTCAGCCTTCTGCTGGCACCCCCAACACTACACTGGTGGTCCTGAGACCCTCTGCCTTCACATTACTGCTGACCGTCCAAAGCTGTGTACTCCCGTCACAATTTTACCAACAATCTGCATGTTTTTTTAGTGCCGTGGATACAGACGCACAATAAGGGAACGCTTGAAGTCTCATTCGTGCCTTACATGGAACATTGCATGCCGTTGTGCATACCCACCAGCAGCTGAATGAGCGTCGTCAAGGGGACGTCGCTGCACTTTTCAGGTGGTAAGTATGGAGCTTAACAAAGAGGAAGCTCCCCCCCCCCCCCCCCCTCGATAAAAACATCCTCTGTTCCTTAGCACAACATGCCACACACTCTCTTCACAGAGCATAGAATGTGGTGTCCCTGGCCTGGGCATCCTCCCATTTCCGTTATATCTCATCTCTGTTTGGTGCTCCACCACGGCACCGGTGGTATCCTCGAGACAGTTTTTTTCACATTACCATTGACCCTCTGAAAAAAGTATCTGTCATGAATGATACAGAAGTCGAGACGATTATCGATTCCGTATCGTTCTGCAAAGCAGAGCAGAATGTCAGTTCTGTAAATGTACAGTAGATGTCTTTTTTCCCTTCACTCTGAATTAGAGCCCCTCACCCCTCCCCTTCTTTACTAGCTATTCACACATAAGTGCTACCACCAAATGCTGGCCTGGAGTAGCTTCAGCAGATAGCGATCAGTCTCTATTCACACATAGGTGCTACCACCACATGCTGGCCTGGAGTAGCTTCAGCAGATAGCGATCAGTCTCTATTCACACATACGTGCTACCACCAAATGCTGGCCTGGAGTAGCTTCAGCAGATAGCGATCAGTCTCTATTCACACATAGGTGCTACCACCACATGCTGGCCTGGAGTAGCTTCAGCAGATAGCGATCAGTCTCTATTCACACATAGGTGCTACCACCACATGCTGGCCTGGAGTAGCTTCAGCAGATAGCGATCAGTCTCTATTCACACATAGGTGCTACCACCACATGCTGGCCTGGAGTAGCTTCAGCAGATAGTAATCAGTCTCTATTCACACATAGGTGCTACAACCACATGCTGGCCTGGAGTAGCTTCAGCAGATAGCGATCAGTCTATTCACACATAGGTGCTACCACCACATGCTGGCCTGGAGTAGCTTCAGCAGAAAGCGATCAGTCTCTATTCACACATAGGTGCTACCACCAAATGCTGGCCTGGAGTAGCTTCAGCAGATAGCGATCAGTCTCTATTCACACATACGTGCTACCACCACATGCTGGCCTGGAGTAGCTTCAGCAGATAGCGATCAGTCTCTATTCACACATAGGTGCTACCACCAAATGCTGGCCTGGAGTAGCTTCAGCAGATAGCGATCAGTCTCTATTCACACATAGGTGCTACCACCAAATGCTGGCCTGGAGTAGCTTCAGCAGATAGGGATCAGTCTCTATTCACACATAGGTGCTACAACCACATGCTGGCCTGGAATAGCTTCCGCACATAGCGATCAGTCTCTATTCACACATAGGTGCTACCACCAAATGCTGGCCTGGAGTAGCTTCAGCAGATAGCGATCAGTCTCTATTCACACATAGGTGCTACAACCACATGCTGGCCTGGAATAGCTTCCGCACATAGCGATCAGTCTCTATTCACACATAGGTGCTACCACCACATGCTGGCCTGGAGTAGCTTCAGCAGATAGGGATCAGTCTCTATTCACACATAGGTGCTACCACCACATGCTGGTCTGGAGTAGCTTCAGCAGATAGCGATCAGTCTCTATTCACACATACGTGCTACCACCAAATGCTGGCCTGGAGTAGCTTCAGCAGATAGCGATCAGTCTCTATTCACACATAGGTGCTACCACCACATGCTGGCCTGGAGTAGCTTCAGCAGATAGTAATCAGTCTCTATTCACACATAGGTGCTACAACCACATGCTGGCCTGGAGTAGCTTCAGCAGATAGCGATCAGTCTATTCACACATAGGTGCTACCACCACATGCTGGCCTGGAGTAGCTTCAGCAGAAAGCGATCAGTCTCTATTCACACATAGGTGCTACCACCAAATGCTGGCCTGGAGTAGCTTCAGCAGATAGCGATCAGTCTCTATTCACACATACGTGCTACCACCACATGCTGGCCTGGAGTAGCTTCAGCAGATAGCGATCAGTCTCTATTCACACATAGGTGCTACCACCAAATGCTGGCCTGGAGTAGCTTCAGCAGATAGCGATCAGTTTCTATTCACACATAGGTGCTACCACCAAATGCTGGCCTGGAGTAGCTTCAGCAGATAGGGATCAGTCTCTATTCACACATAGGTGCTACAACCACATGCTGGCCTGGAATAGCTTCCGCACATAGCGATCAGTCTCTATTCACACATAGGTGCTACCACCAAATGCTGGCCTGGAGTAGCTTCAGCAGATAGCGATCAGTCTCTATTCACACATAGGTGCTACGACCACATGCTGGCCTAGAGTAGCTTCAGCAGATAGGGATCAGTCTCTATTCACACATAGGTGCTACCACCAAATACTGGCCTGGAGTAGCTTCAGCAGATAGGGATCAGTCTCTATTCACACATAAGTGCTACCACCAAATGCTGGCCTGGAGTAGCTTCAGCAGATAGGGATCAGTCTCTATTCACACATAGGTGCTACCACCAAATGCTGGCCTGGAGTAGCTTCAGCAGATAGGGATCAGTCTCTATTCACACATAGGTGCTACGACCAAATGCTGGCCTGGAGTAGCTTCAGCAGATAGGGATCAGTCTCTATTCACACATAGGTGCTACCACCAAATGCTGGCCTGGAGTAGCTTCAGCAGATAGCGATCAGTCTCTATTCACACATAGGTGCTACCACCACATGCTGGCCTGGTGTAGCTTCAGCAGATAGCGATCAGTCTCTATTCACACATAGGTGCTACGACCAAATGCTGGCCTGGAGTAGCTTCAGCAGATAGGGATCAGTCTCTATTCACACATAGGTGCTACAACCAAATGCTGTCCTGGAATAGCTTCAGCAGATAGCGATCAGTCTCTATTCACACATAGGTGCTACCACCAAATGCTGGCCTGGAATAGCTTCAGCAGATAGGGATCAGTCTCTTTTGGTTCCCTCCGAAATGCTGCATCAGAACAATAAGGAGGTCCCATTTATTAATATTTCAAGATGTGGTTATCACAGACAAAAGACAAATATATTTCCCGGTTCCTAAAAATCAGCCTAATAGCTCATCCAAATGATAGCAGTTTAGTGGCTACGGGAACAGAGTTGTTCGGCGTTCGCTGAGTGCACAGGTCACCTTACTTACTATTTGGTGTCATTTGATTACACATTAGCCGCAGGTTACAAATCTGCCCTCGGATTCGCTGTGTGCCAATCCAGACAGAAATGGCGCAGGTTATTGGTAAATGGTGTAATTCTGGGCTTGTACAAACTCCTGCCTATCAGTCTCCGCAGGAGGTAAAACCGCCTATGTTTTATTAAAGGACAGCCCACTAAGTCAGATTTTATAAAAGTCTGGTCCATCGGCGACCAATTTAGTTCCCCAAATTCCACCGACCAGAAACTGTCTAGATGCATGCGTTCAAGGAGGACCGAACGTATGCTTTGCTTCAAGCCAAGGACCTTTTGATATCGATGCCTTCATTTGAACTGGACTTTATTTCATTCAATATCCCTACAAGGACTGCTAAGATAAGTAAACTTTCACAATTTTTCCCTTTTATTTTAAGCTTTGTGTTTATATGTTAATTGGTGCATTTAACCACTTCAGGATCACAGCCTAGAGCTAGAGCCAGCCTAGTTCGGGAAATCACTGCACTGCTATCGCAACTGTACACATTTTTATGAATGAGCACATATGTCTTATTTCAGCCTCCTCCATCACCACAGCTCTGGTGGACCTGAGGCTGGAAGCTTCTCTCTTCACATTACTGGTGACCCTCTGATCTGCTGGATGGGAGCCGCCATCCAGGGCCGGTTCTAGGTGAAAGGGGGCCCTGGGGCAGAAAAAAAATAGGGGGCCCCCTAGATGACACTTGCTAACATCACCATCCACCAAAGCCCCCCGCCCACCCCCAGTTCCCCCCCCCCCCCCCGCAACAACCACCACATGTTATTGTTAAAACGGATTGGCATTGCCTGACTGACTTACCATTTACGTCAGTCAGGCTCCAGAGTCCGGACAGGCTCTCAGGTCTCCGCACACTTATGCCGCTCCTGCACTCCAGTGATGACGTCACGTGACTCTTTCCTCGCAGGCATGGACGTCCACGCACTGACGTCCATGCCTGATATCAGTCTGGTGACTGCGGCCAGGAGGTGGAGCCGGGCCCGACAGCGCTGAATGGAAGAGGTCAAGAGTCAGGACGCCGGGTGGTTTCCATGGAGACCCGACGCTGGAACCGGCGGTTGCGGTACGTATCTCTTCTTCAGTTCCTTCCTCCCCGTCCGTGACCATCTCCGCTACAGGCCACGATCCCCAGCTCTGGGCTGGCCAGGCTCAAATTTTTAACTCGCGGTGAGTCTCCGCACCGCACCCAGCCGGCACCCACACACAGGGCAGAGTCAGGCCTGCAGCAGGCCAGGACACACAGGCAGCAGCAGCACAGCACAGACAGCTGCCTTCTCTGCCTTTATTATAGCGCCGGCCCTGCCGCCATCAGTGTGCAGATCTGAAAGTGGGCAGGTAAGAAGGAATGATTGTTTAGAATTCTCCATCAGTCTGACTAAATCCAGCAATGGCCAACACAGTTAAAGACCTTGTCTGAAAGCTAATAAGACATAACTTTTACTTCATAGCTGTTAAAAAGATTTACGTTTTGAGATTTAATATTTTCTTCATTTTATTTTACTTTTTACACAAACTTTGCTTGGCAGTGTAAGTATTATTTCCCATAGAAGGCCTGTATATAGTCTTTGGTCAACTATGGTCACTGCCCTAAGCTAAGCAAAAATATATATATGCTGTGCAGCTTCTAAAGTAATAAAGAAAACCCCCCAGCAAGACCAACATGTTTCGGTTCATGAAAATAGTGCCTTCGTCAGGGCATACATAGAAAAGTGCTTAGGGTGCAAAGTGCATGATAGAAGAACAACGCAGCAATTTACAAAAGCATAATCGATATATTTGTATAGTTATAGCCTGTACGACCGACATATATCTAAGGAGGCAGTGTGGGCTCTTAAAAATGAACTAAGAATATTCTCTTTATACTCATCTGATTACTTTAATACTGGCAAGCATAGTAGTGTTGATTTAACCTGAGTAAATAATGGGGTGTTGATAACCTATCATGTATATACTTATTGATACAAACCCTAGGAAACAGTATTTATTTGTATTTCCTATTATGGATATGTGGGTCTTCAATATATACATGGAGTGCAGAATTATTAGGCAAATGAGTATTTTGACCACATCATCCTCTTTATGCATGTTGTCTTACTCCAAGCTGTATAGGCTCGAAAGCCTACTACCAATTAAGCATATTAGGTGATGTGCATCTCTGTAATGAGAAGGGGTGTGGTCTAATGACATCAACACCCTATATCAGGTGTGCATAATTATTAGGTAACTTCCTTTCCTTTGGCAAAATGGGTGAAAAGAAGGACTTGACAGGCTCAGAAAAGTCAAAAATAGTGAGATATCTTGCAGAGGGATGCAGCACTCTTAAAATTGCAAAGCTTCTGAAGCGTGATCATCGAACAATCAAGCGTTTCATTCAAAATAGTCAAGAGGGTCGCAAGAAGCGTGTGGAAAAACCAAGGTGCAAAATAACTGCCCATGAACTGAGAAAAGTCAAGCGTGCAGCTGCCAAGATGCCACTTGCCACCAGTTTGGCCATATTTCAGAGCTGCAACATCACTGGAGTGCCCAAAAGCACAAGGTGTGTAATACTCAGAGACATGGCCAAGGTAAGAAAGGCTGAAAGACGACCACCACTGAACAAGACACACAAGCTGAAACGTCAAGACTGGGCCAAGAAGACTGATTTTTCTAAGGTTTTATGGACTGATGAAATGAGAGTGAGTCTTGATGGGCCAGATGGATGGGCCCGTGGCTGGATTGGTAAAGGGCAGAGAGCTCCAGTCCGACTCAGACGCCAGCAAGGTGGAGGTGGAGTACTGGTTTAGGCTGGTATCATCAAAGATTAGCTTGTGGGGCCTTTTTGGGTTGAGGATGGAGTCAAGCTCAACTCCCAGTCCTACTGCCAGTTTCTGGAAGACACCTTCTTCAAGCAGTGGTACAGGAAGAAGTCTGCAACCTTCAAGAAAAACATGATTTTCATGCAGGACAATGATCCATCACACGCGTCCAAGTACTCCACAGCGTGGCTGGCAAGAAAGGGTATAAAAGAAGAAAAACTAATGACATGGCCTCCTTGTTCACCTGATCTGAACCACATTGAGAACCTGTGGTCCATCATAAAATGTGAGATTTACAAGGAGGGAAAACGGTACACCTCTCTGAACAGTGTCTGGGAGGCTGTGGTTGCTGCTGCACGCAATGCTGATGGTGAACAGATCAAAACACTGACAGAATCCATGGATGGCAGGCTTTTGAGTGTCCTTGCAAAGAAAGGTGGCTATATTGGTCACTAATTTGTTTTTGTTTTGTTTTTGAATGTCAGAAATGTATATTTGTGAATGTTGAGATGTTATATTGGTTTCACTGGTAAAAATAAATAATTGAAATGGGTATATATTTGTTTTTTGTTAAGTTGCCTAATACTTATGCACAGTAATAGTCACCTGCACACACAGATATCCCCCTAAAATAGCTAAAACTAAAAACAAACTAAAAACTACTGTCAAAAATATTCAGCTTTGATATTAATGAGTTTTTGGGTTCATTGAGAACATGGTTGTTGTTCAATAATATAATTATTCCTCAAAAATACAACTTGCCTAATAATTCTGCACTCCCTGTATATCTCTCTATCTCTCTCTCTATATATATATATATATATATATATATATATATATATATATATATATATATATATATATATATATATATATATATATATATATATATATATATATATATATATATATCACCTTATTCTCAGGAAAAAGATCTTAATAAATGCTATAGATAGCCTCTTTTGTTGAGCCTTCTTGAAGATACCAGCCCTTAAAATGTTTGATTTATTATAGCACTCTATTAAATAGTATGGTTAATTTGAGTATTAATAGAGATGGTTGTACCTAACACTAACCAAAATGGCCAACGGCATAAGATCATGTAGATAAAGGGCCTCTGTTATCTAGCAGGCATGGTCGGAAGAGCCCATTTCCGTTTCCGAGACAATTCCGCATACCGTCATACCAAAATTCCGCATACCGGCACATTCCGGCAGTATTCCGCATTTATTTTCCGTAATTTTTATCCGGACTTCCGTAATTTTCGAATGATTGTGTCTATGTTGTCTATTGTCAATAAAGTTGTTGTATATTACGGAAACATGATTGAAAAGTGTACTTTCGTAAATTTCAGCCTTTTATTACGGAAATGCTGTTTTTTTATATGTGCACTGTTTGTGGGGTGGCGCCCAGGCGGAATTTCGCATCCATGAGCTTGTTGTCATGATTGGTCAACTCATTCCGCATCTCCTGATTGGTCAATTCATTCCGATTCTGATTTTGCCGGAATTCCGCATTCCGGTTTGACGTTTCCGGATTCCGCGGAACAATGCGGAATTTCGGTATTTAAGCTTCCGCGGAATTCGGAAGCACATGCCTGTTATCTAGAATGTATTTGAGGAATCTATTGTATGTATAAACACAGGGGGCGGCACTTCGTTTGTTGTAAATATATATCAATAGAGCGGAGGAGTATGCTAAGTAACCATGGCAACGTCTAAACAATGCACGCTGCGAAGAGACGCACCCCTTAGACATGCATTTCCTGTGCAGAAGACACGGCATCAGCCGTCACTATGACAGCCCGGATACGCACGGAGACTACGCCCCCCGACACCGTGGTTAGACGTGAGAAGATGGGAGGAGAGTGATCCCCCTACGCACAGCGCACGTAGAGGGTTTGGTGACGTCATGTCACATGGCCTATTCTGGCCAATAGGGGACTTCCAATGTAACCCTATGGAGATATCTACCGAGTACGGCGTTCTAAGAGTTTTAAACTCTCTAAGGTACGTCTTAACAACTATCTCTATTGGGAGAAGGAGTTCTGGACATGATAAAACTTTTTAAACGTCTACAGGCTACAGAGATGATATAATTTATTTATATGGAGAGAGATAGTTTAACCAATAAGGAGATAGGGATTTTGATGGATGACTAATCTGACCAATGGTAGATTAAACGGCTGGATGGGTGGTACTAATTGTCCAGACCCACCCACTCCCAGGGATATATAGGGGAGGCTGTGAGCCACTCTCAGTTGATTGCTGACATTGCTTGAGAGTACACCTCTCATTTTTGTTATTTTCTTTGATTATGTTTTTGTAAATTGCTGCGTTCTTCTATCGTGCACTTTGCACCCTAAGCACTTTTCTATGTATGCCCTGACGACGGCTCTATTTTTATGAGCCGAAACATGTTGGTCTTGCTGGGGGGTTTTCTTTATAAATTTAGAAGCTGCACAGCATATATATATTTTTGCTTAGCTTAGGGCAGAGACCATAGTTGACCAAAGACTATATACAGGCCTTCTATGGGAAATAATACTTACACTGCCAAGCAAAGTTTGTGTAAAAAGTAAAATAAAATGAAGAAAATATTAAATCTCAAAACGTAAATGTTTTTAACAGCTATGAAGTAAAAGTTATGTCTTATTAGCTTTCAGACAAGGTCTTTAACTGTGTTTGCAAGAAAAATCAGATTTGTGTATTGTAAATTCAGCAATGGCCAAGAACGATCGTTCGCAAACAATCTTTCTTTGTGTTTGGCATCACATGTACTGGACGCCGGGCCACACGACAGTGAATCTGACAACTTGGACCTCATTATTCGGGTCTCCTGCCAAAGTCCCTGAAGGTTTTTATAATGACGGCTCTGAGGACATCTTTACACCCTTTGAATAAGAGGTTCCTCCAATACCAGTGCAGGGAATTCATCTACCTATCGTTATCATTATCTTTCCATTATGTGTTCTTACATGTCTCTAGAGCCCTGCTTACAGTGGTGTGGCCCAGCAGGATGTGGAGGAAGCTGTCCATGTATGAGTAGTACAGATTACAGTAGTTTGGCCCAGCAGGATGTGGAGGAAGCTGTCCATGTATGAGTAGTACAGATTACAGTGGTTTGGCCCAGCAGGATGTGGAGGACACTGTCCAATGTATGAGTAGTACAGATTACAGTGGTGTGGCCCAGCAGGATGTGGAGGACACTGTCCATGTATGAGTAGTACAGATTACAGTGGTGTGGCCCAGCAGGATGTGGAGGAAGCTGTCCATGTATGAGTAGTACAGATTACAGTAGTTTGGCCCAGCAGGATGTGGAGGAAGCTGTCCATGTATGAGTAGTACAGATTACAGTGGTTTGGCCCAGCAGGATGTGGAGGACACTGTCCAATGTATGAGTAGTACAGATTACAGTGGTGTGGCCCAGCAGGATGTGGAGGAAGCTGTCCATGTATGAGTAGTACAGATTACAGTGGTTTGGCCCAGCAGGATGTGGAGGACACTGTACATGTATGAGTAGTACAGATTACAGTGGTGTGGCCCAGCAGGATGTGGAGGAAGCTGTCCATGTATGAGTAGTACAGATTACAGTGGTTTGGCTCAGCAGGATGTGGAGGACACTGTCCATGTATGAGTAGTACAGATTACAGTGGTGTGGCCCAGCAGGATGTGGAGGAAGCTGTCCATGTATGAGTAGTACAGATTACAGTGGTGTGGCCCAGCAGGATGTGGAGGACACTGTCCATGTATGAGTAGTACAGATTACAGTGGTGTGGCCCAGCAGGATGTAGAGGACACTGTCCATGTATGAGTAGTACAGATTACAGTGGTGTGGCCCAGCAGGATGAGGAGGACACTGTCCATGTATGGGTAGTACAGATTACAGTGGTTTGGCCCAGCAGGATGAGGAGGACACTGTCCATGTATGGGTAGTACAGATTACAGTGGTGTGGCCCAGCAGGATGTGGAGGACGCTGTCCATGCATGAGTAATACAGATTACAGTGGTTTGGCCCAGCAGGATGTGGAGGACACTGTCCATGTATGAGTAGTACAGATTACAGTGGTTTGGCCCAGCAGGATGTGGAGGACACTGTCCATGTATGAGTAGTACAGATTACAGTGGTTTGGCCCAGCAAGATGAGGAAGCTGCTGTCCATATATGGGTAGATGTCTATAACATCAGTTCCCAAAGCACGATGCTTGGGGGTAATATTTGATTCTTCGCTCTCATTTACTCCTCACATTAACTCCCTAACCAGCTCCTGCCATTTCCAACTGAAAAACATAGCACGTATCCCACCTTTTCTCTCCCATGATACAACCAAAATGTTAGTACATGCTCTTATTATATCTCGATTGGACTATTGCAATATATTGCTTGGTGGACTTCCAACTAACCGACTAGCACCGCTCAATTCTGTACTTGTCACGGACGGTTGCGGGGCCGCAGGCGCGTCCTGTAACCGCCCGTGAACAAAAAGCGATCGCACTCGATTCCCTGCATCGATTGCGCTTCAAATCGATACAATCTGGGTTGAGTGTGTAGTGGGAGCTGGAGTCCTTTTCTTAGCAGTGAGAGCACCATCCTAAAGGCTGGATGGCTCTTTTGATATGCTAGTGAGCCTGGGCCCAGAGAGTCCCTGGCTTCCAGCTGTGCGGATGGCCTATCCATCAGGTATAAGGTGACACCTAGCTGATCTCATGTAGATGTTAATTAACCAAAGGATGCCTAGGTACAGCCAGGCAGGCTACGAATCCACGGGAGGTCTTGACACTTTGCTCCCTAGTAAAGATCAAAGGAAAGTCAGCTGTTAGCAGCTAGAACACACCCTGAATAAACCTGAAGTCTCATGGCATAATCCATAACTTCCCAGATCTGTAATATTTCTGGGGTTCCTGAGATGGCAGCTTCACCAAACGTGGGGGAAGTGTAGCATGAGCCCCGGTGCTGGTTCTGAGGAAGTTTCAGAACATTCTGAGGTAAGGACTGCCAGTTAGGCAGTTTGAAAATGCCCTGATGATACCACAGGGGTCCCACCCCTCATGTCTGGTATCAGGGCGCTGGGTAAATCGAGACAGACCTGAAAATGTTAATAAATCTGCCCTGACCTGTACGGTTCTGTGAGATAGAGCCCATATATGGGTAGATATGATTTCTAGCCCCCAGGATAAGGGGAGGGCTCATCTCATCTTCTAAGGGGGTGTATGGCTCCCCGCCCTCACTCTCTCCTACTGAAGCAGGGGCATAAGAATGGCTGAGGACCCAAACTCAGGGTCCTCCACACTGAAACATCTTGCACTCATCAGATGCCAGCTTGAGGATATGCTGGCATCCACCTGGTCTGAACGCTGAACTCTAAGAACTTGAAACCGTTTTGCTTGAACTGATGATTTTCCCACAAAAAGGACATCTTTCCAGGAACTAAGTATTTTTCTCCCTTCTTTTAATTTTTATACTGGCTATTACCGTCTTAATAATTGTGATTTTAAATAATTGTCTGTATATATTAATTATTTATATTGTGTGAATAAAAGACTTCCTCCAAGTCATTCACTGTTCCGCTACCCTGCTTATCAGCACACACAGAACTGATCCCGGGTCTCTGAAGATACGCTACCGTTTGTTTGTTGTTGGCTAGACAGAATATCGTGTGTTTAACCGTTTTATTCGCAGGACTAGTCAGTTAGTGGGCTCCACGGTCCCATGATAACCGCGGTGGTGGCAGTTTACTCTGAACCAGTGGGTGAAGTTGTAATCACCCGTGTCTCACAGGCTCCCTTCTGAGTTGTCTGCGGCTAATTCTTAACGGTTCCTGCGCATTGACTGCGACCAGAGTTCGCACGATCTGTGCGCTGGCACCGTTTAGAAGGCTAAGTGCGGTCAGCCACTAGGGCTCCTGTGACAGTGTTAGGCAGCGGTTGGGACCTGTGTTGTGCTGAAAGTATCTACGATAGCGCTAGCGCTATCGAGAAACAAACTAATTCGTTGGTGTAGCTGGAAGGCAATATATTTTTTATATATACAGAGAGACTGTGTAGCCAGTACCCCTCCCCAAAAGTTTTATTTTATTTGGCATGGAAATGTCCGGGAACTACAAGAAAATGTGCCTGGCGGACCTGCAAAATCTTTGCCAAGAGAGAGGCATTGATATCGGCCGCAAGACACAACGGGACCTGGTAACGGAATTGTTTCAATGGGATACCCAGCAACTGTGGGAGCCGGGGGTGTCCGCTGAAGTGGATACCAGCCCATCTGACCCAAGTCAAGGGGAACCAGAGACTGAAGATTCTGCGCATACGGAGGTTGAGCATCCTGCGGGCCCTGCTGCAACAGTTACGCAGGAGAATGTCAGTGTGGACCCCAATCCCAGAGTTTCCGAAAGTACTCGCCTGGAACCGGCCAGTACTGGACTGTCCGTTTGTACTGATCCGCTAATGCAGCAGGCATTACAAAAGCTGATGGACACTGACCTGGACAAGTACCTGCAGTACATGCGTGAAGAGCGCCAAATGCGGGAGGAACGGGAGCGGCAAGCTGCTGCTGCTGCTGAACGCCACGCGGAGAGGGATGCCGCTGAGCGAGAACGGGAGCGCCAACGACAGCATGAGCTAAACATGGCAAAAGTGCAACAGGCCAGCCGGAGTTCACCGCCCAGTCTCCCTGCTGAAGGAGCTGCACCACCCGTAAGTGCAAAATTTAAATTTGCTAATATTGAAAAAGACACAGACATTGACTTGTTTTTGCGGTCTTTTGAAAAAGCATGCCGTCAGTATCGTCTGTCCCAAGACCAGTGGGCCAGACATCTGACACCTTTGCTGCGCTACAAAGCGCTTGATGCCTTCGCAGAATTGCCTGCGGAGAAGGATAATGATTATGCTGCTATAAAAGACGCTATCATTACTAAGTACCAGCTGACGCCAGAAGCCTATCGGAAAAAGTTCAGGGCCTGGCAGAAAAAGCCTTCTGATTCGTACCGAGATGTGGCCAGCAGCTTGCTCACCACACTCCGCCAGTGGACACTAGGCCTCACCAAAGGGTCTTATGATGTCCTGGAGGACTTGATAGTCCTGGAACAATTTCTGAACATTTGCCCTGCTGATGTACGCCAGTTTGTGCTAGAACGCAGGCCGGCTTCAGCAACTGTCGCTGCAGACCTTGCTGAGACTTTTGCAACTACCCGGGTGGCTGATACCCGCAGAACTGTCCCATCCAGCTGGAGAGGAGGTCAGCCCAATACCTCGGCAGACCCTCCTGCCCCTGTGAGCCGTCCGCCACAGAGGCCACCCAGCGCAGCTGCTGCACCCAGGCCTGCAGCCTCTGGAGAGGTCACCTGTCACTACTGCCACAAGACGGGACACATGAAGTTCACCTGTCCGGAGCGGAGGCAGACCACCCCAGCACCTGGACCACCCGCACCTCGCCCGCGGCAGACACCCCCCGCCAGTGTACCCCAACCAGGAGCCGCATCCAACCTGATGTTTGCCAAGGGGGCAGGGAACTCCCCCATCACAAGCAATCACCAGCTGGTTACGGTGAATGACCAGCTTGTCACTGGTTTCCGTGACACCGGAGCAGATGTCACTCTGGTGCGTGCACACCTTGTCCCCGCAGAGGCCATCATTCCTGACCAGTACCTCACCCTCACTGGAGTGGGGGGCACTCTTTCTCACATTCCCCAAGCCCGGGTGTCCATCGACTGGGGGGTGGGGGTCCACGAGAAGGTTGTTGGGATCCTGGACCAACTGCCGGTCCCTGTTTTGCTGGGGACCGACTTGGGCACGCTGGTGTCGTACTATGAACCTGCACCACGCCCTGTGGAATGCCAGGACGGAGACGGACTCTCTGCCCACACCCAGGTACTTTGCACCCAGGGGCAAGAACAGGGGGGAGGTGGGTTGAACGTGCCCAGTTCACGGGTACCTGTGGTTGATGTACAAACTGTCTGTGATGAAAATGTTCCTGTTACTGTTATTAATGCTTGTGACAATGATGTAGGTAATGCCAATATGTGCCACTCTGAAGGGATACCTGTGCTAGCGGTAACACGCAGCCATACTGCTCAGACCCTGAGCTCAGAACAGGTAGAGGAGGTCCCGGCCTCCTCCCCCTCCTCTGACCACAGGGATGGTACCCTTCAGCCACTAGCCTCATACGCCACGGGCCAGCTGGCTGAGAGTGAGAGTGCTGCATTTGTGCAAGCACTCCAGACTGACCCTAACCTCGAGGCCCTCAGAAAACAGGCTTCTGAGCCCCTCACAGACGAGGCTACGTTCAAGGTATACTGGGAAGGTGGGAAGTTGTACAGTGAGCCTGTACACCCCACCGAAGGTGAAATGGGGATGGGTACCAAGTTGCTTGTGGTACCTAGTGCCTTCTGGGGGCATGTGCTGAAGTCCGCACATGACATTCTCCTGGCCGGGCACTTGGGGATCCACAGGACCCTTGATCGTATCCGGGGACATTTCTACTGGCCTCAAATGCGGATAGATGTGACGAACTACTGCCGCTCATGTACCATTTGCCAAAAGGTAAAAAGGGCTGGGAATCCCCGCAAAGCTCCCTTGTGTCCACTGCCAATCATAGGTGAGCCCTTTCACAGAGTGGCAGTCGACATAATTGGACCATTGCCCACTCCCAGCAGCAGTGGCAAAAGGTACATCCTGACGGTGGTGGATTACGCCACCCGCTATCCTGAGGCCATGGCACTTTCCTCCCTGAGAGCGGACAAGGTAGCCGACGCGCTACTTAACATTTTCTCCCGAGTCGGGTTCCCTGCGGAGATGCTCTCCGATCAGGGAACCCAGTTTATGTCCGGACTCATGGAGGCCCTGTGCAAAAAGATACAGATGACGCACATTGTCTCCAGTCCCTACCACCCGCAGACCAATGGACTGTGTGAAAGGTTCAACGGGTCGCTGAAGCAAATGCTGACCATGTTTGTTGAGTCGCAAGGTGGGGACTGGGAACGATACCTGCCTCATCTGTTTGCATACAGGGAGGTGCCGCAGGAATCTACCGGGTTCTCCCCGTTCGAGCTCCTGTATGGTAGGAATGTCCGAGGACCCCTACAATTGATGCGGGAGACATGGGAGGGCAAGGGGGACCCCACAGATGTCTCTGTAGTTGATTACGTTCTCAGGTTCAGGGACAAGATGGAGTCCCTCACAGAAATGGTAACGGAAAACATGGCCCAGGCTCAGGCCAAACAAAAACTCTGGTATGACCGCACTGCTGGAGAGAGGTCATTTGAAGTAGGTGACAAAGTGTATGCCCTTCTTCCAGTGAGGCAGAACAAGCTGCAAGCGGCCTGGGAGGGACCCTACACTATAGTGCAACGGTTAAACCCTCTGACATACCTGGTGAACATGGGAGGCAGGAAACAGAAAAGCTTCCATGTCAACATGCTGAAGGCCCACCATGACAGGACCAAGTATGTGCTGCCAGTGTGCAGCCGGTTAGAGCAGGGAGAGGCAGACCCCCTGTTAGACCTGCTGGCTGACATACGAGATGTGGACAGTGACCTAAGCGTCAACCCACAACTCTCCTCGTCCCAGCAAGAGCAGTTGCAGGAGGTGCTGGGTCCGTACCAGCACACCTTCTCCGGTGTCCCGGGGCGGACCAGTCTGGCAGTGCATAGGGTAGATACGGGCACCCATCCCCCCATCAGGCAATCCGCTTACCGCGTCTCCCCTGAGGTGCAAGCGGACATGCAGAAAGAGGTGAGGGAGATGCTGGAGCTAGGGGTGGTTCAAAAGTCCTGTAGTGCCTGGGCAGCCCCTGTTGTCCTGGTCCCCAAGAAGGACCAGACAACTCGGTTCTGCGTAGACTACAGGAAGTTGAACGCCATCACCACTACAGACGCCTACCCCATGCCTCGCATCGATGAGTTGTTGGATACGCTGGCGTCCGCCAGGTACCTATCAATCATGGATCTGAGCCGGGGGTACTGGCAGATACCACTTGCACCTGACGCGAGGCAGAAGTCGGCCTTCATCACCCCTTTTGGCCTCTTCGAGTTCACGATGATGCCCTTTGGGATGAAGAACGCTCCTGCCACGTTTCAGCGGGCCGTAAACGACCTGCTGGAGGGACTGCAAGGGTTCGCTGTAGCGTACTTGGATGACATTGCGGTGTTCAGCCCCACCTGGGAGGAACACCTCAAACACCTGTCCCAGGTACTAGAGAGGCTGGCCGCAGCCAATCTGACAGTTAAGCCGAGTAAGTGTCAGATTGGTATGACCGAGGTGCAGTACTTAGGTCACCGGGTGGGGGGTAACACCCTGAAACCTGACACGGGAAAGGTTGACGCCATCCTGGCATGGCCTCGGCCTATCACGAAAAAGCAGGTCCAGGCGTTTCTGGGGACCGCCGGCTACTATAGGAAATTTGTTCCAGCCTATAGTACCCTGGCGAAACCCCTGACCGATGCCACTAGCAAGAAACACCCCAAGGTTGTTAGCTGGACCCCCGCTTGCGAGAACGCCTTCCAAGCCTTGAAGCAGGCACTCGCAAGCGCCCCGGTGCTTCAAGCCCCAGACTTCAGTCGTCGGTTTGTTGTACAAACCGATGCCTCTGACTACGGTCTCGGCGCAGTCCTCAGCCAGGTGGATGGAAAAGGAGATGAACACCCTATCCTCTACCTGAGCCGGAAGCTCCTGCCCCGAGAGGTAGCCTACTCCACAACTGAAAAGGAGTGCCTAGCGATCGTGTGGGCCCTACAGAAACTACAATCGTATCTGTACGGCCGCTCCTTCACGATCATTACCGACCATAATCCCCTGAGTTGGCTGAACCACACTGCTGGGACCAATGGCAAGCTCTTACGTTGGAGCCTGTCATTACAGCAGTATGACTTCACGATTCAACACAAGGCAGGCAGCCGACACCAGAACGCCGACGGGCTATCCCGTTGCAACGGGGAACTAGATCAGATCTCGCAGGTTAGCGGCAACGACACACATCTTGCTGATGAATGTCTATCTGCCTTCTCCCCAGGGAGGGCTGTCACGGACGGTTGCGGGGCCGCAGGCGCGTCCTGTAACCGCCCGTGAACAAAAAGCGATCGCACTCGATTCCCTGCATTGATTGCGCTTCAAATCGATACAATCTGGGTTGAGTGTGTAGTGGGAGCTGGAGTCCTTTTCTTAGCAGTGAGAGCACCATCCTAAAGGCTGGATGGCTCTTTTGATATGCTAATGAGCCTGGGCCCAGAGAGTCCCTGGCTTCAAGCTGTGCGGATGGCCTATCCATCAGGTATAAGGTGACACCTAGCTGATCTCATGTAGATGTTAATTAACCAAAGGATGCCTAGGTACAGCCAGGCAGGCTACGAATCCACGGGAGGTCTTGACACTTTGCTCCCTAGTAAAGATCAAAGGAAAGTCAGCTGTTAGCAGCTAGAACACACCCTGAATAAACCTGAAGTCTCATGGCATAATCCATAACTTCCCAGATCTGTAATATTTCTGGGGTTCCTGAGATGGCAGCTTCACCAAACGTGGGGGAAGTGTAGCATGAGCCCCGGTGCTGGTTCTGAGGAAGTTTCAGAACATTCTGAGGTAAGGACTGCCAGTTAGGCAGTTTGAAAATGCCCTGATGATACCACAGGGGTCCCACCCCTCATGTCTGGTATCAGGGCGCTGGGTAAATCGAGACAGACCTGAAAATGTTAATAAATCTGCCCTGACCTGTACGGTTCTGTGAGATAGAGCCCATATATGGGTAGATATGATTTCTAGCCCCCAGGATAAGGGGAGGGCTCATCTCATCTTCTAAGGGGGTGTATGGCTCCCCGCCCTCACTCCCTCCTACTGAAGCAGGGGCATAAGAATGGCTGAGGACCCAAACTCAGGGTCCTCCACACTGAAACATCTTGCACTCATCAGATGCCAGCTTGAGGATATGCTGGCATCCACCTGGTCTGAACTCTGAACTCTAAGAACTTGAAACTGTTTTGCTTGAACTGATGATTTTCCCACAAAAAGGACATCTTTCCAGGAACTAAGTATTTTTCTCCCTTCTTTTATTTTTTATACTGGCTATTACCGTCTTAATAATTGTGATTTTAAATAATTGTCTGTATATATTAATTATTTATATTGTGTGAATAAAAGACTTCCTCCAAGTCATTCACTGTTCCGCTACCCTGCTTATCAGCACACACAGAACTGATCCCGGGTCTCTGAAGATACGCTACCGTTTGTTTGTTGTTGGCTAGACAGAATATCGTGTGTTTAACCGTTTTATTCGCAGGACTAGTCAGTTAGTGGGCTCCACGGTCCCATGATAACCGCGGTGGTGGCAGTTTACTCTGAACCAGTGGGTGAAGTTGTAATCACCCGTGTCTCACAGGCTCCCTTCTGAGTTGTCTGCGGCTAATTCTTAACGGTTCCTGCGCATTGACTGCGACCAGAGTTCGCACGATCTGTGCGCTGGCACCGTTTAGAAGGCTAAGTGCGGTCAGCCACTAGGGCTCCTGTGACAGTACTGAACTCTGCTGCTCGACTCATTCATCTCTCCTTTCGCTCTTCCTCTGCTGACCCTCTCTGTCAAGCTCTTCACTGGCTACCAATTAATGAGAGGATTCAGTTCAAACTCTTAACCCTAACCTACAAAGCTCTCCACAATCTCTCTCCCCTGTACATCTCCTCACTTGTCTCCAGATATCAACCCAACCGCAATCTCAGATCTGCACACGAGCTTCTTCTATCCTCTTCTACAATTACCTCCTCACATTCACGTGTACAAGACTTCTCACGTGCCTCACCCCTCCTCTGGAATGCCCTTCCACAACACATCCGCCACTCTCCCACCTTTGAAATCTTTAAACGCTCCCTCAAAACCCACCTTTTCCGACAAGCATATTCCCTAGTTTAGGCCATGCACCCACTAAATAACCTAATTACGCACTGCCTGTACATATACTGTATACATCCCCACCTCTTGTTTCCACCCCATTCCTTTAGATTGTAAGCTCGCAAGGGCAGGGCTCTCACCCTTTTGTGTCATGTGGAATGTTATTAATGTAATTGCTTGCACTCTGTTAGACATTTACACATTTTAGTCATCATGTTAAATCAAATTGTAATCAGCAGTGCTGTATCTTGTATCAGTGTTCATATTTGATGTATATCATTGTCTGTATCATTATGTATCCCTTGTTTGTTTTCTTACATTGTACAGTGCCACGGAATATGTTGGCGCTTTATAAATAATAATAATAATAAAAATAGTACAGATTACAGTGGTTTGGCCCAGCAGGATGAGGAGGACACTGTCCATGTATGGGTAGTACAGATTACAGTGGTTTGGCCCAGCAGGATGTGGAGGACACTGTCCATGTATGAGTAGTACAGATTACAGTGGTGTGGCCCAGCAGGATGAGGAGGACACTGTCCATGTATGAGTAGTACAGATTAGTGGTTTGGCCCAGCAGGATGAGGAGGACACTGTCCATGTATGGGTAGTACAGATTAGTGGTTTGGCCCAGCAGGATGAGGAGGACACTGTCCATGTATGAGTAGTACAGATTAGGGTTTATTATAAAGTAATGAGGTGTTTTGTCTCTTCTCTGTTACCTGTGATGGGTTTCACACATGTCCGGCTATATCCAGAGGGGCAGCATTTCTCATCTGGCTTACAGTCCACATCACGGCTGCATTGTACGGAACCACAGGCCACCTCACTGGGCTGCACGTCATCCATGGGGCAAATTCCCACCGGGTCTGTGTGGAGAGAGCATATACCAGATTATATATAACTATTATACTATCACACATGGGGTATATTCCCCCGGGTCTGTGTGGAGAGAGCACATACCAGATTATATATAACTATTATACTATCACACATGGGGTATATTCTCCCGGGTCTGTGTGGAGAGAGTACATACCAGATTATATATAACTATTATACTATCACACATGGGGTATATTCCCCCGGGTCTGTGTGGCAGTGGGCAGGGCCGGCGCAACCATAAAGGCAAAGGAGGCAGCTGCCCCAGGGCCCCAGAGCTTGTAGGGGCCCCCAGTGGCTACAAGAGGAAAACAATTTTTTTCAAATCGACCTAATAGTTTTTGAGAAAATCGATTTTAAAGTTTCAAAGGAAAAAAAATACACATTTAAAAACCAGCCGACTTTAATGGTTAATAGCAAATTCACCTTAAATTCTAGAAACCCTAAATTTGCAGGATATGTTAAGGAGATCATTGGGAATAAGAAAAAACAATTTTTCAAAAATACCTTATAGTTTTTGAGAAAATTGATTTTAAAGTTTCGAAGGAAAAAAGTATACTTTTAAATGCGGTTATTGTCACTTTTAGTAGCAAACCTAACGGTAGTGTAATTTTACATGTATCAAAAGAAAGAGCAATACATTACCTGATGGGGTTTCCAGGGGGTCTAGACGCAGCCGCAGCGCTTTGGCCAGGGATCGCTATACAGCCGCAATATGGCTGTATGAAGATCCCTGGCATTTTTTTTCCTATTTTCCCAATTTTTTTTTTGTTTAGAGTGTGGGAAAAAATTTTTTTTTTAATTATGTGGGGTCTCCCCTCCTGAAACGTTAACCCCTTGTCCCCCATGCAGGCTGGGGTAGCCAGAATGTGGAGCTCCGACCGATTGGGGCTTCAAACCCTGACTATACCAGCTGCAAAAAAGGTCCCTTAATGCCAATTTTTGCTCCGGGGTATCTGTTGGGGGGCCCCCCAGGTTTATTTTGCCCTGGGGCCCCATTGTTGCTTAAACCGGCCCTGGCAGTGGGCATTAGTAGTCGAGGTTATTGGGGAGTTTTATACATTCATGGTAACTCTAGCTAGGTTGAGCAGAGCAGGGTGGTGGAAATATCACAATTTATACCTGGCTCCGGGTCCCAGCACGTCTGGCCACATATGTTGCAGCACTTCTGCCCCCCGGGGCATTGGATGTCTCTGGTGCACTGCTTCACAAGCTCTGGATTACACTTTGCCTTTATATTGGGGCAGCGGCCGGGTTTCACTACAGAGAGACAGAGGTGGATAAAGAGAGACAGTCACTCACTTGTATACACTTCACACAGGTGGGTGTGGTCAGAGGGTGCAGGGGGCAGTACCTTTTTGTGGGGCCACACACTGAAGGCCACAGTTGACGCAGCAGCATTTGTTGGGGGCGGTGCACATGCTGTCATCGTGGCACTGGGGTGGCCCGGGCTTGGCATACATACAGATGGATGAATTGAATTCTGGACAGACATCGATCAGATCTATCGGAAGAGCAAACAGTCGGTTAATTCTACCAGCAGGTCATATCCAGGGAGCGTCATTATTTAATTCTGTTTTTCCTTCTTCATGATTTTAAAAGGTTTGCAACCTTTAAATGTGTTCCCAGTCCCACTTCCCAGAATTTGTGTGTGAGGAGGAGAGCTGAGGATGGCTCCGCGCGAGCTAGAGCCCAGCAATTCCCCCACACGCCACTATTGTGCAGAAGACTGAAGACATAATAGTAGTCATAATAATAATGATAATAGTGACCATAATCATCATTGTTATTATTTTGCCCCATTCCCAGCCTGAAGAAGATACGGGACCTGCTTGTTGTCAGCACACACAGTCTCTTCACCTAGAGGGAATTTCAGTAGATTAGGGACAGGCTGAGATGTTCCTCTTTCCTGCCGGAGATTTTGCAGAGATGGCTACATATACTTTGATATCTTTGTTGCTCTGTGGACCCCCCTCAGTACCTCATCACAGCAAAGTCACCAGAGATCCACCTCACAGAGCAGCACCTTGTCCCTGCCCAGGAGGTCATCCCATTCTGTCTCTTCTTTATCTCAGCCTTCTGCTGGCACCCCCAACACAACACTGGCGGTCCTGAGACCCTCTGCCTTCACATTACTGCTGACCGTCCTAAGCTGTGTACTCACGTCACAATTTTACCAACAATTTTCCCAACGATCTGCATTTTTTGAGCGGCCATTTCGGCAATATCACGACGTGGGTACAGGCGCACAATCAATGAACGCTTGAAGTCTCGTTCGCGCCCAACATGGAACATCGCATGACGTTGTGCATACCCACTGTCAGGAAGAGGCGTCGCTGAATGACCGTTGTCAAGGGCACATCGCCGGACCCGTCGGTGGTGAATTCAGAGCTTAACAAAGAGGAAGCTCCACTGACCCCCCACCCCCCCCCCCACCCACACACACACACATCCTGAAAAAAACATCCTCTGTTCCTTAGCACAACATGCCACACACTCTCCTCAGAGCATAGAATGTAGTATCCCTGGCCTGGGCATCCTCCCATTTCCACTCTATCTCATCTCTGCTTGGTGCTCCACCACAGCACTGGTGGTCTTCTCGAGACAGTTTGTTTCACATCAGGGGCATAGTAATAGGGTTTGCAGAGGTTGCAACTGCATTGGGGCCCTTGGGCCAGATGGGCCCCGAAGGGCCCTCCCTCAACTGCGGTATTAGATCTCTATTGGTCTTGTGTTCATAATAATCACTTCTCTAGAGACTTTGAATAGTGGTAATCATTAACAAACTGTTCTTGCACCTCTGACACTGTGGTTGCCATTGGCAGATTTTGGTGCACCGTATCAATTGTTATGTATAGAGTGCTTGGGGGGGGCCCATTGTAAAACTTGCATCAGGGCCCACAGCTCCTTAGCTACACCACTGTTTCACATTGCCATTGACCCTCTAAAAAAAAAAGGATCCTCTGCTCCTTAGTAGCACAACATACCACACACTCTCCTCACATAGCGTAGCATCACTGTCCCTGGGTTAGATGTTCTCTCATCCCAGCCTCTGGCTTAAATCAGCCTCCTGTCCAGACACATCAGTGATGGACCTGAGACTGTCCCTGCTGGAAGTCCTAAAACTCCAGCCTCCTGTCCCACCACAGCACTGGTGGTGGACCTGAGATGGTCCCTACCCTGGTTGTACCGCTCCAGCATCTGCTTCATCTCAGCTGCTTCCCTCACCACAGCTCTCTTAACCTTTATTTTCAACAGCACAAGACACCAAAGAGCCAGCATGCAGAAAAGAACATGAAGCATTTTTGTCCTTGGTCTTGATATGCCCCATTCTAACCTATGTCTTATTTCAGCCTCCTCCATTACCACAGCTCTGGTGGACCTGAGGCTGGAAGCTTCTCTCTTCCCATTACTGTCAATGATACAAGGTCGACTGGCACACCATGTCAATTCTCCAAGCAGGTTTATTGTTTGCACAGCATGACAATTGTTTCGGGGCCACGGAGGGTCCCCTTCATCAGATAAAGTGCAGACATACAATCAGTGCAGAGTTCAAACAGCTATATATATCAAATAAGAACCATACCCAGGCATCCAACAAAGACTTCCCCCCTTAATTAGCATACTAATTCCACTAAATGCATTAGCATTCCATAAGTGCCACAATGGGATAATCACCCATTGTTACATACCTGATCTCCATGAGTGGTCCTAACTGATGTCCCTGTACATGCCCACCGATGCATCCCACGAGTTCAGCAGCCGTCTGCGCGATTGCAAACTGCTTAACTGCAGTCTGCGGTTCGAAACTCGCGCCATCCGCCGCCTGTGTGGATATTCAGCCGTTGGGCTGATCGTGCGGTGTCCCGGGCCGTTGTCATGGCAACCTGACAAGCAGGCTGCCATGACCAATCATTACTGGTGATCTGCTGGATGGGAGCTGCTATCAGTGTGCAGATCTGAAAGTGGGCAGGTAAGAAGTAATGATTGTTTAGAATTCTCCATCAGTCTGACTAAATTCATCAATGGCCAAGAATGATCATTCGCAAACAATCTTTCTCTGTTTGGCATCACATGTACTGGATGCTGGGCCATACGACGGTGAGTCTGAAAACTTGGACCTCATTATTATCCGGGTCTCCTGCCAAAGTCCCTGAGGTTTTCTATGATGACGGCTCTGCAGTTAATTCATCTACCTATCGTTATCATTATCTATCCACCATGTGTTCTTACATGACTCTAGAGCCCGGCTTACAGTGGTTTGGCTCAGCAGGATGTGGAAGACACTCATTATCTTTCCACTATTAGAGATGGCCCGAACCTCCGATTTTAGGTCCACGACCCGGGTTCACGAACCTGCCGCGTAAGTTCGGTTTGCACGAACGTACGCGAACCGCAATAGACTTCAATGGGGAGGCGAACTTTGAAACCTAGAAACACTTATGCTGGCCACAAAAGTAAAGATGTTTCAAGGGGTCTAACACCTGGAGGGGGAGCATGGCGGAGCGGGATAGACGCCAAAAGTCCTGGGGAAACATCTGGATTGGACGCAAAGCAGCATTTTAAGGGCAGAAATCACATTTCTTTAGGCCTAAATTGCAGGCCTAAAGTCCTTTGAAACATCTTGCATGTGTATACATCAATCACGGAGTGTAATTCGTGTACTGCTTCACACTCACACCAAACTCACTGTGTAACGCACCACAAACAACTGTTTGTGTAGTGACGGCCGTGCTGGACTACTGCGCAACATGGCGTGATTGCTCTTCCTCACTCAGTGATGTCAGGTAATGTCTGACTGCCTTATCTACTTTCGATTGTTCTTTCTCTACCATTGTTAAAGCTTACGTCTATTTTTGTAAATACTTGTTCTGCTTGCTGTTCAGTACCTGCAACGAGAATCTGTTATGGAGGGCAAGTCTGCCATTGTGAGTGACCACGGGTAATGGCCGGGGAATCAGGGTTCAATTCCGGTCCGGAGTGGGAGCCTAAGAAACGGCTACCACCACTACGCATCCAAGGAAGGCAGCAGGCACGCTGTGGGCAAAGGAGCAGGAACGGCTACCACCACACATCCAAGGAAGGCAGCGGGCATGGCATGCACGTCCCGAGGTAGTGACCAAAAGGAGGACTTTTGAGGCCCTGCTGTATATGACACTAATAGACTGTACTACCTGTAACGAGAATCTGTTATGGAGGGCAAGTCTGCCATCCATTCAAGTGAAAGGAATGCACTGACTTTCAGGTATAATACAATGTGCGGTCAAAGATGCAGTGACTGCAAACAGCTGTTTGTGTAGTGACGGCCGTGCTGGACTGGTGCGCACCATGACGAGAGTGCAGGTGATGGCGGCACAGTGACACTGTGTGCGCTCACGTAGGTAGGTGGGTGCACTGTGAACAACAGGTAGGTATATGCAGTAATGGGTATTACAATGTGCACCTGTCACACACACAGGTAGTCACTGAATGTGCTGGGCCTGGCTGGCAGTGGCACACACACAGTATGAATTATCAAGGCTGTCTATGCAACACAAGTGTCAGTGGTACACACACATAAAAAATGGATCACAAGAACAAGATTAGCTCTCAAAAGAGCTGTTGTGGGGTGCTATTATAGCAATAAGAATCAGCAAGGAGCAAGCTAACAAGCCTACAAGAGCCTAAGAAAGCTTTCCCTATGAGAGTCTGCAGCAGCAGCAGCTGTCCCTTCTCTATTTACTGCAGGCACACGAGTGAGTAAAATGGCCGGCGGTGCCTGCCTTATATAAGGGGGGTGGGGCTCCAGGAGGGAGTGTAGCCTGATTGGCTACAATGTGCCTGCTGACTGTGATGTAGAGGGTCAAAGTTGACCCTAATGGTGCATTATGGGGGCGAACCGAACTTCCGGAAAAGTTTGCGGTTCTCCATGATCGCGAACCCCCGGAAGTTCACCTGGAACCGTTTGGGCCATCTCTATCCTTCATGTGTTCTTACATGTCTCTAGAGCCCAGCTTACAGTGGTTTGGCCCAACAGGATGTGGAGGACACTGTCCATGTATGAGTAGTACAGATTACAGTGGTTTGGCCCAGCAGGATGTAGAGGACACTGTCCATGTGTGAGTAGTACAGATTACAGTGGTTTAGCCCAGCAGGATGTGGAGGACACTGTCCATGTATGGGTAGTACAGATTACAGTGGTTTGGCCCAGCAGGATGTAGAGGACACTGTCCATGTGTGAGTAGTACAGATTACAGTGGTTTGGCCCAGCAGGATGTGGAGGACACTGTCCATGTATGAGTAGTACAGATTACAGTAGTTTGGCCCAGCAGGATGTAGAGGACACTGTCCATGTGTGAGTAGTACATATTACAGTGGTTTAGCCCAGCAGGATGTGGAGGACACTGTCCATGCATGAGTAGTACAGATTACAGTGATTTGGCCCAACAGGATGTGGAGGACACTGTCCATGCATGAGTAGTACAGGTTAGAGTGGTTTGGCCCAGCAGGATGTGGAGGACACTGTCCATTTCTGAGTAGTACAGATTACAGTGGTTTGGCCCAGCAGGATGTTGAGGACACTGTCCATGCATGAGTAGTACAGATTACATTGGTTTGGCCCAGCACGATGTGGAGGACACTGTCCATGTATAAGTAGTACAGATTGTCACAAGCCCCCTAGTGGCCGGACCGCACAATGCCTTCCAATCGGTTTCAGCACACAGACCATGCAATCTGTGGTCACAATCGGTGCGCAGAAACCTTTGGGATTTTGGCAGCAGATCGACTAAAAGGGAGCTTGTGAGTTACGGTAATACAAACTACACACTATTTCAGGGTATAACTGCCACCACTCCTACAGAAGGGTAGGAGTCCTAACTATACTGAGACTAATACCTGCAAATAAAAACGGTTAAAACGCACTCTGTTTTATCTAGCTCACAACAGGAGTAGCGACTCTTCAGAAGCTAGGTTTCAGTTTGTGTTGCTGAATAGTAGGTGTAGCTGATAAATAAATGATGTTAGCGTTGTTTATTATAAATGCAATATAAATAATTAATATATACAGAAAATCATTAAAATCAACAATAATATAGACATTAGTAGCGCAGTATGAAAATAAAAATAGGGGAAGAAATAAACAGATACTTAAGCTCAGGTGAAAATATGTCCTTTCTGGGAAAAGAAATGCAAAGTCATTGGCTTCAGAGTGGAGGACTCAGTGTCAAAGTCCAAACAAGCCGGATGCCAGCATGTCCTCAAGCTGGCAAGGATGTAATCAGGATGATGTTTCAAAGTGGAGGACATTTATTTTGGGTCCTCTGCCATTCTTATACCCCTGATACAGTAGGAGGGAGTGAGGGTGGGAACCACACACCTCCTTAGAATATGAAATGAGCCCCCCCCCCCCCTTCTACTGGGAACCAAAAATCATATCTAACCGTATATGGACTCTATCTCACAGAACCGTACAGGTCAGGGCAGATTATAGCATTTTCAGGTCAGTCTGCATTTGTCCAGCATAATGATACCAAACACGAGGAGTAGGAACCCGTATTACCAGGTCACTTTCGAGCTGCCTAACTGACAGCCCATAACTCAGAATGTTCTGAAACCTTCTCAGTGCCAGGCAAGGTCCGGCACACTCTGCGAGTTTGGAGGGCCTGGCAGCCTTGCAACACAGGAAATATGACAAATATAACAGTTTATGATTGATCTTATAACTAACAGTTCAGTAGGAGTTTCAAGTTGCCAACTGGAGAGCTTGCTGGGCCTTTGAACTCCTCAGCTCAGAGCTCACATGACAATTCCTGCCAAGAATGGTGCTAGCTTGGCTACAGTAAGATCCACTTGATGAGTTTCTCTCAACCCTGAGGTGTGAAAACTTGATTTAGGAGGGCCCTGAACACAGCTGGGTGCCTGGGCACTTCCTCTGAGAAAGTGCCTGAATGGTCCTGCCATTTGGTGTTAGGAAAAAAAAATGTCTTTTAAAAGAAGGAATGTCATTCTGACTGCTGCAGTGACTGCGCAGTCTAATCAGGAAGCAATCAGAAAATCGACTGCGCAAATCTTCCCGATTCACCTGCGTTTCTCACGGCTATTCCGTGACGTAGATTACAGTGGTTTGGCCCAGTAGGATGTGGAGGACACTGTCCATGTATGGGTAGTACAGATTAGTAGTTTGGCACAGCAGGATGTGGAGGACACTGTCCATGTATGAGTAGTACAGATTACAGTGGTGTGGCCCCGCAGGATGTGGAGGAAGCTGTCCATGTATGAGTAGTACAGATTACAGTGGTTTGGCCCAGCAGGATGTGGAGGACACTGTCCATGTATGGGTAGTACAGATTACAGTGGTTTGGCCCAGCAAGATGTGGAGGACGCTGTCCATGTATGAGTAGTACAGATTAGGATTTATTATAAAGTAATGAGGTTTTTTGTCTCTTCTCTGTTACCTGTGATGGGTTTCACACATGTCCGGCTATATCCAGAGGGGCAGCATTTCTCATCTGGCTTACAGTCCACATCACGGCTGCATTGTACGGAACCACAGGCCACCTCACTGGGCTGCACGTCATTCATGGGGCAAATTCCCACCGGGTCTGTGTGGAGAGAGCATATACCAGATTATATATAACTATTATACTATCACACATGGGGTATATTCCCCCGGGTCTGTGTGGAGAGGGCATATACCAGATTATATATAACTATTATACTATCACACATGGGGTATATTCCCCCGGGTCTGTGTGGAGAGAGCATATACCAGATTATATATAACTATTATACTATCACACATGGGGTATATTCCCACGGGTCTGTGTGGAGAGAGCACAGACCAGATTATATATAACTATTATACTATCACACATGGGGTATATTCCCCCGGGTCTGTGTGGGGAGAGAGCACATACCAGATTATATATAACTATTATACTATCACACATGGGGTATATTCCCCCGGGTCTGTGTGGGGAGAGCATATACCAGATTATATATAACTATTATACTATCACACATGGGGTATATTCCCCCGGGTCTGTGTGCAGAGAGCACATACCAGATTATATATAACTATTATACTATCACACATGGGGTATATTCCCCCGGGTCTGTGTGGGGAGAGCATATACCAGATTATATATAACTATTATACTATCACACATGGGGTATATTCCCCCGGGTCTGTGTGCAGAGAGCACATACCAGATTATATATAACTATTATACTATCACACATGGGGTATATTCCCCCGGGTCTGTGTGGAGAGAGCACATACCAGATTATATATAACTATTATACTATCACACATGGAGTATATTCCCCCGGGTCTGTGTGGAGAGAGCACATACCAGATTATATATAACTATTATACTATCACACATGGGGTATATTCCCCCGGGTCTGTGTGGAGAGAGCACAGACCAGATTATATATAACTATTATACTATCACACGTGGGGTATATTCCCCCGGGTCTGTGTGGAGAGAGCACATACCAGATTATATATAACTATTATACTATCACACATGGGGTATATTCCCCCGGGTCTGTGTGGAGAGAGAGCACATACCAGATTATATATAACTATTATACTATCACACATGGGGTATATTCCCCCGGGTCTGTGTGGAGAGAGCATATACCAGATTATATATAACTATTATACTATCACACATGGGGTATATTCCCCCGGGTCTGTGTGGTGAGAGCACATACCAGATTATATATAACTATTATACTATCACACATGGGGTATATTCCCCCGGGTCTGTGTGGGGAGAGAGCACAGACCAGATTATATATAACTATTATACTATCACACATGGGGTATATTCCCCCGGGTCTGTGTGGGGAGAGCATATACCAGATTATATATAACTATTATACTATCACACATGGGGTATATTCCCCCGGGTCTGTGTGGAGAGAGCACATACCAGATTATATATAACTATTATACTATCACACATGGGGTATATTCCCCCGGGTCTGTGTGGGGAGAGCATATACCAGATTATATATAACTATTATACTATCACACAGGGGGTATATTCCCCCGGGTCTGTGTGGTGAGAGCATATACCAGATTATATATAACTATTATACTATCACACATGGGGTATATTCCCCCGGGTCTGTGTGGAGAGAGCACATACCAGATTATATATAACTATTATACTATCACACATGGGGTATATTCCCCCGGGTCTGTGTGGGGAGAGCATATACCAGATTATATATAACTATTATACTATCACACAGGGGGTATATTCCCCCGGGTCTGTGTGGTGAGAGCATATACCAGATTATATATAACTATTATACTATCACACATGGGGTATATCCCCCCGGGTCTGTGTGGAGAGAGCACATACCAGATTATATATAACTATTATACTATCACACATGGGGTATATTCCCCCCGGGTCTGTGTGGAGAGAGAGCACATACCAGATTATATATAACTATTATACTATCACACATGGGGTATATTCCCCCGGGTCTGTGTGGAGAGAGCACATACCAGATTATATATAACTATTATACTATCACACATGGAGTATATTCCCCCGGGTCTGTGTGGAGAGAGAGCATATACCAGATTATATATAACTATTATACTATCACACATGGGGTATATTCCCCCGGGTCTGTGTGGGGAGAGAGCATATACCAGATTATATATAACTATTTTACTATCACACATGGGGTATATTCCCCCGGGTCTGTGTGGAGAGAGCATATACCAGATTATATATAACTATTATACTATCACACATGGGGTATATTCCCCCGGGTGTGTGTGGAGAGAGCACAGACCAGATTATATATAACTATTATACTATCACACATGGGGTATATTCCCCCGGGTCTGTGTGGAGAGAGCACATACCAGATTATATATAACTATTATACTATCACACATGGGGTATATTCCACCGGGTCTGTGTGGGGAGAGCATATACCAGATTATATATAACTATTATACTATCACACATGGGGTATATTCCCCCGGGTCTGTGTGGAGAGAGCACATACCAGATTATATATAACTATTATACTATCACACGTGGGGTATATTCCCCCGGGTCTGTGTGGGGAGAGCATATACCAGATTATATATAACTATTATACTATCACACATGGGGTATATTCCCCTGGGTCTGTGTGGAGAGAGAACATACCAGATTATATATAACTATTATACTATCACACATGGGGTATATTCCTCCGGGTCTGTGTGGAGAGAGCACATACCAGATTATATATATAACTATTATACTATCACACATGGGGTATATTCCCCCCGGGTCTGTGTGGAGAGAGCATATACCAGATTATATATAACTATTATACTATCACACATGGGGTATATTCCCCCGGGTCTGTGTGGAGAGAGCATATACCAGATTATATATAACTATTATACTATCACACATGGGGTATATTCCATCGGGTCTGTGTGGAGAGAGCATATACCAGATTATATATAACTATTATACTATCACACATGGGGTATATTCCCCCGGGTCTGTGTGGAGAGAGCACATACCAGATTATATATAACTATTATACTATCACACATGGGGTATATTCCCCCGGGTCTGTGTGGTGAGAGCATATACCAGATTATATATAACTATTATACTATCACACATGGGGTATATTCCCCCGGGTCTGTGTGGTGAGAGCACATACCAGATTATATATAACTATTATACTATCACACATGGGGTATATTCCCCCGGGTCTGTGTGGAGAGAGCATATACCAGATTATATATAACTATTATACTATCACACATGGGGTATATTCCCCCCGGGTCTGTGTGGAGAGAGCATATACCAGATTATATATAACTATTATACTATCACACATGGGGTATATTCCCCCGGGTCTGTGTGGAGAGAGCATATACCAGATTATATATAACTATTATACTATCACACATGGGGTATATTCCATCGGGTCTGTGTGGAGAGAGCATATACCAGATTATATATAACTATTATACTATCACACATGGGGTATATTCCCCCGGGTCTGTGTGGAGAGAGCATATACCAGATTATATATAACTATTATACTATCACACATGGGGTATATTCCATCGGGTCTGTGTGGAGAGAGCATATACCAGATTATATATAACTATTATACTATCACACGTGGGGTATATTCACCCGGGTCTGTGTGGAGAGAGCACATACCAGATTATATATAACTATTATACTATCACACATGGGGTATATTCCCCCGGGTCTGTGTGGAGAGAGAGCACATACCAGATTATATATAACTATTATACTATCACACATGGGGTATATTCCACCGGGTCTGTGTGGAGAGAGAGCACATACCAGATTATATATAACTATTATACTATCACACATGGGGTATATTCCCCCGGGTCTGTGTGGGGAGAGCATATACCAGATTATATATAACTATTATACTATCACACATGGGGTATATTCCCCCGGGTCTGTGTGGAGAGAGTACATACCAGATTATATATAACTATTATACTATCACACATGGGGTATATTCCCCCGGGTCTGTGTGGAGAGAGCACATACCAGATTATATATAACTATTATACTATCACACATGGGGTATATTCCCCCGGGTCTGTGTGGAGAGAGCACATACCAGATTATATATAACTATTATACTATCACACATGGGGTATATTCCCCCGGGTCTGTGTGGAGAGAGAGCACATACCAGATTATATATAACTATTATACTATCACACATGGGGTATATTCCCCCCGGGTCTGTGTGGAGAGAGCATATACCAGATTATATATAACTATTATACTATCACACATGGGGTATATTCCCCCGGGTCTGTGTGGAGAGAGCACATACCAGATTATATATAACTATTATACTATCACACATGGGGTATATCCCCCCGGGTCTGTGTGGAGAGAGCACATACCAGATTATATATAACTATTATACTATCACACATGGGGTATATTCCCCCGGGTCTGTGTGGAGAGAGCACATACCAGATTATATATAACTATTATACTATCACACATGGGGTATATCCCCCCGGGTCTGTGTGGAGAGAGCACATACCAGATTATATATAACTATTATACTATCACACATGGGGTATATTCCCCCGGGTCTGTGTGGAGAGAGCACATACCAGATTATATATAACTATTATACTATCACCATACCTCCCAACATTTTAAATCTAAGAATCGGGACACTTAGGCCACACCCCTAACCACGCCCCCATCACACCTATCATAAAAAAAATTAAATTTTTTTTTTAATTAATAATATCCCCTAATAATTTTTACATATGTCTCCCCCATATATGATGAGGAGGAGGGTGTCCGTGGGTGGGTGGGTGAGGGTGTCCGTGGGTGGGTGGATGGGTGGGTGAGGAGGAGGGTGCCAATGCAAGAAAAAAATGATCGAGGCGCCAGCCGCGGGTAAATGGGATGCGGGACGCGTGTATCCCATTACTACCTCCCTCCCTCCCTTGGAATCTGGCCCCCCCTGTGTCTCCCCCCTGTTTGCAGAGTGCGCAGCTAAGCGGAGCGGGCTGTCATCTGGCTTCCTGCTTCCTGTGACGTCACAGGAAGCAGATTGAAGCCGGACATCGGTATGCGTCCATGGATACCGGTAAGCTGACAGCCCGCTCCGCTTAGCTGCGCACTCTGCAAACAGGGGGGAGACACAGGGGGGTATATTCCCCCGGGTCTGTGTGGCAGCAGGCATTAGGAGTCGAGCAGTGGCGTAGCTAAAGAGCTGTGGGCCCCGATGCAAGTTTTACATGGGGCCCCCCAAAGCACTCTATACATAACAATTGATATGGCGCACCAAAACCTGCCAAGTACAACCACAGTGTCAGAGGTGCAAGAAGGGGATGGGGAACAGTGTGTTAAGGATTACTACTATTCAAAGCATCTATAGAAGTGATTATTACCAGCACAGGACCAATAGAGAGCTAATACTGTAATAGAGGGTGGACCCTTCGGGGCCCCTCTGGCCCAAGGGCCCCGATGCGGTCTTTACCTCTGCACCCCCTATTGCTACGCCCCTGGAGTCGAGGTTATTGGGGAGTTTTATACATTTATGGTAACTCTAGCTAGGTTGAGCAGAACAGGGTGGTGGAAATATCACGATTTATACCTGGCTTCGGGTTCCAGCACGTCTGGCCACATATGTTGCAGCACTTCTGCCCCCCGGGGCATTCGCTGTCACTGCGGCAGTTATTGGAGACAAGCTTCAGGTTACACTTTGCCTTTACATTGGGGCAGCGGCCGGGTTTCACTGCAGAGAGAGATGGATAAAGAGAGACAGTCACTCATTTGTTTACACTTCAGATTAGTGGGTGTGGTCAGGGGGTGTTACCTTTTTCTGGGGTCACACACTGCAAGGTACAGGAGGAGCAGCAGCATTTTTTGGGGTAGGTGCACATGCTGTCATTGTAACATCCAGGATGCCCGGGCTTGACACGGACACAGATGGAGGAATCGAATGCTGGACAGATATCGATCAGATCTATCGGAAGCAAGAACAATCAGAAAATGACATAGGCAGATGTCAGAGATGTACGTTTAAAGCATGAAGTCTTCAGAGGTCGATATGACCAGTGATGCTCAGCGAGAACTCGTGATCACGGATTAGCCGTGGACCACAAGCATTTTTCCAGTATTCGGGACTTCGAAATCTGAAGCCGTGGATTGATTTGAACCGCAGAACATGGCCCACTGCAGACCGTGATTTTGAAATATCCAGATGCATTTCACGGTCGTGAACGCGCTTTCCCGCCGATCATGAACACGGCGAGGAACGCCGTGGTTAGGTCGTGAATAGCGGGAATGTGTGGAAATTACTTCCCTGGGCCAATCAGAGGCCCCCAGCCAGGCCCTAACTACCAATCATAAGATGGGAGGCTATGCCCTCCCCTCCTGTATGTCACAGGGTCCCTAGTGGCCGGACCGCTAAATGCCTTCCAATCGGTTTCAGCACACAGACCATGCAAGCTGTGGTCGCAATCCGTGCTCAGAAACCGCTGGAATTTTGGCAGCAGACCGACTAGAAGGGAGCCTGTGAGTTACGGTAATACAATTTACACACTATTTCAGGGTATAACTGCCACCACCTCTGTTACCATGGGACAGAGGAGCCCACTGACTGGCTGACTCTAGACCTGCAAATAAAACGGTTAAACACACTCTATTCTGTCTAGCTAGCAACAATAGTAGCGACTCTTCAGAAGTCTGGGTTCAGTTTCTGTTCGACTGAATAATAGGGTAGCTGAACAAACAACTGACGATAGCGTCGGTTTATTAAATTGCAATATAAATAATTAATATATACAGAAAATCATTAAAATCAACAATTATAGAAACATTAATGGCCAGTATAAAAATAAAAGGGAGAAAATACTTAGGTTCGTGGAAATATGTCCTTCTGGGAAAACTCATAAAGTCCTTGGTTTCAGTTCAGTTCAGGAGCAAAGTTCAGACAAGATGGCCACCACAGTTCCTCAGAGTGGCAGCATGCTCCCATGAAGGTGGAATGTGGAGGAATGAGGCCCGCCTGCTAGCAATGTACTTTTGATGAAGCTGGTTTTTTGGGTGTGGCAATGCCTGCCCCCTCTGAATTACAAACCAATCACAGTTCATTCCCTCTGAGAGAGATTTAGGGTTAAACTTATGAAACACTGCAATTCAAAACCAATAAATGCCACAGTTGCGCTGATAACAGATTAATATTCCTCAGATAATGACAATTCCTATGGCATCAGGCTTGATTAGGGTAGAGGGTCCAGTTCCTGAGCAGTTTAATAACTTGGTTGTAGAGGACCCCTCGCCCCTCTAGACTGGTATCAAAAGATTCAGCAAGACTCTACAAACCCAATGATACCGTTCTCCTAATTATCCTATTTACGGTATTCCTTAAATATGCAAAAAAATCATATAACACATGCATTTCAATCTGCCCCTGCTGGAGCCAGCCAGTCTGCCTTCATGCTGTGACTAGCTTCCTTTGGCTCTCCCTGGAGGAAAGGACTTTTGGTGTGATAATTAACATATGAGTAAGATCAGCTCAGACAAACCCTGACACCTCTGCTAAGGCCCAGATCCCAGTCATATGCTAATTAACGAGTCACAGGCACAAGGCTTCATCAAAAGAGACTATAAAGCTAGATTTCCCAAAGGAAGAACACAGGCTGACAGACTGCTACCCCCCTAGACATAAGACTCTGATCTGGCAACGCAACGACAATCGATGCAGGGAGCCAATTGCGATTGCGTTTTCTGGTCGCACGGCAGGCAGGTTCAGACTGATTATACTGCTGTAAAACTGTATACTTGTTATCTAGCTCAGCCAGCCAGCCAGTGATCAACTTCAGTTACTGTCACTGGTCAGTCACTAGTCAGCAAGTGATATTGTACTGTTCTATTAGTGCACTGCAGGCAGACTGCTGTCCATAACTTTTTGTGTTCTAAATTATTTTACTGTATCACTTGTATTCAGCTCATTAGCCAGTGATCAACTTCAGTTACTTGCAGTCACTGCCACTGGTCAGTCACTACTTTTACTCAGTGACATTGTATCGTACTGTTAGTGCAGGCAGACCTCTGTCCACTCTTGTTTGTGTTCTATATTATTTTACTGTATCACTTGTCAGGGCAGTTTCTAGGCTAAAATGCACCCAGGGCGGGAGTGTAAAAATTGTGCCAGCCCCCCCCCCCCCCCCCGTCCCTGCCCCACCGTGGAGCCAGGCATAGGTGTCCCCAGTATAGGTTAGCCAGGTGTAGGTGCACCCAATATAGGTAGCCAGGTATAGGTGCCCCCAATATAGGTAGCCAGCTATAGGTCCCCCCAGTATAGGTAGCCAGGCATAGGTGCCCCGGTATTATTGCCCCCAGTATAGGTTAGCCAGGTAGCTGCCTCCAGTATAAGTAGCCAGTATATTTGCCCCCATTATAGGTTAGATAGGCAGGTGCCCCCGGTATAGGTTACAAGGGGGGGAGCACGGAGGGCAGCCCGGGGAGAGGAAGGGAGGGAGAGGTCAGGCTGCCCTCCCCACGGCTGCAGCTCCCCTCTCCATCACAGTGTCCCCCCCCTCCCGCTGCACTCAGGGCGGCCGCGTGGCTGCACAGCCCTAGAAATGGGCCTGTCACTTGTATTCAGCTTATAGCCAGTGATCAACGTCAGTCACTAAGTGTACTCAGTGACATTGTACCATACTGTTAGTGCAGGCAGACCTCTGTTCACTCTTTTTTGTGTTTTATATGATTCTACTGTATCACTTGTATTCAGCTCATAGCCAGTGATCAACGTCAGTTACTTGCAGTAACTGCCACTGGTCAGTCACATTATACTGTGCTAGTAGCGTGCAGCCAGTTACTTCGCTGTGCATATAGTGCAGTCAAACCGCAGCGCTGTCCAGTGATTTTCGAGTTCTATTACTGTGTATTCAGTATTTGTGAATTGCACCGTCTGCGCATTTTTTGTTGTTCTTTTCTGCAAAATCAATAAAAACCCCTGTTATATTCAGTCTGTCCCCATTGCCCACACAGGTATTGACTGTAAAAAGCAGCACACTTTCTCCACCTTGAAATCTTGTGCATAGTATACAACATGTCTGGCAGGGGTTGTGGATGTGGCAGGAGAGGGAGTACCATTGCCTCCGCCAGTTCTGGGACTGGTCCACGGCCAGGGAGAGGGCGCTCAGCTGTAGGGGGTGCAGCAGAGAGGCAACTATCCGCAGCACTGCCTGGGCCGAGTCAGCCGACACCGCTGTCACCCATTTTCAGCACCGTGGCTCGATGCCGTGTGGTCGTTCAGGAGTTTGACTCACAGGCATTGATGGAGATGATGACGGAGGAGCAGCCCATCCTGAGTTTCTCACAGACCTCCGCTGTGAGCAGCACTCCCAGCAGCAGCAGCCAACACCCCACACAATTTGTGACATCCACCTCAGCAGCCAGTGGTCAGCAGCAGCCCTCCCCGGAAAAGAGCGTTGTGTCCCGCAGTCCGGCATCTGGGCGAGTGTTGATGGCTGCCGTTGAGGAGATGATAGGGCCTGATGTGGAGGAGGAGGTTGGACTTGGCCAGCATCCCAAGTTTATGTTGAGGATGATGAGAGGTCTGTGTCTGGGGATGTTGGGGTGGCAGAGGTGGTGGGGGGATCAGGGATCAGCAGTATGCCTCCTACAGATACCCCCTCTAACTGCGTGCTCTGCTGCCCCCTACAGATAACCCCTCTAACTGCATGCTCTGCTCTATCTCTGTGTCTGTATGACCCCTGTACATGTCCGCAGTATGCCCCCTACAGATACCCCCTCTAACTGCGTGCTCTGCTCTGTGTCTGTATGACCCCTGTACATGTCTGCAGTATGCCCCCTACAGATACCCCCTCTAACTGCGTGCTCTGCTCTGTCTCTGTGTCTGTATGACCCCTGTACATGTCCGCAGTATGCCCCCTACAGATACCCCCTCTAACTGCGTGCTCTGCTCTGTCTCTGTGTCTGTATGACCCCTGTACATGTCCGCAGTATGCCCCCTACAGATACCCCCTCTAACTGCATGCTCTGCTCTGTCTCTGTGTCTGTATGACCCCTGTACATGTCCGCAGTATGCCCCCTACAGATACCCCCTCTAACTGCGTGCTCTGCTCTGTCTCTGTGTCTGTATGACCCCTGTACATGTCCGCAGTATGCCCCCTACAGATACCCCCTCTAACTGCGTGCTCTGCTCTGTGTCTGTATGGCCCCTGTACATGTCCGCAGTATGCCCCCTACAGATACCTCCTCTAACTGCATGCTCTGCTCTGTCTCTGTGTCTGTATGGCCCCTGTACATGTCCGCAGTATGCCCCCTACAGATACCACTTATAACTGCGTGCTCTGCTCTGTCTCTGTGTCTGTATGACCCCTGTACATGTCCGCAGTATGCCCCCTACAGATACCCCCTCTAACTGCGTGCTCTGCTCTGTCTCTGTGTCTGTATGGCCCCTGTACATGTCCGCAGTATGCCCCCTACAGATACCCCCTCTAACTGCGTGCTCTGCTCTGTCTCTGTGTCTGTATGGCCCCTGTACATGTCCGCAGTATGCCCCCTACAGATACCCCCTCTAACTGCATGCTCTGCTCTGTCTCTGTGTCTGTATGACCCCTGTACATGTCTGCAGTATGCCCCCTACAGATACCACTTATAACTGCGTGCTCTGCTCTGTGTCTGTGTCTGTATGACCCCTGTACATGTCCGCAGTATGCCCCCTACAGATACCCCCTCTAACTGCGTGCTCTGCTCTGCCTCTGTGTCTGTATGACCCCTGTACATGTCCGCAGTATGCCCCCTACAGATACCCCCTCTAACTGCATGCTCTGCTCTGTCTCTGTGTCTGTATGGCCCCTGTACATGTCTGCAGTATGCCCCCTACAGATACCCCCTCTAACTGCGTGCTCTGCTCTGTCTCTGTGTCTGTATGGCCCCTGTACATGTCTGCAGTATGCCCCCTACAGATACCCCCTCTAACTGCGTGCTCTGCTCTGTGTCTGTATGGCCCCTGTACATGTCCGCAGTATGCCCCCTACAGATACCCCCTCTAACTGCGTGCTCTGCTCTGTGTCTGTATGGCCCCTGTACATGTCTGCAGTATGCCCCCTACAGATACCCCCTCTAACTGCGTGCTCTGCTCTGTGTCTGTATGGCCCCTGTACATGTCCGCAGTATGCCCCCTACAGATACTCCCTCTAACTGCGTGCTCTGCTCTGTCTCTGTGTCTGTATGTCCCCTGTACATGTCCGCAGTATGCCCCCTACAGATACTCCCTCTAACTGCGTGCTCTGCTCTGTCTCTGTGTCTGTATGACCCCTGTACATGTCCGCAGTATGCCCCCTACAGATACCCCCTCTAACTGCGTGCTCTGCTCTGTGTCTGTGTCTGTATGACCCCTGTACATGTCTGCAGTATGCCCCTACAGATACCTCCTCTAACTGCGTGCTCTGCTCTGTCTCTGTGTCTGTATGACCCCTGTGCATGTCCGCAGTATGCCCCTACAGATACCTCCTCTAACTGCGTGCTCTGCTCTGTCTCTGTGTCTGTATGACCCCTGTACATGTCAGCAGTATGCCCCTACAGATACCTCCTCTAACTGCGTGCTCTGCTCTGTCTCTGTGTCTGTATGACCCCTGTACATGTCAGCAGTATGCCCCTACAGATACCCCCTCTAACTGCGTGCTCTGTCTCTGTGTCTGTATGACCCCTGTACATGTCCGCAGTATGCCCCCTACAGGTACCTCCTCTAACTGCGTGCTCTGCTCTGTCTCTGTGTCTGTATGACCCCTGTACATGTCTGCAGTATGCCCCCTACAGATACCCCCTCTAACTGCGTGCTCTGCTCTGTGTCTGTGTCTGTATGACCCCTGTACATGTCTGCAGTATGCCCCCTACAGATACCCCCTCTAACTGCGTGCTCTGCTCTGTGTCTGTGTCTGTATGACCCCTGTACATGTCCGCAGTATGCCCCTACAGATACCTCCTCTAACTGCGTGCTCTGCTCTGTGTCTGTGTCTGTATGACCCCTGTACATGTCCGCAGTATGCCCCTACAGATACCTCCTCTAACTGCGTGCTCTGCTCTGTCTCTGTGTCTATGACCCCTGTACATGTCCGCAGTATGCCCCCTACAGATACCCCCTCTAACTGCATGCTCTGCTCTGTCTCTGTGTCTATGACCCCTGTACATGTCCGCAGTATTCCCCCTACAGATACCTCCTCTAACTGCATGCTCTGCTCTGTCTCTGTGTCTGTATGACCCCTGTACATGTCCGCAGTATGCCCCTACAGATACCCCCTCTAACTGCGTGCTCTGCTCTGTCTCTGTGTCTGTATGACCCCTGTACATGTCCGCAGTATGCCCCCTACAGGTACCCCTTATAACTGCGTGCTCTGCTCTGTCTCTGTGTCTGTATGACCCCTGTACATGTCCACAGTATGCCCCCTACAGATACCTCCTCTAACTGCATGCTCTGCTCTGTCTCTGTGTCTGTATGACCCCTGTGCATGTCCGCAGTATGCCCCCTACAGATACCCCCTCTAACTGCATGCTCTGCTCTGTCTCTGTGTCTATGACCCCTGTACATGTCCGCAGTATTCCCCCTACAGATACTCCCTCTAACTGCGTGCTCTGCTCTGTCTCTGTGTCTGTATGACCCCTGTACATGTCCGCAGTATGCCCCCTACAGATACTCCCTATAACTGGATGCTCTGCTCTGTCTCTGTGTCTGTATGGCCCCTGTACATGTCCGCAGTATGCCCCCTACAGATACCCCCTCTAACTGCATGCTCTGCTCTGTCTCTGTGTCTATGACCCCTGTACATGTCCGCAGTATTCCCCCTACAGATACCCCCTCTAACTGCATGCTCTGCTCTGTCTCTGTGTCTGTATGACCCCTGTACATGTCTGCAGTATGCCCCTACAGATACCTCCTCTAACTGCGTGCTCTGCTCTGTCTCTGTGTCTGTATGACCCCTGTACATGTCCGCAGTATGCCCCTACAGATACCCCCTCTAACTGCGTGCTCTGCTCTATCTCTGTGTCTGTATGACCCCTGTACATGTCCGCAGTATGCCCCCTACAGATACTCCCTATAACTGCGTGCTCTGCTCTGTCTCTGTGTCTGTATGACCCCTGTACATGTCTGCAGTATGCCCCCTACAGATACTTCCTATAACTGCGTGCTCTGCTCTGTCTCTGTGTCTGTATGACCCCTGTGCATGTCCGCAGTATGCCCCCTACAGATACCCCCTCTAACTGCATGCTCTGCTCTGTCTCTGTATGACCCCTGTGCATGTCCGCAGTATGCCCCCTACAGATACCACTTATAACTGCGTGCTCTGCTCTGTCTCTGTGTCTGTATGACCCCTGTGCATGTCCGCAGTATGCCCCCTACAGATACCCCCTCTAACTGCATGCTCTGCTCTGTCTCTGTATGACCCCTGTGCATGTCCGCAGTATGCCCCCTACAGATACCACTTATAACTGCGTGCTCTGCTCTGCTCTGTGTCTGTATGGCCCCTGTACATGTCCGCAGTATGCCCCCTACAGGTACCCCTTATAACTGCGTGCTCTGCTCTGTCTCTGTGTCTGTATGGCCCCTGTACATGTCCGCAGTATGCCCCCTACAGATACCCCCTCTAACTGCGTGCTCTGCTCTGTCTCTGTGTCTGTATGACCCCTGTACATGTCAGCAGTATGCCTCCTACAGATACTCCCTCTAACTGCATGCTCTGCTCTGTCTCTGTGTCTGTATGACCCCTGTACATGTCCGCAGTATGCCCCCTACAGATACCCCCTCTAACTGCGTGCTCTGCTCTGTCTCTGTGTCTGTATGACCCCTGTACATGTCCGCAGTATGCCCCCTACAGATACTCCCTCTAACTGCGTGCTCTGCTCTGTCTCTGTGTCTGTATGACCCCTGTACATGTCCGCAGTATGCCCCCTACAGATACTTCCTATAACTGCGTGCTCTGCTCTGTCTCTGTGTCTGTATGACCCCTGTACATGTCTGCAGTATGCCCCCTACAGATACCCCCTCTAACTGCATGCTCTGCTCTGTCTCTGTGTCTGTATGTCCCCTGTACATGTCTGCAGTATGCCCCCTACAGATACTCCCTATAACTGGATGCTCTGCTCTGTCTCTGTGTCTGTATGACCCCTGTACATGTCCGCAGTATGCCCCCTACAGGTACCCCTTATAACTGCGTGCTCTGCTCTGTCTCTGTGTCTGTATGACCCCTGTGCATGTCCGCAGTATGCCCCCTACAGATACCCCCTCTAACTGCATGCTCTGCTCTGTCTCTGTGTCTGTATGTCCCCTGTACATGTCTGCAGTATGCCCCCTACAGATACTCCCTATAACTGGATGCTCTGCTCTGTCTCTGTGTCTGTATGACCCCTGTACATGTCCGCAGTATGCCCCCTACAGGTACCCCTTATAACTGCGTGCTCTGCTCTGTCTCTGTGTCTGTATGACCCCTGTACATGTCTGCAGTATGCCCCCTACAGATACTCCCTATAACTGGATGCTCTGCTCTGTCTCTGTGTCTGTATGACCCCTGTGCATGTCTGCAGTATGCCCCCTACAGGTACCCCTTATAACTGCATGCTCTGCTCTGTCTCTGTGTCTATGACCCCTGTACATGTCCGCAGTATGCCCCCTACAGATACTCCCTATAACTGCATGCTCTGCTCTGTCTCTGTGTCTGTATGACCCCTGTACATGTCCACAGTATGCCCCCTACAGATACTTCCTATAACTGCGTGCTCTGCTCTGTCTCTGTGTCTGTATGACCCCTGTACATGTCTGCAGTATGCCCCCTACAGATACCCCCTCTAACTGCATGCTCTGCTCTGTCTCTGTGTCTGTATGACCCCTGTACATGTCCGCAGTATGCCCCCTACAGATACCCCCTCTAACTGCGTGCTCTGCTCTGTCTCTGTGCCTGTATGACCCCTGTACATGTCCGCAGTATGCCCCCTACAGGTACCCCCTCTAACTGCATGCTCTGCTCTGTCTCTGTGTCTGTATGACCCCTGTACATGTCCGCGGTATGCCCCCTACAGGTACCCCTTATAACTGCATGCTCTGCTCTGTCTCTGTGTCTGTATGACCCCTGTACATGTCCACAGTATGCCCCCTACAGGTACCCCTTATAACTGCGTGCTCTGCTCTGTCTCTGTGTCTGTATGACCCCTGTACATGTCCACAGTATGCCCCCTACAGGTACCCCTTATAACTGCGTGCTCTGCTCTGTCTCTGTGTCTGTATGACCCCTGTACATGTCCGCAGTATGCCCCCTACAGGTACCCCCTCTAACTGCGTGCTCTGCTCTGTCTCTGTGTCTGTATGACCCCTGTACATGTCCGCAGTATGCCCCCTACAGATACTCCCTATAACTGCATGCTCTGCTCTGCTCTGTGTCTGTATGATCCCTGTACATGTCAGCAGTATGCCCCCTACAGATACTGCCTCTAACTGCATGCTCTGCTCTGTCTCTGTGCCTGTATGACCCCCTGTACATGTCCGCAGTATGCCCCCTACAGATACCCCCTCTAACTGCGTGCTCTGCTCTGTCTCTGTGTCTGTATGACCCCTGTACATGTCCGCAGTATGCCCCCTACAGATACTCCCTATAACTGCGTGCTCTGCTCTGTCTCTGTGTCTGTATGACCCCTGTACATGTCTGCAGTATGCCCCCTACAGATACTCCCTATAACTGCATGCTCTGCTCTGTGTCTGTGTCTGTATGACCCCTGTACATGTCCGCAGTATGCCCCCTACAGATACCCCCTCTAACTGCGTGCTCTGCTCTGTCTCTGTGTCTGTATGACCCCTGTACATGTCCGCAGTATGCCCCCTACAGATACCCCCTCTAACTGCATGCTCTGCTCTATCTCTGTGTCTGTATGGCCCCTGTACATGTCCGCAGTATGCCCCCTACAGATACCCCCTCTAACTGCATGCTCTGCTCTGTCTCTGTGTCTGTATGGCCCCTGTACATGTCCGCAGTATGCCCCCTACAGATACTCCCTCTAACTGCGTGCTCTGCTCTGTCTCTGTGTCTATGACCCCTGTACATGTCCGCAGTATTCCCCCTACAGATACCCCTTATAACTGCATGCTCTGCTCTGTCTCTGTGTCTGTATGACCCCTGTACATGTCCGCAGTATGCCCCCTACAGATACCCCCTCTAACTGCGTGCTCTGCTCTGTCTCTGTGTCTGTATGACCCCTGTACATGTCAGCAGTATGCCCCCTACAGATACCTCCTCTAACTGCATGCTCTGCTCTATCTCTGTGTCTGTATGGCCCCTGTACATGTCCGCAGTATGCCCCCTACAGATACCCCCTCTAACTGCGTGCTCTGCCTCTGTGTCTGTATGACCCCTGTACATGTCCGCAGTATGCCCCCTACAGATACCCCCTCTAACTGCATGCTCTGCTCTATCTCTGTGTCTGTATGACCCCTGTACATGTCCGCAGTATGCCCCCTACAGATACCCCCTCTAACTGCGTGCTCTGCTCTATCTCTGTGTCTGTATGACCCCTGTACATGTCCGCAGTATGCCCCCTACAGATACCCCCTCTAACTGCATGCTCTGCTCTGCCTCTGTGTCTGTATGACCCCTGTACATGTCCGCAGTATGCCCCCTACAGATACCCCCTCTAACTGCGTGCTCTGCTCTATCTCTGTGTCTGTATGACCCCTGTACATGTCCGCAGTATGCCCCCTACAGATACCCCCTCTAACTGCATGCTCTGCTCTATCTCTGTGTCTGTATGACCCCTGTACATGTCCGCAGTATGCCCCCTACAGATACCCCCTCTAACTGCGTGCTCTGCTCTATCTCTGTGTCTGTATGACCCCTGTACATGTCCGCAGTATGCCCCCTACAGATACCCCCTCTAACTGCATGCTCTGCTCTGCCTCTGTGTCTGTATGACCCCTGTACATGTCCGCAGTATGCCCCCTACAGATACCCCCTCTAACTGCGTGCTCTGCTCTATCTCTGTGTCTGTATGACCCCTGTACATGTCCGCAGTATGCCCCCTACAGATACCCCCTCTAACTGCATGCTCTGCTCTATCTCTGTGTCTGTATGGCCCCTGTACATGTCCGCAGTATGCCCCCTACAGATACCTCCTCTAACTGCATGCTCTGCTCTGTCTCTGTGTCTATGACCCCTGTACATGTCCGCAGTATGCCCCCTACAGATACTCCCTCTAACTGCGTGCTCTGCTCTGTCTCTGTGTCTGTATGACCCCTGTACATGTCCGCAGTATGCCCCCTACAGATACCCCCTCTAACTGCATGCTCTGCTCTGCCTCTGTGTCTGTATGACCCCTGTACATGTCCGCAGTATGCCCCCTACAGATACCCCCTCTAACTGCGTGCTTTGCTCTGTCTCTGTGTCTGTATGACCCCTGTACATGTCCGCAGTATGCCCCCTACAGATACCCCCTCTAACTGCGTGCTCTGCTCTGTGTCTGTGTCTGTATGACCCCTGTACATGTCCGCAGTATGCCCCCTACAGATACTCCCTCTAACTGCGTGCTCTGCTCTGTGTCTGTGGCTGTATGACCTCTGTACATGTCTGCAGTATGCCCCCTACAGATACCCCCTCTAACTGCATGCTCTGCTCTGCCTCTGTGTCTGTATGACCCCTGTACATGTCCGCAGTATGCCCCCTACAGATACCCCCTCTAACTGCGTGCTTTGCTCTGTCTCTGTGTCTGTATGACCCCTGTACATGTCCGCAGTATGCCCCCTACAGATACCCCCTCTAACTGCATGCTCTGCTCTGCCTCTGTGTCTGTATGACCCCTGTACATGTCCGCAGTATGCCCCCTACAGATACCCCCTCTAACTGCGTGCTTTGCTCTGTCTCTGTGTCTGTATGACCCCTGTACATGTCCGCAGTATGCCCCCTACAGATACCCCCTCTAACTGCGTGCTCTGCTCTGTGTCTGTGTCTGTATGACCCCTGTACATGTCCGCAGTATGCCCCCTACAGATACTCCCTCTAACTGCGTGCTCTGCTCTGTCTCTGTGTCTGTATGACCTCTGTACATGTCTGCAGTATGCCCCCTACAGATACTCCCTCTAACTGCATGCTCTGCTCTGTCTCTGTGTCTGTATGACCCCTGTACATGTCCGCAGTATGCCCCCTACAGATACTTCCTATAACTGCATGCTCTGCTCTGTCTCTGTGTCTGTATGACCCCTGTACATGTCCGCAGTATGCCCCCTACAGGTACCCCCTCTAACTGCGTGCTCTGCTCTGTCTCTGTGTCTGTATGACCCCTGTACATGTCCGCAGTATGCCCCCTACAGATACTTCCTATAACTGCATGCTCTGCTCTGTGTCTGTGTCTGTATGACCCCTGTACATGTCCGCAGTATGCCCCCTACAGATACTCCCTCTAACTGCGTGCTCTGCTCTGTCTCTGTGTCTGTATGACCCCTGTACATGTCCGCAGTATGCCCCCTACAGGTACCCCCTCTAACTGCGTGCTCTGCTCTGTCTCTGTGTCTGTATGACCCCTGTACATGTCCGCAGTATGCCCCCTACAGATACTTCCTATAACTGCATGCTCTGCTCTGTCTCTGTGTCTGTATGACCCCTGTACATGTCCGCAGTATGCCCCCTACAGGTACCCCCTCTAACTGCGTGCTCTGCTCTGCCTCTGTGTCTGTATGACCCCTGTACATGTCCGCAGTATGCCCCCTACAGATACCCCCTCTAACTGCATGCTCTGCTCTGCCTCTGTGTCTGTATGACCCCTGTACATGTCCGCAGTATGCCCCCTACAGATACCCCCTCTAACTGCGTGCTTTGCTCTGTCTCTGTGTCTGTATGACCCCTGTACATGTCCGCAGTATGCCCCCTACAGATACCCCCTCTAACTGCGTGCTCTGCTCTGTCTCTGTGTCTGTATGACCCCTGTACATGTCCGCAGTATGCCCCCTACAGATACCCCCTCTAACTGCGTGCTCTGCTCTGTCTCTGTGTCTGTATGACCCCTGTACATGTCTGCAGTATGCCCCCTACAGATACCCCCTCTAACTGCGTGCTCTGCTCTGTCTCTGTGTCTGTAGGACCCCTGTACATGTCCGCAGTATGCCCCCTACAGATACTCCCTCTAACTGCATGCTCTGCTCTGTCTCTGTGTCTGTATGACCCCTGTACATGTCTGCAGTATGCCCCTACAGATACCTCCTCTAACTGCGTGCTCTGCTCTGTCTCTGTGTCTGTATGACCCCTGTACATGTCCGCAGTATGCCCCCTACAGATACCCCCTCTAACTGCGTGCTCTGCTCTGTCTATGTGTCTGTATGACCCCTGTACATGTCCGCAGTATGCCCCCTACAGATACCCCCTCTAACTGCGTGCTCCGCTCTGTCTATGTGTCTGTATGACCCCTGTACATGTCCGCAGTATGCCCCCTACAGATACCCCCTCTAACTGCGTGCTCTGCTCTGTGTCTGTATGGCCCCTGTACATGTCCGCAGTATGCCCCCTACAGATACTCCCTATAACTGCATGCTCTGCTCTGTCTCTGTGTCTGTATGACCCCTGTACATGTCAGCAGTATGCCCCCTACAGATACCCCCTCTAACTGCGTGCTCTGCTCTGTCTCTGTGTCTGTATGACCCCTGTACATGTCTGCAGTATGCCCCCTACAGATACCCCCTCTAACTGCGTGCTCTGCGCTATCTCTGTGTCTGTATGACCCCTGTACATGTCCGCAGTATGCCCCCTACAGATACTCCCTATAACTGCGTGCTCTGCGCTATCTCTGTGTCTGTATGACCCCTGTACATGTCTGCAGTATGCCCCCTACAGATACCCCCTCTAACTGCGTGCTCTGCTCTGTCTCTGTGTCTGTATGACCCCTGTACATGTCCGCAGTATGCCCCCTACAGATACTCCCTATAACTGCGTGCTCTGCTGCCCCCTACAGATACCCCCTCTAACTGCGTGCTCTGCTCTGTCTCTGTGTCTGTATGACCCCTGTACATGTCTGCAGTATGCCCCCTACAGATACCCCCTCTAACTGCGTGCTCTGCGCTATCTCTGTGTCTGTATGACCCCTGTACATGTCCGCAGTATGCCCCCTACAGATACTCCCTATAACTGCGTGCTCTGCGCTATCTCTGTGTCTGTATGACCCCTGTACATGTCTGCAGTATGCCCCCTACAGATACTCCCTATAACTGTGTGCTCTGCTCTGTCTCTGTGTCTGTATGACCCCTGTACATGTCCGCAGTATGCCCCCTACAGATACCCCCTCTAACTGCGTGCTCTGCTCTGTCTCTGTGTCTGTATGGCCCCTGTACATGTCCGCAGTATGCCCCCTACAGATACCCCCTCTAACTGCATGCTCTGCTCTGTCTCTGTGTCTGTATGGCCCCTGTACATGTCCGCAGTATGCCCCCTACAGATACCCCCTCTAACTGCGTGCTCTGCTCTGTCTCTGTGTCTGTATGACCCCTGTGCATGTCCGCAGTATGCCCCCTACAGATACCACTTATAACTGCGTGCTCTGCTCTGTCTCTGTGTCTGTATGACCCCTGTACATGTCCGCAGTATGCCCCCTACAGATACCCCCTCTAACTGCGTGCTCTGCTCTGTCTCTGTGTCTGTATGACCCCTGTACATGTCCGCAGTATGCCCCCTACAGATACCTCCTCTAACTGTGTGCTCTGCTCTGTGTCTGTGTCTGTATGACCCCTGTACATGTCCGCAGTATGCCCCCTACAGATACCCCCTCTAACTGCGTGCTTTGCTCTGTCTCTGTGTCTGTATGACCCCTGTACATGTCCGCAGTATGCCCCCTACAGATACCCCCTCTAACTGCGTGCTCTGCTCTGTGTCTGTGTCTGTATGACCCCTGTACATGTCCGCAGTATGCCCCCTACAGATACTCCCTATAACTGGATGCTCTGCTCTGTCTCTGTGTCTGTATGACCCCTGTACATGTCCGCAGTATGCCCCCTACAGATACCTCCTCTAACTGCGTGCTCTGCTCTGTCTTTGTGTCTGTATGACCCCTGTACATGTCCGCAGTATGCCCCCTACAGATACCTCCTCTAACTGCATGCTCTGTCTCTGTGTCTGTATGACCCCTGTGCATGTCCGCAGTATGCCCCCTACAGATACCCCCTCTAACTGCATGCTCTGCTCTGTCTCTGTGTCTGTATGACCCCTGTACATGTCCGCAGTATGCCCCCTACAGATACTCCCTATAACTGGATGCTCTGCTCTGTCTCTGTGTCTGTATGACCCCTGTACATGTCTGCAGTATGCCCCCTACAGATACCCCCTCTAACTGCGTGCTCTGCTCTGTCTCTGTGTCTGTATGACCTCTGTACATGTCCGCAGTATGCCCCCTACAGATACCTCCTCTAACTGCGTGCTCTGCTCTGTGTCTGTATGACCCCTGTACATGTCCGCAGTATGCCCCCTACAGATACCTCCTCTAACTGCGTGCTCTGCTCTGTGTCTGTGGCTGTATGACCTCTGTACATGTCCGCAGTATGCCCCTACAGATACCTCCTCTAACTGCGTGCTCTGCTCTGTCTTTGTGTCTGTATGACCCCTGTACATGTCCGCAGTATGCCCCCTACAGATACCTCCTCTAACTGCATGCTCTGCTCTGTCTCTGTGTCTGTATGACCCCTGTACATGTCTGCAGTATGCCCCTACAGATACCTCCTCTAACTGCGTGCTCTGCTCTGTCTTTGTGTCTGTATGACCCCTGTACATGTCCGCAGTATGCCCCCTACAGATACCTCCTCTAACTGCGTGCTCTGCTCTGTCTCTGTGTCTGTATGACCCCTGTACATGTCCGCAGTATGCCCCCTACAGATACCCCCTCTAACTGCATGCTCTGCTCTGTCTCTGTGTCTGTATGGCCCCTGTACATGTCCGCAGTATGCCCCCTACAGATACCACTTATAACTGCGTGCTCTGCTCTGTCTCTGTGTCTATGACCCCTGTACATGTCCGCAGTATGCCCCCTACAGATACCCCCTCTAACTGCGTGCTCTGCTCTGTCTCTGTGTCTGTATGACCCCTGTACATGTCTGCAGTATGCCCCCTACAGATACCCCCTCTAACTGCGTGCTCTGCCTCTGTGTCTGTATGACCCCTGTACATGTCCGCAGTATGCCCCCTACAGATACCTCCTCTAACTGCGTGCTCTGCTCTGTCTCTGTGGCTGTATGACCCCTGTACATGTCCGCAGTATGCCCCCTACAGATACCTCCTCTAACTGCGTGCTCTGCTCTGTCTCTGTGTCTGTATGACCCCTGTACATGTCCGCAGTATGCCCCCTACAGATACCTCCTCTAACTGCGTGCTCTGCTCTGTCTCTGTGTCTGTATGACCCCTGTACATGTCCGCAGTATGCCCCCTACAGATACCTCCTCTAACTGCGTGCTCTGCTCTGTCTCTGTGGCTGTATGACCCCTGTACATGTCCGCAGTATGCCCCCTACAGATACCTCCTCTAACTGCGTGCTCTGCTCTGTCTCTGTGTCTGTATGGCCCCTGTACATGTCCGCAGTATGCCCCCTACAGATACCTCCTCTAACTGCGTGCTCTGCTCTATCTCTGTGTCTGTATGGCCCCTGTACATGTCCGCAGTATGCCCCCTACAGATACTTCCTATAACTGCGTGCTCTGCTCTGTCTCTGTGTCTGTATGACCCCTGTACATGTCCGCAGTATGCCCCCTACAGATACCCCCTCTAACTGCGTGCTCTGCTCTGTGTCTGTATGACCCCTGTACATGTCTGCAGTATGCCCCTACAGATACTTCCTATAACTGCGTGCTCTGCGCTATCTCTGTGTCTGTATGACCCCTGTACATGTCAGCAGTATGCCCCCTACAGATACCCCCTCTAACTGCGTGCTCTGCTCTGTCTCTGTGTCTATGACCCCTGTACATGTCCGCAGTATGCCCCCTACAGATACTTCCTATAACTGCGTGCTCTGCTCTGTCTCTGTGTCTGTATGACCCCTGTACATGTCAGCAGTATGCCCCCTACAGATACCCCCTCTAACTGCGTGCTCTGCTCTGTCTCTGTGTCTGTATGACCCCTGTACATGTCCGCAGTATGCCCCCTACAGATACTTCCTATAACTGCGTGCTCTGCTCTGTCTCTGTGTCTGTATGTCCCCTGTACATGTCTGCAGTATGCCCCCTACAGATACCCCCTCTAACTGCGTGCTCTGCTCTGTGTCTGTATGACCCCTGTACATGTCTGCAGTATGCCCCTACAGATACCTCCTCTAACTGCGTGCTCTGCTCTGTCTTTGTGTCTGTATGACCCCTGTACATGTCCGCAGTATGCCCCCTACAGATACCTCCTCTAACTGCGTGCTCTGCTCTGTCTTTGTGTCTGTATGACCCCTGTACATGTCCGCAGTATGCCCCCTACAGATACCCCCTCTAACTGCGTGCTCTGCTCTGTCTCTGTGTCTGTATGACCCCTGTACATGTCCACAGTATGCCCCCTACAGATACTTCCTATAACTGCGTGCTCTGCTCTGTCTCTGTGTCTGTATGACCCCTGTACATGTCCGCAGTATGCCCCCTACAGATACCCCCTCTAACTGCATGCTCTGCTCTATCTCTGTGTCTGTATGGCCCCTGTACATGTCCGCAGTATGCCCCCTACAGATACTCCCTATAACTGCATGCTCTGCTCTGTCTCTGTGTCTGTATGACCCCTGTACATGTCCGCAGTATGCCCCCTACAGATACCACTTATAACTGCGTGCTCTGCTCTGTCTCTGTGTCTGTATGACCCCTGTACATGTCCGCAGTATGCCCCCTACAAATATCCCCTCTAACTGCATGCTCTGCTCTATCTCTGTGTCTGTATGGCCCCTGTACATGTCCGCAGTATGCCCCCTACAGATACTCCCTATAACTGCATGCTCTGCTCTGTCTCTGTGTCTGTATGACCCCTGTACATGTCCGCAGTATGCCCCCTACAGATACCACTTATAACTGCGTGCTCTGCTCTGCTCTGTGTCTGTATGACCCCTGTACATGTCCGCAGTATGCCCCCTACAGATACCACTTATAACTGCATGCTCTGCTCTGCTCTGTGTCTGTATGACCCCTGTACATGTCCGCAGTATGCCCCCTACAGATACCCCCTCTAACTGCATGCTCTGCTCTGTCTCTGTGTCTGTATGACCCCTGTACATGTCCGCAGTATGCCCCCTACAAATATCCCCTCTAACTGCGTGCTCTGCTCTGTCTCTGTGTCTGTATGTCTCGTGTACATGTCCGCAGTATGCCCCCTACAGATACCCCCTCTAACTGCGTGCTCTGCTCTGTCTCTGTGTCTGTATGACCCCTGTACATGTCTGCAGTATGCCCCCTACAGATACCCCCTCTAACTGCGTGCTCTGCCTCTGTGTCTGTATGACCCCTGTACATGTCCGCAGTATGCCCCCTACAGATACCCCCTCTAACTGCATGCTCTGCTCTGTCTCTGTGTCTGTATGACCCCTGTACATGTCCGCAGTATGCCCCCTACAGATACCCCCTCTAACTGCGTGCTCTGCTCTGTCTCTGTGGCTGTATGACCCCTGTACATGTCCGCAGTATGCCCCCTACAGATACCTCCTCTAACTGCATGCTCTGCTCTGTCTCTGTGTCTATGACCCCTGTACATGTCCGCAGTATGCCCCCTACAGATACCCCCTCTAACTGCGTGCTCTGCCTCTGTGTCTGTATGACCCCTGTACATGTCCGCAGTATGCCCCTACAGATACCCCCTCTAACTGCGTGCTCTGCCTCTGTGTCTGTATGACCCCTGTACATGTCTGCAGTATGCCCCCTACAGATACCCCCTCTAACTGCGTGCTCTGCTCTGTCTCTGTGTCTGTATGACCCCTGAACATGTCCGCAGTATGCCCCCTACAGATACCCCCTCTAACTGCGTGCTCTGCTCTGTCTCTGTGTCTGTATGACCCCTGTACATGTCTGCAGTATGCCCCCTACAGATACCCCCTCTAACTGCGTGCTCTGCTCTGTCTCTGTGTCTGTATGTCCCCTGTACATGTCCGCAGTATGCCCCCTACAGATACTTCCTATAACTGCATGCTCTGCTCTGTCTCTGTGTCTGTATGACCCCTGTACATGTCCGCAGTATGCCCCCTACAGATACCCCCTCTAACTGCGTGCTCTGCTCTGTCTCTGTGTCTGTATGACCCCTGTACATGTCCGCAGTATGCCCCCTACAGATACCCCCTCTAACTGCGTGCTCTGCTCTGTCTCTGTGTCTGTATGACCCCTGTACATGTCTGCAGTATGCCCCCTACAGATACCCCCTCTAACTGCATGCTCTGCTCTGTCTCTGTGTCTGTATGACCCCTGTACATGTCCGCAGTATGCCCCCTACAGATACCCCCTCTAACTGCGTGCTCTGCTCTGCCTCTGTGTCTGTATGACCCCTGTACATGTCCGCAGTATGCCCCTACAGATACCCCCTCTAACTGCGTGCTCTGCCTCTGTGTCTGTATGACCCCTGTACATGTCTGCAGTATGCCCCCTACAGATACCCCCTCTAACTGCGTGCTCTGCTCTGTCTCTGTGTCTGTATGACCCCTGAACATGTCCGCAGTATGCCCCCTACAGATACCCCCTCTAACTGCGTGCTCTGCTCTGTCTCTGTGTCTGTATGACCCCTGTACATGTCTGCAGTATGCCCCCTACAGATACCCCCTCTAACTGCGTGCTCTGCCTCTGTGTCTGTATGACCCCTGTACATGTCCGCAGTATGCCCCCTACAGATACCCCCTCTAACTGCATGCTCTGCTCTGTCTCTGTGGCTGTATGACCCCTGTACATGTCCGCAGTATGCCCCCTACAGATACCCCCTCTAACTGCGTGCTCTGCTCTGTCTCTGTGTCTATGACCCCTGTGCATGTCCGCAGTATGCCCCCTACAGATACTTCCTATAACTGCGTGCTCTGCTCTGTCTCTGTGTCTGTATGACCCCTGTACATGTCCGCAGTATGCCCCCTACAGATACTCCCTCTAACTGCGTGCTCTGCTCTGTGTCTGTGGCTGTATGACCCCTGTACATGTCCGCAGTATGCCCCCTACAGATACTCCCTCTAACTGCATGCTCTGCTCTGTCTCTGTGTCTATGACCCCTGTACATGTCCGCAGTATGCCCCCTACAGATACCTCCTCTAACTGCGTGCTCTGCTCTGCCTCTGTGTCTGTATGACCCCTGTACATGTCCGCAGTATGCCCCCTACAGATACCCCCTCTAACTGCGTGCTCTGCTCTGTCTCTGTGTCTGTATGACCCCTGTACATGTCCGCAGTATGCCCCCTACAGATACTCCCTATAACTGCGTGCTCTGCTCTGTCTCTGTGTCTGTATGTCCCCTGTACATGTCCGCAGTATGCCCCCTACAGATACCTCCTCTAACTGCATGCTCTGCTCTGTCTCTGTGTCTATGACCCCTGTACATGTCCGCAGTATGCCCCCTACAGATACCTCCTCTAACTGCGTGCTCTGCTCTGTCTCTGTGTCTGTATGACCCCTGTACATGTCCGCAGTATGCCCCCTACAGATACTCCCTATAACTGCGTGCTCTGCTCTGTCTCTGTGTCTGTATGACCCCTGTACATGTCCGCAGTATGCCCCCTACAGATACCTCCTCTAACTGCGTGCTCTGCTCTGTCTCTGTGTCTATGACCCCTGTACATGTCCGCAGTATGCCCCCTACAGATACCTCCTCTAACTGCATGCTCTGCTCTGTCTCTGTGTCTATGACCCCTGTACATGTCCGCAGTATGCCCCCTACAGATACCTCCTCTAACTGCGTGCTCTGCTCTGTCTCTGTGTCTGTATGACCCCTGTACATGTCCGCAGTATGCCCCCTACAGATACCTCCTCTAACTGCATGCTCTGCTCTGTCTCTGTGTCTATGACCCCTGTACATGTCCGCAGTATGCCCCCTACAGATACCTCCTCTAACTGCGTGCTCTGCTCTGTCTCTGTGTCTGTATGACCCCTGTACATGTCCGCAGTATGCCCCCTACAGATACTCCCTATAACTGCGTGCTCTGCTCTGTCTCTGTGTCTGTATGACCCCTGTACATGTCCGCAGTATGCCCCCTACAGATACTCCCTATAACTGCGTGCTCTGCTCTGTCTCTGTGTCTGTATGACCCCTGTACATGTCCGCAGTATGCCCCCTACAGATACCCCTTATAACTGTGTGCTCTGCTCTGTCTCTGTGTCTGTATGACCCCTGTACATGTCCGCAGTATGCCCCCTACAGATACTCCCTATAACTGCGTGCTCTGCTCTGTCTCTGTGTCTGTATGTCCCCTGTACATGTCAGCAGTATGCCCCCTACAGATACCCCCTCTAACTGCGTGCTCTGCTCTGTCTCTGTGTCTATGACCCCTGTACATGTCTGCAGTATGCCCCCTACAAATATCCCCTCTAACTGCGTGCTCTGCTCTGTCTCTGTGTCTGTATGACCCCTGTACATGTCCGCAGTATGCCCCCTACAGATACCCCCTCTAACTGCATGCTCTGCTCTGTCTCTGTGGCTGTATGACCCCTGTACATGTCCGCAGTATGCCCCCTACAGATACCCCCTCTAACTGCGTGCTCTGCTCTGTCTCTGTGTCTGTATGACCCCTGTACATGTCCGCAGTATGCCCCCTACAGATACCTCCTCTAACTGCGTGCTCTGCTCTGTCTCTGTGTCTGTATGACCCCTGTACATGTCCGCAGTATGCCCCCTACAGATACCCCCTCTAACTGCATGCTCTGCTCTGTCTCTGTGTCTGTATGGCCCCTGTACATGTCCGCAGTATGCCCCCTACAGATACCCCCTCTAACTGCGTGCTCTGCTCTGTCTCTGTGTCTGTATGACCCCTGTACATGTCCGCAGTATGCCCCCTACAGATACCCCCTCTAACTGCATGCTCTGCTCTGTCTCTGTGTCTGTATGGCCCCTGTACATGTCCGCAGTATGCCCCCTACAGATACCCCCTCTAACTGCGTGCTCTGCTCTGTCTCTGTGTCTGTATGACCCCTGTACATGTCCGCAGTATGCCCCCTACAGATACCACTTATAACTGCGTGCTCTGCTCTGTCTCTGTGTCTATGACCCCTGTACATGTCCGCAGTATGCCCCCTACAGATACCCCCTCTAACTGCGTGCTCTGCTCTGTCTCTGTGTCTGTATGACCCCTGTACATGTCTGCAGTATGCCCCCTACAGATACCCCCTCTAACTGCGTGCTCTGCCTCTGTGTCTGTATGACCCCTGTACATGTCCGCAGTATGCCCCCTACAGATACCTCCTCTAACTGCGTGCTCTGCTCTGTCTCTGTGGCTGTATGACCCCTGTACATGTCCGCAGTATGCCCCCTACAGATACCCCCTCTAACTGCGTGCTCTGCCTCTGTGTCTGTATGACCCCTGTACATGTCCGCAGTATGCCCCCTACAGATACCTCCTCTAACTGCGTGCTCTGCTCTGCCTCTGTGTCTGTATGACCCCTGTACATGTCCGCAGTATGCCCCCTACAGATACCTCCTCTAACTGCGTGCTCTGCTCTGTCTCTGTGGCTGTATGACCCCTGTACATGTCTGCAGTATGCCCCCTACAGATACCCCCTCTAACTGCGTGCTCTGCCTCTGTGTCTGTATGACCCCTGTACATGTCCGCAGTATGCCCCCTACAGATACCTCCTCTAACTGCGTGCTCTGCTCTGTCTCTGTGTCTGTATGGCCCCTGTACATGTCCGCAGTATGCCCCCTACAGATACCTCCTCTAACTGCGTGCTCTGCTCTGTCTCTGTGTCTGTATGGCCCCTGTACATGTCCGCAGTATGCCCCCTACAGATACCTCCTCTAACTGCGTGCTCTGCTCTATCTCTGTGTCTGTATGACCCCTGTACATGTCTGCAGTATGCCCCCTACAGATACCCCCTCTAACTGCGTGCTCTGCTCTGTCTCTGTGTCTGTATGGCCCCTGTACATGTCCGCAGTATGCCCCCTACAGATACTCCCTCTAACTGCATGCTCTGCTCTGTCTCTGTGTCTATGACCCCTGTACATGTCCGCAGTATGCCCCCTACAGATACCCCCTCTAACTGCGTGCTCTGCTCTATCTCTGTGTCTGTATGACCCCTGTACATGTCCGCAGTATGCCCCCTACAGATACCTCCTCTAACTGCGTGCTCTGCTCTGTCTCTGTGTCTGTATGACCCCTGTACATGTCCGCAGTATGCCCCCTACAGATACCTCCTCTAACTGCGTGCTCTGCTCTATCTCTGTGTCTGTATGGCCCCTGTACATGTCCGCAGTATGCCCCCTACAGATACTCCCTCTAACTGCATGCTCTGCTCTGTCTCTGTGTCTATGACCCCTGTACATGTCCGCAGTATGCCCCCTACAGATACCTCCTCTAACTGCGTGCTCTGCTCTGTCTCTGTGTCTGTATGACCCCTGTACATGTCCGCAGTATGCCCCCTACAGATACTTCCTATAACTGCGTGCTCTGCTCTGTCTCTGTGTCTGTATGACCCCTGTGCATGTCCGCAGTATGCCCCCTACAGATACCCCCTCTAACTGCGTGCTCTGCTCTGTGTCTGTATGACCCCTGTACATGTCTGCAGTATGCCCCTACAGATACTTCCTATAACTGCGTGCTCTGCTCTGTCTCTGTGTCTGTATGACCCCTGTACATGTCCGCAGTATGCCCCCTACAAATATCCCCTCTAACTGCATGCTCTGCTCTGTCTCTGTGTCTGTATGTCTCGTGTACATGTCCGCAGTATGCCCCCTACAGATACCACTTATAACTGCGTGCTCTGCTCTGTCTCTGTGTCTATGACCCCTGTACATGTCCGCAGTATGCCCCCTACAGATACCCCCTCTAACTGCGTGCTCTGCTCTGTCTCTGTGTCTGTATGACCCCTGTACATGTCTGCAGTATGCCCCCTACAGATACCCCCTCTAACTGCGTGCTCTGCCTCTGTGTCTGTATGACCCCTGTACATGTCCGCAGTATGCCCCCTACAGATACCCCCTCTAACTGCATGCTCTGCTCTGTCTCTGTGTCTGTATGACCCCTGTACATGTCCGCAGTATGCCCCCTACAGATACCCCCTCTAACTGCGTGCTCTGCTCTGTCTCTGTGGCTGTATGACCCCTGTACATGTCCGCAGTATGCCCCCTACAGATACCTCCTCTAACTGCATGCTCTGCTCTGTCTCTGTGTCTATGACCCCTGTACATGTCCGCAGTATGCCCCCTACAGATACTCCCTCTAACTGCGTGCTCTGCTCTGTCTCTGTGTCTGTATGACCCCTGTACATGTCCGCAGTATGCCCCCTACAGATACCCCCTCTAACTGCATGCTCTGCTCTGTCTCTGTGTCTGTATGACCCCTGTACATGTCCGCAGTATGCCCCCTACAGATACCCCCTCTAACTGCGTGCTCTGCTCTATCTCTGTGTCTGTATGACCCCTGTACATGTCTGCAGTATGCCCCCTACAGATACTCCCTATAACTGCGTGCTCTGCTGCCCCCTACAGATACCCCCTCTAACTGCGTGCTCTGCTCTGTCTCTGTGTCTGTATGACCCCTGAACATGTCCGCAGTATGCCCCCTACAGATACCCCCTCTAACTGCGTGCTCTGCTCTGTCTCTGTGTCTGTATGACCCCTGTACATGTCTGCAGTATGCCCCCTACAGATACCCCCTCTAACTGCGTGCTCTGCCTCTGTGTCTGTATGACCCCTGTACATGTCCGCAGTATGCCCCCTACAGATACCCCCTCTAACTGCATGCTCTGCTCTGTCTCTGTGTCTGTATGACCCCTGTACATGTCCGCAGTATGCCCCCTACAGATACCCCCTCTAACTGCGTGCTCTGCTCTGTCTCTGTGTCTATGACCCCTGTGCATGTCCGCAGTATGCCCCCTACAGATACTTCCTATAACTGCGTGCTCTGCTCTGTCTCTGTGTCTGTATGACCCCTGTACATGTCCGCAGTATGCCCCCTACAGATACTCCCTCTAACTGCGTGCTCTGCTCTGTGTCTGTGGCTGTATGACCCCTGTACATGTCCGCAGTATGCCCCCTACAGATACTCCCTCTAACTGCATGCTCTGCTCTGTCTCTGTGTCTATGACCCCTGTACATGTCCGCAGTATGCCCCCTACAGATACCTCCTCTAACTGCGTGCTCTGCTCTGCCTCTGTGTCTGTATGACCCCTGTACATGTCCGCAGTATGCCCCCTACAGATACCCCCTCTAACTGCGTGCTCTGCTCTGTCTCTGTGTCTGTATGACCCCTGTACATGTCCGCAGTATGCCCCCTACAGATACCCCCTCTAACTGCGTGCTCTGCTCTGTCTCTGTGTCTGTAGGACCCCTGTACATGTCCGCAGTATGCCCCCTACAAATATCCCCTCTAACTGCGTGCTCTGCTCTGTCTCTGTGTCTGTATGTCTCGTGTACATGTCCGCAGTATGCCCCCTACAGATACCCCCTCTAACTGCATGCTCTGCTCTGTCTCTGTGGCTGTATGACCCCTGTACATGTCCGCAGTATGCCCCCTACAGATACCCCCTCTAACTGCGTGCTCTGCTCTGTCTCTGTGTCTGTATGACCCCTGTACATGTCTGCAGTATGCCCCCTACAGATACCCCCTCTAACTGCGTGCTCTGCTCTGTCTCTGTGTCTGTATGACCCCTGTACATGTCTGCAGTATGCCCCCTACAGATACCCCCTCTAACTGCATGCTCTGCTCTGTCTCTGTGTCTGTATGACCCCTGTGCATGTCCGCAGTATGCCCCCTACAGATACCTCCTCTAACTGCGTGCTCTGCTCTGTCTCTGTGTCTGTATGACCCCTGTACATGTCCGCAGTATGCCCCCTACAGATACTTCCTATAACTGCGTGCTCTGCTCTGTCTCTGTGCCTGTATGACCCCTGTACATGTCCGCAGTATGCCCCCTACAGATACCTCCTCTAACTGCATGCTCTGCTCTGTGTCTGTATGACCCCTGTACATGTCCGCAGTATGCCCCCTACAGATACCCCCTCTAACTGCATGCTCTGCTCTGTCTCTGTGTCTATGACCCCTGTACATGTCCGCAGTATGCCCCCTACAGATACCCCCTCTAACTGCGTGCTCTGCTCTATCTCTGTGTCTGTATGACCCCTGTACATGTCCGCAGTATGCCCCCTACAGATACCCCCTCTAACTGCATGCTCTGCTCTGTGTCTGTATGACCCCTGTACATGTCCGCAGTATGCCCCCTACAGATACCCCCTCTAACTGCATGCTCTGCTCTGTCTCTGTGTCTATGACCCCTGTACATGTCCGCAGTATGCCCCCTACAGATACCCCCTCTAACTGCGTGCTCTGCTCTGTCTCTGTGTCTGTATGGCCCCTGTACATGTCCGCAGTATGCCCCCTACAGATACCCCCTCTAACTGCGTGCTCTGCTCTATCTCTGTGTCTGTATGACCCCTGTACATGTCCGCAGTATGCCCCCTACAGATACTCCCTCTAACTGCATGCTCTGCTCTGTCTCTGTGTCTATGACCCCTGTACATGTCCGCAGTATGCCCCCTACAGATACCCCCTCTAACTGCGTGCTCTGCTCTGTCTCTGTGTCTGTATGACCCCTGTACATGTCTGCAGTATGCCCCCTACAGATACCCCCTCTAACTGCGTGCTCTGCTCTGTCTCTGTGTCTGTATGACCCCTGTACATGTCCGCAGTATGCCCCCTACAGATACCCCCTCTAACTGCGTGCTCTGCTCTGTCTCTGTGTCTGTATGACCCCTGTACATGTCTGCAGTATGCCCCCTACAGATACTCCCTCTAACTGCATGCTCTGCTCTGTGTCTGTATGACCCCTGTACATGTCCGCAGTATGCCCCCTACAGATACCCCCTCTAACTGCGTGCTCTGCTCTGTCTCTGTGTCTGTATGACCCCTGTACATGTCCGCAGTATGCCCCCTACAGATACTTCCTATAACTGCGTGCTCTGCTCTGTCTCTGTGTCTGTATGGCCCCTGTACATGTCTGCAGTATGCCCCCTACAGATACCCCCTCTAACTGCATGCTCTGCTCTGCTCTGTGTCTGTATGACCCCTGTACATGTCCGCAGTATGCCCCCTACAGATACCACTTATAACTGCGTGCTCTGCTCTGTCTCTGTGTCTGTATGACCCCTGTACATGTCCGCAGTATGCCCCCTACAGATACCTCCTCTAACTGCGTGCTCTGCTCTGTCTCTGTGTCTGTATGACCCCTGTGCATGTCCGCAGTATGCCCCCTACAGATACCTCCTCTAACTGCATGCTCTGTCTCTGTGTCTGTATGACCCCTGTACATGTCCGCAGTATGCCCCCTACAGATACCTCCTCTAACTGCATGCTCTGCTCTGTCTCTGTGTCTGTATGACCCCTGTACATGTCTGCAGTATGCCCCTACAGATACCTCCTCTAACTGCGTGCTCTGCTCTGTCTCTGTGTCTGTATGATCCCTGTACATGTCCGCAGTATGCCCCCTACAGATACCTCCTCTAACTGCATGCTCTGTCTCTGTGTCTGTATGACCCCTGTACATGTCCGCAGTATGCCCCCTACAGATACCTCCTCTAACTGCATGCTCTGCTCTGTCTCTGTGTCTGTATGACCCCTGTACATGTCTGCAGTATGCCCCCTACAGATACCCCCTCTAACTGCATGCTCTGCTCTGTCTCTGTGTCTGTATGACCCCTGTACATGTCTGCAGTATGCCCCCTACAGATACCCCCTCTAACTGCATGCTCTGCTCTGCTCTGTGTCTGTATGACCCCTGTACATGTCCGCAGTATGCCCCCTACAGATACCACTTATAACTGCGTGCTCTGCTCTGTCTCTGTGTCTGTATGACCCCTGTACATGTCTGCAGTATGCCCCCTACAGATACCTCCTCTAACTGCGTGCTCTGCTCTGTCTCTGTGTCTGTATGACCCCTGTGCATGTCCGCAGTATGCCCCCTACAGATAACCCCTCTAACTGCGTGCTCTGCTCTGTCTCTGTGTCTGTATGACCCCTGTACATGTCCGCAGTATGCCCCCTACAGATACTCCCTATAACTGGATGCTCTGCTCTGTCTCTGTGTCTGTATGACCCCTGTACATGTCCACAGTATGCCCCCTACAGATACCCCCTCTAACTGCATGCTCTGTCTCTGTGTCTGTATGACCCCTGTGCATGTCTGCAGTATGCCCCCTACAGATACCTCCTCTAACTGCGTGCTCTGCTCTGTCTCTGTGTCTGTATGGCCCCTGTACATGTCCGCAGTATGCCCCCTACAGATACCCCCTCTAACTGCGTGCTCTGCTCTGTCTCTGTGTCTGTATGACCCCTGTACATGTCCACAGTATGCCCCCTACAGATACCCCCTCTAACTGCATGCTCTGCTCTGTCTCTGTGTCTGTATGTCCCCTGTACATGTCTGCAGTATGCCCCCTACAGATACCACTTATAACTGCGTGCTCTGCTCTGTGTCTGTGTCTGTATGACCCCTGTACATGTCCGCAGTATGCCCCCTACAGATACCCCCTCTAACTGCGTGCTCTGCCTCTGTGTCTGTATGACCCCTGTACATGTCAGCAGTATGCCCCCTACAGATACCCCCTCTAACTGCGTGCTCTGCTCTGTCTCTGTGTCTGTATGACCCCTGTACATGTCCGCAGTATGCCCCTACAGATACCCCCTCTAACTGCGTGCTCTGCTCTGTCTCTGTGTCTGTATGGCCCCTGTACATGTCCGCAGTATGCCCCCTACAGATACCCCTTATAACTGCATGCTCTGCTCTGTCTCTGTGTCTGTATGACCCCTGTACATGTCCGCAGTATGCCCCCTACAGATACTCCCTCTAACTGCGTGCTCTGCTCTGTGTCTGTATGACCCCTGTACATGTCCGCAGTATGCCCCCTACAGATACTCCCTATAACTGCGTGCTCTGCTCTGTCTCTGTGTCTGTATGACCCCTGTACATGTCCGCAGTATGCCCCCTACAGGTACCCCTTATAACTGCGTGCTCTGCTCTGTCTCTGTGTCTGTATGGCCCCTGTACATGTCCGCAGTATGCCCCCTACAGATACCTCCTCTAACTGCGTGCTCTGCTGACCCCTACAGGTACCCCTTATAACTGCGTGCTCTGCTGCCCCCTACAGGTACCCCTTATAACTGCATGGTTCTCGGCTCTTCTTTTCCTATGATTCTGGCAATGGTTTGGTTGCTCCGTTCCACAGATAGCAGATCCCCCATAATATGAGTAACCTGCTCAGGCTGCCGGGTTTATTACCAGCTTGGGAGCCGTACACTGGTGATAGAATGACTTGAATGATATACACGGCTTTGAGGTTCTCTCTGTGATCTACCCTAATATAAAGCTGTAAATAACCGGATATGTAGTGTGGAATGTACAATTAGCCGGGCGTGGCCACATTTACTGCTGTAAGAATATTTCTTGTACCATGTGATGCAGCGTTTCTACGATGTCTGCACGCCGTCTGCTCATCTATTTATACAACAATAAAAAGATGTTCTAAAAAAAATAAATATTGCATCTTAAAGGGAACCTAAACTGAGAGGGATATGGATGTTTCCTTTTAAACAATACCAGTTGCCTGGCAATCCTGCTGATTTCTCTGGCTGCAGTAGTGGCTGAATCACACACCTGAAACAAGCATGCAGCTAATCTAGTCTGACTTCAGTCACCTGATCTGCATGCTTGTTCAGGGGCTATAGCATAACCTGGGGCAGAGTATCAGCAGAACAGCCAGGTAATCAGCATTAACAGGGAATAAACATATCAGCCTCCATATGTCTCTCCCCTCCAGTTCCCTTACAGTCTGACTGGATTAGCTGCATGCTTGTTTCAGGTGTGTGATTCAGACACTACTGATGCATGAGAGATCAGCAGGACAGCCAGGCAACTGGTATAGTTTAACAGGAAATAAGTACAACAGCCTCCATATCCCTCTCACTGCAGATCCCCATTAAAGAGTACTCTAGCCGCAGCTCAGGTACAGGATTACATACTTACCCAAAGAGAGGGAAGCCTCAGAATCCTATTGAGGCTCCCCTTGCTACTCCATTGTCCCCCGTCACTCGTTGTCCCCCATCACTCAGCGAGGCCCCCCCTCACCTCAGGCTCTCCCCTCCAGCATCAATCATCAGTAGCAGCAGGCGACGGGCAGGAACACATTCCTCCATCCACCGCGGAGGTCCATCTCTTTAAAGAGACTCTGAAGCGAGAATAAATCTCGCTTCAGAGCTCATAGTTAGCAGGGGCATGTTTGCCCCTGCTAAACCGCCGCTATCCCGCGGCTAAACGAGGGTCCCTTCACCCCCAAATCCCCCCCTACAAAATCTACGACCAACTTGGTCGTAGATTTTGCTGCTCCTAGAGGCAGGGCTAATGGCCACAGCCCTGCCTCTCAGCGCCGTCTATCAACGGCGCATCGCCGCCTCTCCCCCGCCCCTCTCAGCGAAGGAAGACTGAGAGGGGCGGGGGAGAGGCGGAGATACGCGCTTACAGACGCGCATGGGGCAGGGCTGCGGCGGCTAGCCCTGCCTCAATGCGGAAGAGATCCTCCGCTGCACGGAGGGGGATTTGTGAGGTAAGGGACCCCCGTTTAGCCGCGGGATAGCGGCGTTTTAGCAGACTCTCTTTAAGTGTATCACGCTAAACAGGAAGTAGCATCAGACACTTAGAGATGGACCTCCGCAGTGAATGGAGGTATGTGTCCTGCCGCCACTGATGTGAGCAGGAAGTAACTGACACCTGGCAGTGTGCCCCCCCCTCCCCCGCAGACTGGCTGCTCCTCATTGTAGGATGACCCCCCCCCCCCAGTGCTGCTGCCACTGTAACTGACACCTGGCAGTGTGCCCCCCCCCCCCCCCCACAAACTGGCTGCTCCTCAGTGTAGGATGACCCCCCCCCCCCCATTGCTGCTGCCACTGACCTGTAGATGGAGCTGTTGCTGTCACAGCGCAGAGGGAGCTCAGGAGCAGCACCAGGAGGACAGGGCACCCAGCAGCATTCATGGTGGAGGGGATTGTCAGCTCCTCAGACCAGTGACTGTGACTCTCTGCACACCTGAGCAGAATAAGTTGTGACAGCAGTTGACTCACTGCCCATTATCACCGTCACCGGGATACACACCTCACTGACACCTCCTCTGTATTGTGACACACTGCCCAGGACACGAGAACATTGCAGAATACTGTGTATCCTTATTAACCCTATCCTGCCCACCCCTCTCCCCCTGACATCATTATTAACCCTATCCTGCCCACCCCTCCCCCCCTTACATAGCCATTATCCCTATCCTGCCCCCCCTCCCCCCCCCTAAATCATCATTATCCCTATCCTGCCCACCCCTCTCCCCTTTACAATCACCATTATTCAGGTGGTTAGTACACACTGTGGGCTTGGCCGCAATCCCCCTTACCCCGCTGCCACTGCCTCCACCGCTGCAACTCCTGCAGGTCAAGCCTCGACATTTGCACGCCCGCGTATTGATGTGTCCGCACATGTCTGACCCCTGCCCCATCCTCTTCTGCTGTCCCAACTCTGCCTGCGTGCTGCACATGTCCGACCCCTGCCCCATCCTCTTCTGCTGTCCCAACTCTGCCTGCATGCCGCACATGTCTGACCCCTGCCCCCATCCTCTTCTGCTGCCCCAACTCCGCCTGTGTGCTGCACATGTACAACCCCTGCCCCATCTTCTTCTGCTGCCCCAACTCCGCCTGTGTGCTGCACATGTCCAACCCCTGCCCCATCTTCTTCTGCTGTCCCAACTCCGCCTGCATGCCGCACATGTCCGACCCCTGCCCCATCCTCTTCTGCTGCCCCAACTCCGCCTGTGTGCTGCACATGTCCAACCCCTGCCCCATCTTCTTCTGCTGTCCCAACTCCGCCTGCATGCCGCACATGTCCGACCCCTGCCCCATCCTCTTCTGCTGCCCCAACTCCGCCTGTGTGCTGCACATGTCCGACCCCTGCCCCATCCTCCTCTAGTATTTAACACACACCATACTCCACCGAAATGTGCAAATTTTACCGATATTGTATTATGAAATCCAGCAGTAGAATATCACTAATTGTCGTGAATTGTAGCTACTAGCAGTAATCCCCTCTGCCCTTTTTCCAGGCAACTTATTTTGTGCATGCAACCCGGCTTATGGTCTGATATGGCCCAGGCAAGGGCTGAAAACATTTGTCCTCTGCAAAGATAATTTTACAAACTCCAGTCCAGGCTCCCTGTATCACTGAGAGTCTCTCCAGTCCAGGCTCCCTGTATCACTGAGAGGCTCTCCGGTCCAGGCTCCCTGTATCACTGAGAGGCTCCCTAGTCCAGGCTCCCTGTATCACTGAGAGGCTCCCCAGTCCAGGCTCCCTGTATCACTGAGAGGCTCCCCAGTCCAGGCTCCCTGTATCACTGAGAGACTCTCCGGTCCAGGCTCCCTGTATCACTGAGAGGCTCCCCAGTCCAGGCTCCCTGTATAACTGAGAGGATCTCCAGTCCAGGCTCCCTGTATCACTGAGAGACTCTCCAGTCCAGGCTCCCTGTATCACTGAGAGGCTCTCCGGTCCAGGCTCCCTGTATCACTGAGAGGCTCCCTAGTCCAGGCTCCCTGTATCACTGAGAGGCTCTCCAGTCCAGGCTCCCTGTATCACTGAGAGGTTCTCCAGTCCAGGCTCCCCGTATCACTGAGAGACTCTCCGGTCCAGGCTCCCTGCATCACTGAGAGGATCTCCAGTCCAGGCTCCCTGTATCACTGAGAGGCTCCCCAGTCCAGGCTCCCTGTATCACTGAGAGGCTCTCCGGTCCAGGCTCCCTGTATCACTGAGAGGCTCCCCAGTCCAGGCTCCCTGTATCACAGAGGCTCTCCAGTCCAGGCTCCCCGTATCACTGAGAGGATCTCCGGTCCAGGCTCCCTGTATCACTGAGAGGCTCTCCGGTCCAGGCTCCCTGTATCACTGAGAGGCTCTCCGGTCCAGGCTCCCTGTATCACTGAGAGGCTCCCCAGTCCAGGCTCCCTGTATCACTGAGAGGCTCTCCAGTCCAGGCTCCCTGTATCACTGAGAGGCTCTCCAGTCCAGGCTCCCTGTATCACTGAGAGGTTCTCCGGTCCAGGCTCCCTGTATCACTGAGAGGCTCTCCAGTCCAGGCTCCCTGTATCACTGAGAGGATCTCCGGTCCAGGCTCCCTGTATCACTGAGAGGCTCCCCAGTCCAGGCTCCCTGTATCACTGAGAGGCTCTCCAGTCCAGGCTCCCTGTATCACTGAGAGGCTCTCCGGTCCAGGCTCCCTGTATCACTGAGAGGCTCCCCAGTCCAGGCTCCCTGTATCACTGAGAGGCTCTCCAGTCCAGGCTCCCTGTATCACTGAGAGGATCTCCGGTCCAGGCTCCCTGTATCACTGAGAGGCTCCCTAGTCCAGGCTCCCTGTATCACTGAGAGGCTCCCTAGTCCAGGCTCCCTGTATCACTGAGAGGCTCCCCAGTCCAGGCTCCCTGTATCACTGAGAGGCTCTCCAGTCCAGGCTCCCTGTATCACTGAGAGGCTCCCCAGTCCAGGCTCCCTGTATCACTGAGAGGCTCCCCAGTCCAGGCTCCCCGTATCACTGAGAGGCTCCCCAGTCCAGGCTCCCTGTATCACTGAGAGGCTCCCCAGTCCAGGCTCCCTGTATCACTGAGAGTCTCTCCAGTCCAGGCTCCCTGTATCACTGAGAGGCTCTCCAGTCCAGGCTCCCTGTATCACTGAGAGGCTCTCCGGTCCAGGCTCCCTGTATCACTGAGGGGATGTCCGGTCCAGGCTCCCTGTATCACTGAGAGGCTCCCCAGTCCAGGCTCCCTGTATCACTGAGAGGCTCCCCAGTCCAGGCTCCCTGTATCACTGAGAGGCTCCCCAGTCCAGGCTCCCCGTATCACTGAGAGGCTCCCCAGTCCAGGCTCCCTGTATCACTGAGAGGCTCTCCGGTCCAGGCTCCCTGTATCACTGAGAGGCTCTCCAGTCCAGGCTCCCTGTATCACTGAGAGGCTCTCCAGTCCAGGCTCCCTGTATCACTGAGGGGATCTCCGGTCCAGGCTCCCTGTATCACTGAGAGGCTCCCCAGTCCAGGCTCCCTGTATCACTGAGAGGCTCTCCGGTCCAGGCTCCCTGTATCACTGAGAGGCTCTCCAGTCCAGGCTCCCTGTATCACTGAGAGACTCTCCAGTCCAGGCTCCCTGTATCACTGAGAGGCTCCCCAGTCCAGGCTCCCTGTATCACTGAGAGGCTCTCCAGTCCAGGCTCCCTGTATCACTGAGAGGTTCTCCAGTCCAGGCTCCCTGTATCACTGAGAGGCTCTCCGGTCCAGGCTCCCTGTATCACTGAGAGGCTCTCCAGTCCAGGCTCCCTGTATCACTGAGAGACTCTCCGGTCCAGGCTCCCCGTATCACTGAGAGGATCTCCGGTCCAGGCTCCCTGTATCACTGAGAGGCTCTCCAGTCCAGGCTCCCTGTATCACTGAGAGGCTCTCCGGTCCAGGCTCCCTGTATCACTGAGAGGTTCTCCAGTCCAGGCTCCCCGTATCACTGAGAGGCTCCCCAGTCCAGGCTCCCTGTATCACTGAGAGTCTCTCCGGTCCAGGCTCCCTGTATCACTGAGAGACTCTCCGGTCCAGGCTCCCTGTATCACTGAGAGGCTCCCCAGTCCAGGCTCCCTGTATCACTGAGAGGATCTCCGGTCCAGGCTCCCTGTATCACTGAGAGGCTCTCCGGTCCAGGCTCCCTGTATCACTGAGAGGCTCTCCAGTCCAGGCTCCCTGTATCACTGAGAGGTTCTCCAGTCCAGGCTCCCTGTATCACTGAGAGGCTCTCCGGTCCAGGCTCCCTGTATCACTGAGAGGCTCTCCAGTCCAGGCTCCCTGTATCACTGAGAGGCTCTCCAGTCCAGGCTCCCTGTATCACTGAGAGGCTCTCCGGTCCAGGCTCCCTGTATCACTGAGAGGCTCTCCAGTCCAGGCTCCCTGTATCACTAAGAGGCTCTCCAGTCCAGGCTCCCTGTATCACTGAGAGGCTCCCCAGTCCAGGCTCCCTGTATCACTGAGAGGCTCTCCGGTCCAGGCTCCCTGTATCACTGAGAGGTTCTCCAGTCCAGGCTCCCTGTATCACAGAGGCTCTCCAGTCCAGGCTCCCTGTATCACTGAGAGGCTCTCCGGTCCAGGCTCCCTGTATCACTGAGAGGCTCTCCGGTCCAGGCTCCCTGTATCACTGAGAGGCTCTCCGGTCCAGGCTCCCTGTATCACTGAGAGACTCTCCGGTCCAGGCTCCCTGTATCACTGAGAGGCTCTCCGGTCCAGGCTCCCTGTATCACTGAGAGGCTCTCCGGTCCAGGCTCCCCGTATCACTGAGAGGCTCCCCGGTCCAGGCTCCCCGTGTCACTGAGAGGCTCCCCAGTCCAGGCTCCCCGTATCACTGAGAGGCTCCCCAGTCCAGGCTCCCCGTATCACTGAGAGGCTCCCCAGTCCAGGCTCCCTGTATCACTGAGAGGTTCTCCAGTCCAGGCTCCCTGTATCACTGAGAGGCTCCCCAGTCCAGGCTCCCCGTATCACTGAGAGGCTCCCCAGTCCAGGCTCCCCGTATCACTGAGAGGCTCCCCAGTCCAGGCTCCCTGTATCACTGAGAGGCTCTCCAGTCCAGGCTCCTTGTATCACTGAGAGGCTCCCCAGTCCAGGCTCCCTGTATCACTGAGAGGCTCCGCAGTCCAGGCTCCCTGTATCACTGAGGGGCTCTCCGGTCCAGGCTCCCTGCATCACTGAGAGGCTCTCCAGTCCAGGCTCCCTGTATCACTGAGGGGCTCTCCGGTCCAGGCTCCCTGCATCACTGAGAGGCTCTCCGGTCCAGGCTCCCTGCATCACTGAGAGGCTCTCCGGTCCAGGCTCCCTGTATCACTGAGAGGCTCTCCGGTCCAGGCTCCCTGTATCACTGAGAGGCTCTCCAGTCCAGGCTCCCTGTATCACTGAGAGGATCTCCAGTCCAGGCTCCCTGTATCACTGAGAGGCTCTCCGGTCCAGGCTCCCTGTATCACTGAGAGGCTCTCCGGTCCAGGCTCCCTGTATCACTGAGAGGCTCCCCAGTCCAGGCTCCCTGTATCACTGAGAGGCTCTCCGGTCCAGGCTCCCTGTATCACTGAGAGTCTCTCCAGTCCAGGCTCCCTGTATCACTGAGAGGCTCCCCAGTCCAGGCTCCCTGTATCACTGAGAGGTTTTCCAGTCCAGGCTCCCTGTATCACTGAGAGGTTCTCCAGTCCAGGCTCCCTGTATCACTGAGAGGTTCTCCAGTCCAGGCTCCCTGTATCACTGAGAGGCTCTCCGGTCCAGGCTCCCTGTATCACTGAGAGGCTCTCCGGTCCAGGCTCCCTGTATCACTGAGAGGCTCCCCAGTCCAGGCTCCCTGTATCACTGAGAGGCTCTCCGGTCCAGGCTCCCTGTATCACTGAGAGTCTCTCCAGTCCAGGCTCCCTGTATCACTGAGAGTCTCTCCAGTCCAGGCTCCCTGTATCACTGAGAGGCTCCCCAGTCCAGGCTCCCTGTATCACTGAGAGTCTCTCCAGTCCAGGCTCCCCGTATCACTGAGAGGCTCTCCGGTCCAGGCTCCCTGTATCACTGAGAGGCCCTCCAGTCCAGGCTCCCTGTATCACTGAGAGGCTCTCCAGTCCCGGCTCCCTGTATCACTGAGAGGCTCCCTAGTCCAGGCTCCCTGTATCACTGAGAGGCCCTCCAGTCCAGGCTCCCTGTATCACTGAGAGGCTCCCCAGTCCAGGCTCCCTGTATCACTGAGAGGCTCCCCAGTCCAGGCTCCCTGTATCACTGAGAGGCTCCCCAGTCCAGGCTCCCTGTATCACTAAGAGGCTCTCCGGTCCAGGCTCCCTGTATCACTGAGGGGATCTCCGGTCCAGGCTCCCTGTATCACTGAGAGGCTCTCCGGTCCAGGCTCCCTGTATCACTGAGAGGCTCTCCAGTCCAGGCTCCCTGTATCACTGAGAGGCTCCCCAGTCCAGGCTCCCTGTATCACTGAGAGGCTCCCCAGTCCAGGCTCCCTGTATCACTGAGAGGTTCTCCAGTCCAGGCTCCCTGTATCACTGAGAGGTTCTCCAGTCCAGGCTCCCTGTATCACTGAGAGGCTCTCCGGTCCAGGCTCCCTGTATCACTGAGAGGCTCTCCGGTCCAGGCTCCCTGTATCACTGAGAGTCTCTCCAGTCCAGGCTCCCCGTATCACTGAGAGGCTCTCCGGTCCAGGCTCCCTGTATCACTGAGAGGCCCTCCAGTCCAGGCTCCCTGTATCACTGAGAGGCTCTCCAGTCCAGGCTCCCTGTATCACTGAGAGGCTCTCCAGTCCAGGCTCCCTGTATCACTGAGAGGTTCTCCAGTCCAGGCTCCCTGTATCACTGAGAGGTTCTCCAGTCCAGGCTCCCTGTATCACTGAGAGGCTCTCCAGTCCAGGCTCCCTGTATCACTGAGAGGTTCTCCAGTCCAGGCTCCCTGTATCACTGAGAGGTTCTCCAGTCCAGGCTCCCTGTATCACTGAGAGGCTCTCCGGTCCAGGCTCCCTGTATCACTGAGAGTCTCTCCAGTCCAGGCTCCCTGTATCACTGAGAGGCTCCCCAGTCCAGGCTCCCTGTATCACTGAGAGGCCCTCCAGTCCAGGCTCCCTGTATCACTGAGAGGCTCTCCAGTCCAGGCTCCCTGTATCACTGAGAGGCTCCCCAGTCCAGGCTCCCTGTATCACTGAGAGGCTCCCCAGTCCAGGCTCCCTGTATCACTGAGAGGCTCTCCGGTCCAGGCTCCCTGTATCACTAAGAGGCTCTCCGGTCCAGGCTCCCTGTATCACTGAGAGACCCTCCAGTCCAGGCTCCCTGTATCACTGAGAGGCTCCCCAGTCCAGGCTCCCTGTATCACTGAGAGGCTCTCCGGTCCAGGCTCCCTGTATCACTAAGAGGCTCTCCGGTCCAGGCTCCCTGTATCACTGAGAGACCCTCCAGTCCAGGCTCCCCGTATCACTGAGAGGCTCTCCAGTCCAGGCTCCCTGTATCACTGAGAGACCCTCCAGTCCAGGCTCCCCGTATCACTGAGAGGCTCTCCAGTCCAGGCTCCCTGTATCACTGAGAGGCTCTCTGGGGTATTCCAGCCATAGCATCTACCCCGGATTAATACGAAAATGGCGCCTGCGAATAATGGCGCACGGTGATGCCGGTAATCCATCTTCAGCTTATTGTTATTTAACGTTAATTGTTAATTACCGTTAAGAAATAGTCTTCCTAAAAACGTCATATAACTTTTTAATTGATATTAATAACTCCGACGCTCTTGATAGTAGTCTTCATTTAAAGTGAATGGGAACCCATTTATAAATAAAAAAGCAGATACTCACATAAGGAGAGGGAGGCTCTGGGTCCCACAGAGCATCCCCTCTCCTCTCCCGGTCCCCGCTGTTGTGCTGGTTGCCCCATAGTGGTATTCGACTGTTTCAGTCAAATACCGCTGTCTCGTGGCCAAAGGGAGGCTTCGGAAATGCTTCAGGAGTCCGAGTGCTCCTGAAGACGGGTCGATCTACACTGCGCACGCACCCTCTATGACGCACTCGCACGTGTGCAGTATGGAGCCGACTGTCTTCGGGAGGACTCGGCTCCTGAAGACTTCCGAAGTCCCCGCGGCGGGGGATTGGAACTGGGGGGCCAGCGCAGCACCAAGGGCACCGGGAGAGGAGAGGGAAGGCTCATTAGGACCCTCTCCTTGAGTATCTGACTTGTTTTTCCTGGATTCCCATTAGCTTTAAAGTTTTTATTTTTAACTGGATTAATTGCCATTTTTTATGTTCAAATCATTGATATTTACATATAAACATATTGCAGTCTAATACATTTTAGTTATATTTAAAATGTAATGCAGTGCATAGTCAGATCCTGCACAAAGTGTATTATAGTTAATTAACGTTAAGAGTTTTGTACTTTAGGGCCTCGATTCACTCACCAGCACTAAGCCGGTTAGGAGGCCTTAAGAGCTAGTGGGGCAAGCCACAGCGTTAGGTGGTTTGCGCGCACAGGACCACCCACATCGCGCGCAGCGTGGCAGTTATCGTCGCACCCGCTGCCCTGTAAACGGCGCACATGATGCGCCATTTTCATCGCATCGGGTGCGCTGTTTACAAGGCACCAGGTGTGACGATAACGTCGCACCGCGCACTACGACTGTCCCGCCGCGCGCGATGTGGGTGGTCCTGTGCGCGAAGTAGCACAGGGCCGTTAGTGCGCGCAGAGCTACTTAAGGGGCACTAAAGGCTTTTCACAGCGGCGCTAACACTTACCGATGCTTTGTGAATCAAGCCCTAAAAAAAGGTACAAATTAGCTAATAATAATATTGTTATGATTTTTTATTTTTTTTTTTGTCTAAACTCCAATCCTGCACAGTGTATTAATGTTCGTTAATGTTCACAGTACTGAACATTACTTGCAGAAAGTTGATAACATTAGTTTACGTTTACAGTACTGCACATTACTGTAAAAAAGTTGATAACATTAATAACGTTAATATTGTTTTTTTTAAATCCTTGATCTGCAACAGCTTTAGAATTTTTGAGTGTTACATTAAATCCATTCACCATTTTGCAATTACATAATGTCTGCTGTTTGGCACGTGAACGGCGCTATTGTTAAATAACGTTACTGTGTGCCGTTTTTCCTTCTTTTTTCCCTGTGCGCATTATGCAGTACTAACGACAAATAGCGTTAAGCGTATCTTTTTAATGCAGCACCATTTTTATGTATATTATTCACTGATCCGCTCCCACCCTCTTGTGTCACAACTCCATGTTTGGGTTCATGAGAGATTTGCATAAGAGGAGTCCGGGAAGCCGGGATTACTACAATAACAGCTTGCCCAACACTTCCCCCTCCGCCCGACGGGGATCAGCTGATAATTATTAACAAGCGCTGAGAATCAGCAGGCTGAGCACGGAGAGCTTTAGTGTCTGCAGAAACCTGTTCTATACAATACAATAACATTTGTAAAGCGCTTTTCTCCCATAGGACTCAAAGCGCATAGCTGTGTCTCAGATTAAAGTGAACCTCCGGACTAAAAATCGACTCAGCAGCACTGGAAAGGCTTGGTGTTTCTTTAACAGTTTCACAGCATCAGAACTTTGTTTCTTTCATACAAGCCTCATTTTTAGCTGCACAGAAGAAAACTGCCCGGGCTTTTTTCCCCTGACGCTGTGCAAAGCATGATGGGATTTCTGATGTTGTTGTTCTCGTTCTGCTGTTTTGGTGCAAATTTGTTTTTTTTACATTTTGAATTTGACATTTGAAGCCCAGCGTGCGCAGCTGGGAGGGGTTATCAGGACACAGGACAGTTGAAACTGTGTCTCCTGCTCCTTGTCACCTCCTTTCAACCAAAAAAATGGCTGCCCCCTCGACAAAGATGGCAGCCCCCATGAATCACAAACATTTGCCTGTTCTTTTAAAACAGGGTGGGTAAGAGATTATATTACCTATCAATTCTAATTAACATAACTAATGTAACTTGATGACAGTATGTTTGTTTAGGCTGAAGTTCCCCTTTAATACAGGGTTGCAGGCTGGGTTGTGTTACAGAGGAGATAGTCAGATGTTCATGAATGCCAGACTGAAGAGGTGGGTTTTCAGTTTGGACTTAAATGCTTCCAGGGATGGAGCTGTCCTGATTGGGTGTGGCAGGGAGTTCCAAAGTGTAGGGGCAGCATGACAAAAGGCTCTGTCTCCAAAGGTTTTGGAGGTGGACTCTGGGGGTGACCAAGGTGTTACGTCCTTTTGATCTAAGATTGTGGGGGGTGTGATGCAGTTGCAACAGGTCCTTCAGGTATCCAGGGCTCAGATTGTGCAAGGATTTGAATGTCAGTAAGCCAATCTTAAACAGAATTATCCATTTTATTGGTAGCCAGTAGAGTGAGCACAGGGTTGGTGTTATGTGGCAATGGCGGGGTTGGCTCGTTAACAGCCTTGCGGCGGCATTCTGTACTAATTGCAGGTGGCATCACTGAGAGGCCCTCCAGTCCAGGCTCCCTGTATCACTGAGAGGCTCTCCGGTCCAGGCTCCCTGTATCACTGAGAGACTCTCCAGTCCAGGCTCCCTGTATCACTGAGAGGCTCTCCGGTCCAGGCTCCCTGTATCACTGAGAGACTCTCCAGTCCAGGCTCCCTGTATCACTGAGAGGCTTCCCAGTCCAGGCTTCCTGTATCACTGAGAGGCTCTCCAGTCCAGGCTCCCTGTATCACTGAGGGGATCTCCGGTCCAGGCTCCCTGTATCACTGAGAGACTCTCCAGTCCAGGCTCCCTGTATCACTGAGAGGCTCTCCGGTCCAGGCTCCCTGTATCACTGAGAGGCTCCCCAGTCCAGGCTCACTGTATCACTGAGAGGCTCCCCAGTCCAGGCTCCCTGTATCACTGAGGGGATCTCCGGTCCAGGCTCCCTGTATCACTGAGAGGCTCTCCAGTCCAGGCTCCCTGTATCACTGAGAGACTCTCCGGTCCAGGCTCCCTGTATCACTGAGAGGCTCCCCAGTCCAGGCTCCCTGTATCACTGAGGGGATCCCCAGTCCAGGCTCCCTGTATCACTGAGAGGCTCCCCAGTCCAGTCTCCCTGTATCACTGAGAGGCTCTCCAGTCCAGGCTCCCTGTATCACTGAGAGGCTCCCCAGTCCAGGCTCCCTGTATCACTGAGAGGCTCTCCAGTCCAGGCTCCCTGTATCACTGAGAGGCTCTCCGGTCCAGGCTCCCTGTATCACTGAGAGGCTCTCCAGTCCAGGCTCCCTGTATCACTGAGAGGCTCACCAGTCCAGGCTCCCTGTATCACTGAGAGGCTCTCCGGTCCAGGCTCCCAGTATCACTGAGAGGCTCCCCGGTCCAGGCTCCCTGTATCACTGAGAGGCTCTCCGGTCCAGGCTCCCTGTATCACTGAGAGGCGCTCCAGTCCAGGCTCCCTGTATCACTGAGAGGCTCTCCAGTCCAGGCTACCTGTATCACTGAGAGGCTCTCCGGTCCAGGCTCCCTGTATCACTGACAGGCTCTCCAGTCCAGGCTCCCTGTATCACTGAGAGGCTCCCCAGTCCAGGCTCCCTGTATCACTGAGAGGCTCCGCAGTCCAGGCTCCCTGTATCACTGAGAGGCTCCCCAGTCCAGACTCCCTGTATCACTGAGAGGCTCTCCGGTCCAGGCTCCCTGTATCACTAAGAGGCTCCCCAGTCCAGGCTCCCTGTATCACTGAGAGGCTCCGCAGTCCAGGCTCCCTGTATCACTGAGAGGCTCTCCGGTCCAGGCTCCCTGTATCACTGAGGGGATCTCCGGTCCAGGCTCCCTGTATCACTGAGAGGCTCCCCAGTCCAGGCTCCCTGTATCACTGAGAGGCTCCCCAGTCCAGGCTCCCTGTATCACTGAGAGGCTCCCCAGTCCAGGCTCCCTGTATCACTGAGAGGCTCCCCAGTCCAGGCTCCCTGTATCACTGAGAGGCTCCGCAGTCCAGGCTCCCTGTATCACTGAGAGGCTCCGCAGTCCAGGCTCCCTGTATCACTGAGAGGCTCTCCGGTCCAGGCTCCCCGTATCACTGAGAGGATCTCCGGTCCAGGCTCCCTGTATCACTGAGAGGCTCTCCAGTCCAGGCTCCCCGTATCACTGAGAGGTTCTCCAGTCCAGGCTCCCTGTATCACTGAGAGGCTCCCCAGTCCAGGCTCCCTGTATCACTGAGAGGCTCCCCAGTCCAGGCTCCCTGTATCACTGCGAGGCTCTCCAGTCCAGGCTCCCTGTATCACTGCGAGGCTTTCCAGTCCAGGCTCCCTGTATCACTGAGAGGCTCCCCAGTCCAGGCTCCCTGTATCACTGAGAGGCTCCCCAGTCCAGGCTCCCTGTATCACTGAGAGGCTCCCCAGTCCAGGCTCCCTGTATCACTGAGAGGCTCCCCAGTCCAGGCTCCCTGTATCACTGAGAGGCTCCGCAGTCCAGGCTCCCTGTATCACTGAGAGGCTCCGCAGTCCAGGCTCCCTGTATCACTGAGAGGCTCTCCGGTCCAGGCTCCCCGTATCACTGAGAGGATCTCCGGTCCAGGCTCCCTGTATCACTGAGAGGCTCTCCAGTCCAGGCTCCCCGTATCACTGAGAGGTTCTCCAGTCCAGGCTCCCTGTATCACTGAGAGGCTCCCCAGTCCAGGCTCCCTGTATCACTGAGAGGCTCCCCAGTCCAGGCTCCCTGTATCACTGCGAGGCTCTCCAGTCCAGGCTCCCTGTATCACTGAGAGGCTTTCCAGTCCAGGCTCCCTGTATCACTGAGAGGCTCCCCAGTCCAGGCTCCCTGTATCACTGAGAGGCTCCCCAGTCCAGGCTTCCTGTATCACTGAGAGGCTCCCCAGTCCAGGCTCCCTGTATCACTGAGGGGATCTCCGGTCCAGGCTCCCTGTATCACTGAGAGGCTCTCCAGTCCAGGCTCCCCGTATCACTGAGAGGTTCTCCAGTCCAGGCTCCCTGTATCACTGAGAGGCTCCCCAGTCCAGGCTCCCTGTATCACTGAGAGGCTCCCCAGTCCAGGCTCCCTGTATCACTGCGAGGCTCTCCAGTCCAGGCTCCCTGTATCACTGAGAGGCTTTCCAGTCCAGGCTCCCTGTATCACTGAGAGGCTCCCCAGTCCAGGCTCCCTGTATCACTGAGAGGCTCACCAGTCCAGGCTCCCTGTATCACTGAGAGGCTCTCCAGTCCAGGCTCCCTGTATCACTGAGAGGCTCTCCGGTCCAGGCTCCCTGTATCACTGAGAGGCTCTCCAGTCCAGGCTCCCTGTATCACTGAGAGGCTCCCCAGTCCAGGCTCCCTGTATCACTAAGAGGCTCTCCGGTCCAGGCTCCCTGTATCACTGAGAGACCCTCCAGTCCAGGCTCCCTGTATCACTGAGAGGCTCTCCGGTCCAGGCTCCCTGTATCACTGAGAGACCCTCCAGTCCAGGCTCCCTGTATCACTGAGAGACCCTCCAGTCCAGGCTCCCTGTATCACTGAGAGGCTCCCCAGTCCAGGCTCCCTGTATCACTGAGAGGCTCTCCGGTCCAGGCTCCCTGTATCACTGAGAGGCTCCCCAGTCCAGGCTCCCTGTATCACTGAGAGGTTCTCCAGTCCAGGCTCCCTGTATCACTGAGAGGCTCCCCGGTCCAGGCTCCCTGCATCACTGAGAGGTTCTCCAGTCCAGGCTCCCTGTATCACTGAGAGGCTCCCCGGTCCAGGCTCCCTGCATCACTGAGAGGCTCTCCGGTCCAGGCTCCCTGTATCACTGAGAGGTTCTCCAGTCCAGGCTCCCTGTATCACTGAGAGGCTCCCCGGTCCAGGCTCCCTGTATCACTGAGAGGCTCTCCGGTCCAGGCTCCCTGTATCACTGAGAGGCTCTCCGGTCCAGGCTCCCTGTATCACTGAGAGGTTCTCCAGTCCAGGCTCCCTGTATCACTGAGAGGCTCCCCGGTCCAGGCTCCCTGTATCACTGAGAGGCTCTCCGGTCCAGGCTCCCTGTATCACTGAGAGGCTCTCCGGTCCAGGCTCCCTGTATCACTGAGAGGTTCTCCAGTCCAGGCTCCCTGTATCACTGAGAGGCTCCCCGGTCCAGGCTCCCTGCATCACTGAGAGGCTCTCCGGTCCAGGCTCCCTGTATCACTGAGAGGCTCTCCGGTCCAGGCTCCCTGTATCACTGAGAGACTCTCCAGTCCAGGCTCCCTGTATCACTGAGAGGCTCTCCAGTCCAGGCTCCCCGTATCACTGAGAGGCTCCCCAGTCCAGGCTCCCCGTATCACTAAGAGGCTCCCCAGTCCAGGCTCCCCGTATCACTGAGAGGCTCCCCAGTCCAGGCTCCCTGTATCACTGAGAGGCTCTCCAGTCCAGGCTCCCTGTATCACTGAAAGGCTCCCCAGTCCAGGCTCCCTGTATCACTGAAAGGCTCCCCAGTCCAGGCTCCTTGTATCACTGAGAGGCTCCCCAGTCCAGGCTCCCTGTATCACTGAGAGGCTCCCTAGTCCAGGCTCCCTGTATCACTGAGAGGTTCTCCAGTCCAGGCTCCCTGTATCACTGAGAGGCTTTCCAGTCCAGGCTCCCTGTATCACTGAGAGGCTCTCCAGTCCAGGCTCCCTGTATCACTGAGAGGCTCTCCAGTCCAGGCTCCCTGTATCACTGAGAGGCTCCCCAGTCCAGGCTCCCTGTATCACTGAGAGGCTCTCCGGTCCCAGCTCCCTGTATCACTGAGAGGCTCCCCAGTCCAGGCTCCCTGTATCAGTGAGAGGCTCCCCAGTCCAGGCTCCCTGTATCACTGAGAGGCTCCCCAGTCCAGGCTCCCTGTATCACTGAGAGGCTCCCCAGTCCAGGCTCCCTGTATCACTGAGAGGCTCCCCAGTCCAGGCTCCCTGCATCACTGAGAGGCTCTCCAGTCCAGGCTCCCTGTATCACTGAGAGGCTCTCCGGTCCAGGCTCCCTGTATCACTGAGAGGCTCCCCGGTCTAGGCTCCCTGTATCACTGAGAGACTCTCCAGTCCAGGCTCCCCGTATCACTGAGAGGCTCTCCAGTCCAGGCTCCCTGTATCACTGAGAGTCTCTCCAGTCCAGGCTCCCCGTATCACTGAGAGGCTCTCCAGTCCAGGCTGCCTGTATCACTGAGAGGCTCTCCGGTCCAGGCTGCCTGTATCACTGAGAGGCTCTCCGGTCCAGGCTCCCTGTATCACTGAGAGTCTCTCCGGGCCAGGCTCCCTGTATCACTGAGAGGCTCTCCGGTCCAGGCTCCCTGTATCACTGAGAGGCTCCCCAGTCCAGGCTCCCTGTATCACTGAGAGGCTCTCCGGTCCAGGCTCCCTGTATCACTGAGAGGTTCTCCGGTACAGGCTCCCTGTATCACTGAGAGGCTCTCCGGTCCAGGCTCCCTGTATCACTGAGAGGCTCTCCGGTCCAGGCTCCCTGTATCACTGAGAGGCTCTCCAGTCCAGGCTGCCTGTATCACTGAGAGGCTCTCCGGTCCAGGCTCCCTGTATCACTGAGAGGCTCTCCGGTCCAGGCTGCCTGTATCACTGAGAGGCTCTCCGGTCCAGGCTCCCTGTATCACTGAGAGTCTCTCCGGGCCAGGCTCCCTGTATCACTGAGAGGCTCTCCGGTCCAGGCTCCCTGTATCACTGAGAGGCTCCCCAGTCCAGGCTCCCTGTATCACTGAGAGGCTCTCCGGTCCAGGCTCCCTGTATCACTGACAGGCTCTCCAGTCCAGGCTCCCTGTATCACTGAGAGGCTCTCCAGTCCAGGCTCCCTGTATCACTGAGAGGCTCTCCGTTCCAGGCTCCCTGTATCACTGAGAGGCTCTCCAGTGCAGGCTCCCTGTATCACTGAGGGGATCTCCGGTCCAGGCTCCCTGTATCACTGAGAGACTCTCCAGTCCAGGCTCCCTGTATCACTGAGAGGCTCTCCGGTCCAGGCTGCCTGTATCACTGAGAGGCTCTCCGGTCCAGGCTCCCTGTATCACTGAGAGTCTCTCTGGGCCAGGCTCCCTGTATCACTGAGAGGCTCTCCGGTCCAGGCTCCCTGTATCACTGAGAGGCTCCCCAGTCCAGGCTCCCTGTATCACTGAGAGGCTCTCCGGTCCAGGCTCCCTGTATCACTGACAGGCTCTCCAGTCCAGGCTCCCTGTATCACTGAGAGGCTCTCCAGTCCAGGCTCCCTGTATCACTGAGAGGCTCTCCGTTCCAGGCTCCCTGTATCACTGAGAGGCTCTCCGGTCCAGGCTCCCTGTATCACTGAGAGGCTCTCCGTTCCAGGCTCCCTGTATCACTGAGAGGCTCTCCAGTCCAGGCTCCCTGTATCACTGAGAGGCTCTCCAGTCCAGGCTCCCTGTATCACTGAGAGGCTCCCCAGTCCAGGCTCCCTGTATCACTGAGAGGCTCTCCGGTACAGGCTCCCTGTATCACTGAGAGGCACTCCAGTCCAGGCTCCCTGTATCACTGAGAGGCTCTCCGTTCCAGACTCCCCGTATCACTGAGAGGCTCTCCGGTCCAGGCTCCCCGTATCACTGAGGGGCTCTCCGGTCCAGGCTCCCCGTATCACTGAGAGGCTCTCCGGTCCAGGCTCCCTGTATCACTGAGAGGCTCTCCGGTCCAGGCTCCCTGTATTACTGAGAGGCTCTCCGGTCCAGGCTCCCTGTATCACTGAGAGACTCTCCAGTCCAGGCTCCCTGTATCACTGAGAGGCTCTCCGGTCCAGGCTCCCTGTATCACTGAGGGGATCTCCGGTCCAGGCTCCCTGTATCACTGAGAGACTCTCCAGTCCAGGCTCCCTGTATCACTGAGAGACTCTCCAGTCCAGTCTCCCTGTATCACTGAGAGGCTCTCCAGTCCAGGCTCCCTGTATCACTGAGAGGCTCCCCAGTCCAGGCTCCCTGTATCACTGAGAGGCTCCCCAGTCCAGGCTCCCTGTATCACTGAGAGGCTCCCCAGTCCAGGCTCCCTGTATCACTGAAAGGCTCTCCGGTCCTGGCTCCCTGTATCACTGAGAGGCTCTCCGGTCCAGGCTCCCTGTATCACTGAGAGGCTTTCCAGTCCAGGCTCCCTGTATCCCTGAGAGGCTCTCCAGTCCAGGCTTCCTGTATCACTGAGAGGCTCTCCAGTCCAGGCTCCCTGTATCACTGAGAGGTTCTCCAGTCCAGGCTCCCTGTATCACTGAGAGGCTCTCCAGTCCAGGCTCCCTGTATCACTGAGAGGCTCCCCAGTCCAGGCTCCCCAGTCCAGGCTCCCTGTATCACTGAGAGGCTCCCCAGTCCAGGCTCCCTGTATCACTGAGAGGCTCTCCAGTCCAGGCTCCCTGTATCACTGAGAGACTCTCCGGTCCAGGCTCCCCGTATCACTGAGAGGATCTCCGGTCCAGGCTCCCTGTATCACTGAGAGGCTCTCCAGTCCAGGCTCCCTGTATCACTGAGAGGCTCTCCGGTCCAGGCTCCCTGTATCACTGAGAGGTTCTCCAGTCCAGGCTCCCCGTATCACTGAGAGGCTCCCCAGTCCAGGCTCCCTGTATCACTGAGAGTCTCTCCGGTCCAGGCTCCCTGTATCACTGAGAGACTCTCCGGTCCAGGCTCCCTGTATCACTGAGAGGCTCCCCAGTCCAGGCTCCCTGTATCACTGAGAGGATCTCCGGTCCAGGCTCCCTGTATCACTGAGAGGCTCTCCGGTCCAGGCTCCCTGTATCACTGAGAGGCTCTCCAGTCCAGGCTCCCTGTATCACTGAGAGGTTCTCCAGTCCAGGCTCCCTGTATCACTGAGAGGCTCTCCGGTCCAGGCTCCCTGTATCACTGAGAGGCTCTCCAGTCCAGGCTCCCTGTATCACTGAGAGGCTCTCCAGTCCAGGCTCCCTGTATCACTGAGAGGCTCTCCGGTCCAGGCTCCCTGTATCACTGAGAGGCTCTCCAGTCCAGGCTCCCTGTATCACTAAGAGGCTCTCCAGTCCAGGCTCCCTGTATCACTGAGAGGCTCCCCAGTCCAGGCTCCCTGTATCACTGAGAGGCTCTCCGGTCCAGGCTCCCTGTATCACTGAGAGGTTCTCCAGTCCAGGCTCCCTGTATCACAGAGGCTCTCCAGTCCAGGCTCCCTGTATCACTGAGAGGCTCTCCGGTCCAGGCTCCCTGTATCACTGAGAGGCTCTCCGGTCCAGGCTCCCTGTATCACTGAGAGGCTCTCCGGTCCAGGCTCCCTGTATCACTGAGAGACTCTCCGGTCCAGGCTCCCTGTATCACTGAGAGGCTCTCCGGTCCAGGCTCCCTGTATCACTGAGAGGCTCTCCGGTCCAGGCTCCCCGTATCACTGAGAGGCTCCCCGGTCCAGGCTCCCCGTGTCACTGAGAGGCTCCCCAGTCCAGGCTCCCCGTATCACTGAGAGGCTCCCCAGTCCAGGCTCCCCGTATCACTGAGAGGCTCCCCAGTCCAGGCTCCCTGTATCACTGAGAGGTTCTCCAGTCCAGGCTCCCTGTATCACTGAGAGGCTCCCCAGTCCAGGCTCCCCGTATCACTGAGAGGCTCCCCAGTCCAGGCTCCCCGTATCACTGAGAGGCTCCCCAGTCCAGGCTCCCTGTATCACTGAGAGGCTCTCCAGTCCAGGCTCCTTGTATCACTGAGAGGCTCCCCAGTCCAGGCTCCCTGTATCACTGAGAGGCTCCGCAGTCCAGGCTCCCTGTATCACTGAGGGGCTCTCCGGTCCAGGCTCCCTGCATCACTGAGAGGCTCTCCAGTCCAGGCTCCCTGTATCACTGAGGGGCTCTCCGGTCCAGGCTCCCTGCATCACTGAGAGGCTCTCCGGTCCAGGCTCCCTGCATCACTGAGAGGCTCTCCGGTCCAGGCTCCCTGTATCACTGAGAGGCTCTCCGGTCCAGGCTCCCTGTATCACTGAGAGGCTCTCCAGTCCAGGCTCCCTGTATCACTGAGAGGATCTCCAGTCCAGGCTCCCTGTATCACTGAGAGGCTCTCCGGTCCAGGCTCCCTGTATCACTGAGAGGCTCTCCGGTCCAGGCTCCCTGTATCACTGAGAGGCTCCCCAGTCCAGGCTCCCTGTATCACTGAGAGGCTCTCCGGTCCAGGCTCCCTGTATCACTGAGAGTCTCTCCAGTCCAGGCTCCCTGTATCACTGAGAGGCTCCCCAGTCCAGGCTCCCTGTATCACTGAGAGGTTTTCCAGTCCAGGCTCCCTGTATCACTGAGAGGTTCTCCAGTCCAGGCTCCCTGTATCACTGAGAGGTTCTCCAGTCCAGGCTCCCTGTATCACTGAGAGGCTCTCCGGTCCAGGCTCCCTGTATCACTGAGAGGCTCTCCGGTCCAGGCTCCCTGTATCACTGAGAGGCTCCCCAGTCCAGGCTCCCTGTATCACTGAGAGGCTCTCCGGTCCAGGCTCCCTGTATCACTGAGAGTCTCTCCAGTCCAGGCTCCCTGTATCACTGAGAGTCTCTCCAGTCCAGGCTCCCTGTATCACTGAGAGGCTCCCCAGTCCAGGCTCCCTGTATCACTGAGAGTCTCTCCAGTCCAGGCTCCCCGTATCACTGAGAGGCTCTCCGGTCCAGGCTCCCTGTATCACTGAGAGGCCCTCCAGTCCAGGCTCCCTGTATCACTGAGAGGCTCTCCAGTCCCGGCTCCCTGTATCACTGAGAGGCTCCCTAGTCCAGGCTCCCTGTATCACTGAGAGGCCCTCCAGTCCAGGCTCCCTGTATCACTGAGAGGCTCCCCAGTCCAGGCTCCCTGTATCACTGAGAGGCTCCCCAGTCCAGGCTCCCTGTATCACTGAGAGGCTCCCCAGTCCAGGCTCCCTGTATCACTAAGAGGCTCTCCGGTCCAGGCTCCCTGTATCACTGAGGGGATCTCCGGTCCAGGCTCCCTGTATCACTGAGAGGCTCTCCGGTCCAGGCTCCCTGTATCACTGAGAGGCTCTCCAGTCCAGGCTCCCTGTATCACTGAGAGGCTCCCCAGTCCAGGCTCCCTGTATCACTGAGAGGCTCCCCAGTCCAGGCTCCCTGTATCACTGAGAGGTTCTCCAGTCCAGGCTCCCTGTATCACTGAGAGGTTCTCCAGTCCAGGCTCCCTGTATCACTGAGAGGCTCTCCGGTCCAGGCTCCCTGTATCACTGAGAGGCTCTCCGGTCCAGGCTCCCTGTATCACTGAGAGTCTCTCCAGTCCAGGCTCCCCGTATCACTGAGAGGCTCTCCGGTCCAGGCTCCCTGTATCACTGAGAGGCCCTCCAGTCCAGGCTCCCTGTATCACTGAGAGGCTCTCCAGTCCAGGCTCCCTGTATCACTGAGAGGCTCTCCAGTCCAGGCTCCCTGTATCACTGAGAGGTTCTCCAGTCCAGGCTCCCTGTATCACTGAGAGGTTCTCCAGTCCAGGCTCCCTGTATCACTGAGAGGCTCTCCAGTCCAGGCTCCCTGTATCACTGAGAGGTTCTCCAGTCCAGGCTCCCTGTATCACTGAGAGGTTCTCCAGTCCAGGCTCCCTGTATCACTGAGAGGCTCTCCGGTCCAGGCTCCCTGTATCACTGAGAGTCTCTCCAGTCCAGGCTCCCTGTATCACTGAGAGGCTCCCCAGTCCAGGCTCCCTGTATCACTGAGAGGCCCTCCAGTCCAGGCTCCCTGTATCACTGAGAGGCTCTCCAGTCCAGGCTCCCTGTATCACTGAGAGGCTCCCCAGTCCAGGCTCCCTGTATCACTGAGAGGCTCCCCAGTCCAGGCTCCCTGTATCACTGAGAGGCTCTCCGGTCCAGGCTCCCTGTATCACTAAGAGGCTCTCCGGTCCAGGCTCCCTGTATCACTGAGAGACCCTCCAGTCCAGGCTCCCTGTATCACTGAGAGGCTCCCCAGTCCAGGCTCCCTGTATCACTGAGAGGCTCTCCGGTCCAGGCTCCCTGTATCACTAAGAGGCTCTCCGGTCCAGGCTCCCTGTATCACTGAGAGACCCTCCAGTCCAGGCTCCCCGTATCACTGAGAGGCTCTCCAGTCCAGGCTCCCTGTATCACTGAGAGACCCTCCAGTCCAGGCTCCCCGTATCACTGAGAGGCTCTCCAGTCCAGGCTCCCTGTATCACTGAGAGGCTCTCTGGGGTATTCCAGCCATAGCATCTACCCCGGATTAATACGAAAATGGCGCCTGCGAATAATGGCGCACGGTGATGCCGGTAATCCATCTTCAGCTTATTGTTATTTAACGTTAATTGTTAATTACCGTTAAGAAATAGTCTTCCTAAAAACGTCATATAACTTTTTAATTGATATTAATAACTCCGACGCTCTTGATAGTAGTCTTCATTTAAAGTGAATGGGAACCCATTTATAAATAAAAAAGCAGATACTCACATAAGGAGAGGGAGGCTCTGGGTCCCACAGAGCATCCCCTCTCCTCTCCCGGTCCCCGCTGTTGTGCTGGTTGCCCCATAGTGGTATTCGACTGTTTCAGTCAAATACCGCTGTCTCGTGGCCAAAGGGAGGCTTCGGAAATGCTTCAGGAGTCCGAGTGCTCCTGAAGACGGGTCGATCTACACTGCGCACGCACCCTCTATGACGCACTCGCACGTGTGCAGTATGGAGCCGACTGTCTTCGGGAGGACTCGGCTCCTGAAGACTTCCGAAGTCCCCGCGGCGGGGGATTGGAACTGGGGGGCCAGCGCAGCACCAAGGGCACCGGGAGAGGAGAGGGAAGGCTCATTAGGACCCTCTCCTTGAGTATCTGACTTGTTTTTCCTGGATTCCCATTAGCTTTAAAGTTTTTATTTTTAACTGGATTAATTGCCATTTTTTATGTTCAAATCATTGATATTTACATATAAACATATTGCAGTCTAATACATTTTAGTTATATTTAAAATGTAATGCAGTGCATAGTCAGATCCTGCACAAAGTGTATTATAGTTAATTAACGTTAAGAGTTTTGTACTTTAGGGCCTCGATTCACTCACCAGCACTAAGCCGGTTAGGAGGCCTTAAGAGCTAGTGGGGCAAGCCACAGCGTTAGGTGGTTTGCGCGCACAGGACCACCCACATCGCGCGCAGCGTGGCAGTTATCGTCGCACCCGCTGCCCTGTAAACGGCGCACATGATGCGCCATTTTCATCGCATCGGGTGCGCTGTTTACAAGGCACCAGGTGTGACGATAACGTCGCACCGCGCACTACGACTGTCCCGCCGCGCGCGATGTGGGTGGTCCTGTGCGCGAAGTAGCACAGGGCCGTTAGTGCGCGCAGAGCTACTTAAGGGGCACTAAAGGCTTTTCACAGCGGCGCTAACACTTACCGATGCTTTGTGAATCAAGCCCTAAAAAAAGGTACAAATTAGCTAATAATAATATTGTTATGATTTTTTATTTTTTTTTTTGTCTAAACTCCAATCCTGCACAGTGTATTAATGTTCGTTAATGTTCACAGTACTGAACATTACTTGCAGAAAGTTGATAACATTAGTTTACGTTTACAGTACTGCACATTACTGTAAAAAAGTGGATAACATTAATAACGTTAATATTGTTTTTTTTAAATCCTTGATCTGCAACAGCTTTAGAATTTTTGAGTGTTACATTAAATCCATTCACCATTTTGCAATTACATAATGTCTGCTGTTTGGCACGTGAACGGCGCTATTGTTAAATAACGTTACTGTGTGCCGTTTTTCCTTCTTTTTTCCCTGTGCGCATTATGCAGTACTAACGACAAATAGCGTTAAGCGTATCTTTTTAATGCAGCACCATTTTTATGTATATTATTCACTGATCCGCTCCCACCCTCTTGTGTCACAACTCCATGTTTGGGTTCATGAGAGATTTGCATAAGAGGAGTCCGGGAAGCCGGGATTACTACAATAACAGCTTGCCCAACACTTCCCCCTCCGCCCGACGGGGATCAGCTGATAATTATTAACAAGCGCTGAGAATCAGCAGGCTGAGCACGGAGAGCTTTAGTGTCTGCAGAAACCTGTTCTATACAATACAATAACATTTGTAAAGCGCTTTTCTCCCATAGGACTCAAAGCGCATAGCTGTGTCTCAGATTAAAGTGAACCTCCGGACTAAAAATCGACTCAGCAGCACTGGAAAGGCTTGGTGTTTCTTTAACAGTTTCACAGCATCAGAACTTTGTTTCTTTCATACAAGCCTCATTTTTAGCTGCACAGAAGAAAACTGCCCGGGCTTTTTTCCCCTGACGCTGTGCAAAGCATGATGGGATTTCTGATGTTGTTGTTCTCGTTCTGCTGTTTTGGTGCAAATTTGTTTTTTTTACATTTTGAATTTGACATTTGAAGCCCAGCGTGCGCAGCTGGGAGGGGTTATCAGGACACAGGACAGTTGAAACTGTGTCTCCTGCTCCTTGTCACCTCCTTTCAACCAAAAAAATGGCTGCCCCCTCGACAAAGATGGCAGCCCCCATGAATCACAAACATTTGCCTGTTCTTTTAAAACAGGGTGGGTAAGAGATTATATTACCTATCAATTCTAATTAACATAACTAATGTAACTTGATGACAGTATGTTTGTTTAGGCTGAAGTTCCCCTTTAATACAGGGTTGCAGGCTGGGTTGTGTTACAGAGGAGATAGTCAGATGTTCATGAATGCCAGACTGAAGAGGTGGGTTTTCAGTTTGGACTTAAATGCTTCCAGGGATGGAGCTGTCCTGATTGGGTGTGGCAGGGAGTTCCAAAGTGTAGGGGCAGCATGACAAAAGGCTCTGTCTCCAAAGGTTTTGGAGGTGGACTCTGGGGGTGACCAAGGTGTTACGTCCTTTTGATCTAAGATTGTGGGGGGTGTGATGCAGTTGCAACAGGTCCTTCAGGTATCCAGGGCTCAGATTGTGCAAGGATTTGAATGTCAGTAAGCCAATCTTAAACAGAATTATCCATTTTATTGGTAGCCAGTAGAGTGAGCACAGGGTTGGTGTTATGTGGCAATGGCGGGGTTGGCTCGTTAACAGCCTTGCGGCGGCATTCTGTACTAATTGCAGGTGGCATCACTGAGAGGCCCTCCAGTCCAGGCTCCCTGTATCACTGAGAGGCTCTCCGGTCCAGGCTCCCTGTATCACTGAGAGACTCTCCAGTCCAGGCTCCCTGTATCACTGAGAGGCTCTCCGGTCCAGGCTCCCTGTATCACTGAGAGACTCTCCAGTCCAGGCTCCCTGTATCACTGAGAGGCTTCCCAGTCCAGGCTTCCTGTATCACTGAGAGGCTCTCCAGTCCAGGCTCCCTGTATCACTGAGGGGATCTCCGGTCCAGGCTCCCTGTATCACTGAGAGACTCTCCAGTCCAGGCTCCCTGTATCACTGAGAGGCTCTCCGGTCCAGGCTCCCTGTATCACTGAGAGGCTCCCCAGTCCAGGCTCACTGTATCACTGAGAGGCTCCCCAGTCCAGGCTCCCTGTATCACTGAGGGGATCTCCGGTCCAGGCTCCCTGTATCACTGAGAGGCTCTCCAGTCCAGGCTCCCTGTATCACTGAGAGACTCTCCGGTCCAGGCTCCCTGTATCACTGAGAGGCTCCCCAGTCCAGGCTCCCTGTATCACTGAGGGGATCCCCAGTCCAGGCTCCCTGTATCACTGAGAGGCTCCCCAGTCCAGTCTCCCTGTATCACTGAGAGGCTCTCCAGTCCAGGCTCCCTGTATCACTGAGAGGCTCCCCAGTCCAGGCTCCCTGTATCACTGAGAGGCTCTCCAGTCCAGGCTCCCTGTATCACTGAGAGGCTCTCCGGTCCAGGCTCCCTGTATCACTGAGAGGCTCTCCAGTCCAGGCTCCCTGTATCACTGAGAGGCTCACCAGTCCAGGCTCCCTGTATCACTGAGAGGCTCTCCGGTCCAGGCTCCCAGTATCACTGAGAGGCTCCCCGGTCCAGGCTCCCTGTATCACTGAGAGGCTCTCCGGTCCAGGCTCCCTGTATCACTGAGAGGCGCTCCAGTCCAGGCTCCCTGTATCACTGAGAGGCTCTCCAGTCCAGGCTACCTGTATCACTGAGAGGCTCTCCGGTCCAGGCTCCCTGTATCACTGACAGGCTCTCCAGTCCAGGCTCCCTGTATCACTGAGAGGCTCCCCAGTCCAGGCTCCCTGTATCACTGAGAGGCTCCGCAGTCCAGGCTCCCTGTATCACTGAGAGGCTCCCCAGTCCAGACTCCCTGTATCACTGAGAGGCTCTCCGGTCCAGGCTCCCTGTATCACTAAGAGGCTCCCCAGTCCAGGCTCCCTGTATCACTGAGAGGCTCCGCAGTCCAGGCTCCCTGTATCACTGAGAGGCTCTCCGGTCCAGGCTCCCTGTATCACTGAGGGGATCTCCGGTCCAGGCTCCCTGTATCACTGAGAGGCTCCCCAGTCCAGGCTCCCTGTATCACTGAGAGGCTCCCCAGTCCAGGCTCCCTGTATCACTGAGAGGCTCCCCAGTCCAGGCTCCCTGTATCACTGAGAGGCTCCCCAGTCCAGGCTCCCTGTATCACTGAGAGGCTCCGCAGTCCAGGCTCCCTGTATCACTGAGAGGCTCCGCAGTCCAGGCTCCCTGTATCACTGAGAGGCTCTCCGGTCCAGGCTCCCCGTATCACTGAGAGGATCTCCGGTCCAGGCTCCCTGTATCACTGAGAGGCTCTCCAGTCCAGGCTCCCCGTATCACTGAGAGGTTCTCCAGTCCAGGCTCCCTGTATCACTGAGAGGCTCCCCAGTCCAGGCTCCCTGTATCACTGAGAGGCTCCCCAGTCCAGGCTCCCTGTATCACTGCGAGGCTCTCCAGTCCAGGCTCCCTGTATCACTGCGAGGCTTTCCAGTCCAGGCTCCCTGTATCACTGAGAGGCTCCCCAGTCCAGGCTCCCTGTATCACTGAGAGGCTCCCCAGTCCAGGCTCCCTGTATCACTGAGAGGCTCCCCAGTCCAGGCTCCCTGTATCACTGAGAGGCTCCCCAGTCCAGGCTCCCTGTATCACTGAGAGGCTCCGCAGTCCAGGCTCCCTGTATCACTGAGAGGCTCCGCAGTCCAGGCTCCCTGTATCACTGAGAGGCTCTCCGGTCCAGGCTCCCCGTATCACTGAGAGGATCTCCGGTCCAGGCTCCCTGTATCACTGAGAGGCTCTCCAGTCCAGGCTCCCCGTATCACTGAGAGGTTCTCCAGTCCAGGCTCCCTGTATCACTGAGAGGCTCCCCAGTCCAGGCTCCCTGTATCACTGAGAGGCTCCCCAGTCCAGGCTCCCTGTATCACTGCGAGGCTCTCCAGTCCAGGCTCCCTGTATCACTGAGAGGCTTTCCAGTCCAGGCTCCCTGTATCACTGAGAGGCTCCCCAGTCCAGGCTCCCTGTATCACTGAGAGGCTCCCCAGTCCAGGCTTCCTGTATCACTGAGAGGCTCCCCAGTCCAGGCTCCCTGTATCACTGAGGGGATCTCCGGTCCAGGCTCCCTGTATCACTGAGAGGCTCTCCAGTCCAGGCTCCCCGTATCACTGAGAGGTTCTCCAGTCCAGGCTCCCTGTATCACTGAGAGGCTCCCCAGTCCAGGCTCCCTGTATCACTGAGAGGCTCCCCAGTCCAGGCTCCCTGTATCACTGCGAGGCTCTCCAGTCCAGGCTCCCTGTATCACTGAGAGGCTTTCCAGTCCAGGCTCCCTGTATCACTGAGAGGCTCCCCAGTCCAGGCTCCCTGTATCACTGAGAGGCTCACCAGTCCAGGCTCCCTGTATCACTGAGAGGCTCTCCAGTCCAGGCTCCCTGTATCACTGAGAGGCTCTCCGGTCCAGGCTCCCTGTATCACTGAGAGGCTCTCCAGTCCAGGCTCCCTGTATCACTGAGAGGCTCCCCAGTCCAGGCTCCCTGTATCACTAAGAGGCTCTCCGGTCCAGGCTCCCTGTATCACTGAGAGACCCTCCAGTCCAGGCTCCCTGTATCACTGAGAGGCTCTCCGGTCCAGGCTCCCTGTATCACTGAGAGACCCTCCAGTCCAGGCTCCCTGTATCACTGAGAGACCCTCCAGTCCAGGCTCCCTGTATCACTGAGAGGCTCCCCAGTCCAGGCTCCCTGTATCACTGAGAGGCTCTCCGGTCCAGGCTCCCTGTATCACTGAGAGGCTCCCCAGTCCAGGCTCCCTGTATCACTGAGAGGTTCTCCAGTCCAGGCTCCCTGTATCACTGAGAGGCTCCCCGGTCCAGGCTCCCTGCATCACTGAGAGGTTCTCCAGTCCAGGCTCCCTGTATCACTGAGAGGCTCCCCGGTCCAGGCTCCCTGCATCACTGAGAGGCTCTCCGGTCCAGGCTCCCTGTATCACTGAGAGGTTCTCCAGTCCAGGCTCCCTGTATCACTGAGAGGCTCCCCGGTCCAGGCTCCCTGTATCACTGAGAGGCTCTCCGGTCCAGGCTCCCTGTATCACTGAGAGGCTCTCCGGTCCAGGCTCCCTGTATCACTGAGAGGTTCTCCAGTCCAGGCTCCCTGTATCACTGAGAGGCTCCCCGGTCCAGGCTCCCTGTATCACTGAGAGGCTCTCCGGTCCAGGCTCCCTGTATCACTGAGAGGCTCTCCGGTCCAGGCTCCCTGTATCACTGAGAGGTTCTCCAGTCCAGGCTCCCTGTATCACTGAGAGGCTCCCCGGTCCAGGCTCCCTGCATCACTGAGAGGCTCTCCGGTCCAGGCTCCCTGTATCACTGAGAGGCTCTCCGGTCCAGGCTCCCTGTATCACTGAGAGACTCTCCAGTCCAGGCTCCCTGTATCACTGAGAGGCTCTCCAGTCCAGGCTCCCCGTATCACTGAGAGGCTCCCCAGTCCAGGCTCCCCGTATCACTAAGAGGCTCCCCAGTCCAGGCTCCCCGTATCACTGAGAGGCTCCCCAGTCCAGGCTCCCTGTATCACTGAGAGGCTCTCCAGTCCAGGCTCCCTGTATCACTGAAAGGCTCCCCAGTCCAGGCTCCCTGTATCACTGAAAGGCTCCCCAGTCCAGGCTCCTTGTATCACTGAGAGGCTCCCCAGTCCAGGCTCCCTGTATCACTGAGAGGCTCCCTAGTCCAGGCTCCCTGTATCACTGAGAGGTTCTCCAGTCCAGGCTCCCTGTATCACTGAGAGGCTTTCCAGTCCAGGCTCCCTGTATCACTGAGAGGCTCTCCAGTCCAGGCTCCCTGTATCACTGAGAGGCTCTCCAGTCCAGGCTCCCTGTATCACTGAGAGGCTCCCCAGTCCAGGCTCCCTGTATCACTGAGAGGCTCTCCGGTCCCAGCTCCCTGTATCACTGAGAGGCTCCCCAGTCCAGGCTCCCTGTATCAGTGAGAGGCTCCCCAGTCCAGGCTCCCTGTATCACTGAGAGGCTCCCCAGTCCAGGCTCCCTGTATCACTGAGAGGCTCCCCAGTCCAGGCTCCCTGTATCACTGAGAGGCTCCCCAGTCCAGGCTCCCTGCATCACTGAGAGGCTCTCCAGTCCAGGCTCCCTGTATCACTGAGAGGCTCTCCGGTCCAGGCTCCCTGTATCACTGAGAGGCTCCCCGGTCTAGGCTCCCTGTATCACTGAGAGACTCTCCAGTCCAGGCTCCCCGTATCACTGAGAGGCTCTCCAGTCCAGGCTCCCTGTATCACTGAGAGTCTCTCCAGTCCAGGCTCCCCGTATCACTGAGAGGCTCTCCAGTCCAGGCTGCCTGTATCACTGAGAGGCTCTCCGGTCCAGGCTGCCTGTATCACTGAGAGGCTCTCCGGTCCAGGCTCCCTGTATCACTGAGAGTCTCTCCGGGCCAGGCTCCCTGTATCACTGAGAGGCTCTCCGGTCCAGGCTCCCTGTATCACTGAGAGGCTCCCCAGTCCAGGCTCCCTGTATCACTGAGAGGCTCTCCGGTCCAGGCTCCCTGTATCACTGAGAGGTTCTCCGGTACAGGCTCCCTGTATCACTGAGAGGCTCTCCGGTCCAGGCTCCCTGTATCACTGAGAGGCTCTCCGGTCCAGGCTCCCTGTATCACTGAGAGGCTCTCCAGTCCAGGCTGCCTGTATCACTGAGAGGCTCTCCGGTCCAGGCTCCCTGTATCACTGAGAGGCTCTCCGGTCCAGGCTGCCTGTATCACTGAGAGGCTCTCCGGTCCAGGCTCCCTGTATCACTGAGAGTCTCTCCGGGCCAGGCTCCCTGTATCACTGAGAGGCTCTCCGGTCCAGGCTCCCTGTATCACTGAGAGGCTCCCCAGTCCAGGCTCCCTGTATCACTGAGAGGCTCTCCGGTCCAGGCTCCCTGTATCACTGACAGGCTCTCCAGTCCAGGCTCCCTGTATCACTGAGAGGCTCTCCAGTCCAGGCTCCCTGTATCACTGAGAGGCTCTCCGTTCCAGGCTCCCTGTATCACTGAGAGGCTCTCCAGTGCAGGCTCCCTGTATCACTGAGGGGATCTCCGGTCCAGGCTCCCTGTATCACTGAGAGACTCTCCAGTCCAGGCTCCCTGTATCACTGAGAGGCTCTCCGGTCCAGGCTGCCTGTATCACTGAGAGGCTCTCCGGTCCAGGCTCCCTGTATCACTGAGAGTCTCTCTGGGCCAGGCTCCCTGTATCACTGAGAGGCTCTCCGGTCCAGGCTCCCTGTATCACTGAGAGGCTCCCCAGTCCAGGCTCCCTGTATCACTGAGAGGCTCTCCGGTCCAGGCTCCCTGTATCACTGACAGGCTCTCCAGTCCAGGCTCCCTGTATCACTGAGAGGCTCTCCAGTCCAGGCTCCCTGTATCACTGAGAGGCTCTCCGTTCCAGGCTCCCTGTATCACTGAGAGGCTCTCCGGTCCAGGCTCCCTGTATCACTGAGAGGCTCTCCGTTCCAGGCTCCCTGTATCACTGAGAGGCTCTCCAGTCCAGGCTCCCTGTATCACTGAGAGGCTCTCCAGTCCAGGCTCCCTGTATCACTGAGAGGCTCCCCAGTCCAGGCTCCCTGTATCACTGAGAGGCTCTCCGGTACAGGCTCCCTGTATCACTGAGAGGCACTCCAGTCCAGGCTCCCTGTATCACTGAGAGGCTCTCCGTTCCAGACTCCCCGTATCACTGAGAGGCTCTCCGGTCCAGGCTCCCCGTATCACTGAGGGGCTCTCCGGTCCAGGCTCCCCGTATCACTGAGAGGCTCTCCGGTCCAGGCTCCCTGTATCACTGAGAGGCTCTCCGGTCCAGGCTCCCTGTATTACTGAGAGGCTCTCCGGTCCAGGCTCCCTGTATCACTGAGAGACTCTCCAGTCCAGGCTCCCTGTATCACTGAGAGGCTCTCCGGTCCAGGCTCCCTGTATCACTGAGGGGATCTCCGGTCCAGGCTCCCTGTATCACTGAGAGACTCTCCAGTCCAGGCTCCCTGTATCACTGAGAGACTCTCCAGTCCAGTCTCCCTGTATCACTGAGAGGCTCTCCAGTCCAGGCTCCCTGTATCACTGAGAGGCTCCCCAGTCCAGGCTCCCTGTATCACTGAGAGGCTCCCCAGTCCAGGCTCCCTGTATCACTGAGAGGCTCCCCAGTCCAGGCTCCCTGTATCACTGAAAGGCTCTCCGGTCCTGGCTCCCTGTATCACTGAGAGGCTCTCCGGTCCAGGCTCCCTGTATCACTGAGAGGCTTTCCAGTCCAGGCTCCCTGTATCCCTGAGAGGCTCTCCAGTCCAGGCTTCCTGTATCACTGAGAGGCTCTCCAGTCCAGGCTCCCTGTATCACTGAGAGGTTCTCCAGTCCAGGCTCCCTGTATCACTGAGAGGCTCTCCAGTCCAGGCTCCCTGTATCACTGAGAGGCTCCCCAGTCCAGGCTCCCCAGTCCAGGCTCCCTGTATCACTGAGAGGCTCCCCAGTCCAGGCTCCCTGTATCACTGAGAGACTCTCCAGTCCAGGCTCCCTGTATCACTGAGAGGCTCTCCAGTCCAGGCTCCCTGTATCACTGAGAGGCTCTCCAGTCCAGGCTCCCTGTATCACTGAGAGGCTCTCCGGTCCAGGCTCCCTGTATCACTGAGAGACTCTCCAGTCCAGGCTCCCTGTATCACTGAGAGGTTCTCCAGTCCAGGCTCCCTGTATCACTGAGAGGCTCTCCAGTCCAGGCTCCCTGTATCACTGAGAGGCTCTCCAGTCCAGGCTCCCTGTATCACTGAGAGGCTCCCCGGTCCAGGCTCCCTGTATCACTGAGAGGCTCTCCGGTCCAGGCTCCCCGTATCACTGAGAGGCTCCCCAGTCCAGGCTCCCTGTATCACTGAGAGGCTCCCCAGTCCAGGCTCCCTGTATCACTGAGAGGATCTCCAGTCCAGGCTCCCTGTATCACTGAGGGGATCTCCAGTCCAGGCTCCCTGTATCACTGAGGGGATCTCCAGTCCAGGCTCCCTGTATCACTGAGGGGATTTCCAGTCCAGGCTCCCTGTATCACTGAGGGGATCTAAGGTCCAGGCTCCCTGTATCACTAAGAGGCTCCCCAGTCCAGGCTCCCTGTATCACTGAGAGGCTCCCCAGTCCAGGCTCCCTGTATCACTGAGAGGCTCTCCAGTCCAGGCTCCCTGTATCACTGAGAGGCTCTCCAGTCCAGGCTCCCTGTATCACTGAGAGGATCTCCAGTCCAGGCTCCCTGTATCACTGAGGGGATCTCCAGTCCAGGCTCCCTGTATCACTGAGAGGTTCTCCAGTCCAGGCTCCCTGTATCACTGAGGGGATCTCCGGTACAGGCTCCCTGTATCACTGAGAGGCTCTCCGGTACAGGCTCCCTGTATCACTGAGAGACTCTCCAGTCCAGGCTCCCTGTATCACTGAGAGGCTCTCCGGTCCAGGCTCCCTGTATCACTGAGAGACTCTCCAGTCTAGGCTCCCTGTATCACTGAGAGGCTCCCCAGTCCAGGCTCCCCAGTCCAGGCTCCCTGTATCACTGAGAGGCTCCCCAGTCCAGGCTCCCTGTATCACTGAGAGGCTCTCCAGTCCAGGCTCCCTGTATCACTGAGAGGCTCTCCGGTCCCGGCTCCCTGTATCACTGAGAGGTTCTCCGGTCCAGGCTCCCTGCATCACTGAGAGGCTCTCCAGTCCAGGCTCCCTGTATCACTGAGGGGATCTCCGGTCCAGGCTCCCTGTATCACTGAGAGGCTCTCCCGTCCAGGCTCCCTGTATCACTGAGGGGATCTCCGGTCCAGGCTCCCTGTATCACTGAGGGGATCTCCAGTCCAGGCTCCCTGTATCACTGAGAGGCTCTCCGGTCCAGGCTCCCTGTATCACTGAGAGACTCTCCAGTCCAGGCTCCCTGTATCACTGAGAGGCCCTCCAGTCCAGGCTCCCTGTATCACTGAGAGGCTCTCCGGTCCAGGCTCACTGTATCACTGAGAGGCTCCCCAGTCCAGGCTCCCTGTATCACTGAGAGGCTCTCCGGTCCAGGCTCCCTGTATCACTGAGAGACTCTCCAGTCCAGGCTCCCTGTATCACTGAGGGGATCTCCGGTCCAGGCTCCCTGTATCACTGAGAGGCTCTCCAGTCCAGGCTCCCTGTATCACTGAGAGACTCTCCGGTCCAGGCTCCCTGTATCACTGAGAGGCTCTCCAGTCCAGGCTCCCTGTATCACTGAGGGGATCTCCGGTCCAGCCTCCCTGTATCACTGAGAGGCTCTCCGGTCCAGGCTCCCTGCATCACTGAGAGGCTCTCCAGTCCAGGCTCCCTGTATCACTGAGAGGCTCTCCAGTCCAGGCTCCCTGTATCGCTGTGAGGCTGCCCGGTCCAGGCTCCCTGTATCACAGAGGCTCCCTGGTCCAGGCTCCCAGTATCACTGAGAGACTCTCCAGTCCAGGCTCCCTGTATCACTGAGAGGCTCCCCAGTCCAGGCTCCCTGTATCACTGAGAGGCTCTCCAGTCCAGGCTCCCTGTATCACTGAGAGGCTCTCCAGTCCAGGCTCCCTGTATCACAGAGGCTCCCTGGTCCAGGCTCCCAGTATCACTGAGAGACTCTCCAGTCCAGGCTCCCTGTATCACTGAGAGGCTCCCCAGTCCAGGCTCCCTGTATCACTGAGAGGCTCTCCAGTCCAGGCTCCCTGTATCACTGAGAGGCCCTCCAGTCCAGGCTCCCTGTATCACTGAGAGGCCCTCCAGTCTAGGCTCCCTGTATCACTGAGAGGCTCCCCAGTCCAGGCTCCCTGTATCACTGAGAGGCTCTCCAGTCCAGGCCCCCTGTATCACTGAGAGGCTCCCCAGTCCAGGCTCCCTGTATCACGGAGAGGCTCTTTAGTCCAGGCTCCCTGTATCACTGAGAGGCTCCCCAGTCCAGGCTCCCTGTATCACTGAGAGGCTCCCCAGTCCAGGCTCCCTGTATCACTGAGAGGCTCCCCGGTCCAGGCTCCCTGTATCACTGAGAGGCTGCCCGGTCCAGGCTCCCTGTATCACTGAGAGGCTGCCCGGTCCAGGCTCCCTGTATCACTGAGAGGCTGCCCGGTCCAGGCTCCCTGTATCACTGAGAGGCTGCCCGGTCCAGGCTCCCTGTATCACTGAGAGGCTGCCCGGTCCAGGCTCCCTGTATCACTGAGGGGATCTCCAGTCCAGGCTCCCTGTATCACTGAGAGGCTCCCCAGTCCAGGCTCCCTGTATCACTGAGAGGCTCCCCAGTCCAGGCTCCCTGTATCACTGAGAGGCTCCCCAGTCCAGGCTCCCTGTATCACTGAGAGGCTCTCCGGTCCAGGCTCCCTGTATCACTGAGAGACTCTCCGGTCCAGGCTCCCTGTATCACTGAGAGGCTGCCCGGTCCAGGCTCCCTGTATCACTGAGGGGCTGCCCAGTCCAGGCTCCCTGTATCACTGAGAGGCTCTCCAGTCCAGGCTCCCTGTATCACTGAGAGGCTCTCCGGTCCAGGCTCCCTGTATCACTGAGAGGCTCCCCAGTCCAGGCTCCCTGTATCACTGAGGGGATCTCCGGTCCAGGCTACCTGTATCACTGAGAGGCTGCCCGGTCCAGGCTTCCTGTATCACTAAGGGGGATCTCCAGTCCAGGCTCCCTGTATCACTGAGAGGCTCCCCAGTCCAGGCTCCCTGTATCACTGAGAGGATCTCCGGTCCAGGCTACCTGCATCACTGAGAGGATCTCCAGTCCAGGCTCCCTTTATCACTGAGAGGCTCCCCAGTCCAGGCTCCCTGTATCACTGAGGGGATCTCCGGTCCAGGCTACCTGCATCACTGAGAGGCTCCCCAGTCCAGGCTCCCTGTATCACTGAGAGGCTCTCCGGTCCAGGCTCACTGTATCACTGAGAGGCTCCCCAGTCCAGGCTCCCTGTATCACTGAGGGGATCTCCAGTCCAGGCTACCTGCATCACTGAGAGGCTCCCCAGTCCAGGCTCCCTGTATCACTGAGAGGCTCTCCGGTCCAGGCTCACTGTATCACTGAGAGGCTCCCCAGTCCAGGCTCCCTGTATCACTGAGGGGCTCTCCAGTCCAGGCTCCCTGTATCACTAAGAGGCTCTCCGGTCCAGGCTCCCTGTATCACTGAGGGCCCTTTTCCACTAGCAGTCGCTAGCGTTCGCGCTGAACGCTAGCGATTGCTGAATCGCAATTCCGCCGTTTTCCCGACGTTTGCGGCCGCGATTTTGCTATGCTATGCACTGCATAGCAAAATCGCGGCAAAAGTCGCTCCGCGGCGCGATCGCGATCAAGTAAAAAACGAATCGCGGTAGTGGAAATGACCTACCGCGATTCCTATGTTAAAAAGCAAACCGTAGCGATTGTAAAATCGCTAGCGGTTTGCGGTTTTGCGATTCAGCATCGCAAACGCCGCTAGTGGAAAAGGGCCCTGAGAGGCTCCCCAGTCCAGGCTCCCTGTATCACTGAGAGGCTCTCCGGTCCAGGCTCCCTGTATCACTGAGAGGCTCCCCAGTCCAGGCTCCCTGTATCACTGAGGGGATCTCTGGTTCAGGCTCCCTGTATCACTGAGAGGCTCTCCAGTCCAGGCTCCCTGTATCACTGAGAGGTTCTCCAGTCCAGGCTCCCTGTATCACTGAGGGGCTCTCCGGTCCAGGCTCCCTGTATCACTGAGAGGCTCTCCAGTCCAGGCTCCCTGCATCACTGAGAGGTTCTCCGGTCCAGGCTCCCTGTATCACTGAGAGGCTCCCCAGTCCAGGCTCCCTGTATCACTGAGAGGCTCTCCAGTCCAGACTCCCTGTATCACTGAGAGGCTCCCCAGTCCAGGCTCCCTGTATCACTGAGAGGCTCCCTAGTCCAGGCTCCCTGTATCACTGAGAGGCTCTCCAGTCCAGGCTCCTTGTAACACTGAGAGACTCTCCAGTCCAGGCTCCCTGTATCACTGAGAGGTTCTCCAGTCCAGGCTCCCTGTATCACTGAGAGGCTCTCCAGTCCAGGCTCCCTGTATCACTGAGAGGCTCCCCAGTCCAGGCTCCCTGTATCACTGAGAGGCTCCCCAGTCCAGGCTCCCTGTATCACTGAGGGGATCTCCGGTCCAGGCTCCCTGTATCACTGAGAGGCTCCCCAGTCCAGGCTCCCTGTATCACTGAGAGGCTCCCCAGTCCAGGCTCCCTGTATCACTGAGAGGCTCTCCGGTCCAGGCTCCCTGTATCACTGAGAGGCTCCCTAGTCCAGGCTCCCTGTATCACTGAGAGGCTCCCTAGTCCAGGCTCCCTGTATCACTGAGAGACTCTCCAGTCCAGGCTACCTGCATCACTGAGAGGCTCTCCGGTCCAGGCTCCCTGTATCACTGAGAGACTCTCCAGTCCAGGCTCCCTGTATCACTGAGAGGCCCTCCAGTCTAGGCTCCCTGTATCACTGAGAGGCTCTCCGGTCCAGGCTCCCTGTATCACTGAGAGACTCTCCAGTCCAGGCTCCCTGTATCACTGAGAGTCCCTCCAGTCCAGGCTCCCTGTATCACTGAGGGGATCTCCAGTCCAGGCTCCCTGTATCACTGAGGGGATCTCCGGTCCAGGCTCCCTGTATCACTGAGAGGCTCTCCAGTCCAGGCTCCCTGTATCACTGAGAGGCTCTCCAGTCCAGACTCCCTGTATCACTGAGGGGATCTCCAGTCCAGGCTCCCTGTATCACTGAGGGAATCTAAGGTCCAGGCTCCCTGTATCACTGAGAGGCTCTCCGGTCCAGGCTCCCTGTATCACTGAGAGGCTCTCCAGTCCAGGCTCCCTGTATCACTGAGAGACTCTCCAGTCCAGGCTCCCTGTATCACTGAGAGGCTCTCCAGTCCAGGCTCCCTGTATCACTGAGAGGCTCTCCGGTCCAGGCTCCCTGTATAACTGAAAGGCTCCCCAGTCCAGGCTCCCTGTATCACTGAGAGGCTCTCCAGTCCAGGCTCCCTGTATCACTGAGAGGCTCTCCAGTCCAGGCTCCCTGTATCACTGAGGGGATCTCCGGTCCAGGCTCCCTGTATCACTGAGAGGCTCTCCAGTCCAGGCTCCCTGTATCACTGAGAGGCTCTCCAGTCCAGGCTCCCTGTATCACTGAGAGGCTCTCCGGTCCAGGCTCCCTGTATAACTGAAAGGCTCCCCAGTCCAGGCTCCCTGTATCACTGAGAGGCTCTCCGGTCCAGGCTCCCTGTATCACTGAGAGGCTCCCTAGTCCAGGCTCCCTGTATCACTGAGAGGTTCTCCAGTCCAGGCTCCCTGTATCACTGAGAGGCTCTCCAGTCCAGGCTCCCTGTATCACTGAGGGGATCTCCGGTCCAGGCTCCCTGTATCACTGAGAGGCTCTCCGGTCCAGGCTCCCTGTATCACTGAGAGGTTCTCCAGTCCAGGCTCCCTGTATCACTGAGAGGCTCCGCAGTCCAGGCTCCCTGTATAACTGAGGGGATCTCCGGTCCAGGCTCCCTGTATCACTGAGAGGCTCTCCAGTCCAGGCTCCCTGTATCACTGAGGGGATCTCCGGTCCAGGCTCCCTGTATCACTGAGAGGCTCTCCAGTCCAGGCTCCCTGTATCACTGAGAGGCTCTCCAGTCCAGGCTCCCTGTATCACTGAGAGGCTCTCCAGTCCAGGCTCCCTGTATCACTGAGAGGCTCTCCGGTCCAGGCTCCCTGTATAACTGAAAGGCTCCCCAGTCCAGGCTCCCTGTATCACTGAGAGGCTCTCCGGTCCAGGCTCACTGTATCACTGAGAGGCTCTCCAGTCCAGGCTGCCTGTATCACTGAGAGGCTCCCCAGTCCAGGCTCCCTGTATCACTGAGAGGCTCTCCAGTCCAGGCTCCCTGTATCACTGAGAGGCTCTCCAGTCCAGGCTCCCTGTATAACTGAAAGGCTCCCCAGTCCAGGCTCCCTGTATCACTGAGAGGCTCCCCAGTCCAGGCTCCCTGTATCACTGAAAGGGTCCCCAGTCCAGGCTCCCTGTATCACTGAGAGGCTCTCCAGTCCAGGCTCCCTGTATCATTGAGAGGCTCCCCAGTCCAGGCTCCCTGTATCACTGAGAGGCTCCCCAGTCCAGGCTCCCTGTATCACTGAGAGGCTCTCCAGTCCAGGCTCCCTGTATCACTGAGAGGCTCTCCAGTCCAGGCTCCCTGTATCACTGAGAGGTTCTCCGGTCCAGGCTCCCTGTATCACTGAGAGGCTCTCCAGTCCAGGCTCCCTGTATCACTGAGAGGATCTCCGGTCCAGGCTCCCTGTATCACTGAGAGGCTCCCCAGTCCAGGCTCCCTGTATCACTGAGAGGCTCTCCAGTCCAGGCTCCCTGTATCACTGAGAGGCTCTCCGGTCCAGGCTCCCTGTATCACTGAGAGGCTCCCCAGTCCAGGCTCCCTGTATCACTGAGAGGCTCTCCAGTCCAGGCTCCCTGTATCACTGAGAGGATCTCCGGTCCAGGCTCCCTGTATCACTGAGAGGCTCCCTAGTCCAGGCTCCCTGTATCACTGAGAGGCTCCCTAGTCCAGGCTCCCTGTATCACTGAGAGGCTCCCCAGTCCAGGCTCCCTGTATCACTGAGAGGCTCTCCAGTCCAGGCTCCCTGTATCACTGAGAGGCTCCCCAGTCCAGGCTCCCTGTATCACTGAGAGGCTCCCCAGTCCAGGCTCCCCGTATCACTGAGAGGCTCCCCAGTCCAGGCTCCCTGTATCACTGAGAGGCTCCCCAGTCCAGGCTCCCTGTATCACTGAGAGTCTCTCCAGTCCAGGCTCCCTGTATCACTGAGAGGCTCTCCAGTCCAGGCTCCCTGTATCACTGAGAGGCTCTCCGGTCCAGGCTCCCTGTATCACTGAGGGGATGTCCGGTCCAGGCTCCCTGTATCACTGAGAGGCTCCCCAGTCCAGGCTCCCTGTATCACTGAGAGGCTCCCCAGTCCAGGCTCCCTGTATCACTGAGAGGCTCCCCAGTCCAGGCTCCCCGTATCACTGAGAGGCTCCCCAGTCCAGGCTCCCTGTATCACTGAGAGGCTCTCCGGTCCAGGCTCCCTGTATCACTGAGAGGCTCTCCAGTCCAGGCTCCCTGTATCACTGAGAGGCTCTCCAGTCCAGGCTCCCTGTATCACTGAGGGGATCTCCGGTCCAGGCTCCCTGTATCACTGAGAGGCTCCCCAGTCCAGGCTCCCTGTATCACTGAGAGGCTCTCCGGTCCAGGCTCCCTGTATCACTGAGAGGCTCTCCAGTCCAGGCTCCCTGTATCACTGAGAGACTCTCCAGTCCAGGCTCCCTGTATCACTGAGAGGCTCCCCAGTCCAGGCTCCCTGTATCACTGAGAGGCTCTCCAGTCCAGGCTCCCTGTATCACTGAGAGGTTCTCCAGTCCAGGCTCCCTGTATCACTGAGAGGCTCTCCGGTCCAGGCTCCCTGTATCACTGAGAGGCTCTCCAGTCCAGGCTCCCTGTATCACTGAGAGACTCTCCGGTCCAGGCTCCCCGTATCACTGAGAGGATCTCCGGTCCAGGCTCCCTGTATCACTGAGAGGCTCTCCAGTCCAGGCTCCCTGTATCACTGAGAGGCTCTCCGGTCCAGGCTCCCTGTATCACTGAGAGGTTCTCCAGTCCAGGCTCCCCGTATCACTGAGAGGCTCCCCAGTCCAGGCTCCCTGTATCACTGAGAGTCTCTCCGGTCCAGGCTCCCTGTATCACTGAGAGACTCTCCGGTCCAGGCTCCCTGTATCACTGAGAGGCTCCCCAGTCCAGGCTCCCTGTATCACTGAGAGGATCTCCGGTCCAGGCTCCCTGTATCACTGAGAGGCTCTCCGGTCCAGGCTCCCTGTATCACTGAGAGGCTCTCCAGTCCAGGCTCCCTGTATCACTGAGAGGTTCTCCAGTCCAGGCTCCCTGTATCACTGAGAGGCTCTCCGGTCCAGGCTCCCTGTATCACTGAGAGGCTCTCCAGTCCAGGCTCCCTGTATCACTGAGAGGCTCTCCAGTCCAGGCTCCCTGTATCACTGAGAGGCTCTCCGGTCCAGGCTCCCTGTATCACTGAGAGGCTCTCCAGTCCAGGCTCCCTGTATCACTAAGAGGCTCTCCAGTCCAGGCTCCCTGTATCACTGAGAGGCTCCCCAGTCCAGGCTCCCTGTATCACTGAGAGGCTCTCCGGTCCAGGCTCCCTGTATCACTGAGAGGTTCTCCAGTCCAGGCTCCCTGTATCACAGAGGCTCTCCAGTCCAGGCTCCCTGTATCACTGAGAGGCTCTCCGGTCCAGGCTCCCTGTATCACTGAGAGGCTCTCCGGTCCAGGCTCCCTGTATCACTGAGAGGCTCTCCGGTCCAGGCTCCCTGTATCACTGAGAGACTCTCCGGTCCAGGCTCCCTGTATCACTGAGAGGCTCTCCGGTCCAGGCTCCCTGTATCACTGAGAGGCTCTCCGGTCCAGGCTCCCCGTATCACTGAGAGGCTCCCCGGTCCAGGCTCCCCGTGTCACTGAGAGGCTCCCCAGTCCAGGCTCCCCGTATCACTGAGAGGCTCCCCAGTCCAGGCTCCCCGTATCACTGAGAGGCTCCCCAGTCCAGGCTCCCTGTATCACTGAGAGGTTCTCCAGTCCAGGCTCCCTGTATCACTGAGAGGCTCCCCAGTCCAGGCTCCCCGTATCACTGAGAGGCTCCCCAGTCCAGGCTCCCCGTATCACTGAGAGGCTCCCCAGTCCAGGCTCCCTGTATCACTGAGAGGCTCTCCAGTCCAGGCTCCTTGTATCACTGAGAGGCTCCCCAGTCCAGGCTCCCTGTATCACTGAGAGGCTCCGCAGTCCAGGCTCCCTGTATCACTGAGGGGCTCTCCGGTCCAGGCTCCCTGCATCACTGAGAGGCTCTCCAGTCCAGGCTCCCTGTATCACTGAGGGGCTCTCCGGTCCAGGCTCCCTGCATCACTGAGAGGCTCTCCGGTCCAGGCTCCCTGCATCACTGAGAGGCTCTCCGGTCCAGGCTCCCTGTATCACTGAGAGGCTCTCCGGTCCAGGCTCCCTGTATCACTGAGAGGCTCTCCAGTCCAGGCTCCCTGTATCACTGAGAGGATCTCCAGTCCAGGCTCCCTGTATCACTGAGAGGCTCTCCGGTCCAGGCTCCCTGTATCACTGAGAGGCTCTCCGGTCCAGGCTCCCTGTATCACTGAGAGGCTCCCCAGTCCAGGCTCCCTGTATCACTGAGAGGCTCTCCGGTCCAGGCTCCCTGTATCACTGAGAGTCTCTCCAGTCCAGGCTCCCTGTATCACTGAGAGGCTCCCCAGTCCAGGCTCCCTGTATCACTGAGAGGTTTTCCAGTCCAGGCTCCCTGTATCACTGAGAGGTTCTCCAGTCCAGGCTCCCTGTATCACTGAGAGGTTCTCCAGTCCAGGCTCCCTGTATCACTGAGAGGCTCTCCGGTCCAGGCTCCCTGTATCACTGAGAGGCTCTCCGGTCCAGGCTCCCTGTATCACTGAGAGGCTCCCCAGTCCAGGCTCCCTGTATCACTGAGAGGCTCTCCGGTCCAGGCTCCCTGTATCACTGAGAGTCTCTCCAGTCCAGGCTCCCTGTATCACTGAGAGTCTCTCCAGTCCAGGCTCCCTGTATCACTGAGAGGCTCCCCAGTCCAGGCTCCCTGTATCACTGAGAGTCTCTCCAGTCCAGGCTCCCCGTATCACTGAGAGGCTCTCCGGTCCAGGCTCCCTGTATCACTGAGAGGCCCTCCAGTCCAGGCTCCCTGTATCACTGAGAGGCTCTCCAGTCCCGGCTCCCTGTATCACTGAGAGGCTCCCTAGTCCAGGCTCCCTGTATCACTGAGAGGCCCTCCAGTCCAGGCTCCCTGTATCACTGAGAGGCTCCCCAGTCCAGGCTCCCTGTATCACTGAGAGGCTCCCCAGTCCAGGCTCCCTGTATCACTGAGAGGCTCCCCAGTCCAGGCTCCCTGTATCACTAAGAGGCTCTCCGGTCCAGGCTCCCTGTATCACTGAGGGGATCTCCGGTCCAGGCTCCCTGTATCACTGAGAGGCTCTCCGGTCCAGGCTCCCTGTATCACTGAGAGGCTCTCCAGTCCAGGCTCCCTGTATCACTGAGAGGCTCCCCAGTCCAGGCTCCCTGTATCACTGAGAGGCTCCCCAGTCCAGGCTCCCTGTATCACTGAGAGGTTCTCCAGTCCAGGCTCCCTGTATCACTGAGAGGTTCTCCAGTCCAGGCTCCCTGTATCACTGAGAGGCTCTCCGGTCCAGGCTCCCTGTATCACTGAGAGGCTCTCCGGTCCAGGCTCCCTGTATCACTGAGAGTCTCTCCAGTCCAGGCTCCCCGTATCACTGAGAGGCTCTCCGGTCCAGGCTCCCTGTATCACTGAGAGGCCCTCCAGTCCAGGCTCCCTGTATCACTGAGAGGCTCTCCAGTCCAGGCTCCCTGTATCACTGAGAGGCTCTCCAGTCCAGGCTCCCTGTATCACTGAGAGGTTCTCCAGTCCAGGCTCCCTGTATCACTGAGAGGTTCTCCAGTCCAGGCTCCCTGTATCACTGAGAGGCTCTCCAGTCCAGGCTCCCTGTATCACTGAGAGGTTCTCCAGTCCAGGCTCCCTGTATCACTGAGAGGTTCTCCAGTCCAGGCTCCCTGTATCACTGAGAGGCTCTCCGGTCCAGGCTCCCTGTATCACTGAGAGTCTCTCCAGTCCAGGCTCCCTGTATCACTGAGAGGCTCCCCAGTCCAGGCTCCCTGTATCACTGAGAGGCCCTCCAGTCCAGGCTCCCTGTATCACTGAGAGGCTCTCCAGTCCAGGCTCCCTGTATCACTGAGAGGCTCCCCAGTCCAGGCTCCCTGTATCACTGAGAGGCTCCCCAGTCCAGGCTCCCTGTATCACTGAGAGGCTCTCCGGTCCAGGCTCCCTGTATCACTAAGAGGCTCTCCGGTCCAGGCTCCCTGTATCACTGAGAGACCCTCCAGTCCAGGCTCCCTGTATCACTGAGAGGCTCCCCAGTCCAGGCTCCCTGTATCACTGAGAGGCTCTCCGGTCCAGGCTCCCTGTATCACTAAGAGGCTCTCCGGTCCAGGCTCCCTGTATCACTGAGAGACCCTCCAGTCCAGGCTCCCCGTATCACTGAGAGGCTCTCCAGTCCAGGCTCCCTGTATCACTGAGAGACCCTCCAGTCCAGGCTCCCCGTATCACTGAGAGGCTCTCCAGTCCAGGCTCCCTGTATCACTGAGAGGCTCTCTGGGGTATTCCAGCCATAGCATCTACCCCGGATTAATACGAAAATGGCGCCTGCGAATAATGGCGCACGGTGATGCCGGTAATCCATCTTCAGCTTATTGTTATTTAACGTTAATTGTTAATTACCGTTAAGAAATAGTCTTCCTAAAAACGTCATATAACTTTTTAATTGATATTAATAACTCCGACGCTCTTGATAGTAGTCTTCATTTAAAGTGAATGGGAACCCATTTATAAATAAAAAAGCAGATACTCACATAAGGAGAGGGAGGCTCTGGGTCCCACAGAGCATCCCCTCTCCTCTCCCGGTCCCCGCTGTTGTGCTGGTTGCCCCATAGTGGTATTCGACTGTTTCAGTCAAATACCGCTGTCTCGTGGCCAAAGGGAGGCTTCGGAAATGCTTCAGGAGTCCGAGTGCTCCTGAAGACGGGTCGATCTACACTGCGCACGCACCCTCTATGACGCACTCGCACGTGTGCAGTATGGAGCCGACTGTCTTCGGGAGGACTCGGCTCCTGAAGACTTCCGAAGTCCCCGCGGCGGGGGATTGGAACTGGGGGGCCAGCGCAGCACCAAGGGCACCGGGAGAGGAGAGGGAAGGCTCATTAGGACCCTCTCCTTGAGTATCTGACTTGTTTTTCCTGGATTCCCATTAGCTTTAAAGTTTTTATTTTTAACTGGATTAATTGCCATTTTTTATGTTCAAATCATTGATATTTACATATAAACATATTGCAGTCTAATACATTTTAGTTATATTTAAAATGTAATGCAGTGCATAGTCAGATCCTGCACAAAGTGTATTATAGTTAATTAACGTTAAGAGTTTTGTACTTTAGGGCCTCGATTCACTCACCAGCACTAAGCCGGTTAGGAGGCCTTAAGAGCTAGTGGGGCAAGCCACAGCGTTAGGTGGTTTGCGCGCACAGGACCACCCACATCGCGCGCAGCGTGGCAGTTATCGTCGCACCCGCTGCCCTGTAAACGGCGCACATGATGCGCCATTTTCATCGCATCGGGTGCGCTGTTTACAAGGCACCAGGTGTGACGATAACGTCGCACCGCGCACTACGACTGTCCCGCCGCGCGCGATGTGGGTGGTCCTGTGCGCGAAGTAGCACAGGGCCGTTAGTGCGCGCAGAGCTACTTAAGGGGCACTAAAGGCTTTTCACAGCGGCGCTAACACTTACCAATGCTTTGTGAATCAAGCCCTAAAAAAAAGGTACAAATTAGCTAATAATAATATTGTTATGATTTTTTATTTTTTTTTTTGTCTAAACTCCAATCCTGCACAGTGTATTAATGTTCGTTAATGTTCACAGTACTGAACATTACTTGCAGAAAGTTGATAACATTAGTTTACGTTTACAGTACTGCACATTACTGTAAAAAAGTTGATAACATTAATAACGTTAATATTGTTTTTTTTAAATCCTTGATCTGCAACAGCTTTAGAATTTTTGAGTGTTACATTAAATCCATTCACCATTTTGCAATTACATAATGTCTGCTGTTTGGCACGTGAACGGCGCTATTGTTAAATAACGTTACTGTGTGCCGTTTTTCCTTCTTTTTTCCCTGTGCGCATTATGCAGTACTAACGACAAATAGCGTTAAGCGTATCTTTTTAATGCAGCACCATTTTTATGTATATTATTCACTGATCCGCTCCCACCCTCTTGTGTCACAACTCCATGTTTGGGTTCATGAGAGATTTGCATAAGAGGAGTCCGGGAAGCCGGGATTACTACAATAACAGCTTGCCCAACACTTCCCCCTCCGCCCGACGGGGATCAGCTGATAATTATTAACAAGCGCTGAGAATCAGCAGGCTGAGCACGGAGAGCTTTAGTGTCTGCAGAAACCTGTTCTATACAATACAATAACATTTGTAAAGCGCTTTTCTCCCATAGGACTCAAAGCGCATAGCTGTGTCTCAGATTAAAGTGAACCTCCGGACTAAAAATCGACTCAGCAGCACTGGAAAGGCTTGGTGTTTCTTTAACAGTTTCACAGCATCAGAACTTTGTTTCTTTCATACAAGCCTCATTTTTAGCTGCACAGAAGAAAACTGCCCGGGCTTTTTTCCCCTGACGCTGTGCAAAGCATGATGGGATTTCTGATGTTGTTGTTCTCGTTCTGCTGTTTTGGTGCAAATTTGTTTTTTTTACATTTTGAATTTGACATTTGAAGCCCAGCGTGCGCAGCTGGGAGGGGTTATCAGGACACAGGACAGTTGAAACTGTGTCTCCTGCTCCTTGTCACCTCCTTTCAACCAAAAAAATGGCTGCCCCCTCGACAAAGATGGCAGCCCCCATGAATCACAAACATTTGCCTGTTCTTTTAAAACAGGGTGGGTAAGAGATTATATTACCTATCAATTCTAATTAACATAACTAATGTAACTTGATGACAGTATGTTTGTTTAGGCTGAAGTTCCCCTTTAATACAGGGTTGCAGGCTGGGTTGTGTTACAGAGGAGATAGTCAGATGTTCATGAATGCCAGACTGAAGAGGTGGGTTTTCAGTTTGGACTTAAATGCTTCCAGGGATGGAGCTGTCCTGATTGGGTGTGGCAGGGAGTTCCAAAGTGTAGGGGCAGCATGACAAAAGGCTCTGTCTCCAAAGGTTTTGGAGGTGGACTCTGGGGGTGACCAAGGTGTTACGTCCTTTTGATCTAAGATTGTGGGGGGTGTGATGCAGTTGCAACAGGTCCTTCAGGTATCCAGGGCTCAGATTGTGCAAGGATTTGAATGTCAGTAAGCCAATCTTAAACAGAATTATCCATTTTATTGGTAGCCAGTAGAGTGAGCACAGGGTTGGTGTTATGTGGCAATGGCGGGGTTGGCTCGTTAACAGCCTTGCGGCGGCATTCTGTACTAATTGCAGGTGGCATCACTGAGAGGCCCTCCAGTCCAGGCTCCCTGTATCACTGAGAGGCTCTCCGGTCCAGGCTCCCTGTATCACTGAGAGACTCTCCAGTCCAGGCTCCCTGTATCACTGAGAGGCTCTCCGGTCCAGGCTCCCTGTATCACTGAGAGACTCTCCAGTCCAGGCTCCCTGTATCACTGAGAGGCTTCCCAGTCCAGGCTTCCTGTATCACTGAGAGGCTCTCCAGTCCAGGCTCCCTGTATCACTGAGGGGATCTCCGGTCCAGGCTCCCTGTATCACTGAGAGACTCTCCAGTCCAGGCTCCCTGTATCACTGAGAGGCTCTCCGGTCCAGGCTCCCTGTATCACTGAGAGGCTCCCCAGTCCAGGCTCACTGTATCACTGAGAGGCTCCCCAGTCCAGGCTCCCTGTATCACTGAGGGGATCTCCGGTCCAGGCTCCCTGTATCACTGAGAGGCTCTCCAGTCCAGGCTCCCTGTATCACTGAGAGACTCTCCGGTCCAGGCTCCCTGTATCACTGAGAGGCTCCCCAGTCCAGGCTCCCTGTATCACTGAGGGGATCCCCAGTCCAGGCTCCCTGTATCACTGAGAGGCTCCCCAGTCCAGTCTCCCTGTATCACTGAGAGGCTCTCCAGTCCAGGCTCCCTGTATCACTGAGAGGCTCCCCAGTCCAGGCTCCCTGTATCACTGAGAGGCTCTCCAGTCCAGGCTCCCTGTATCACTGAGAGGCTCTCCGGTCCAGGCTCCCTGTATCACTGAGAGGCTCTCCAGTCCAGGCTCCCTGTATCACTGAGAGGCTCACCAGTCCAGGCTCCCTGTATCACTGAGAGGCTCTCCGGTCCAGGCTCCCAGTATCACTGAGAGGCTCCCCGGTCCAGGCTCCCTGTATCACTGAGAGGCTCTCCGGTCCAGGCTCCCTGTATCACTGAGAGGCGCTCCAGTCCAGGCTCCCTGTATCACTGAGAGGCTCTCCAGTCCAGGCTACCTGTATCACTGAGAGGCTCTCCGGTCCAGGCTCCCTGTATCACTGACAGGCTCTCCAGTCCAGGCTCCCTGTATCACTGAGAGGCTCCCCAGTCCAGGCTCCCTGTATCACTGAGAGGCTCCGCAGTCCAGGCTCCCTGTATCACTGAGAGGCTCCCCAGTCCAGACTCCCTGTATCACTGAGAGGCTCTCCGGTCCAGGCTCCCTGTATCACTAAGAGGCTCCCCAGTCCAGGCTCCCTGTATCACTGAGAGGCTCCGCAGTCCAGGCTCCCTGTATCACTGAGAGGCTCTCCGGTCCAGGCTCCCTGTATCACTGAGGGGGATCTCCGGTCCAGGCTCCCTGTATCACTGAGAGGCTCCCCAGTCCAGGCTCCCTGTATCACTGAGAGGCTCCCCAGTCCAGGCTCCCTGTATCACTGAGAGGCTCCCCAGTCCAGGCTCCCTGTATCACTGAGAGGCTCCCCAGTCCAGGCTCCCTGTATCACTGAGAGGCTCCGCAGTCCAGGCTCCCTGTATCACTGAGAGGCTCCGCAGTCCAGGCTCCCTGTATCACTGAGAGGCTCTCCGGTCCAGGCTCCCCGTATCACTGAGAGGATCTCCGGTCCAGGCTCCCTGTATCACTGAGAGGCTCTCCAGTCCAGGCTCCCCGTATCACTGAGAGGTTCTCCAGTCCAGGCTCCCTGTATCACTGAGAGGCTCCCCAGTCCAGGCTCCCTGTATCACTGAGAGGCTCCCCAGTCCAGGCTCCCTGTATCACTGCGAGGCTCTCCAGTCCAGGCTCCCTGTATCACTGAGAGGCTTTCCAGTCCAGGCTCCCTGTATCACTGAGAGGCTCCCCAGTCCAGGCTCCCTGTATCACTGAGAGGCTCCCCAGTCCAGGCTTCCTGTATCACTGAGAGGCTCCCCAGTCCAGGCTCCCTGTATCACTGAGGGGATCTCCGGTCCAGGCTCCCTGTATCACTGAGAGGCTCCCCAGTCCAGGCTCCCTGTATCACTGAGAGGCTCCCCAGTCCAGGCTCCCTGTATCACTGAGGGGATCCCCAGTCCAGGCTCCCTGTATCACTGAGAGGCTCCCCAGTCCAGTCTCCCTGTATCACTGAGAGGCTCTCCAGTCCAGGCTCCCTGTATCACTGAGAGGCTCCCCAGTCCAGGCTCCCTGTATCACTGAGAGGCTCTCCAGTCCAGGCTCCCTGTATCACTGAGAGGCTCTCCGGTCCAGGCTCCCTGTATCACTGAGAGGCTCTCCAGTCCAGGCTCCCTGTATCACTGAGAGGCTCACCAGTCCAGGCTCCCTGTATCACTGAGAGGCTCTCCGGTCCAGGCTCCCAGTATCACTGAGAGGCTCCCCGGTCCAGGCTCCCTGTATCACTGAGAGGCTCTCCGGTCCAGGCTCCCTGTATCACTGAGAGGCGCTCCAGTCCAGGCTCCCTGTATCACTGAGAGGCTCTCCAGTCCAGGCTACCTGTATCACTGAGAGGCTCTCCGGTCCAGGCTCCCTGTATCACTGACAGGCTCTCCAGTCCAGGCTCCCTGTATCACTGAGAGGCTCCCCAGTCCAGGCTCCCTGTATCACTGAGAGGCTCCGCAGTCCAGGCTCCCTGTATCACTGAGAGGCTCCCCAGTCCAGACTCCCTGTATCACTGAGAGGCTCTCCGGTCCAGGCTCCCTGTATCACTAAGAGGCTCCCCAGTCCAGGCTCCCTGTATCACTGAGAGGCTCCGCAGTCCAGGCTCCCTGTATCACTGAGAGGCTCTCCGGTCCAGGCTCCCTGTATCACTGAGGGGATCTCCGGTCCAGGCTCCCTGTATCACTGAGAGGCTCCCCAGTCCAGGCTCCCTGTATCACTGAGAGGCTCCCCAGTCCAGGCTCCCTGTATCACTGAGAGGCTCCCCAGTCCAGGCTCCCTGTATCACTGAGAGGCTCCCCAGTCCAGGCTCCCTGTATCACTGAGAGGCTCCGCAGTCCAGGCTCCCTGTATCACTGAGAGGCTCCGCAGTCCAGGCTCCCTGTATCACTGAGAGGCTCTCCGGTCCAGGCTCCCCGTATCACTGAGAGGATCTCCGGTCCAGGCTCCCTGTATCACTGAGAGGCTCTCCAGTCCAGGCTCCCCGTATCACTGAGAGGTTCTCCAGTCCAGGCTCCCTGTATCACTGAGAGGCTCCCCAGTCCAGGCTCCCTGTATCACTGAGAGGCTCCCCAGTCCAGGCTCCCTGTATCACTGCGAGGCTCTCCAGTCCAGGCTCCCTGTATCACTGAGAGGCTTTCCAGTCCAGGCTCCCTGTATCACTGAGAGGCTCCCCAGTCCAGGCTCCCTGTATCACTGAGAGGCTCCCCAGTCCAGGCTTCCTGTATCACTGAGAGGCTCCCCAGTCCAGGCTCCCTGTATCACTGAGGGGATCTCCGGTCCAGGCTCCCTGTATCACTGAGAGGCTCTCCAGTCCAGGCTCCCCGTATCACTGAGAGGTTCTCCAGTCCAGGCTCCCTGTATCACTGAGAGGCTCCCCAGTCCAGGCTCCCTGTATCACTGAGAGGCTCCCCAGTCCAGGCTCCCTGTATCACTGCGAGGCTCTCCAGTCCAGGCTCCCTGTATCACTGAGAGGCTTTCCAGTCCAGGCTCCCTGTATCACTGAGAGGCTCCCCAGTCCAGGCTCCCTGTATCACTGAGAGGCTCACCAGTCCAGGCTCCCTGTATCACTGAGAGGCTCTCCAGTCCAGGCTCCCTGTATCACTGAGAGGCTCTCCGGTCCAGGCTCCCTGTATCACTGAGAGGCTCTCCAGTCCAGGCTCCCTGTATCACTGAGAGGCTCCCCAGTCCAGGCTCCCTGTATCACTAAGAGGCTCTCCGGTCCAGGCTCCCTGTATCACTGAGAGACCCTCCAGTCCAGGCTCCCTGTATCACTGAGAGGCTCTCCGGTCCAGGCTCCCTGTATCACTGAGAGACCCTCCAGTCCAGGCTCCCTGTATCACTGAGAGACCCTCCAGTCCAGGCTCCCTGTATCACTGAGAGGCTCCCCAGTCCAGGCTCCCTGTATCACTGAGAGGCTCTCCGGTCCAGGCTCCCTGTATCACTGAGAGGCTCCCCAGTCCAGGCTCCCTGTATCACTGAGAGGTTCTCCAGTCCAGGCTCCCTGTATCACTGAGAGGCTCCCCGGTCCAGGCTCCCTGCATCACTGAGAGGTTCTCCAGTCCAGGCTCCCTGTATCACTGAGAGGCTCCCCGGTCCAGGCTCCCTGCATCACTGAGAGGCTCTCCGGTCCAGGCTCCCTGTATCACTGAGAGGTTCTCCAGTCCAGGCTCCCTGTATCACTGAGAGGCTCCCCGGTCCAGGCTCCCTGTATCACTGAGAGGCTCTCCGGTCCAGGCTCCCTGTATCACTGAGAGGCTCTCCGGTCCAGGCTCCCTGTATCACTGAGAGGTTCTCCAGTCCAGGCTCCCTGTATCACTGAGAGGCTCCCCGGTCCAGGCTCCCTGTATCACTGAGAGGCTCTCCGGTCCAGGCTCCCTGTATCACTGAGAGGCTCTCCGGTCCAGGCTCCCTGTATCACTGAGAGGTTCTCCAGTCCAGGCTCCCTGTATCACTGAGAGGCTCCCCGGTCCAGGCTCCCTGCATCACTGAGAGGCTCTCCGGTCCAGGCTCCCTGTATCACTGAGAGGCTCTCCGGTCCAGGCTCCCTGTATCACTGAGAGACTCTCCAGTCCAGGCTCCCTGTATCACTGAGAGGCTCTCCAGTCCAGGCTCCCCGTATCACTGAGAGGCTCCCCAGTCCAGGCTCCCCGTATCACTAAGAGGCTCCCCAGTCCAGGCTCCCCGTATCACTGAGAGGCTCCCCAGTCCAGGCTCCCTGTATCACTGAGAGGCTCTCCAGTCCAGGCTCCCTGTATCACTGAAAGGCTCCCCAGTCCAGGCTCCCTGTATCACTGAAAGGCTCCCCAGTCCAGGCTCCTTGTATCACTGAGAGGCTCCCCAGTCCAGGCTCCCTGTATCACTGAGAGGCTCCCTAGTCCAGGCTCCCTGTATCACTGAGAGGTTCTCCAGTCCAGGCTCCCTGTATCACTGAGAGGCTTTCCAGTCCAGGCTCCCTGTATCACTGAGAGGCTCTCCAGTCCAGGCTCCCTGTATCACTGAGAGGCTCTCCAGTCCAGGCTCCCTGTATCACTGAGAGGCTCCCCAGTCCAGGCTCCCTGTATCACTGAGAGGCTCTCCGGTCCCAGCTCCCTGTATCACTGAGAGGTTCCCCAGTCCAGGCTCCCTGTATCAGTGAGAGGCTCCCCAGTCCAGGCTCCCTGTATCACTGAGAGGCTCCCCAGTCCAGGCTCCCTGTATCACTGAGAGGCTCCCCAGTCCAGGCTCCCTGTATCACTGAGAGGCTCCCCAGTCCAGGCTCCCTGCATCACTGAGAGGCTCTCCAGTCCAGGCTCCCTGTATCACTGAGAGGCTCTCCGGTCCAGGCTCCCTGTATCACTGAGAGGCTCCCCGGTCTAGGCTCCCTGTATCACTGAGAGACTCTCCAGTCCAGGCTCCCCGTATCACTGAGAGGCTCTCCAGTCCAGGCTCCCTGTATCACTGAGAGTCTCTCCAGTCCAGGCTCCCCGTATCACTGAGAGGCTCTCCAGTCCAGGCTGCCTGTATCACTGAGAGGCTCTCCGGTCCAGGCTGCCTGTATCACTGAGAGGCTCTCCGGTCCAGGCTCCCTGTATCACTGAGAGTCTCTCCGGGCCAGGCTCCCTGTATCACTGAGAGGCTCTCCGGTCCAGGCTCCCTGTATCACTGAGAGGCTCCCCAGTCCAGGCTCCCTGTATCACTGAGAGGCTCTCCGGTCCAGGCTCCCTGTATCACTGAGAGGTTCTCCGGTACAGGCTCCCTGTATCACTGAGAGGCTCTCCGGTCCAGGCTCCCTGTATCACTGAGAGGCTCTCCGGTCCAGGCTCCCTGTATCACTGAGAGGCTCTCCAGTCCAGGCTGCCTGTATCACTGAGAGGCTCTCCGGTCCAGGCTCCCTGTATCACTGAGAGGCTCTCCGGTCCAGGCTGCCTGTATCACTGAGAGGCTCTCCGGTCCAGGCTCCCTGTATCACTGAGAGTCTCTCCGGGCCAGGCTCCCTGTATCACTGAGAGGCTCTCCGGTCCAGGCTCCCTGTATCACTGAGAGGCTCCCCAGTCCAGGCTCCCTGTATCACTGAGAGGCTCTCCGGTCCAGGCTCCCTGTATCACTGACAGGCTCTCCAGTCCAGGCTCCCTGTATCACTGAGAGGCTCTCCAGTCCAGGCTCCCTGTATCACTGAGAGGCTCTCCGTTCCAGGCTCCCTGTATCACTGAGAGGCTCTCCAGTGCAGGCTCCCTGTATCACTGAGGGGATCTCCGGTCCAGGCTCCCTGTATCACTGAGAGACTCTCCAGTCCAGGCTCCCTGTATCACTGAGAGGCTCTCCGGTCCAGGCTGCCTGTATCACTGAGAGGCTCTCCGGTCCAGGCTCCCTGTATCACTGAGAGTCTCTCTGGGCCAGGCTCCCTGTATCACTGAGAGGCTCTCTGGTCCAGGCTCCCTGTATCACTGAGAGGCTCCCCAGTCCAGGCTCCCTGTATCACTGAGAGGCTCTCCGGTCCAGGCTCCCTGTATCACTGACAGGCTCTCCAGTCCAGGCTCCCTGTATCACTGAGAGGCTCTCCAGTCCAGGCTCCCTGTATCACTGAGAGGCTCTCCGTTCCAGGCTCCCTGTATCACTGAGAGGCTCTCCGGTCCAGGCTCCCTGTATCACTGAGAGGCTCTCCGTTCCAGGCTCCCTGTATCACTGAGAGGCTCTCCAGTCCAGGCTCCCTGTATCACTGAGAGGCTCTCCAGTCCAGGCTCCCTGTATCACTGAGAGGCTCCCCAGTCCAGGCTCCCTGTATCACTGAGAGGCTCTCCGGTACAGGCTCCCTGTATCACTGAGAGGCACTCCAGTCCAGGCTCCCTGTATCACTGAGAGGCTCTCCGTTCCAGACTCCCCGTATCACTGAGAGGCTCTCCGGTCCAGGCTCCCCGTATCACTGAGGGGCTCTCCGGTCCAGGCTCCCCGTATCACTGAGAGGCTCTCCGGTCCAGGCTCCCTGTATCACTGAGAGGCTCTCCGGTCCAGGCTCCCTGTATTACTGAGAGGCTCTCCGGTCCAGGCTCCCTGTATCACTGAGAGACTCTCCAGTCCAGGCTCCCTGTATCACTGAGAGGCTCTCCGGTCCAGGCTCCCTGTATCACTGAGGGGATCTCCGGTCCAGGCTCCCTGTATCACTGAGAGACTCTCCAGTCCAGGCTCCCTGTATCACTGAGAGACTCTCCAGTCCAGTCTCCCTGTATCACTGAGAGGCTCTCCAGTCCAGGCTCCCTGTATCACTGAGAGGCTCCCCAGTCCAGGCTCCCTGTATCACTGAGAGGCTCCCCAGTCCAGGCTCCCTGTATCACTGAGAGGCTCCCCAGTCCAGGCTCCCTGTATCACTGAAAGGCTCTCCGGTCCTGGCTCCCTGTATCACTGAGAGGCTCTCCGGTCCAGGCTCCCTGTATCACTGAGAGGCTTTCCAGTCCAGGCTCCCTGTATCCCTGAGAGGCTCTCCAGTCCAGGCTTCCTGTATCACTGAGAGGCTCTCCAGTCCAGGCTCCCTGTATCACTGAGAGGTTCTCCAGTCCAGGCTCCCTGTATCACTGAGAGGCTCTCCAGTCCAGGCTCCCTGTATCACTGAGAGGCTCCCCAGTCCAGGCTCCCCAGTCCAGGCTCCCTGTATCACTGAGAGGCTCCCCAGTCCAGGCTCCCTGTATCACTGAGAGACTCTCCAGTCCAGGCTCCCTGTATCACTGAGAGGCTCTCCAGTCCAGGCTCCCTGTATCACTGAGAGGCTCTCCAGTCCAGGCTCCCTGTATCACTGAGAGGCTCTCCGGTCCAGGCTCCCTGTATCACTGAGAGACTCTCCAGTCCAGGCTCCCTGTATCACTGAGAGGTTCTCCAGTCCAGGCTCCCTGTATCACTGAGAGGCTCTCCAGTCCAGGCTCCCTGTATCACTGAGAGGCTCTCCAGTCCAGGCTCCCTGTATCACTGAGAGGCTCCCCGGTCCAGGCTCCCTGTATCACTGAGAGGCTCTCCGGTCCAGGCTCCCCGTATCACTGAGAGGCTCCCCAGTCCAGGCTCCCTGTATCACTGAGAGGCTCCCCAGTCCAGGCTCCCTGTATCACTGAGAGGATCTCCAGTCCAGGCTCCCTGTATCACTGAGGGGATCTCCAGTCCAGGCTCCCTGTATCACTGAGGGGATCTCCAGTCCAGGCTCCCTGTATCACTGAGGGGATTTCCAGTCCAGGCTCCCTGTATCACTGAGGGGATCTAAGGTCCAGGCTCCCTGTATCACTAAGAGGCTCCCCAGTCCAGGCTCCCTGTATCACTGAGAGGCTCCCCAGTCCAGGCTCCCTGTATCACTGAGAGGCTCTCCAGTCCAGGCTCCCTGTATCACTGAGAGGCTCTCCAGTCCAGGCTCCCTGTATCACTGAGAGGATCTCCAGTCCAGGCTCCCTGTATCACTGAGGGGATCTCCAGTCCAGGCTCCCTGTATCACTGAGAGGTTCTCCAGTCCAGGCTCCCTGTATCACTGAGGGGATCTCCGGTCCAGGCTCCCTGTATCACTGAGAGGCTCTCCGGTACAGGCTCCCTGTATCACTGAGAGACTCTCCAGTCCAGGCTCCCTGTATCACTGAGAGGCTCTCCGGTCCAGGCTCCCTGTATCACTGAGAGACTCTCCAGTCTAGGCTCCCTGTATCACTGAGAGGCTCCCCAGTCCAGGCTCCCCAGTCCAGGCTCCCTGTATCACTGAGAGGCTCCCCAGTCCAGGCTCCCTGTATCACTGAGAGGCTCTCCAGTCCAGGCTCCCTGTATCACTGAGAGGCTCTCCGGTCCCGGCTCCCTGTATCACTGAGAGGTTCTCCGGTCCAGGCTCCCTGCATCACTGAGAGGCTCTCCAGTCCAGGCTCCCTGTATCACTGAGGGGATCTCCGGTCCAGGCTCCCTGTATCACTGAGAGGCTCTCCCGTCCAGGCTCCCTGTATCACTGAGGGGATCTCCGGTCCAGGCTCCCTGTATCACTGAGGGGATCTCCAGTCCAGGCTCCCTGTATCACTGAGAGGCTCTCCGGTCCAGGCTCCCTGTATCACTGAGAGACTCTCCAGTCCAGGCTCCCTGTATCACTGAGAGGCCCTCCAGTCCAGGCTCCCTGTATCACTGAGAGGCTCTCCGGTCCAGGCTCACTGTATCACTGAGAGGCTCCCCAGTCCAGGCTCCCTGTATCACTGAGAGGCTCTCCGGTCCAGGCTCCCTGTATCACTGAGAGACTCTCCAGTCCAGGCTCCCTGTATCACTGAGGGGATCTCCGGTCCAGGCTCCCTGTATCACTGAGAGGCTCTCCAGTCCAGGCTCCCTGTATCACTGAGAGACTCTCCGGTCCAGGCTCCCTGTATCACTGAGAGGCTCTCCAGTCCAGGCTCCCTGTATCACTGAGGGGATCTCCGGTCCAGCCTCCCTGTATCACTGAGAGGCTCTCCGGTCCAGGCTCCCTGCATCACTGAGAGGCTCTCCAGTCCAGGCTCCCTGTATCACTGAGAGGCTCTCCAGTCCAGGCTCCCTGTATCGCTGTGAGGCTGCCCGGTCCAGGCTCCCTGTATCACAGAGGCTCCCTGGTCCAGGCTCCCAGTATCACTGAGAGACTCTCCAGTCCAGGCTCCCTGTATCACTGAGAGGCTCCCCAGTCCAGGCTCCCTGTATCACTGAGAGGCTCTCCAGTCCAGGCTCCCTGTATCACTGAGAGGCTCTCCAGTCCAGGCTCCCTGTATCACAGAGGCTCCCTGGTCCAGGCTCCCAGTATCACTGAGAGACTCTCCAGTCCAGGCTCCCTGTATCACTGAGAGGCTCCCCAGTCCAGGCTCCCTGTATCACTGAGAGGCTCTCCAGTCCAGGCTCCCTGTATCACTGAGAGGCCCTCCAGTCCAGGCTCCCTGTATCACTGAGAGGCCCTCCAGTCTAGGCTCCCTGTATCACTGAGAGGCTCCCCAGTCCAGGCTCCCTGTATCACTGAGAGGCTCTCCAGTCCAGGCCCCCTGTATCACTGAGAGGCTCCCCAGTCCAGGCTCCCTGTATCACGGAGAGGCTCTTTAGTCCAGGCTCCCTGTATCACTGAGAGGCTCCCCAGTCCAGGCTCCCTGTATCACTGAGAGGCTCCCCAGTCCAGGCTCCCTGTATCACTGAGAGGCTCCCCGGTCCAGGCTCCCTGTATCACTGAGAGGCTGCCCGGTCCAGGCTCCCTGTATCACTGAGAGGCTGCCCGGTCCAGGCTCCCTGTATCACTGAGAGGCTGCCCGGTCCAGGCTCCCTGTATCACTGAGAGGCTGCCCGGTCCAGGCTCCCTGTATCACTGAGAGGCTGCCCGGTCCAGGCTCCCTGTATCACTGAGGGGATCTCCAGTCCAGGCTCCCTGTATCACTGAGAGGCTCCCCAGTCCAGGCTCCCTGTATCACTGAGAGGCTCCCCAGTCCAGGCTCCCTGTATCACTGAGAGGCTCCCCAGTCCAGGCTCCCTGTATCACTGAGAGGCTCTCCGGTCCAGGCTCCCTGTATCACTGAGAGACTCTCCGGTCCAGGCTCCCTGTATCACTGAGAGGCTGCCCGGTCCAGGCTCCCTGTATCACTGAGGGGCTGCCCAGTCCAGGCTCCCTGTATCACTGAGAGGCTCTCCAGTCCAGGCTCCCTGTATCACTGAGAGGCTCTCCGGTCCAGGCTCCCTGTATCACTGAGAGGCTCCCCAGTCCAGGCTCCCTGTATCACTGAGGGGATCTCCGGTCCAGGCTACCTGTATCACTGAGAGGCTGCCCGGTCCAGGCTTCCTGTATCACTAAGGGGGATCTCCAGTCCAGGCTCCCTGTATCACTGAGAGGCTCCCCAGTCCAGGCTCCCTGTATCACTGAGAGGATCTCCGGTCCAGGCTACCTGCATCACTGAGAGGATCTCCAGTCCAGGCTCCCTTTATCACTGAGAGGCTCCCCAGTCCAGGCTCCCTGTATCACTGAGGGGATCTCCGGTCCAGGCTACCTGCATCACTGAGAGGCTCCCCAGTCCAGGCTCCCTGTATCACTGAGAGGCTCTCCGGTCCAGGCTCACTGTATCACTGAGAGGCTCCCCAGTCCAGGCTCCCTGTATCACTGAGGGGATCTCCAGTCCAGGCTACCTGCATCACTGAGAGGCTCCCCAGTCCAGGCTCCCTGTATCACTGAGAGGCTCTCCGGTCCAGGCTCACTGTATCACTGAGAGGCTCCCCAGTCCAGGCTCCCTGTATCACTAAGGGGCTCTCCAGTCCAGGCTCCCTGTATCACTAAGAGGCTCTCCGGTCCAGGCTCCCTGTATCACTGAGGGCCCTTTTCCACTAGCAGTCGCTAGCGTTCGCGCTGAACGCTAGCGATTGCTGAATCGCAATTCCGCCGTTTTCCCGACGTTTGCGGCCGCGATTTTGCTATGCTATGCACTGCATAGCAAAATCGCGGCAAAAGTCGCTCCGCGGCGCGATCGCGATCAAGTAAAAAACGAATCGCGGTAGTGGAAATGACCTACCGCGATTCCTATGTTAAAAAGCAAACCGTAGCGATTGTAAAATCGCTAGCGGTTTGCGGTTTTGCGATTCAGCATCGCAAACGCCGCTAGTGGAAAAGGGCCCTGAGAGGCTCCCCAGTCCAGGCTCCCTGTATCACTGAGAGGCTCTCCGGTCCAGGCTCCCTGTATCACTGAGAGGCTCCCCAGTCCAGGCTCCCTGTATCACTGAGGGGATCTCTGGTTCAGGCTCCCTGTATCACTGAGAGGCTCTCCAGTCCAGGCTCCCTGTATCACTGAGAGGTTCTCCAGTCCAGGCTCCCTGTATCACTGAGGGGCTCTCCGGTCCAGGCTCCCTGTATCACTGAGAGGCTCTCCAGTCCAGGCTCCCTGCATCACTGAGAGGTTCTCCGGTCCAGGCTCCCTGTATCACTGAGAGGCTCCCCAGTCCAGGCTCCCTGTATCACTGAGAGGCTCTCCAGTCCAGACTCCCTGTATCACTGAGAGGCTCCCCAGTCCAGGCTCCCTGTATCACTGAGAGGCTCCCTAGTCCAGGCTCCCTGTATCACTGAGAGGCTCTCCAGTCCAGGCTCCTTGTAACACTGAGAGACTCTCCAGTCCAGGCTCCCTGTATCACTGAGAGGTTCTCCAGTCCAGGCTCCCTGTATCACTGAGAGGCTCTCCAGTCCAGGCTCCCTGTATCACTGAGAGGCTCCCCAGTCCAGGCTCCCTGTATCACTGAGAGGCTCCCCAGTCCAGGCTCCCTGTATCACTGAGGGGATCTCCGGTCCAGGCTCCCTGTATCACTGAGAGGCTCCCCAGTCCAGGCTCCCTGTATCACTGAGAGGCTCCCCAGTCCAGGCTCCCTGTATCACTGAGAGGCTCTCCGGTCCAGGCTCCCTGTATCACTGAGAGGCTCCCTAGTCCAGGCTCCCTGTATCACTGAGAGGCTCCCTAGTCCAGGCTCCCTGTATCACTGAGAGACTCTCCAGTCCAGGCTACCTGCATCACTGAGAGGCTCTCCGGTCCAGGCTCCCTGTATCACTGAGAGACTCTCCAGTCCAGGCTCCCTGTATCACTGAGAGGCCCTCCAGTCTAGGCTCCCTGTATCACTGAGAGGCTCTCCGGTCCAGGCTCCCTGTATCACTGAGAGACTCTCCAGTCCAGGCTCCCTGTATCACTGAGAGTCCCTCCAGTCCAGGCTCCCTGTATCACTGAGGGGATCTCCAGTCCAGGCTCCCTGTATCACTGAGGGGATCTCCGGTCCAGGCTCCCTGTATCACTGAGAGGCTCTCCAGTCCAGGCTCCCTGTATCACTGAGAGGCTCTCCAGTCCAGACTCCCTGTATCACTGAGGGGATCTCCAGTCCAGGCTCCCTGTATCACTGAGGGAATCTAAGGTCCAGGCTCCCTGTATCACTGAGAGGCTCTCCGGTCCAGGCTCCCTGTATCACTGAGAGGCTCTCCAGTCCAGGCTCCCTGTATCACTGAGAGACTCTCCAGTCCAGGCTCCCTGTATCACTGAGAGGCTCTCCAGTCCAGGCTCCCTGTATCACTGAGAGGCTCTCCGGTCCAGGCTCCCTGTATAACTGAAAGGCTCCCCAGTCCAGGCTCCCTGTATCACTGAGAGGCTCTCCAGTCCAGGCTCCCTGTATCACTGAGAGGCTCTCCAGTCCAGGCTCCCTGTATCACTGAGGGGATCTCCGGTCCAGGCTCCCTGTATCACTGAGAGGCTCTCCAGTCCAGGCTCCCTGTATCACTGAGAGGCTCTCCAGTCCAGGCTCCCTGTATCACTGAGAGGCTCTCCGGTCCAGGCTCCCTGTATAACTGAAAGGCTCCCCAGTCCAGGCTCCCTGTATCACTGAGAGGCTCTCCGGTCCAGGCTCCCTGTATCACTGAGAGGCTCCCTAGTCCAGGCTCCCTGTATCACTGAGAGGTTCTCCAGTCCAGGCTCCCTGTATCACTGAGAGGCTCTCCAGTCCAGGCTCCCTGTATCACTGAGGGGATCTCCGGTCCAGGCTCCCTGTATCACTGAGAGGCTCTCCGGTCCAGGCTCCCTGTATCACTGAGAGGTTCTCCAGTCCAGGCTCCCTGTATCACTGAGAGGCTCCGCAGTCCAGGCTCCCTGTATAACTGAGGGGATCTCCGGTCCAGGCTCCCTGTATCACTGAGAGGCTCTCCAGTCCAGGCTCCCTGTATCACTGAGGGGATCTCCGGTCCAGGCTCCCTGTATCACTGAGAGGCTCTCCAGTCCAGGCTCCCTGTATCACTGAGAGGCTCTCCAGTCCAGGCTCCCTGTATCACTGAGAGGCTCTCCGGTCCAGGCTCCCTGTATAACTGAAAGGCTCCCCAGTCCAGGCTCCCTGTATCACTGAGAGGCTCTCCGGTCCAGGCTCACTGTATCACTGAGAGGCTCTCCAGTCCAGGCTGCCTGTATCACTGAGAGGCTCCCCAGTCCAGGCTCCCTGTATCACTGAGAGGCTCTCCAGTCCAGGCTCCCTGTATCACTGAGAGGCTCTCCAGTCCAGGCTCCCTGTATAACTGAAAGGCTCCCCAGTCCAGGCTCCCTGTATCACTGAGAGGCTCCCCAGTCCAGGCTCCCTGTATCACTGAAAGGGTCCCCAGTCCAGGCTCCCTGTATCACTGAGAGGCTCTCCAGTCCAGGCTCCCTGTATCACTGAGAGGCTCCCCAGTCCAGGCTCCCTGTATCACTGAGAGGCTCCCCAGTCCAGGCTCCCTGTATCACTGAGGGGATCTCCGGTCCAGGCTCCCTGTATCACTGAGAGGCTCTCCAGTCCAGGCTCCCTGTATCACTGAGAGGCTCTCCGGTCCAGGCTCCCTGTATCACTGAGGGGCTCTCCGGTCCAGGCTCCCTGTATCACTGAGAGGCTCTCCGGTCCAGGCTCCCTGTATCACTGAGAGGCTCCCCAGTCCAGGCTCCCTGTATCACTGAGGGGATCTCTGGTTCAGGCTCCCTGTATCACTGAGAGGCTCTCCAGTCCAGGCTCCCTGTATCACTGAGAGGTTCTCCAGTCCAGGCTCCCTGTATCACTGAGGGGCTCTCCGGTCCAGGCTCCCTGTATCACTGAGAGGCTCCCCAGTCCAGGCTCCCTGTATCACTGAGAGGCTCCCCAGTCCAGGCTCCCTGTATCACTGAGAGGCTCTCCAGTCCAGGCTCCCTGCATCACTGAGAGGTTCTCCGGTCCAGGCTCCCTGTATCACTGAGAGGCTCCCCAGTCCAGGCTCCCTGTATCACTGAGGGGATCTCATGTCCAGGCTCCCTGTATCACTGAGAGGTTCTCCAGTCCAGGCTCCCTGTATCACTGAGAGGATCTCCAGTCCAGGCTCCCTGTATCACTGAGAGGCTCTCCAGTCCAGACTCCCTGTATCACTGAGAGGCTCCCCAGTCCAGGCTCCCTGTATCACTGAGAGGTTCTCCGGTCCAGGCTCCCTGTATCACTGAGAGGCTCCCTAGTCCAGGCTCCCTGTATCACTGAGAGGCTCCCTAGTCCAGGCTCCCTGTATCACTGAGAGACTCTCCAGTCCAGGCTACCTGCATCACTGAGAGGCTCTCCGGTCCAGGCTCCCTGTATCACTGAGAGACTCTCCAGTCCAGGCTCCCTGTATCACTGAGAGGCCCTCCAGTCTAGGCTCCCTGTATCACTGAGAGGCTCTCCGGTCCAGGCTCCCTGTATCACTGAGAGACTCTCCAGTCCAGGCTCCCTGTATCACTGAGAGTCCCTCCAGTCCAGGCTCCCTGTATCACTGAGGGGATCTCCAGTCCAGGCTCCCTGTATCACTGAGAGGCTCCCCAGTCCAGGCTCCCTGTATCACTGAGGGGATCTCCGGTCCAGGCTCCCTGTATCACTGAGAGACTCTCCAGTCCAGGCTCCCTGTATCACTGAGAGTCCCTCCAGTCCAGGCTCCCTGTATCACTGAGGGGATCTCCAGTCCAGGCTCCCTGTATCACTGAGGGGCTCTCCAGTCCAGACTCCCTGTATCACTGAGGGGATCTCCAGTCCAGGCTCCCTGTATCACTGAGGGAATCTAAGGTCCAGGCTCCCTGTATCACTGAGAGGCTCTCCGGTCCAGGCTCCCTGTATCACTGAGAGGCTCTCCAGTCCAGGCTCCCTGTATCACTGAGAGACTCTCCAGTCCAGGCTCCCTGTATCACTGAGAGGCTCTCCAGTCCAGGCTCCCTGTATCACTGAGAGGCTCTCCGGTCCAGGCTCCCTGTATAACTGAAAGGCTCCCCAGTCCAGGCTCCCTGTATCACTGAGAGGCTCTCCAGTCCAGGCTCCCTGTATCACTGAGAGGCTCTCCAGTCCAGGCTCCCTGTATCACTGAGGGGATCTCCGGTCCAGGCTCCCTGTATCACTGAGAGGCTCTCCAGTCCAGGCTCCCTGTATCACTGAGAGGCTCTCCAGTCCAGGCTCCCTGTATCACTGAGAGGCTCTCCGGTCCAGGCTCCCTGTATAACTGAAAGGCTCCCCAGTCCAGGCTCCCTGTATCACTGAGAGGCTCTCCGGTCCAGGCTCCCTGTATCACTGAGAGGCTCCCTAGTCCAGGCTCCCTGTATCACTGAGAGGTTCTCCAGTCCAGGCTCCCTGTATCACTGAGAGGCTCTCCAGTCCAGGCTCCCTGTATCACTGAGGGGATCTCCGGTCCAGGCTCCCTGTATCACTGAGAGGCTCTCCGGTCCAGGCTCCCTGTATCACTGAGAGGTTCTCCAGTCCAGGCTCCCTGTATCACTGAGAGGCTCCGCAGTCCAGGCTCCCTGTATCACTGAGAGGCTCTCCGGTCCAGGCTCCCTGTATAACTGAGGGGATCTCCGGTCCAGGCTCCCTGTATCACTGAGAGGCTCTCCAGTCCAGGCTCCCTGTATCACTGAGGGGATCTCCGGTCCAGGCTCCCTGTATCACTGAGAGGCTCTCCAGTCCAGGCTCCCTGTATCACTGAGAGGCTCTCCAGTCCAGGCTCCCTGTATCACTGAGAGGCTCTCCGGTCCAGGCTCCCTGTATAACTGAAAGGCTCCCCAGTCCAGGCTCCCTGTATCACTGAGAGGCTCTCCGGTCCAGGCTCACTGTATCACTGAGAGGCTCTCCAGTCCAGGCTCCCTGTATCACTGAGAGGCTCCCCAGTCCAGGCTCCCTGTATCACTGAGAGGCTCTCCAGTCCAGGCTCCCTGTATCACTGAGAGGCTCTCCAGTCCAGGCTCCCTGTATAACTGAAAGGCTCCCCAGTCCAGGCTCCCTGTATCACTGAGAGGCTCCCCAGTCCAGGCTCCCTGTATCACTGAGAGGCTCCCCAGTCCAGGCTCCCTGTATCACTGAGAGGCTCTCCAGTCCAGGCTCCCTGTATCACTGAGAGGCTCCCCAGTCCAGGCTCCCTGTATCACTGAGAGGCTCCCCAGTCCAGGCTCCCTGTATCACTGAGGGGATCTCCGGTCCAGGCTCCCTGTATCACTGAGAGGCTCTCCGGTCCAGGCTCCCTGTATAACTGAAAGGCTCCCCAGTCCAGGCTCCCTGTATCACTGAGGGGATCTCCGGTCCAGGCTCCCTGTATCACTGAGAGGCTCTCCAGTCCAGGCTCCCTGTATCACTGAGAGGCTCTCCAGTCCAGGCTCCCTGTATCACTGAGAGGCTCCCCGGTCCAGGCTCCCTGTATCACTGAGAGGCTCTCCAGTCCAGGCTCCCTGTATAACTGAAAGGCTCCCCAGTCCAGGCTCCCTGTATCACTGAGAGGCTCTCCGGTCCAGGCTCCCTGTATCACTGAGAGGCTCCCTAGTCCAGGCTCCCTGTATCACTGAGAGGTTCTCCAGTCCAGGCTCCCTGTATCACTGAGAGGCTCTCCAGTCCAGGCTCCCTGTATCACTGAGGGGATCTCCGGTCCAGGCTCCCTGTATTACTGAGAGGCTCTCCGGTCCAGGCTCCCTGTATAACTGAAAGGCTCCCCAGTCCAGGCTCCCTGTATCACTGAGAGGCTCCCCAGTCCAGGCTCCCTGTATCACTGAGAGGCTCCCCAGTCCAGGCTCCCTGTATCACTGAGAGGCTCCCCAGTCCAGGCTCCCTGTATCACTGAGAGGCTCTCCAGTCCAGGCTCCCTGTATCACTGAGAGGCTCCCCAGTCCAGGCTCCCTGTATCACTGAGAGGCTCCCCAGTCCAGGCTCCCTGTATCACTGAGAGGCTCTCCGGTCCAGGCTCCCTGTATCACTAAGAGGCTCTCCGGTCCAGGCTCACTGTATCACTGAGAGGCTCTCCAGTCCAGGCTCCCTGTATCACTGAGAGGCTCTCCGGGGTATTCCAGCCGTAGCATCTACCCCGGATTAATACGAAAATGGCACCTGCGAATAATGGCGCACGGTGATGCCGGTAATCCATCTGCAGCTTATTGTTATTTAACGTTAATTGTTAATTACCGTTAAGAAATAGTCTTCCTAAACACGGCATATAACTTTTTAATTGATATTAATAACTCTGACGCTCTTGATAGTAGTCTTCATTTAAAGTGAATGGGAACCCATTTATAAGTAAAAAAGCAGATACTCGCCTAAGGAGAGAGAGGCTCTGGGTCCCACAGAGCATCCCCTCTCCTCTCCCGGTCCCCGCTGTTGCGCTGGTTGCCCCGTAGTGGTATTCGACTGTTTCAGTCAAATACCGCTGTCTCGTGGCCAAAGGGAGGCTTCGGAAATGCTTCAGGAGCCCGAGTGCTCCTGAAGACGGGCCGATCTACACTGCGCACGCACCCTCTATGACGCACTCGCACGTGTGCAGTATGGAGCCGACTGTCTTCGGGAGGACTCGGCTCCCGAAGGCTTCCGAAGTCCACGCGGCGGGGGATTGGAACTGGGGAGCCAGCGCAGCACCGAGGGCACCGGGAGAGGAGAGGGAAGGCTCATTAGGACACTCTCCTTCGGTGAGTATCTGACTTGTTTTTCCTGTATTCCCATTAGCTTTAAAGTTTTTATTTTTAACTGGATTAATTGCCATTTTTTATGTTCAAATCATTAATATTTACATTTAAACACATTGCAGTCTAATACATTTTAGTTATATTTAAAATGTAATGCAGTGCACAGTCAGATCCTGCACAAAGTGTATTATAGTTAATTAACGTTAAGAGTTTTGTACTTTAGGTCCTCGATTCACTCACCAGCACTAAGCCGGTTAGGAGGCCTTAAGAGCTAGTGGGGCAAGCCACAGCGTTAGGTGGTTTGCGCGCACAGGACCACCCACATCGCGCGCAGCGTGGCAGTTATCGTCGCACCCGCTGCCCTGTAAACGGCGCACATGATGCGCCATTTTCATCGCATCGGGTGCGCTGTTTACAAGGCACCAGGTGTGACGATAACGTCGCACCGCGCACTACGACTGTCCCGCCGCGCGCGATGTGGGTGGTCCTGTGCGCGGAGTAGCACAGGGCCGTTAGTGCGCGCAGAGCTACTTAAGGGGCACTAAAGGCTTTTCACAGCGGCGCTAACACTTACCAATGCTTTGTGAATCAAGCCCTAAAAAAAAGGTACAAATTAGCTAATAATAATATTGTTATGATTTTTTATTTTTTTTTGTTTAAACTCCAATCCTGCACAGTGTATTAATGTTCGTTAATGTTCACAGTACTGAACATTACTTGCAGAAAGTTGATAACATTAGTTTACGTTTACAGTACTGCACATTACTGTAAAAAAGTTGATAACATTAATAAAGTTAATATTGTTTTTTTTAAATCCTTGATCTGCAACAGCTTTAGAATTTTTGAGTGTTACATTAAATCCATTCACCATTTTGCAATTACATAACGTCTGCTGTTTGGCACGTGAACGGCGCTATTGTTAAATAACGTTACTGTGTGCCGTTTTTCCTTCTTTTTTCCCTGTGCGCCATTATTATGCAGTACTAACGATAAATAGCGTTAAGCGTATCTTTTTAATGCAGCACCATTTTTATGTATATTATTCACTGATCCGCTCCCACCCTCTTGTGTCACAACTCCATGTTTGGGTTCATGAGAGATTTGCATAAGAGGAGTCCAGGAAGCCGGGATTACTACAATAACAGCTTGCCCAACACTTCCCCCTCCGCCCGACGGGGATCAGCTGATAATTATTAACAAGCGCTGAGAATCAGCAGGCTGAGCACGGAGAGCTTTAGTGTCTGCAGAAACCTGTTCTATACAATACAATAACATTTGTAAAGCGCTTTTCTCCCATAGGACTCAAAGCGCATAGTTGTGTCTCAGATTAAAGTGAACCTCCGGACTAAAAATCGACTCAGCAGCACTGAAAAGGCTTGGTGTTTCTTTAACAGTTTCACAGCATCAGAACTTTGTTTCTTTCATACAAGCCTCATTTTTAGCTGCACAGAAGAAAACTGCCCGGGCTTTTTTCCCCTGATGCTGTGCAAAGCATGATGGGATTTCTGATGTTGTTGTTCTCGTTCTGCTGTTTTGGTGCAAATTTGTTTTTTTTTACATTTTGAATTTGACATTTGAAGCCTAGCGTGCGCAGCTGGGAGGGGTGATCAGGACACAGGACAGTTGGAACTGTGTCTCCTGCTCCTTGTCACCTCCTTTCAACCAAAAAAATGGCTGCCCCCTCGACAAAGATGGCAGCCCCCATGAATCACAAACATTTGCCTGTTCTTTTAAAACAGGGTGGGTAAGAGATTATATTACCTATCAATTCTAATTAACATAACTAATGTAACTTGATGACAGTATGTTTGTTTAGGCTGAAGTTCCCCTTTAATACAGGGTTGCAGGCTGGGTTGTGTTACAGAGGAGATAGTCAGATGTTCATGAATGCCAGACTAAAGAGGTAGGTTTTCAGTTTAGACTGAAATGCTTCCAGGGATGGAGCTGTCCTGATTGGGTGTGGTAGGGAGTTCCAAAGTGTAGGGGCAGCATGACAAAAGGCTCTGTCTCCAAAGGTTTAGAGGTGGACTCTGGGGGTGACTAAGGTGTTACGTCCTTTTGATCTAAGATTGTGGGGGGTGTGATGCAGTGGCAACAAGTCCCTCAGGTATCCAGGGCCCAGATTGTGCAAGGATTTGAATGTCAGTAAGCCAAACTTAAACAGAATTCTCCATTTTATCGGTAGCCAGTGGAGTGAGCTCAGGGTTGGTGTTATGTGGCAATGGCGGGGCTGGCTCGTTAACAGCCTTGCGGCGGCATTCTGTACTAATTGCAGGCGGCATAAGTCTCTTATGCAGGCCTGTGTAGAGGACGTTGCAGTAGTCTCACCTTGATGTGACGAAGGCATGAACTAGGGTTGGAAGATCCTCTGAAGGAATTAGGTGTTTAATCCTTGCAATATTCCTTAGATGAAAGAAGGAATGTTTCACAACAGCTGAGATTTGATTCCTGAAGCTTAATTTCCCATCAATCAGTACTCCCAGGCTGCGCACACAGTCTGAGTTGTTCAGGTCTGAGCTCCCTATCCTTAGCGGTGTTGGTTGAGACTGGGACTGCTTTGCTGTTGAGCCCTGGCCCTCGATAACAAGAGCCTCAGTTTTGTCGGCATTAAATTTTAGCCAATTTTTTATTCATCCAATCCTGAAGCTCAGGTAAGCATGCATTTATTTGTGGAGTAGGGTCTGTGATGCCAGGTTTGAATGACAAATATAGCTGAGTGTCATCAGCATAGCAATGATATGTCAGGCCATGTTTTTGTATGAATTCTCCAAGTGGCAGCATGTATATGGTGAAAAGTAAAGGGGATAATATTGCGCCCTGAGGAACACCGTATTTTAGTGGTACAGGGTTGGAGAGGAAGGGCCCTAAGGCTACCCTTTGTGTTCTGCCAGCCAGGAAGGAGTTGAACCACCGGAGAACAATGCCATCTATGCCACAGTACTCTTGTAGCCTGTTGAGCAAGATTTCATGATCGACTGTGCCAAAAGCCGCTGAGAGGTCGAGCAAAATCAGGATGGAACATTGACCCTTGTCTCTTGGGATGAGCAGATCATTGCAAATCTGGGTGAGGGCTGTTTCACAGCTGTGATATTTCCTGAAGCCAGATTGAAGAGGGTCAAGGATGTTGTTTCTGGAGAGCCTGGCTTCAAGTTGGAGGTAGACAGCCTTTTCAATAACTTTCCCCAGAAAGGGGAGTGTAACGATCGGTGTAACACAGAGAGGATCTGATTACCGGTGATCTGCAGTATCACCGAGAATGCAGATATATACCCGATTATTGATGATCTGCAGTATCACCGATAATCAGATATATCACTAACCTCTGGACACCAGGGAGATATGAGTGAAAGATGTAACAGGAATACTTAGAGGATTGCACCTGGGGAGCAGGTGCCAGCAGTAAGGATTACTGCACGGTAACACGTTCCTTCCACAGGCCTGAGACTCTTGAGGGAGGAGTCAGGCTAAGGGTAGGAAGGACAGAGTGTGAGTGACACCAAGGCAGGGTGTCACTCCCAGGTCTGTGAGCTATCTTCTAGGCAGAGGAGATAGCTCTCGAGGTCGGGCAAGCCGGGTCGGCAACAGACAGACAGATCAGGGACAGAGACAGGAGACAGAAACAGAATCCTAACACAGGCTGAGTTCAGTAACAGTGTATCTGATATAGCGAGGTTCCTAATCAGCGATCAGAAGAGTAGTCAGGAAAGCAGAAGGTCATAACAAATATACAATAATGCCTAGTCTTGGGTGTAAGCTCCTTGATCATCAACACCCTGGAACTAGTCTGAATAAACAGGCTGGTAAACTGAATCCTAGTCTTGGGTGTGAGCTCCGTAGTCATCAACACCCTGGAACTAGTCTAAATAACACAGATAGATCACAGATAATGAAAGGGTCTGAGTGATACCACGTAGTGATCGCAACGCCAGACACCAGAGAAATGACCAGCACCCAGTATATATACACCAGCACTTCCAGCGCCTCCCCTAAGTGCTGGACCAATGAAACCTGATAGAATCGTCAGCTGATCGGCAGGATCAGCTGACATCCTTCTGACTGCCATAAAGGCTCTGCCTGTCATCCTGAACCTGTGTGGACTATCTGTCCCAGCCACACCAGAAATGTGTTGTAATGCATCTGATGATTTGAATGCGGGGCAAGCCGCACCGCTGTCAGAGCATGCAGCGGTTTCCCCGCTTTCGGCCACACCACCAGCGGCAAGTCCCTGTGTGCAAACTTCCGTGTTGAACGCGGAATCCGCCGCCTTATCCACTAGGCATGCAGCAGTCTTTCCGAGCTTTTCAGTGATTACCTTTAAATCAGACCATGGTGGTAGGCTATTTTTGCACCTGTTATATGGCTCTGCATGGGTTTCTGGGGCTGTGAATTGAATGGCAGATCGTATGGAGGAGACTTTGAGAAGAAGTGGGCAAATTTCTCACAAAGTTCCTGTTAAAGGGAACCAGAGGTGCCAGCAAAAAGTTAAACATACCTGGGGCTTCCTCCAGCCCCATACGCATGGATCGCTCCCATGCCGCCGTCCCCTGCTTCCTGTATCAGCCAGTTCCGGGTCCTATATTTTCGGCGGCAGCACGCGGCCAATTGTCCGCATCACAGGGACTCCCGGCATACCCTTACACGTGCGGCTGCATACTGCGCAGCTGCACGCGTAAGGATATGGAGGGAGCCCCTGTTCATGCGGACAATTGGCCGCGTCCGCCGGAAGTGATGGGACCCGGGACTGGCCGATCCAGGAAGCGGAGGATGGCAGCGTGGGAGCAATCCAGGCTTATGGGGCTGGAAGAAGCCCCAGTTATGTATGAAATCTTTTTTCTTTTTCTGTGGCCGGCATCTCTGGTTCCCTTTAAGGTCTGATGCTGGATTTCCTGCAAGATGGATTGCAGAGACTGTCAACCGTGCGGAAGAGTTGGGCAGGTCTGTTGGCTGCATTTGCAATTTCGTGAGACAGGAATAAGGACTTCTTTTTGTTAATCATCGTTTGATATTTTTTTCAGGTGAGCAATTAGAGAAAGTTTGCCCCTCAACAGCACGGTACAGTTTGGGTATGACCTTTTTTGAAAAATAATTGCGGCCTGGTATCCTCCACTGCGATGTGCCCAATGGGGCCACAAACTTACGGAAAGCCTCTGACTCCACCAGCTTGTATGGTAATTGCTGGCGTGGTGGAACTATTAGCTGTCAGACGTCGGGCAAGAGGGTGACTGGCAGAAATTGGCTTCTTCCGCTCAAAGACTTCCTTCACGGACACCTGGCTACTGCTGTGGGCAGAGGAGCAGGAACCGCTCAAGGGCAGAGGCGGTGTGGAGGAGGGTGGCTGTGAAGGTGCAAGGGAGAAAGCAGCTGAAGACGCTGCACCTGAAGGAGGAAGAGGAGGCCGAGGGTGGCTTGTCTTTTGGGTGCTGCTTTTCCTCAGGTGTTCTTCCCATTGCTGTTTGTGCCTTTTCTCCAGGTGCCTTTGTAAGGCACTTGTCCCTACGTGAGTGTTGGCCTTTCCACGGCTCAATTTTTGCCCCCAGCTGTTTGAGGGCGAGCTTCCTCTGCTTCTTTCATGGACTCCTCTCCTCCTACTCCTCTCTGGCTCCCTCTCTGAACTGTCCCCCTGGTCATCTCCTCTACCGGGAACATATGTGGTATCCGTATAATCATCATCATAATCCTCCTGCCCAGCTTTGCTTTCCTCAGACACCTCCACAACTGCACCAACATCAGGTGCTTCATCATCCCCCTCCTCACACGTTATGTCCATACTATCGCCACCTAACTCAGACGTATGAGGTGTTGTAACTTGCTTAGCGCCTTCATCTTGTTCTAGCATTATTGGCTGTGAATCAGTGATTTCCACACCAATTAACTCCTGCGAACTGTCAAATGCAGTGAATGTGGTGCTTGTAGTAGCGCTGGTAGCTGCGGGAGATGAGGTGTTCTGTGTTAAATAGTCAAGCACGTCCTGATCTTGGGAAGTGATGGGACGTGCCTTCTTCTGAGCACTGTACTTTGGGCCGGGGCCACACGAAATCACATCAACACGACCTCGCACAGACCTGCCGGTGCCAGGTGGCCTTCCTCTGGGCCTGCCTCTACCTCTTCCTCTACCTGGTTTGTCCATCTCGGGGGGGGGGGGGGGGATGCTAGGTGTATGCAGTGAGGTGGGTTCACTCAACACCATCTAGCTATATGCAGTGAGGTGGGTTCACTCAACACAACAGGTACTAGTAGGTATATGCAGTACTGGGTAGTACAATGTGCAGCTCCCTGTCACACACACAGGCAGTCACTGAATGTGCTGGGCTGCTGGCAGTGGCGCACACACACAGTATGAATTAGCAATGCTGTCTATGCAACACAAGTGTCAGTTTGACACACAGAAAAAAAAAAAAAAAAAAAAATGGATCACAAGAACAGGATTAGCTCTGAAAAGAGCTGTTGAATGAGGGGTGCTATTAAAGCAATAAGATTCAGCCAGGAGCAAGCCAAGAGCCTAACTAATCTGTCCCTAGGAGAAAAAAAATCTGCAGCAGCTCGCCCTAGTCTGACTATAGCAGGCACACGAGAGAGTGTAATGGCCGCCGGAGCCTGCCTTATATAAGGGGGGGTTGGGGCTCCAGGGCTTAGCGTAGCCGGATTGGCTACAATGTGCCTGCTGACTGTGATGTAGAGGGTCAAAGTTGACCCTCATAGTGCATTATGGGGCTAATCGAACCACCCGAAGTTCGCCTGGAACCGTTCGCCGGCGAACCGTCCGGGACATTTCTAGTACACATGCATCAGGGATTTCCTCTGAAGAAGTGAGCATTGCTGTACACACCCATCAGGGATTTCCCCTGAAGAAGTGAACATTGCAGTACACACGCATAAGGGATTTCCTCTGAAGAAGTGAGCATTGCTGTACACGTGCATCAGGGATTTCCTCTGAAGAAATAAACATTGCTGTACACATGCATCAGGGATTTCCCCTGAAGAAGTGAGCATTGCTGTACACATGCATCAGGGATTTCCTCTGAAGAAGTGAAAATTGCTGTACACACGCATCAGGGATTTCCTCTGAAGAAGTGAGCATTGCTGTACACATGCATCAGGGATTTCCCCTGAAGAAGTGAACATTGCTGTACACACGCATCAGGGATTTCTCCTGAAGAAGTGAGCATTGCTGTACACACGCATCAGGGATTTCCCCTGAAGAAGTGAACATTGCTGTACACATGCATCAGGGATTTCCTCTGAAGAAGTGAAAATTGCTGTACACATGCATCAGGGATTTCCTCTGAAGAAGTGAACATTGCTGTACACACGCATCAGGGATTTCTCCTGAAGTGAACATTGCTGTACACACGCATCAGGGATTTCCCCTGAAGAAGTGAACATTGCTGTACACACGCATCAGGGATTTCTCCTGAAGTGAACATTGCTGTACACATGCATCAGGGATTTCCTCTGAAGAAGTGAACATTGCTTTACACACGCATCAGGGATTTCCCCTGAAGAAGTGAGCATTGCAGCACACACGCTTCAGGGATTTCCCCTGAAGAAGTGAACATTGCTGTACACATGCATCAGGGATTTCCTCTGAAGAAGTGAAAATTGCTGTACACACGCATCAGGGATTTCCCCTGAAGAAGTGAGCACCTGTACACACGCATCAGGGATTTCCCCTGAAGAAGTGAACATTGCTGTACACACGCATAAGGGATTTCCTCTGAAGAAGTGAGCATTGCTGTACACACGCATAAGGGATTTCCTCTGAAGAAGTGAGCATTGCTGTACACACGCATAAGGGATTTCCTCTGAAGAAATAAACATTGCTGTACACACGCATCAGGGATTTCCTCTGAAGAAGTGAAAATTGCTGTACACACGCATCAGGGATTTCCTCTGAAGAAGTGAGCATTGCTGTACACATGCATCAGGGATTTCCCCTGAAGAAGTGAACATTGCTGTACACACGCATCAGGGATTTCTCCTGAAGAAGTGAGCATTGCTGTACACACGCATCAGGGATTTCCCCTGAAGAAGTGAACATTGCTGTACACATGCATCAGGGATTTCCCCTGAAGAAGTGAAAATTGCTGTACACATGCATCAGGGATTTCCTCTGAAGAAGTGAACAATTGCTGTACACATGCATCAGGGATTTCTCCTGAAGTGAACATTGCTGTACACACGCATCAGGGATTTCCCCTGAAGAAGTGAACATTGCTGTACACATGCATCAGGGATTTCTCCTGAAGTGAACATTGCTGTACACATGCATCAGGGATTTCCTCTGAAGAAGTGAACATTGCTGTACACACGCATCAGGGATTTCTCCTGAAGTGAACATTGCTGTACACACGCATCAGGGATTTCCTCTGAAGAAGTGAGCATTGCTGTACACACACACATCAGGGATTTCCCCTGAAGAAGTGAACATTGCTGTACACACGCATCAGGGATTTCCTCTGAAGAAGTGAGCATTGCTGTACACATGCATCAGGGATTTCCTCTGAAGAAGTGAGCATTGCTGTACACATGCATCAGGGATTTCCCCTGAAGAAGTGAACATTGCTGCACACATGCATCAGGGATTTCCCCTGAAGAAGTGAACATTGCTGTGCACATGCATCAGGGATTTCCCCTGAAGAAGTGAACATTGCTGTGCACATTCATCAGGGATTTCCCCTGAAGTAGTGAACATTGCTGTGCACATTCATCAGGGATTTCCCCTGAAGTAGTGAACATTGCTGTGCACATGCATCAGGGATTTCCCCTGAAGAAGTGAACATTGCTGTACACATGCATCAGGGATTTCTCCTGAAGAAGTGAGCATTGCTTCACACATGCATCAGGGATTTCCCCTGAAGAAGTGAGCATTGCTGTACACACGCATCAGGGATTTCCCCTGAAGAGGTGAGGATTGCTGTACACATGCATCAGGGATTTCTCCTGAAGAAGTGAACATTGCTGTACACATGCATCAGGGATTTCCCCTGAAGAAGTGAACATTGCAGCACACACGCATCAGGGATTTCCCATGAAGAAGTGAGTATTGCTTCACACATACATCAGGGATTTCCCATGAAGAAGTGAGTATTGCTGTACACATGCATCAGAGATTTCCCCTGAAGAAGTGAACATTGCTGTACACATGCATCAGGGATTTCCCATGAAGAAGTGAGTATTGCTTCACACATACATCAGGGATTTCCCATGAAGAAGTGAGTATTGCTGTACACATGCATCAGGGATTTCCCCTGAAGAAGTGAGCATTGCTGTACACACGCATCAGGGATTTCCCATGAAGAAGTGAGTATTGCTGTACACACGCATCAGGGATTTCCCATGAAGAAGTGAGTATTGCTTCACACATACATCAGGGATTTCCTCTGAAGAAGTGAGTATTGCTGTACACATGCATCAGAGATTTCCCCTGAAGAAGTGAACATTGCTGTACACATGCATCAGGGATTTCCCATGAAGAAGTGAGTATTGCTTCACACATACATCAGGGATTTCCCATGAAGAAGTGAGTATTGCTGTACACATGCATCAGGGATTTCCCCTGAAGAAGTGAGCATTGCTGTACACACGCATCAGGGATTTCCCATGAAGAAGTGAGTATTGCTGTACACACGCATCAGGGATTTCCCATGAAGAAGTGAGTATTGCTTCACACACGCATCAGGGATTTCCCCTGAAGAAGTGAACATTGCTGTACACACGCATCAGGGATTTCCCATGAAGAAGTGAGCATTGCTTCACACACGCATCAGGGATTTCCCATGAAGAAGTGAGTATTGCTTCACACATACATCAGGGATTTCCCATGAAGAAGTGAGCATTGCTGTACACATGCATCAGGGATTTCCCATGAAGAAGTGAGTATTGCTGTACACACGCATCAGGGATTTCCTCTGAAGAAGTGAGTATTGCTGTACACACGCATCAGGGATTTCCTCTGAAGAAGTGAGTATTGCTGTACACATGCATCAGAGATTTCCCCTGAAGAAGTGAACATTGCTGTACACATGCATCAGGGATTTCCCATGAAGAAGTGAGTATTGCTTCACACATACATCAGGGATTTCCTCTGAAGAAGTGAGTATTGCTGTACACACGCATCAGGGATTTCCTCTGAAGAAGTGAACATTGCTGTACACACGCATCAGGGATTTCCTCTGAAGAAGTGAGCATTGCTGTACACGTGCATCAGGGATTTCCTCTGAAGAAATGAACATTGCTGTACACACGCATCAGGGATTTCCCCTGAAGAAGTGAACATTGCTGTACACATGCATCAGGGATTTCCCATGAAGAAGTGAGTATTGCTTCACACATGCATCAGGGATTTCCCATGAAGAAGTGAGTATTGCTGTACACACGCATCAGGGATTTCCCATGAAGAAGTGAGTATTGCTTCACACACGCATCAGGGATTTCCCCTGAAGAAGTGAGCATTGCTTCACACACGCATCAGGGATTTCCCATGAAGAAGTGAGTATTGCTTCACACATACATCAGGGATTTCCCATGAAGAAGTGAGTATTGCTTCACACACGCATCAGGGATTTTCCATGAAGAAGTGAGCATTGCTGTACACACGCATCAGGGATTTCCCATGAAGAAGTGAGTATTGCTGTACACACGCATCAGGGATTTCCCATGAAGAAGTGAGCATTGCTGTACACATGCATCAGGGATTTCCTCTGAAGAAGTGAGTATTGCTTCACACACGCATCAGGGATTTCCCATGAAGAAGTGAGCATTGCTGTACACACGCATCAGGGATTTCCCATGAAGAAGTGAGTATTGCTGTACACACGCATCAGGGATTTCCCATGAAGAAGTGAGCATTGCTGTACACATGCATCAGGGATTTCCTCTGAAGAAGTGAGTATTGCTTCACACACGCATCAGGGATTTCCCATGAAGAAGTGAGCATTGCTGTACACACGCATCAGGGATTTCCCATGAAGAAGTGAGTATTGCTTCACACATACATCAGGGATTTCCCATGAAGAAGTGAGCATTGCTGTACACATGCATCAGGGATTTCCCCTGAAGAAGTGAGCATTGCTGTACACATGCATCAGGGATTTCCCCTGAAGAAGTGAGTATTGCTGTACACACGCATCAGGGATTTCCCATGAAGAAGTGAGTATTGCTTCACACATACATCAGGGATTTCCCATGAAGAAGTGAGGATTGCTGTACACACGCATCAGGGATTTCCCATGAAGAAGTGAGTATTGCTGTACACACGCATCAGGGATTTCCCATGAAGAAGTGAGTATTGCTTCACACATACATCAGGGATTTCCCATGAAGAAGTGAGTATTGCTGTACACACGCATCAGGGATTTCCCCTGAAGAAGTGAGTATTGCTGTACACACGCATCAGGGATTTCCCCTGAAGAAGTGAGTATTGCTGTACACACGCATCAGGGATTTCCTCTGAAGAAGTGAGTATTGCTGTACACACGCATCAGGGATTTCCTCTGAAGAAGTGAGCATTGCTGTACACGTGCATCAGGGATTTCCTCTGAAGAAGTGAGCATTGCTGTACACGTGCATCAGGGATTTCCCATGAAGAAGTGAGTATTGCTGTACACACGCATCAGGGATTTCCCATGAAGAAGTGAGTATTGCTTCACACATACATCAGGGATTTCCCATGAAGAAGTGAGTATTGCTGTACACACGCATCAGGGATTTCCCCTGAAGAAGTGAGTATTGCTGTACACACGCATCAGGGATTTCCCCTGAAGAAGTGAGTATTGCTGTACACATGCATCAGGGAACATGGACTATTTTAGAAATGTGACAAAGCTCTCCCCCTGCTCTCCATATCGTATTTAACTTGTTTACTCCTGTACATTGTATTACATTTGTGAATCCACATTACCAGGGTGACTATACAAGCATATACCTGTAGTTCGCCCATTGGAGGGTTATGTTGAAGTCAGTACATACTCTTGATTTTATGACCCGCATGCAATTATTGATAACGTTTTCTCCTAGGAGATATATTCACATCTTGTTAATAACATGTCTTTTGTTGGCTTACCAGCAAGCAAGAACATATTCAAAATTATTCTGACGGGACTTTTTCAAATGCAAAGCGCTGAAAGGTTGTTTTAAAACGAAGTCTAAAAGGATCTCCAAAAAGAAATCCCGGTAGTGAACTGAATAAGTGCCTGTTTATCTGATGACTCAGTGACAGGCAGACAAATTCTAACTATCATGAGGACATCCTCCCAAAGAAGTGATCATTGTTTAACATAAAAAGAGGGACCTTTTGTTACCATGTCTTGTACAACTCATATGTTTTGCTAAAGAAAAATACATACATACATACATATTTTGGAGAGAAGCCACCTATCCTTTTACTTACAGTGGAGAATAGTTTAGCATGCACTCACCCACGGTAATATCAGCTTATGAAAAACACAAATGAGACCGAGAGCCCGATATGGTGCAGTATGTCAGGATATGTTGAATCAGATGTAAATTGATATACTCACAAGTCTGGGTTACCACACAGGCAACCACTGGAACGGCAAGTGGGGAGAATTATAACCTGACCCCACTCAGGTATAAAAATGTCACTCTCTGTAGACAGGAAAAACAGATGGGGATACACCCCTCCACCCAGGGTGGACTTGATCAATGAAGTAGTTTAAACACAACAGAGGCGCCAGCAAGAATAAAATATCTAAAACCCGTTTAAAAGGAGGGATGTAGGTGGACTCACCTCCCTCAGGTAAAGACCAGCCAATGAGCCGTTGATAAACAATATTTATTTTTATCAACAATATTATTTATTGGGGATTCTCCAAGTAATGCAACACGTTTCATGGGCAAAACTCCCGCTTCATCAGGCAATCAGAACGGAGAAACACATTTGAAGGTCAGGTTCTGGTAAGAACGCCTCTGGGCAGAGGCGTAAGAACGCTTTCTGGTAAGAACGCCTCTGCCCAGAGGCGTTCTTACCAGAACCTGACCTTCAAATGTGTTTCTCCGTTCTGATTGCCTGATGAAGCGGGAGTTTTGCCCATGAAACGCGTTGCATTACTTGGAGAATCCCCAATAAATATTGTTGATAAAAATAAATAATAATGTTGTTTATCAACGGCTCATTGGCTGGTCTTTTCCTGAGGGAGGTGAGTCCACCTACATCCCTCCTTTTAAACGGGTTTTAGATATTTTATTCTTGCTGGCGCCTCTGTTGTGTTTAAACTACTTCACCCACGGTAATATGTACGAATAGATTTGTTTCCCTGCTCCCCTCTAGTGGTAGGCATCAGTGGCGTAGCTAAGGTGCCATGGGCCCCACTGCAAGTTATTACATTGCTCCCCCCCCAAAGCACTCTAATTATATACTCAGTACAGACCAAAAGTTTGGACACACCTTCTCAAAGAGTTTTCTTTATTTTCATGACTATGAGCATTGTAGATTCACACTGAAAGCATCCAAACTATGAATTAGCACATGTGGAAGTATATTACATAACCAACAAGTGTGAAACTGAAAATATGTCATAGTCTAGGTTCTTCAAAGTAGCCACTGTAAAGATATGTGTCAGCGAAACAGAGTTCTGATTATGAGGTGATCTGCAGAATCACCTATAATGCAGATATATACCTGATTATATGGTGATCTGCAGAATCACCAATAATGCAAGTATACCAGGCAATCGGATGTAGTCTGATAGGAAGTATCGTGCTTGGTGCAACAATACCTCACCAGAGGAGCTGGTGGGCAGTAACAGTACAGAGCCCCTCACCAGAGCCCTCTGGTGAGAGTAGAGTGGTCAGACGGATCGGCTAAATGCAGAAGTGAGAACCTCTGTCTCACAGACCCATTGAGTTATGCTCCTGTTTGCCTGATGAAGCGGGACCACACCTGCGAAACGCGTTGCACTAAGTGGAGTTGAATAACATATTTTTGTATTGCTATATTGTGACTCAATTGAGTTCTATATTTTCAAGGGAGGTAAGTCCACCTGAACATCCCCCTCTTTTAGACGGTTCTAAACATGTTTATTCTACTCTGGCGACTCTGTACACCAAGCCTTGCTGAAATCTTGAGTCCACCCTCGGTGGAGGCGTGTTACCCAGTTTCCTATCTACAGAGAGCAACATCTTAAAAACCTGAGTGGGGTCAGGTTCTAATACTCCCCACCTGCACTTGAAGTGGTTGCCTATTGGCAACCCATGTTTGTGAGTATATCTAAATATTTTGCTTTAAACCACAACCAACTTAACAATACTACACCATATCGGGCTCTCGATTTCTCTTTGTTCGTCCAAGGACCCCGGTGTAGTCACTACCTCTGTGACCCCTATTATTATGCCACTGGTGGGTATCATTATTTGGAAATGGCAGTTTTCTATAGTTATGTATGGTCAATACAATCGTCCCTGCTCCCCAGACAGGGGTCCCCCTTTCTCAATCCCCCCCCCCCCCCCCCTCTAGAGAAGGAGCTGTAAGCAGCAGCCAGTTTGTTTCTGACACTGTCTCTTCAAGCTAACTGAGCGCAAAGCATGATACTGTTTTTGCTTTTCAGCTGGTTTTATAGTCATAGCCATATGATATCTAGAAGAAAGGTATGGAGCCGGATTCCCTCCTATCAGTATCCGGGAATAGGTGTGTACGGCATAAGCGGGGGCGCAGTGACCCATCAGTTCTGGACGCCTGATAGGGGGTGTGGCTTTCATTAACAGTTTCATGTGCAGTAGTAGGTTTATTGTGTCGTTATTTCCTCCAGATTCTGAATGGTTAAAATGTTCTTTACGGTAACTGTACAATCACACATTTTGGTATGTAAATGAATCTTCATTTCACTTGATAAAGCATGGACGCAGACTATCTTGTGGTGGTCTTAATTCCAGAATAAGGATGAGCAACTTTGTTCAAACCAGCTTCAATAATTATTCCACAAAATGCCAACATCTTTGCAAAATTTGATATTTTTCTAATTTGTTTTGAAGTCTATGAGGCTGATGTTTGCAGAGCGGTGGCGATCAGGCAGCACACGCGGCTGGCAAAGTGCCGGCTGCGTGTGCTGCTTTTTATTTCATTAAAATCGGCCCAGCAGGGCCTGAGCGGCGACCTCCGGCGGTGATGGACGTGTAAATTCGTCCATACCGCTGAGGAGGTTAAAAAAGTTTTTTTAGGGTAAATGAGGCATCTAGCATCATTATTTTGTAAAGGGAAACACTAATTGATGTGGGGACTAGTTCTGTCAATTAACTTCAGAACTAAGTTCCAGACAGCTGTCGTGCAGCCCACATTGTGTCCAAAGTCCAACCGCCAACACCTCCAAAAAATGATGCAGCAATTGTGTTTTGGGTTAAATATAGGTGGTATCAGCACAGCAGCAGTGGCCTGTGGCACCCTGGCGGTGGGAGCAGCACAGGCAGCAGGAGCAGGGCAATGCAGCAGGTGTAACGTCTGCCAGTAGCATGCCGGATGTGGCACTTGGCACATGCCACCTGATACGTGCAAAGTGCCACGTGCAAAGTCACGTGAAAAGTGCCACTTCATGTGCAAAGTGCCACGTGCAAAGTGGCACTTTGCACGTGGCAGGTAGCAGCTGGCTTGGAGTATGCATAGCACACATACAGACACATTGCAGCTGCAGCAGCACTGGAGCACACACTCTGACTGTCACACTATGACATCAATCAAGCTAACAATATAACAAATAGTGTAGTGATAGTGAAGGGGTTAATCACTGAACAGCTTTAGGTTTATCACTGTGTACAGCCCTTGCTAGGCCAGCAGCACTGGAGCAAGTCTCTCAGTGAGCATTCAGCAAGCTAAGACAATGACCTCAATTCACTAAGCTTTATCAAATGTTTGATAATTTACCTCATGGGTAAAAACTAATTTTGAATTCACTAAGGTGTTGTAGATTTATTGAATGTTTTATTCAAAATTAGATTTTACTCATGAGGTAAATTATCAAACGTTTGATAAAGTGTTTGATAAAGCTTAGTGAATTGAGGCCAATATGTCTCATCATGGCAGCCCTCATTATACAGGGGGGCTGGCCAGTGTTCCTTTCTGTGATTGGGTGCCAGGGCTTAGGCTAGGAGGCCTCTGATTGGCTCAATGAAGTCAGGTGGGGCTGGCCATGGTTCCTCTCTGTGATTGGTTGTTAGGGCTCTTGCTGAGAGCCCACTGATTGGCTCCAGGATGTCATCTCTCAGTTACAGTATTTCAGATCCGGATAGCCACAATATCCATGTTATGTGGCCAACTATTCGCAGAAAGCTATCCAGATTTTGGGCCCAGGTATCTGGAATCCCTGGGTCGGATAGCTGAAAAAAGCGTCGGATATCTCCGGAATCTGGATGAGCAGCCCTGCTAGCAAACCCCCCCCCCCCCCCCCCCCCCCCCCCCCACCCCCCCTATACATGAGATCAATGCCAAATTAGGGTATGCGTATCACGGCTAACCCAACCTCCAATGAAAAAAAAAAAAAAAAAAATGAATTTGTGTGAGGTTTTCACTATTGACCCTGCAGGTCCCAAGAATAAGGTGCTTTATAAATGATAACATGTACAGGGGGGGGGGGGGGGGGGGGGGGGGTGGCTGGGAGGGGTGCACTTTGCAATCAGCCATGGAAATTGGCCACATGGACTTCAATGCGAATGCAATAAAATGGTGCATATTGTCTGAGATTAGATGGATAGATATCTATTTTCTGCAGTATTCATGGCAGCATATGAATGGGTAGTCTCGCCCCCAACATACAGGTCTGTTAGCTATAAATGAAAGACTCTCCCCCTTCCTCCTTGCTTTTTTTTTTTTTATTATTTCCTGTCCACACTACAGGTCTGTCCCTTTCATGGAAATCATTTTTTATTTTTTGCCCTTATCTAGCTGCCTTCTTGCAGCAGTCCAGGCAGGTTCAGACTCTCCTGCTCTAAAGCACCCCCAGAATACCTAATTGTAGAGTGTTTTCCGCCACACATAGCGTTTTGCATTTTGGCCAAAAAGTTCCATTTTGGTCTCATCTGACCAGAGCACCTTCTTCCACATGGTTGCTGTGTCCCCCACATGGCTTGTGGCAAACTGAAACAGGACTTCTTATGCTTTCTGTTAACAATGGCTTTCTTCTTGCCACTCTTCCATAAAGGCCAACTTTGTACAGTGCATGACTAATAGTTGTCCTACGGACAGAGTCTCCCACCTGAGCTGTAGATCTCTGCAGCTCGTCCAGAGTCACCATGGGCCTCTTGACTGCATTTCTGATCAGCGCTCTCCTTGTTCGGCCTGTGAGTTTAGGTGGACGGCCTTGTCTTGGTAGGTTTACAGTTGTGCCATACTCCTTCCATTTCTGAATGATCGCTTGAACAGTGCTCCGTGGGATGTTCAAGGCTTTGGAAATCTTTTTGTAGCCTAAGCCTGCTTTAAATTTCTCAATAACTGACCTGTCTTGTGTGCTCTTTGGACTTCATGGTGTTGTTGCTCCCAATATTCTCTTAGACAACCTCTGAGGCCCTCACAGAGCAGCTGTATTTGTACTGACATTAGATTACACACAGGTGCACTCTATTTAGTCATTAGCACTCATCAGGCAATGTCTATAGGCAACTGACTGCACTCAGAACAAAGGGGGCCGAATAATTATGCACACACCACTTTGCAGTTATTTGTAAAAATGTTTGGAATCATGTATGATTTTCGTTCCACTTCTCACGTGTACACCACATTGGCTATCATTCATAAAGCATTTCCGCATGCGGAAATGCTTAATACCGCTGACTTTACCGACCACTCAGCATAATCCCAATTCATAAAGGCTCTTTCCGCATGAAAAGCTGACATTCCCGTGCAGAGCGATACATTTCCGCCTTGTGCGGAGTTTCTCTAGATTTATCTAGAAAAAGTTACAAACACATCCATTCATAAAGATTAGAGCAAGCGGTATGCGGAAGGAAAATACCGCTTGCTTGACAGTAGCGATAGGGGGGCGGATTACATGTAAATGAATGGGACGGACCTCCCAAGCAGCATCAGACAGAGGAGCGCACGGAGGGAATCGGGCAGCTTTTATGTTTCCGCCAGCTTCCTCCAGAAAACCCTTCGCACTTGTATCACAACAGGCAACTTTTTTATGAATGACCACCCAGAAGTCTTAAAGAGACTCTGTAACAAATTTTTCAGCCTTAGTTCTTCTATCCTATAAGTTCCTATGCCTGTTCTAATCTGCTCTGGCTTACTGCAGTCTTTCCTAACTGCACTGTCTCTGTAATAAATCAATGTATCTTTCCTCTGTCCTGTTTGTCGGGCTAAAGCTTGATTGTGTGGAATGTGCAGGGCTGCTTGTGATTGGTAGAAGCGATACACACCCTCTGCAGGCCCCCTGCACACTCTGAATGACTCACACACTATGCTTAGCTGAGCCTATTAGAAGCTGGTTAGTTTGTTTGTAAACACTGCCTAAAACTGTTAATTACAAGCCAGGATTGCAGCAGAGAGTGGCAGAAACAGCACAGAGGGGCACAGGAGAAAATAATGAATAGAATGGTATGCTTTTTATTGTAAGAATATTAGAGTACAGATTCTCTTTAAGTACCGCTTGCGGAGAAGAACGGTGTTTTCCCGCACTACCGACTGCACCTTTATGAATGATAGCCTTTGTGTTGGTCTTTCATGTGGAATTCCAATAAAATTGAGTCATGTTTGTGGCAGATATAGATAGATTAGTCTACAGTAGTCGATAACTAACTTGTGTGACAGACAGTGACAGATAAAAGTCTGTCACACACAGATGCAATGAATAGGGTCAGGCAGAGATGACAGTCACAGATCACAACAGATGCTGCCCTCTGTCAGTAACTAACACAGTACTGAAGCTAATAAACTCACAGACTAACAGTACAAATTAAGTAAACTAGTACGTGTCAGTACTGGCTGATATAGGATTCAGGTACACACTGTATGCAAATGCGGCCAACTAGCTAACACTTCCAAAGAGTGACCTAACCACACACACACTGACTCTTTGTAAGTAGATTTTGCATACAATGTGAGACCTGAATAGATACCAGCAATCCTCTGAGAGACAGGTAACAAGGTACAGATAGTATATGAGTACAACTGTTAATAGTCACCTGAATATCAGTGGCAACAGCAATCCAGAAGATAGCAGGAGATGTTGATAACACGGAAGTCCAGAAACAATAACTTAGTAGTATGCAGGTTCCAGGGCAGGATGAGATAAAGTCCAGAACACGGGGGTACTATATAAATGTCACGGTACAGAAGGGCTAGGCAGAAATCCAGGTCAGGCAATCCGATGATCAGGGCAGGCAGCAAACAGGCAGAGTCCAGTAGCCAGCAATAGATCAGTTCAGGCAGCAAGCGGGCAGAATCCAAATACAGGCAGTTGGTTAGGGCAGGCAGCAAACAGACAGAGTCCAATAACAAGCAGTTGGTCAGGGCAGGCAGCAAACAGGCAGAGTCCAGTAGCCAGCAATAGATCAGTTCAGGCAGCAAGCGGGTAGAATCCAAATACAGGCAGTTGGTTAGGGCAGGCAGCAAACAGGCAGAGTCCAATAACAAGCAGTTGGTCAGGGCAGGCAGCAAACAGGCAGAGTCCAGTAACAAGCAGTAAGTCAAAGACCAGCAAAGCAATCCACAAGTATTCAAAGAGCACCCAGCAGAAGCATACACTACATGGGCAAAGTCAAGGTGCACTCAGTAACCTTAAATATATCAGACAACCAATCAGTGGCCGACCACATGCACACAACAGCCAATCACACGCAGGCAATAATCTAGTTTAAATCTCAGCTGAGAGAGAGAGCTCAGCTGACATAGATGGCAATACATGTCAACTGGTAACCAATACTAGCCAGCAAAGTAACCTGATAGTGTCTCAGCAATAGCACAGTGGCAAAAGCACTGCCTTTGAAGTGCAAGATCAGGGTTCAATCCCAGGCAGGGGCAGCATCCACATATAATATTTATTAAATAAACCCCTGCCTAATTGTTAGCTGACTACCTCTGTCTCAGCCTCAGACCATACTGCAGCCGAGAGGAGCGATCCCTAATGCTGGGTACACACGTTGCGATTTCCCGATCGATTCGATTATTTCCAACATGTTCGATCGGGTTTCGATGGATACAGCCGTCGATTTTGTATATTAAGTATGCAAAATTGACGGCTGTATCCATCGAAACTCGATTGAACATGTTGGAAAAAATCAAATCGATCGAGCGGGAAATCGCAACGTGTGTACCCAGCATTACAGTACGTAGGTAAATAACAACTAACTATAATCCCTAGTAGTAGTGTAGTAGACTAGTAGTTGATAACTAACTCGTGTGACCGACAGTGACAAGTCTGTCACAAACGGACGCAATGAATAGGGTCAGGCAGAGATGACAGGCAGTCACAGATCACAACAGATGCTGGCCTCTGTACAGTAACTAACACAGTACTCAAGCTAATAAACTCACAGACTAACAGTACAAATTAGGTAAACTAGTACTAGTACACAACTACTTATAATCCCTAACCTACCTAAACTAGTAGTAGGCTAAGGCTACCTAAGCTAGCAGGCCTAGCCTGCACACAGACCTAACACTAGCCTAGCACAGTATACAGTATACACTACACTAGCTGACTGAACTATAACAATCAAATCACTATCTATCTATACAGCAATATAATATATAAAAAAAGACAAAGACAAACACTTATATCGTGCTTTTCTCCTGGCGAACTCAAAGCGCCAGAGCTGCAGCCACTAGGGTGCGCTCTATAGGCAGTAGCAGTGTTAGGGAGTCTTGCCTAAGGTCTCCTGCTGAATAGGTGCTGGCTTACTGAGCAGGCAGAGTTGAGATTTGAACCCTGGTCACCTGTGTCAGAGGCAGAGCCCTTAACCATTACACTATCCAGCCATATATGTGTGTAGAATGTGTGTAGAATGTGTGTAGAATGTGTGTAGGATGCAAAACGCTGGGTTTAACAGTGAGAAAAGCACTTGCTCAGACGAACAGCAGCACTGAAGATGCTCTCAGTACCGCACAGTCACACAGCAAGGAGGGGATCCGCAACATGGCCGCCGCCGCCGCCTTATATAGAGGAGGGGAGGGCCAGGCTTCCCTCCTCTGATTGGTAGCTAGTGCCTCGGCTGGGGGCCTTCTGATTGGCCCAATGACGTCATCCCCTGGATACCGAAGCCGAATTTGTGATCACGCATTACCACCCGTGATCACGGCCGAATTCGAGAATGACTATTCAGATACATTGGACTTCGAATTCGGGAGCAGTATCGCTCTTTGAATTCGAGTTTGGCAATCATGAAAATCTACTCGTGATCTCGGGTAAATTCAAATTTGCAATCTCTGGAGAGCAACCCTGGCTACCACAGCCTGGCGACCATATGGGCTTGAAAACTGCCACGGCCTACACTCTGGCCACGGTGCGCACCAGTCCAGCACGGCCGTCACTACACAAACAGCTGTTTGCAGTGTGTTACACAGTGAGTTTGGTGTGTCAGTGTGAAGCAGAACTCTAATTACACTCCCTGATTGATGTATACACATGCAAGATGTTTTAAAGCACTTAAGGCCTGCAATTTAGCATTCAATGGGCTTGATTCACAAAGCGGTGCTAACCTACTTAGCACGTCTAAAGTCTTTAGACATGCTAACCAGGGTGCTAAGTAGGTTAGCACCAGATTTCACAATCAGATCGCACGCTAACTTTGCGCGCGCAAAGTTTTACGTGCGCAAAGTTTTATGCGCGCTAAATCCCATAGGCTTTAATGGGCACTTCGCGCGGAGCGCCCTGCGCTCTTTGCAGTACGCGCGTAAAGTTTTACGCGCATAAAGTTTTGCGCGCGTAAAGTTTTATGCGCGAAAAGCTTGTTTAGACGTGCTAAGGGGGTTTTCACAGGCGTGCTAACAGTTAGCACCGCTTTGTGAATCAAGCCCAATGTGATTTCTGCCCATAAAACGCTGCTTTGCGTCACATCCAGATTTTTCCCCGGGACTTTCGGCATGTATTCCACTCCGCCATGCCCCCCTACAGGTGTTACACCCCTTGAAACATCTTTTCCATCACTTTTGTGGCCAGCATAAATGTTTCTAGTTTTCAAAGTTCGCCTCCCCATTGAAGTCTATTGCGGTTCGCGAACTTTTACATGAACCAAACCTTCCGCGGAAGTTCGCGAACGGGGTTCACGAACCGAAAATCGGAGGTTCGCGACATCACTACATCCAAGCGCCCCAGCCTGTCATGCTGGCATCCGATATTAATATTGCTGGCTCCGACTCTGTTAGCAGAAGGTACTTCCTTAGATTTTTCTTCTCCAGTCACCAAGCTAACTCTCATTTGAGTGGTTATCTGCATCACTTGAGAATAAATGTTGTTCCATAGTGTCAGGTATAGCAGTATTACCTCACCAGCGGAGAGTGCAAGATGTTTGAAAGCACGTTAGTCCTGAAATTTAGCATTCAATGTGATTTCTGCCCTTAAAGAGACTCTGTATTGTTAAAATCGCACAAAAGTAAACATACCAGTGCGTTAGGGGACATCTCCAATTACCCTCTGACACAATTTCGCCGCTCCTCGCCGCATTAAAAGTGGTTAAAAACAGTTTTAAAAAGTTTGTTTACAAACAAACAAAATGGCCACCAAAACAGGAAGTAGGTTGATGTACAGTATGTCCACACATACAAAATACATTCATACACAAGCAGGCTGTATACAGCCTTCCTTTTGAATCTCAAGAGATTATTATTTGTGTGTTTCTTTCCCCCTGTTCTCATGCACTGAAGTTTCAGGCTGCTTGTTTCTTCCTGCAAACAGCTTTGCCCTTGTCTGTAATTCTTCAGTATGTGAAAGCCCAGCCAGCTCAGAGGACGATTTATCCAGCTTGTAAAAGATAAGAGAGAAGAGAGAAGCTGCTCTAATCCTAAATAACACACAGGCAGTGTGCATAAAGGGGAGTTCATAGCAGAACCACAACACTGAAGAACTTGGCAGCCTTCCAGACACAGGCTGACAAGTCTGACAGGGGAAAGATACATTGATTTATTACAGAGACAGTGATAGTATAAAGTGCTGCAGTAAGCCAGAACACATTAGAATAGCTTTTTGAACTTGTAGGATGATAAAAAACAGGATGCAATTTTTGTTACGGAGTCTCTTTAAAACGCTGCTTTGCGTCACATCCAGATATTCCCCCGGGACTTTTGGCATGTATCCCACTCCGCCATGCCCCCCTCCAGGTGTTAGACACCTTGAAACATCTTTTCCATCACTTTTGTGGCCAGCAAAAATGTTTCTAGTTAAAGTTCGCCTCCCCATTGAAGTCTATTGCGGTTCGTGAAAGTTCACACGAACCAAACTTTTGTGGAAGTTCAAGGTTCGCAAACTGAAATTTGGAGGTTTGAGCCCAGGGGAGGACTGGGACCTTTTGGCCTGGAGGGAAAACACAAACTAGAGGCCCGGTTTCATGGCAGCCTCAGCCCAAATGACGTCACATGCGCCCTACGTGCTATATACCGGTAGTCACATGGTCATGCCAATGCAGAAATACAGCAAGAATAGTAGAGGGACAGCATGACAGGTAAAGTATAAATGCACAGGCACCGTGGGGTACATAATAGATTTTGAGGGAAACCATCGGGGTTTCCATTGTGTACATAGTTTGTTATTATCGCACTTAACGAATATATCGGCCCGAGATTTCCCAGCATCTCAGATTGATACATTCAACTACTTTCCACTCAAAATAAGTCAAATTGTTGATTGGGCATGCTTGTGGCGGCACAGATTTTCATCCGATTGGATAATTATCGAAGCAGTTGGTGGATCGGCCAGCCCTAAATCATTAACCTCCTGAGCGGTATGGACGAGCTCAGCTCGTCCATCACCGCCGGAGGCTGCCGCTCAGGCCCTGCTGGGCCGATTTTCTTCAAATAAAGAGCAGCACACGCAGCCGGCACTTTGCCAGCCGCGTGTGCTGCCTGATCGCCGCCGCTCTGCGGCGATCCGCCGCGAGCAGCGGCGAAAGAGGGTCCCCCCAGCCGCCTGAGCCCAGCGTAGCCGGAACAAAAAGTTCCGGCCAGCGCTAAGGGCTGGATCGGAGGCGGCTGACGTCAGGACGTCGGCTGACGTCCATGACGTCACTCCGCTCGTCGCTATGGCAACGATCTAAGCAAAACAAGGTAGGCCGCTCATTGCGGCCTTCCTTGTTTATTCTGGGCGCCGGAGGCGATCGGAAGAACGCCTCCGGAGCGCCCTCTAGTGGGCTTTCATGCAGCCAACTTTCAGTTGGCTGCATGAAATAGTTTTTTTTTTATTAAAAAAAAAACCCTCCCGCAGCCTCCCTGGCGATTTCAATAGAACGCCGGGGAGGTTAAAGGAGAGGCAGCCTGGGGGGAAATCTCCCCTCTTCCCCCCTGGCCAGTCCTCCCCTGTTTGAGCCATCTCTACTCAGGATTACTCTAAGTACTCCAAAACCAGGCATACATGACTGGTAGAGTACTGCCCATTTGAGGCTAGATTCACAGTGGGAAGTTGCGTTTTGATACGACGTTAAAGTCGCACCGCAAGCTTACAACGCAACGCGCCCAAAAAGTGGCAACACAGCGTTACCGTCGCATACAGCAGATACAGTAAAAAATACAGGCAATGAAAAGTATGCTTCCAAGTCATTACTGAGCATGTGCAAACAGTCCAGCGCAGCTAATAACGTGTATAACGCACTGCATGCAGTACTTTTACTTAACGTGCAGCGTTAGACACCAATGCAACGTGTGCTCTATGAACAGGGCATTGATTTTCATTGCAGTGAGTTATTCTGCATTAAATGCTGTTTTAACGTGCGACTTTAACGTCCCGCTGTGAACTTAGCCTGATCATGAAGCTGGATACTCCTAGGGTAAGACTCCCCAACCCTCTAAGCCGGCTTCCTGGGTGTCCCCTACTGGCTGCAGCACCCAAGTGCTTCCAGTATCAAAGAAGAAAAATGCTAAACTAATGTCAAGACGTATTATAAGTTAGGATGACCTAGAAATGCTGCAGATAAACAATAGTACAATAGTCATGGCTGCAGAGCATGGCTGATCTCTGCGTGTGAAACGGAGAAGGCATACAATAGTCATGGCTGCAGAGCATGGCTGATCTCTGCGTGAGAAACAGAGACGGCATACAATAGTCATGGCTGCAGAGCATGGCTGATCTCTGCGTGAGAAACAGAGACGGCATACAATAGTCATGGCTGCAGAGCATGGCTGATCTCTGCGTGTGAAACGGAGAAGGCATACAATAGTCATGGCTGCAGAGCATGGCTGATCTCTGCGTGAGAAACAGAGACGGCATACAATAGTCATGGCTGCAGAGCATGGCTGATCTCTGCGTGAGAAACAGAGAAGGCATACAATAGTCATGGCTGCAGAGCATGGCTGATCTCTGCGTGAGAAACAGAGAAGGCATACAATAGTCATGGCTGCAGAGCATGGCTGATCTCTGCGTGAGAAACAGAGAAGGCATACAATAGTCATGGCTGCAGAGCATGGCTGATCTCTGCGTGAGAAACAGAGAAGGCATACAATAGTCATGGCTGCAGAGCATGGCTGATCTCTGCGTGAGAAACAGAGAAGGCATACAATAGTCATGGCTGCAGAGCATGGCTGATCTCTGCGTGAGAAACAGAGAAGGCATACAATAGTCATGGCTGCAGAGCATGGCTGATCTCTGCGTGAGAAACGGAGAAGGCATACAATAGTCATGGCTGCAGAGCATGGCTGATCTCTGCGTGAGAAACAGAGAAGGCATACAATAGTCATGGCTGCAGAGCATGGCTGATCTCTGCGTGAGAAACGGAGAAGGCATACAATAGTCATGGCTGCAGAGCATGGCTGATCTCTGCGTGAGAAACAGAGAAGGCATACAATAGTCATGGCTGCAGAGCATGGCTGATCTCTGCGTGAGAAACAGAGACGGCATACAATAGTCATGGCTGCAGAGCATGGCTGATCTCTGCGTGAGAAACCGAGACGGCATACAATAGTCATGGCTGCAGAGCATGGCTGATCTCTGCGTGAGAAACAGAGACGGCATACAATAGTCATGGCTGCAGAGCATGGCTGATCTCTGCGTGAGAAACAGAGAAGGCATACAATAGTCATGGCTGCAGAGCATGGCTGATCTCTGCGTGAGAAACAGAGAAGGCATACAATAGTCATGGCTGCAGAGCATGGCTGATCTCTGCGTGAGAAACAGAGAAGGCATACAATAGTCATGGCTGCAGAGCATGGCTGATCTCTGCGTGAGAAACAGAGAAGGCATACAATAGTCATGGCTGCAGAGCATGGCTGATCTCTGCGTGAGAAACAGAGAAGGCATACAATAGTCATGGCTGCAGAGCATGGCTGATCTCTGCGTGAGAAACAGAGAAGGCATACAATAGTCATGGCTGCAGAGCATGGCTGATCTCTGCGTGAGAAACAGAGAAGGCATACAATAGTCATGGCTGCAGAGCATGGCTGATCTCTGCGTGAGTAACCGAGACGGCATACAATAGTCATGGCTGCAGAGCATGGCTGATCTCTGCGTGAGAAACAGAGAAGGCATACAATAGTCATGGCTGATCTCTGCGTGTGAAACCGAGACGGCATACAATAGTCATGGCTGCAGAGCATGGCTGATCTCTGCGTGAGAAACAGAGAAGGCATACAATAGTCATGGCTGATCTCTGCGTGTGAAACCGAGACGGCATACAATAGTCATGGCTGCAGAGCATGGCTGATCTCTGCGTGAGAAACAGAGAAGGCATACAATAGTCATGGCTGCAGAGCATGGCTGATCTCTGCGTGAGAAACAGAGAAGGCATACAATAGTCATGGCTGCAGAGCATGGCTGATCTCTGCGTGAGAAACAGAGAAGGCATACAATAGTCATGGCTGCAGAGCATGGCTGATCTCTGCGTGAGAAACAGAGACGGCATACAATAGTCATGGCTGCAGAGCATGGCTGATCTCTGCGTGAGAAACAGAGACGGCATACAATAGTCATGGCTGCAGAGCATGGCTGATCTCTGCGTGAGAAACAGAGAAGGCATACAATAGTCATGGCTGCAGAGCATGGCTGATCTCTGCGTGAGAAACAGAGAAGGCATACAATAGTCATGGCTGCAGAGCATGGCTGATCTCTGCGTGAGAAACAGAGAAGGCATACAATAGTCATGGCTGCAGAGCATGGCTGATCTCTGCGTGAGAAACAGAGAAGGCATACAATAGTCATGGCTGCAGAGCATGGCTGATCTCTGCGTGAGAAACAGAGAAGGCATACAATAGTCATGGCTGCAGAGCATGGCTGATCTCTGCGTGAGAAACAGAGAAGGCATACAATAGTCATGGCTGCAGAGCATGGCTGATCTCTGCGTGAGAAACGGAGAAGGCATACAATAGTCATGGCTGCAGAGCATGGCTGATCTCTGCGTGAGAAACAGAGAAGGCATACAATAGTCATGGCTGCAGAGCATGGCTGATCTCTGCGTGAGAAACAGAGACGGCATACAATAGTCATGGCTGCAGAGCATGGCTGATCTCTGCGTGAGAAACGGAGAAGGCATACAATAGTCATGGCTGCAGAGCATGGCTGATCTCTGCGTGAGAAACAGAGAAGGCATACAATAGTCATGGCTGCAGAGCATGGCTGATCTCTGCGTGAGAAACGGAGAAGGCATACAATAGTCATGGCTGCAGAGCATGGCTGATCTCTGCGTGAGAAACAGAGAAGGCATACAATAGTCATGGCTGCAGAGCATGGCTGATCTCTGCGTGAGAAACAGAGACGGCATACAATAGTCATGGCTGCAGAGCATGGCTGATCTCTGCGTGAGAAACCGAGACGGCATACAATAGTCATGGCTGCAGAGCATGGCTGATCTCTGCGTGAGAAACAGAGAAGGCATACAATAGTCATGGCTGCAGAGCATGGCTGATCTCTGCGTGAGAAACGGAGAAGGCATACAATAGTCATGGCTGCAGAGCATGGCTGATCTCTGCGTGAGAAACAGAGAAGGCATACAATAGTCATGGCTGCAGAGCATGGCTGATCTCTGCGTGAGAAACAGAGACGGCATACAATAGTCATGGCTGCAGAGCATGGCTGATCTCTGCGTGAGAAACCGAGACGGCATACAATAGTCATGGCTGCAGAGCATGGCTGATCTCTGCGTGAGAAACAGAGACGGCATACAATAGTCATGGCTGCAGAGCATGGCTGATCTCTGCGTGAGAAACAGAGAAGGCATACAATAGTCATGGCTGCAGAGCATGGCTGATCTCTGCGTGAGAAACAGAGAAGGCATACAATAGTCATGGCTGCAGAGCATGGCTGATCTCTGCGTGAGAAACAGAGAAGGCATACAATAGTCATGGCTGCAGAGCATGGCTGATCTCTGCGTGAGAAACAGAGAAGGCATACAATAGTCATGGCTGCAGAGCATGGCTGATCTCTGCGTGAGAAACAGAGAAGGCATACAATAGTCATGGCTGCAGAGCATGGCTGATCTCTGCGTGAGAAACAGAGAAGGCATACAATAGTCATGGCTGCAGAGCATGGCTGATCTCTGCGTGAGAAACAGAGAAGGCATACAATAGTCATGGCTGCAGAGCATGGCTGATCTCTGCATGAGTAACCGAGACGGCATACAATAGTCATGGCTGCAGAGCATGGCTGATCTCTGCGTGAGAAACAGAGAAGGCATACAATAGTCATGGCTGATCTCTGCGTGTGAAACCGAGACGGCATACAATAGTCATGGCTGCAGAGCATGGCTGATCTCTGCGTGAGAAACAGAGAAGGCATACAATAGTCATGGCTGATCTCTGCGTGTGAAACCGAGACGGCATACAATAGTCATGGCTGCAGAGCATGGCTGATCTCTGCGTGAGAAACAGAGAAGGCATACAATAGTCATGGCTGCAGAGCATGGCTGATCTCTGCGTGAGAAACAGAGAAGGCATACAATAGTCATGGCTGCAGAGCATGGCTGATCTCTGCGTGAGAAACAGAGAAGGCATACAATAGTCATGGCTGCAGAGCATGGCTGATCTCTGCGTGAGAAACAGAGACGGCATACAATAGTCATGGCTGCAGAGCATGGCTGATCTCTGCGTGAGAAACAGAGACGGCATACAATAGTCATGGCTGCAGAGCATGGCTGATCTCTGCGTGAGAAACAGAGAAGGCATACAATAGTCATGGCTGCAGAGCATGGCTGATCTCTGCGTGAGAAACAGAGAAGGCATACAATAGTCATGGCTGATCTCTGCGTGAGAAACGGAGAAGGCATACAATAGTCATGGCTGCAGAGCATGGCTGATCTCTGCGTGAGAAACAGAGAAGGCATACAATAGTCATGGCTGATCTCTGCGTGAGAAACGGAGAAGTCATACAATAGTCATGGCTGCAGAGCATGGCTGATCTCTGCGTGAGAAACAGAGAAGGCATACAATAGTCATGGCTGCAGAGCATGGCTGATCTCTGCGTGAGAAACCGAGACGGCATACAATAGTCATGGCTGCAGAGCATGGCTGATCTCTGCGTGAGAAACAGAGAAGGCATACAATAGTCATGGCTGCAGAGCATGGCTGATCTCTGCGTGAGTAACCGAGACGGCATACAATAGTCATGGCTGCAGAGCATGGCTGATCTCTGCGTGAGAAACAGAGAAGGCATACAATAGTCATGGCTGATCTCTGCGTGTGAAACCGAGACGGCATACAATAGTCATGGCTGCAGAGCATGGCTGATCTCTGCGTGAGAAACAGAGAAGGCATACAATAGTCATGGCTGATCTCTGCGTGTGAAACCGAGATGGCATACAATAGTCATGGCTGCAGAGCATGGCTGATCTCTGCGTGAGAAACAGAGAAGGCATACAATAGTCATGGCTGCAGAGCATGGCTGATCTCTGCGTGAGAAACCGAGACGGCATACAATAGTCATGGCTGCAGAGCATGGCTGATCTCTGCGTGAGAAACAGAGACGGCATACAATAGTCATGGCTGATCTCTGCGTGTGAAACGGAGAAGGCATACAATAGTCATGGCTGCAGAGCATGGCTGATCTCTGCGTGAGAAACAGAGACGGCATACAATAGTCATGGCTGCAGAGCATGGCTGATCTCTGCGTGAGAAACAGAGAAGGCATACAATAGTCATGGCTGCAGAGCATGGCTGATCTCTGCGTGAGAAACAGAGACGGCATACAATAGTCATGGCTGCAGAGCATGGCTGATCTCTGCGTGAGAAACAGAGAAGGCATACAATAGTCATGGCTGCAGAGCATGGCTGATCTCTGCGTGAGAAACAGAGAAGGCATACAATAGTCATGGCTGCAGAGCATGGCTGATCTCTGCGTGAGAAACGGAGAAGGCATACAATAGTCATGGCTGCAGAGCATGGCTGATCTCTGCGTGAGAAACAGAGAAGGCATACAATAGTCATGGCTGCAGAGCATGGCTGATCTCTGCGTGAGAAACAGAGACGGCATACAATAGTCATGGCTGCAGAGCATGGCTGATCTCTGCGTGAGAAACGGAGAAGGCATACAATAGTCATGGCTGCAGAGCATGGCTGATCTCTGCGTGAGAAACAGAGAAGGCATACAATAGTCATGGCTGCAGAGCATGGCTGATCTCTGCGTGAGAAACGGAGAAGGCATACAATAGTCATGGCTGCAGAGCATGGCTGATCTCTGCGTGAGAAACAGAGAAGGCATACAATAGTCATGGCTGCAGAGCATGGCTGATCTCTGCGTGAGAAACAGAGACGGCATACAATAGTCATGGCTGCAGAGCATGGCTGATCTCTGCGTGAGAAACCGAGACGGCATACAATAGTCATGGCTGCAGAGCATGGCTGATCTCTGCGTGAGAAACAGAGACGGCATACAATAGTCATGGCTGCAGAGCATGGCTGATCTCTGCGTGAGAAACAGAGAAGGCATACAATAGTCATGGCTGCAGAGCATGGCTGATCTCTGCGTGAGAAACAGAGAAGGCATACAATAGTCATGGCTGCAGAGCATGGCTGATCTCTGCGTGAGAAACAGAGAAGGCATACAATAGTCATGGCTGCAGAGCATGGCTGATCTCTGCGTGAGAAACAGAGAAGGCATACAATAGTCATGGCTGCAGAGCATGGCTGATCTCTGCGTGAGAAACAGAGAAGGCATACAATAGTCATGGCTGCAGAGCATGGCTGATCTCTGCGTGAGAAACAGAGAAGGCATACAATAGTCATGGCTGCAGAGCATGGCTGATCTCTGCGTGAGAAACAGAGAAGGCATACAATAGTCATGGCTGCAGAGCATGGCTGATCTCTGCGTGAGTAACCGAGACGGCATACAATAGTCATGGCTGCAGAGCATGGCTGATCTCTGCGTGAGAAACAGAGAAGGCATACAATAGTCATGGCTGATCTCTGCGTGTGAAACCGAGACGGCATACAATAGTCATGGCTGCAGAGCATGGCTGATCTCTGCGTGAGAAACAGAGAAGGCATACAATAGTCATGGCTGATCTCTGCGTGTGAAACCGAGACGGCATACAATAGTCATGGCTGCAGAGCATGGCTGATCTCTGCGTGAGAAACAGAGAAGGCATACAATAGTCATGGCTGCAGAGCATGGCTGATCTCTGCGTGAGAAACAGAGAAGGCATACAATAGTCATGGCTGCAGAGCATGGCTGATCTCTGCGTGAGAAACAGAGAAGGCATACAATAGTCATGGCTGCAGAGCATGGCTGATCTCTGCGTGAGAAACAGAGACGGCATACAGTAGTCATGGCTGCAGAGCATGGCTGATCTCTGCGTGAGAAACAGAGACGGCATACAATAGTCATGGCTGCAGAGCATGGCTGATCTCTGCGTGAGAAACAGAGAAGGCATACAATAGTCATGGCTGCAGAGCATGGCTGATCTCTGCGTGAGAAACAGAGAAGGCATACAATAGTCATGGCTGCAGAGCATGGCTGATCTCTGCGTGAGAAACAGAGAAGGCATACAATAGTCATGGCTGCAGAGCATGGCTGATCTCTGCGTGAGAAACAGAGAAGGCATACAATAGTCATGGCTGCAGAGCATGGCTGATCTCTGCGTGAGAAACAGAGAAGGCATACAATAGTCATGGCTGCAGAGCATGGCTGATCTCTGCGTGAGAAACAGAGAAGGCATACAATAGTCATGGCTGCAGAGCATGGCTGATCTCTGCGTGAGAAACGGAGAAGGCATACAATAGTCATGGCTGCAGAGCATGGCTGATCTCTGCGTGAGAAACAGAGAAGGCATACAATAGTCATGGCTGCAGAGCATGGCTGATCTCTGCGTGAGAAACAGAGACGGCATACAATAGTCATGGCTGCAGAGCATGGCTGATCTCTGCGTGAGAAACGGAGAAGGCATACAATAGTCATGGCTGCAGAGCATGGCTGATCTCTGCGTGAGAAACAGAGAAGGCATACAATAGTCATGGCTGCAGAGCATGGCTGATCTCTGCGTGAGAAACGGAGAAGGCATACAATAGTCATGGCTGCAGAGCATGGCTGATCTCTGCGTGAGAAACAGAGAAGGCATACAATAGTCATGGCTGCAGAGCATGGCTGATCTCTGCGTGAGAAACAGAGACGGCATACAATAGTCATGGCTGCAGAGCATGGCTGATCTCTGCGTGAGAAACCGAGACGGCATACAATAGTCATGGCTGCAGAGCATGGCTGATCTCTGCGTGAGAAACAGAGACGGCATACAATAGTCATGGCTGCAGAGCATGGCTGATCTCTGCGTGAGAAACAGAGAAGGCATACAATAGTCATGGCTGCAGAGCATGGCTGATCTCTGCGTGAGAAACAGAGAAGGCATACAATAGTCATGGCTGCAGAGCATGGCTGATCTCTGCGTGAGAAACAGAGAAGGCATACAATAGTCATGGCTGCAGAGCATGGCTGATCTCTGCGTGAGAAACAGAGAAGGCATACAATAGTCATGGCTGCAGAGCATGGCTGATCTCTGCGTGAGAAACAGAGAAGGCATACAATAGTCATGGCTGCAGAGCATGGCTGATCTCTGCGTGAGAAACAGAGAAGGCATACAATAGTCATGGCTGCAGAGCATGGCTGATCTCTGCGTGAGAAACAGAGAAGGCATACAATAGTCATGGCTGCAGAGCATGGCTGATCTCTGCGTGAGTAACCGAGACGGCATACAATAGTCATGGCTGCAGAGCATGGCTGATCTCTGCGTGAGAAACAGAGAAGGCATACAATAGTCATGGCTGATCTCTGCGTGTGAAACCGAGACGGCATACAATAGTCATGGCTGCAGAGCATGGCTGATCTCTGCGTGAGAAACAGAGAAGGCATACAATAGTCATGGCTGATCTCTGCGTGTGAAACCGAGACGGCATACAATAGTCATGGCTGCAGAGCATGGCTGATCTCTGCGTGAGAAACAGAGAAGGCATACAATAGTCATGGCTGCAGAGCATGGCTGATCTCTGCGTGAGAAACAGAGAAGGCATACAATAGTCATGGCTGCAGAGCATGGCTGATCTCTGCGTGAGAAACAGAGAAGGCATACAATAGTCATGGCTGCAGAGCATGGCTGATCTCTGCGTGAGAAACAGAGACGGCATACAATAGTCATGGCTGCAGAGCATGGCTGATCTCTGCGTGAGAAACAGAGACGGCATACAATAGTCATGGCTGCAGAGCATGGCTGATCTCTGCGTGAGAAACAGAGAAGGCATACAATAGTCATGGCTGCAGAGCATGGCTGATCTCTGCGTGAGAAACAGAGAAGGCATACAATAGTCATGGCTGATCTCTGCATGAGAAACGGAGAAGGCATACAATAGTCATGGCTGCAGAGCATGGCTGATCTCTGCGTGAGAAACAGAGAAGGCATACAATAGTCATGGCTGATCTCTGCGTGAGAAACGGAGAAGTCATACAATAGTCATGGCTGCAGAGCATGGCTGATCTCTGCGTGAGAAACAGAGAAGGCATACAATAGTCATGGCTGCAGAGCATGGCTGATCTCTGCGTGAGAAACCGAGACGGCATACAATAGTCATGGCTGCAGAGCATGGCTGATCTCTGCGTGAGAAACAGAGAAGGCATACAATAGTCATGGCTGCAGAGCATGGCTGATCTCTGCGTGAGTAACCGAGACGGCATACAATAGTCATGGCTGCAGAGCATGGCTGATCTCTGCGTGAGAAACAGAGAAGGCATACAATAGTCATGGCTGATCTCTGCGTGTGAAACCGAGACGGCATACAATAGTCATGGCTGCAGAGCATGGCTGATCTCTGCGTGAGAAACAGAGAAGGCATACAATAGTCATGGCTGATCTCTGCGTGTGAAACCGAGATGGCATACAATAGTCATGGCTGCAGAGCATGGCTGATCTCTGCGTGAGAAACAGAGAAGGCATACAATAGTCATGGCTGCAGAGCATGGCTGATCTCTGCGTGAGAAACCGAGACGGCATACAATAGTCATGGCTGCAGAGCATGGCTGATCTCTGCGTGAGAAACAGAGACGGCATACAATAGTCATGGCTTGATCTCTGCGTGTGAAACGGAGAAGGCATACAATAGTCATGGCTGCAGAGCATGGCTGATCTCTGCGTGAGAAACAGAGAAGGCATACAATAGTCATGGCTGCAGAGCATGGCTGATCTCTGCGTGAGAAACAGAGAAGGCATACAATAGTCATGGCTGCAGAGCATGGCTGATCTCTGCGTGAGAAACAGAGACGGCATACAATAGTCATGGCTGCAGAGCATGGCTGATCTCTGCGTGAGAAACAGAGAAGGCATACAATAGTCATGGCTGCAGAGCATGGCTGATCTCTGCGTGAGAAACAGAGAAGGCATACAATAGTCATGGCTGCAGAGCATGGCTGATCTCTGCGTGAGAAACGGAGAAGGCATACAATAGTCATGGCTGCAGAGCATGGCTGATCTCTGCGTGAGAAACAGAGAAGGCATACAATAGTCATGGCTGCAGAGCATGGCTGATCTCTGCGTGAGAAACGGAGACGGCATACAATAGTCATGGCTGCAGAGCATGGCTGATCTCTGCGTGAGAAACGGAGAAGGCATACAATAGTCATGGCTGCAGAGCATGGCTGATCTCTGCGTGAGAAACGGAGAAGGCATACAATAGTCATGGCTGCAGAGCATGGCTGATCTCTGCGTGAGAAACGGAGAAGGCATACAATAGTCATGGCTGCAGAGCATGGCTGATCTCTGCGTGAGAAACAGAGAAGGCATACAATAGTCATGGCTGCAGAGCATGGCTGATCTCTGCGTGAGAAACAGAGACGGCATACAATAGTCATGGCTGCAGAGCATGGCTGATCTCTGCGTGAGAAACCGAGACGGCATACAATAGTCATGGCTGCAGAGCATGGCTGATCTCTGCGTGAGAAACAGAGACGGCATACAATAGTCATGGCTGCAGAGCATGGCTGATCTCTGCGTGAGAAACAGAGAAGGCATACAATAGTCATGGCTGCAGAGCATGGCTGATCTCTGCGTGAGAAACAGAGAAGGCATACAATAGTCATGGCTGCAGAGCATGGCTGATCTCTGCGTGAGAAACAGAGAAGGCATACAATAGTCATGGCTGCAGAGCATGGCTGATCTCTGCGTGAGAAACAGAGAAGGCATACAATAGTCATGGCTGCAGAGCATGGCTGATCTCTGCGTGAGAAACAGAGAAGGCATACAATAGTCATGGCTGCAGAGCATGGCTGATCTCTGCGTGAGAAACAGAGAAGGCATACAATAGTCATGGCTGCAGAGCATGGCTGATCTCTGCGTGAGAAACAGAGAAGGCATACAATAGTCATGGCTGCAGAGCATGGCTGATCTCTGCGTGAGTAACCGAGACGGCATACAATAGTCATGGCTGCAGAGCATGGCTGATCTCTGCGTGAGAAACAGAGAAGGCATACAATAGTCATGGCTGATCTCTGCGTGTGAAACCGAGACGGCATACAATAGTCATGGCTGCAGAGCATGGCTGATCTCTGCGTGAGAAACAGAGAAGGCATACAATAGTCATGGCTGATCTCTGCGTGTGAAACCGAGACGGCATACAATAGTCATGGCTGCAGAGCATGGCTGATCTCTGCGTGAGAAACAGAGAAGGCATACAATAGTCATGGCTGCAGAGCATGGCTGATCTCTGCGTGAGAAACAGAGAAGGCATACAATAGTCATGGCTGCAGAGCATGGCTGATCTCTGCGTGAGAAACAGAGAAGGCATACAATAGTCATGGCTGCAGAGCATGGCTGATCTCTGCGTGAGAAACAGAGACGGCATACAATAGTCATGGCTGCAGAGCATGGCTGATCTCTGCGTGAGAAACAGAGACGGCATACAATAGTCATGGCTGCAGAGCATGGCTGATCTCTGCGTGAGAAACAGAGAAGGCATACAATAGTCATGGCTGCAGAGCATGGCTGATCTCTGCGTGAGAAACAGAGAAGGCATACAATAGTCATGGCTGCAGAGCATGGCTGATCTCTGCGTGAGAAACAGAGAAGGCATACAATAGTCATGGCTGCAGAGCATGGCTGATCTCTGCGTGAGAAACAGAGAAGGCATACAATAGTCATGGCTGCAGAGCATGGCTGATCTCTGCGTGAGAAACAGAGAAGGCATACAATAGTCATGGCTGCAGAGCATGGCTGATCTCTGCGTGAGAAACAGAGAAGGCATACAATAGTCATGGCTGCAGAGCATGGCTGATCTCTGCGTGAGAAACGGAGAAGGCATACAATAGTCATGGCTGCAGAGCATGGCTGATCTCTGCGTGAGAAACAGAGAAGGCATACAATAGTCATGGCTGCAGAGCATGGCTGATCTCTGCGTGAGAAACAGAGACGGCATACAATAGTCATGGCTGCAGAGCATGGCTGATCTCTGCGTGAGAAACGGAGAAGGCATACAATAGTCATGGCTGCAGAGCATGGCTGATCTCTGCGTGAGAAACAGAGAAGGCATACAATAGTCATGGCTGCAGAGCATGGCTGATCTCTGCGTGAGAAACGGAGAAGGCATACAATAGTCATGGCTGCAGAGCATGGCTGATCTCTGCGTGAGAAACAGAGAAGGCATACAATAGTCATGGCTGCAGAGCATGGCTGATCTCTGCGTGAGAAACAGAGACGGCATACAATAGTCATGGCTGCAGAGCATGGCTGATCTCTGCGTGAGAAACCGAGACGGCATACAATAGTCATGGCTGCAGAGCATGGCTGATCTCTGCGTGAGAAACAGAGACGGCATACAATAGTCATGGCTGCAGAGCATGGCTGATCTCTGCGTGAGAAACAGAGAAGGCATACAATAGTCATGGCTGCAGAGCATGGCTGATCTCTGCGTGAGAAACAGAGAAGGCATACAATAGTCATGGCTGCAGAGCATGGCTGATCTCTGCGTGAGAAACAGAGAAGGCATACAATAGTCATGGCTGCAGAGCATGGCTGATCTCTGCGTGAGAAACAGAGAAGGCATACAATAGTCATGGCTGCAGAGCATGGCTGATCTCTGCGTGAGAAACAGAGAAGGCATACAATAGTCATGGCTGCAGAGCATGGCTGATCTCTGCGTGAGAAACAGAGAAGGCATACAATAGTCATGGCTGCAGAGCATGGCTGATCTCTGCGTGAGAAACAGAGAAGGCATACAATAGTCATGGCTGCAGAGCATGGCTGATCTCTGCGTGAGTAACCGAGACGGCATACAATAGTCATGGCTGCAGAGCATGGCTGATCTCTGCGTGAGAAACAGAGAAGGCATACAATAGTCATGGCTGATCTCTGCGTGTGAAACCGAGACGGCATACAATAGTCATGGCTGCAGAGCATGGCTGATCTCTGCGTGAGAAACAGAGAAGGCATACAATAGTCATGGCTGATCTCTGCGTGTGAAACCGAGACGGCATACAATAGTCATGGCTGCAGAGCATGGCTGATCTCTGCGTGAGAAACAGAGAAGGCATACAATAGTCATGGCTGCAGAGCATGGCTGATCTCTGCGTGAGAAACAGAGAAGGCATACAATAGTCATGGCTGCAGAGCATGGCTGATCTCTGCGTGAGAAACAGAGAAGGCATACAATAGTCATGGCTGCAGAGCATGGCTGATCTCTGCGTGAGAAACAGAGACGGCATACAATAGTCATGGCTGCAGAGCATGGCTGATCTCTGCGTGAGAAACAGAGACGGCATACAATAGTCATGGCTGCAGAGCATGGCTGATCTCTGCGTGAGAAACAGAGAAGGCATACAATAGTCATGGCTGCAGAGCATGGCTGATCTCTGCGTGAGAAACAGAGAAGGCATACAATAGTCATGGCTGATCTCTGCGTGAGAAACGGAGAAGGCATACAATAGTCATGGCTGCAGAGCATGGCTGATCTCTGCGTGAGAAACAGAGAAGGCATACAATAGTCATGGCTGATCTCTGCGTGAGAAACGGAGAAGTCATACAATAGTCATGGCTGCAGAGCATGGCTGATCTCTGCGTGAGAAACAGAGAAGGCATACAATAGTCATGGCTGCAGAGCATGGCTGATCTCTGCGTGAGAAACCGAGACGGCATACAATAGTCATGGCTGCAGAGCATGGCTGATCTCTGCGTGAGAAACAGAGAAGGCATACAATAGTCATGGCTGCAGAGCATGGCTGATCTCTGCGTGAGTAACCGAGACGGCATACAATAGTCATGGCTGCAGAGCATGGCTGATCTCTGCGTGAGAAACAGAGAAGGCATACAATAGTCATGGCTGATCTCTGCGTGTGAAACCGAGACGGCATACAATAGTCATGGCTGCAGAGCATGGCTGATCTCTGCGTGAGAAACAGAGAAGGCATACAATAGTCATGGCTGATCTCTGCGTGTGAAACCGAGATGGCATACAATAGTCATGGCTGCAGAGCATGGCTGATCTCTGCGTGAGAAACAGAGAAGGCATACAATAGTCATGGCTGCAGAGCATGGCTGATCTCTGCGTGAGAAACCGAGACGGCATACAATAGTCATGGCTGCAGAGCATGGCTGATCTCTGCGTGAGAAACAGAGACGGCATACAATAGTCATGGCTGATCTCTGCGTGTGAAACGGAGAAGGCATACAATAGTCATGGCTGCAGAGCATGGCTGATCTCTGCGTGAGAAACAGAGACGGCATACAATAGTCATGGCTGCAGAGCATGGCTGATCTCTGCGTGAGAAACAGAGAAGGCATACAATAGTCATGGCTGCAGAGCATGGCTGATCTCTGCGTGAGAAACAGAGACGGCATACAATAGTCATGGCTGCAGAGCATGGCTGATCTCTGCGTGAGAAACAGAGAAGGCATACAATAGTCATGGCTGCAGAGCATGGCTGATCTCTGCGTGAGAAACAGAGAAGGCATACAATAGTCATGGCTGCAGAGCATGGCTGATCTCTGCGTGAGAAACGGAGAAGGCATACAATAGTCATGGCTGCAGAGCATGGCTGATCTCTGCGTGAGAAACAGAGAAGGCATACAATAGTCATGGCTGCAGAGCATGGCTGATCTCTGCGTGAGAAACAGAGACGGCATACAATAGTCATGGCTGCAGAGCATGGCTGATCTCTGCGTGAGAAACGGAGAAGGCATACAATAGTCATGGCTGCAGAGCATGGCTGATCTCTGCGTGAGAAACAGAGAAGGCATACAATAGTCATGGCTGCAGAGCATGGCTGATCTCTGCGTGAGAAACGGAGAAGGCATACAATAGTCATGGCTGCAGAGCATGGCTGATCTCTGCGTGAGAAACAGAGAAGGCATACAATAGTCATGGCTGCAGAGCATGGCTGATCTCTGCGTGAGAAACAGAGACGGCATACAATAGTCATGGCTGCAGAGCATGGCTGATCTCTGCGTGAGAAACCGAGACGGCATACAATAGTCATGGCTGCAGAGCATGGCTGATCTCTGCGTGAGAAACAGAGACGGCATACAATAGTCATGGCTGCAGAGCATGGCTGATCTCTGCGTGAGAAACAGAGAAGGCATACAATAGTCATGGCTGCAGAGCATGGCTGATCTCTGCGTGAGAAACAGAGAAGGCATACAATAGTCATGGCTGCAGAGCATGGCTGATCTCTGCGTGAGAAACAGAGAAGGCATACAATAGTCATGGCTGCAGAGCATGGCTGATCTCTGCGTGAGAAACAGAGAAGGCATACAATAGTCATGGCTGCAGAGCATGGCTGATCTCTGCGTGAGAAACAGAGAAGGCATACAATAGTCATGGCTGCAGAGCATGGCTGATCTCTGCGTGAGAAACAGAGAAGGCATACAATAGTCATGGCTGCAGAGCATGGCTGATCTCTGCGTGAGAAACAGAGAAGGCATACAATAGTCATGGCTGCAGAGCATGGCTGATCTCTGCGTGAGTAACCGAGACGGCATACAATAGTCATGGCTGCAGAGCATGGCTGATCTCTGCGTGAGAAACAGAGAAGGCATACAATAGTCATGGCTGATCTCTGCGTGTGAAACCGAGACGGCATACAATAGTCATGGCTGCAGAGCATGGCTGATCTCTGCGTGAGAAACAGAGAAGGCATACAATAGTCATGGCTGATCTCTGCGTGTGAAACCGAGACGGCATACAATAGTCATGGCTGCAGAGCATGGCTGATCTCTGCGTGAGAAACAGAGAAGGCATACAATAGTCATGGCTGCAGAGCATGGCTGATCTCTGCGTGAGAAACAGAGAAGGCATACAATAGTCATGGCTGCAGAGCATGGCTGATCTCTGCGTGAGAAACAGAGAAGGCATACAATAGTCATGGCTGCAGAGCATGGCTGATCTCTGCGTGAGAAACAGAGACGGCATACAATAGTCATGGCTGCAGAGCATGGCTGATCTCTGCGTGAGAAACAGAGACGGCATACAATAGTCATGGCTGCAGAGCATGGCTGATCTCTGCGTGAGAAACAGAGAAGGCATACAATAGTCATGGCTGCAGAGCATGGCTGATCTCTGCGTGAGAAACAGAGAAGGCATACAATAGTCATGGCTGCAGAGCATGGCTGATCTCTGCGTGAGAAACAGAGAAGGCATACAATAGTCATGGCTGCAGAGCATGGCTGATCTCTGCGTGAGAAACAGAGAAGGCATACAATAGTCATGGCTGCAGAGCATGGCTGATCTCTGCGTGAGAAACAGAGAAGGCATACAATAGTCATGGCTTGCAGAGCATGGCTGATCTCTGCGTGAGAAACAGAGAAGGCATACAATAGTCATGGCTGCAGAGCATGGCTGATCTCTGCGTGAGAAACAGAGACGGCATACAATAGTCATGGCTGCAGAGCATGGCTGATCTCTGCGTGAGAAACGAGAAGGCATACAATAGTCATGGCTGCAGAGCATGGCTGATCTCTGCGTGAGAAACAGAGAAGGCATACAATAGTCATGGCTGCAGAGCATGGCTGATCTCTGCGTGAGAAACGGAGAAGGCATACAATAGTCATGGCTGCAGAGCATGGCTGATCTCTGCGTGAGAAACAGAGAAGGCATACAATAGTCATGGCTGCAGAGCATGGCTGATCTCTGCGTGAGAAACAGAGACGGCATACAATAGTCATGGCTGCAGAGCATGGCTGATCTCTGCGTGAGAAAACAGAGAAGGCATACAATAGTCATGGCTGCAGAGCATGGCTGATCTCTGCGTGAGAAACAGAGAAGGCATACAATAGTCATGGCTGCAGAGCATGGCTGATCTCTGCGTGAGAGAAACAGAGAAGGCATACAATAGTCATGGCTGCAGAGCATGGCTGATCTCTGCGTGAGAAACAGAGAAGGCATACAATAGTCATGGCTGCAGAGCATGGCTGATCTCTGCGTGAGAAACAGAGAAGGCATACAATAGTCATGGCTGCAGAGCATGGCTGATCTCTGCGTGAGAAACAGAGAAGGCATACAATAGTCATGGCTGCAGAGCATGGCTGATCTCTGCGTGAGAAACAGAGAAGGCATACAATAGTCATGGCTGCAGAGCATGGCTGATCTCTGCGTGAGAAACAGAGAAGGCATACAATAGTCATGGCTGCAGAGCATGGCTGATCTCTGCGTGAGAAACAGAGAAGGCATACAATAGTCATGGCTGCAGAGCATGGCTGATCTCTGCGTGAGAAACAGAGAAGGCATACAATAGTCATGGCTGCAGAGCATGG